>NC_086290.1:45454155-46054155 GCF_963924245.1 Chroicocephalus ridibundus
GAAAAACTATGCCTTGTTCTAAAGCTCTTTGGGAACCGCTTGCGTGGCCCCACACACCTGGGGGCTTCAGGCTTTCCTGCTGCCTTCAGCCTCAAAACCACCCTTTCCCACTTGGTGTCGCGCCAGGCACAAAAATGGCTATATTTCTGGAGACTGGTCCCTTTCCCAAAGAGCCATCAGGGAAAACTATGCCTTGTTCTAAAGCTCTTTGGGAACCGCTTGCGTGGCCCCACAGACCTGCGGGCTGCAGACTTTCCTGCTGCCTTCAGCCTCAAAAAAACCCTTTCCCACTTGGCGTCACGCCAGGCACAAAAATGGCCATATGTCTGGAGATTGGTCCCACGACCAAAGAGCCAGCAGGGAAAACTATGCCTTGTTCTAAAGCTCTTTGGGAACCGCTTGCGTAGCCCCACAGACCTGGGGGCTGCAGGCTTTCCTGCTGCCTTCAGCGTCAAAACCACCTTTTCCCACTTGGCGCCGCGCCAGGCCCAGAAACGGCCATATGTCTGGAGGTTGGTCCCACGCCCAAAGAGCCAGCAGGGAAAACTATGCCTTGTTCTAAAGCTCTTTGGGAACCGCTTGCGTGGCCGACACACATGGGGGCTGCAGGCTTTCCTGCTGCCTTCAGCCTCAGAACCACCCTTTCCCACTTGGCGTCGTGCCAGGCACAAAAATGGCCATATGTCTGGAGATTGGTCCCACGCCCAAAGAGCCAGCAGGGAAAACTATGCCTGGTTCTAAAGCTCTTTGGGAACCGCTTGCGTAGCCCCACACACCTGGGGGCTGCAGGCTTTCCTGCTGCCTTCAGCCTCAAAACCACCCTTTCCCACTTGGCCCCGCGCCAGGCACAAAAATGGCCATATGTCTGGAGATTGGTTCCACGCCCAAAGAGCCAGCAGGGAAAACGATGCCTTATTCTAAAGCTCTTTGGGAACCGCTTGCGTGGCCCCACAGACCTGGGGGGTGCAGGCTTTCCTGCTGCCTTCAGCCTCAAAACCACCCTTTCCCACTTGGCGCCGCGCCAGGCACAAAAATGGCCATATGTCTTGAGACTGGTCCCTTTCCCAAAGAGCCAGCAGGGAAAACTATGCCTTGTTCTAAAGCTCTTTGGGAACCGCTTGCGTGGCCCCACACACCTGGGGGCTGCAGGCTTTCCTGCTGCCTTCAGCCTCAAAACCACCCTTTCCCACTTGGCGTCGCGCCAGGCACAAAAATGGCTATATTTCTGGAGACTGGTCCCACGCCCAAAGAGCCAGCAGGGAAAACTATGCCTTGTTCTAAAGCTCTTTGGGAACCGCTTGCGTAGCCCCACAGACCTGCGGGCTGCAGACTTTCCTGCTGCCTTCAGCCTCAAAACTACCCTTTCCCACATGGCGTCACGCCAGGCACAAAAATGGTCATATGGCTGGAGATTGGTCCCACGCCAAAGAGCCAGCAGGGAAAACTATGCCTTGTTGTAAAGCTCTTTGGGAACCGCTTGCGTAGCCCCACACACCCGGGGGCTGCAGGCTTTCCTCCTGCTTTCAGCCTGAAAACCACCCTTTCCGACATGGCGTCACGCCAGGCACAAAAATGGCCATATGTCTTGGGACTGGTCCCAAGCCCAAAGAGCCTGCAGGGAAAACTATGCCTTGTTCTAAAGCTCTTTGGGAACCGCTTGCATAGCCCCACACACCTGGGGGCTGCAAGCTTTCCTGCTGCCTTCAGCCTCAAAACCACCCTTTCCCACACGGCGTCACGCCAGGCACAAAAATGGCCATATGTCTGGAGATTGGTCCCACGCCCAAAGAGCCAGCAGGGAAAACTATGCCTGGTTCTAAAGCTCTTTGGGAACGGCTTGCGTAGCCCCACACACCTGGGGGCTGCAGGCTTTCCTGCTGCCTTCAGCCTCAAAACCACCCTTTCCCACTTGGCGCCGCGCCAGGCACAAAAATGGCCATATGTCTGGAGATTCGTTCCACGCCCAAAGAGTCAGCAGGGAAAACGATGCCTTATTCTAAAGCTCTTTGGGAACCGCTTGCGTGGCCCCACAGACCTGGGGGCTGCAGGCTTTCCTGCTGCCTTCAGCCTCAAAACCACCCTTTCCCACTTGGCGTCGCGCCAGGCACAAAAATGGCCATATGGCTGGAGATTGGTGCCTTTCCCAAAGAGCCAGCAGGGAAAACTATGCCTTGTTCTAAAGCTCTTTGGGAACCGCTTGCGTGGCCCCACAGACCTGCGGGCTGCAGACTTTCCTGCTGCCTTCAGCCTCAAAACCACCCTTTCCCAATTGGCGTCACGCCAGGCACAAAAATGGCCATATGTCTGGAGACTGGTCCCACGCCCAAAGAGCCAGCAGGGAAAACTATGCCTTGTTCTAAAGCTCTTAGGGAACCGCTTGCGTCGCCCCACACACCTGGGGGCTGCAGGCTTTCCTGCTCTCTTCAGCCTCAAAGGCACCCTGTCCCACTTGGCGCTGCGCCAGGCCCAGAAAAGGCCATATGTCTGGAGATTGGTCCCACGCCCAAAGAGCCAGCAGGGAAAACTATGCCTTGTTCTAAAGCTCTTTGGGAACCGCTTGCGTAGCCCCACAGACCTGCGGGCTGCAGGCTTTCCTGCTGCCTTCAGCCTCAAAACCACCCTTTCCCAATTGGCGTCACGCCAGGCACAAAAATGGCCATATGTCTGGAGATTGGTCCCACGCCCAAAGAGCCAGCAGGGAAAACTATGCCTTGTTCTAAAGCTCTTTGGGAACCGCTTGCGTAGCCCCACACACCTGGGGGCTGCAGGTTTCCTGATGCCTTCAGCCTCAAAATCACCCTTTCCCACTTGGCGCCGCGCCAGGCCCAGAAACGGCCATATGTCTGGAGATTGGTCCCACGACCAAAGAGCCAGCAGGGAAAACTATGCCTTGTTCTAAAGCTCTTTGGGAACCGCTTGCGTCGCCCCACACACCTGGGGGCTGCAGGCTTTCCTGCTGCCTTCAGCCTCAAAACCACCCTTTCCCACTTGGCGTCGCGCCAGGCACAAAAATGGCTATATTTCTGGAGATTGGTCCCACGCCCAAAGAGCCAGCAGGGAAAACTATGCCTTGTTCTAAAGCTCTTTGGGAACCGCTTGCGTGGCCCCACAGACCCGTGGGCTGCAGACTTTCCTTCTGCCTTCAGCCTCAAAACTACCCTTTCCCACATGGCGTCACGCCAGGCACAAAAATGGTCATATGGCTGGAGATTGGTCCCACGCCCAAAGAGCCAGCAGGGAAAACTATGCCTTGTTCTAAAGCTCTTTGGGAACCGCTTGCGTAGCCCCACACACCTGGGGGCTGCAGGCTTTCCTGCTGCCTTCAGCCTCAAAACCACCCTTTCCGACATGGCGTCACGCCAGGCCCAAAAATGGCCATTTGTCTGGAGGTTGGTCCCACGCCCAAAGAGCCAGCAGGGAAAACTATGCCTTGTTCTAAAGCTCTTTGGGAACGGCTTGCATAGCCCCACACACCTGGGGGCTGCAAGCTTTCCTGCTGCCTTCAGCCTCAAAACCACCCTTTCCCACACGGCGTCACGCCAGGCACAAAAATGGCCATATGGCTGGAGATTGGTCCAACGCCCAAAGAGCCAGCAGGGAAAACTATGCCTGGTTCTAAAGCTCTTTGGGAACCGCTTGCGTAGCCCCACACACGTGGGGGCTGCAGGCTTTCCTGCTGCCTTCAGCCTCAAAACCACCCTTTCCCACTTGGCGCCGCACCAGGCCCAAAAATGGCCATATGTCTGGAGACTGGTCACACGCCCAAAGAGCCAGCAGGGAAAACTATGCCTTGTTCTGAAGCTCTTTGGGAACCGCTTGCGTAGCCCCACACACCTGGGGGCTGCAGGCTTTTCTGGCACCTTCAGACTCAAAACCACCCTTTCCCACATGGCGTCACGCGAAGCACAAAATGGCCATATGTCTGGAGGTTGGTCCAACGCCCAAAGAGCCAGCAGGGAAAACTATGCCTTGTTCTAAAGCTCTTTGGGAACCGCTTGCGTAGCCCCACAGACATGCGGGCTGCAGGCTTTTCTCGCGCTTTCAGCCTCAAAACCACCCTTTCCCTCTTGGCGCCGCGCCAGGCACAAAAATGCCCATATGTCTGGAGATTGGTCCCACGCCCAAAGAGCCACCAGGGAAAACTATGCCTTGTTCTAAAGCTCTTAGGGAACCGCTTGCGAAGCCCCAGAGACCTGGGGGCTGCAAGCTCTCCTGCTGCCTTCAGCCTCAAAACCACCCTTTCCCACTTGGCCCCGCGCCAGGCCCAAAAATGGCCATATGTCTGGAGACTGGTCCCTCTCCCAAAGAGCCAGCAGGGAAAACTATGCCTTGTACTAAAGCTCTTTGGGAATCGCTTGCGAAGCCCCAGAGACCTGGGGGCTGCAAGCTCTCCTGCTGCCTTCAGCCTCAAAACCACCCTTTCCCACTTGGCGCCGCGCCAGGCCCAAAAATGGCCATATGTCTGGAGACTGGTCCCACGCCCAAAGAGCCAGCAGGGAAAACTATGCCTTGTTCTAAAGCTCTTTGGGAACCGCTTGCGTAGCCCCTCAGAGCTGGGGGCTGCAGGCTTTCCTGCTGCCTTCAGCCTCAAAACCACCCTTTCCCACTTGGCGCCGCGCCAGGCACAAAAATGGCCATATGTCTGGAGACTGGTCCCACGCCCAAAGAGCCAGCAGGGAAAACTATGCCTTGTTCTAAAGCTATTTGGGAACCGCTTGCGTAGCCCCACACACCTGGGGGCTGCAGGCTTTCCTGCTGCCTTCAGCCTCAAAACCACCCTTTCCCACTTGGCGCCGCGCCAGGCCCAAAAATGGCCATATGTCTGGAGACTGGTCCCTTTCCCAAAGAGCCAGCAGGGAAAACTATGCCTTGTACTAAAGCTCTTTGGGAATCGCTTGCGAATCCCCAGAGACCTGGGGGCTGCAAGCTCTCCTGCTGCCTTCAGCCTCAAAACCACCCTTTCCCACTTGGCGCCGCGCCAGGCCCAAAAATGGCCATATGTCTGGAGACTGGTCCCACGCCCAAAGAGCCAGCAGGGAAAACTATGCCTTGTTCTAAAGCTCTTTGGGAACCGCTTGCGTTGCCCCACAGACCTGGGGGGTGCAGGCTTTCCTGCTGCCTTCAGCCTCAAAACCACCCTTTCCCACTTGGCGCCGCGCCAGGCATAAAAATGGCCATATGTCTGGAGATTGGTCCCACGCCCAAAGAGCCAGCAGGGAAAACTGTGCCTTGTTCTAAAGCTTAGACTTTCTCGGAACTGCTTCAAATCAACTGGATATCTTTGTGCTGTAAATCTCCCAACAGCCAAACGCAAAAGCAGCAAACATCTCGCTGTATGTCCCACATCCAAAGTGCCAAGAGAGTAATGTAGAGCTTGCTCTCCCTGTCTTTGAGTACTGTTTGCACTGTCCCGATTACCTCTTTGCTAACATTCTCTTTAGAGCTGCAGGGAAACCAGGAACCACGTGGAGAAGGCACCCACACTGAAAGTGCCTGGAGGGAACATTGGGGCTTCTTCTCAGTGTCTCTGATATAGGGTTTCACTGTCCCGGGAAAGTCTCTGCTAACACCCTGCAGAGCGCTGTGCCCAATATACAGAAACGTCTTGCAGTGTCTCCTACAGGGAAAGTGCCAGGAGGATATGTCGACCTTGTTCTCAGTGTCTCTGAGAATTGCTCTGATTATCCCTGTGACCTCTTTGCTAAGACTCTCCAGAAAGCCGTCCTCAAAACCAACACACATCTTGACATATCTGCCACGTTGTTCGCACTGTCTCCAGAAACGGCATTCAAGGAGCCAGGAACTTTTCTGCCCACACTGTCCGGGGACAGTTCCTTAAAACCAATATACATCCTGCTGTATCTCCCACATGGAAAGTGCCAGGAGGGAAAAGTGAGGATTATGCTTAGACTTTCTCGGAACTGCTTCAAATCAACTGGATATCTTTGTGCTGTAAATCTCCCAACAGCCAAATGTAAAAGCAGCAAACATCTCGCTGTATGTCCCACATCCAAAGTGCCAAGAGAGTAATGTAGAGCTTGCTCTCCCTGTCTTTGAGTACTGTTTGCACTGTCCCGATTACCTCTTTGCTAACATTCTCTTCAGAGCTGCAGTGAAACCAGGAACCACGTGGAGAAGGCACCCACACTGAAAATGCCTGGAAGGAACGTTGGGGCTTCTTCTCAGTGTCTCTGATATAGGGTTTCACTGTCCCGGGAAAGTCTCTGCTAACACCCTGCAGAGCGCTGTGCCCAATATACAGAAACGTCTTGCGGTATCCCCTACAGGGAAAGTGCCAGGAGGGAAAAGTGAGGATTATGCTTAGACTTTCTCGGAACTGCTTCAAATCAACTAGATATCTTTGTGCTGTAAATCTCCCAACAGCCAAATGTAAAAGCAGCAAACATCTCGCTGTATGTCCCACATCCAAAGTGCCAAGAGAGAGCTTGCTCTCCCTGTCTTTGAGTACTGTTTGCACTGTCCCGATTACCTCTTTGCTAACATTCTCTTCAGAGCTGCAGTGAAACCAGGAACCACGTGGAGAAGGCACCCACAATGAAAGTGCCTGGAGGGAACATTGGGGCTTCTTCTCAGTGTCTCTGACATAGGGTTTCACTGTCCCGGGAAAGTCTCTGCTAACACCCTGCAGAGCGCTGTGCCCAATATACAGAAACGTCTTGCAGTATCTCCTACAGGGAAAGTGCCAGGAGGAATTGTCGACCTTGTTCTCAGTGTCTCTGAGAATTGCTCTGATTATCCCTGTGACCTCTTTGCTAAGACTCTCCAGAAAGCCGTCCTCAAAACCAACACACATCTTGACATATCTCCCACATTGATCGCACTGTCTCCAGAAACAGCATTCAAGGAGCCAGGAACTTTTCTGCCCACACTGTCCGGGGACAGTTCCTAAAACCAATATACATCCTGCTATATCTCCCACATGGAAAGTGCCAGGAGGGAAAAGTGAGGATTATGCTTAGACTTTCTCGGAACTGCTTCAAATCAACTAGATATCTTTGTGCTGTAAATCTCCCAACAGCCAAACGCAAAAGCAGCAAACATCTCGCTGTATGTCCCACATCCAAAGTGCCAAGAGAGAGCTTGCTCTCCCTGTCTTTGAGTACTGTTTGCACTGTCCCGATTACCTCTTTGCTAACATTCTCTTCAGAGCTGCAGTGAAACCAGGAACCACGTGGAGAAGGCACCCACACTGAAAGTGCCTGGAAGGAACGTTGGGGCTTCTTCTCAGTGTCTCTGACATAGGGTTTCACTGTCCCGGGAAAGTCTCTGCTAACACCCTGCAGAGCGCTGTGCCCAATATACAGAAACGTCTTGCGGTATCCCCTACAGGGAAAGTGCCAGGAGGGAAAAGTGAGGATTATGCTTAGACTTTCTCTGAACTGCTTCAAATCAACTGGATATCTTTGTGCTGTAAATCTCCCAACAGCCAAACGCAAAAGCAGCAAACATCTCGCTGTATGTCCCACATCCAAAGTGCCAAGAGAGAGCTTGCTCTCCCTGTCTTTGAGTACTGTTTGCACTGTCCCGATTACCTCTTTGCTAACATTCTCTTCAGAGCTGCACTGAAACCAGGAACCACGTGGAGAAGGCACCCACACTGAAAGTGCCTGGAGGGAACATTGGGTCTTCTTCTCAGTGTCTCTGACATAGGGTTTCACTGTCCCGGGAAAGTCTCTGCTAACACCCTGCAGAGTGCTGTGCCCAATATACAGAAACGTCTTGCAGTGTCTCCTACATGGAAAGTGCCAGGAGGATATGTCGACCTTGTTCTCAGTGTCTCTGACAATTGCTCTGATTATCCCTGTGACGTCTTTGCTAAGACTCTCCAGAAAGCCGTCCTCAAAACCAACACACATCTTGACATATCTCCCACATTGATCGCACTGTCTCCAGAAACGGCATTCAAGGAGCCAGGAACTTTTCTGCCCACACTTACCGGGGACAGTTCCTAAAACCAATATACATCCTGCTATATCTCCCACATGGAAAGTGCCAGGAGGGAAAAGTGAGGATTATGCTTAGACTTTCTCGGAACTGCTTCAAATCAACTGGATATCTTTGTGCTGTAAATCTCCCAACAGCCAAATGTTAAAGCAGCAAACATCTCGCTGTATGTCCCACATCCAAAGTGCCAAGAGAGAGCTTGCTCTCCCTGTCTTTGAGTACTGTTTGCACTGTCCCGATTACCTCTTTGCTAACATTCTCTTCAGAGCTGCAGTGAAACCAGGAACCACGTGGAGAGGGCACCCACACTGAAAGTGCCTGGAAGGAACGTTGGGGCTTCTTCTCAGTGTCTCTGACATAGGGTTTCACTGTCCCGGGAAAGTCTCTGCTAACACCCTGCAGAGCGCTGTGCCCAATATACAGAAACGTCTTGCGGTATCCCCTACAGGGAAAGTGCCAGGTGGGAAAAGTGAGGATTATGCTTAGACTTTCTCGGAACTGCTTCAAATCAACTAGATATCTTTGTGCTGTAAATCTCCCAACAGCCAAACGCAAAAGCAGCAAACATCTCGCTGTATGTCCCACATCCAAAGTGCCAAGAGAGTAATGTAGAGCTTGCTCTCGCTGTCTTTGAGTACTGTTTGCACTGTCCCGATTACCTCTTTGCTAACATTCTCTTCAGAGCTGCAGTGAAACCAGGAACCACGTGGAGAAGGCACCCACACTGAATGTGCCTGGAGGGAACTTTGGGGCTTCTTCTCAGTGTCTCTGACATAGGGTTTCACTGTCCCGGGAAAGTCTCTGCTAACACCCTGCAGAGCGCTGTGCCCAATATACAGAAACGTCTTGCAGTATCTCCTACAGGGAAAGTGCCAGGAGGAATTGTCGACCTTGTTCTCAGTGTCTCTGAGAATTGCTCTGATTATCCCTGTGACCTCTTTGCTAAGACTCTCCAGAAAGCCGTCCTCAAAACCAACACACATCTTGACATATCTCCCACACTGATCGCACTGTCTCCAGAAACGGCATTCAAGGAGCCAGGAACTTTTCTGCCCACACTGTCCGGGGACAGTTCCTAAAACCAATATACATCCTGCTATATCTCCCACATGGAAAGTGCCAGGAGGGAAAAGTGAGGATTATGCTTAGACTTTCTCGGAACTGCTTCAAATCAACTGGATATCTTTGTGCTGTAAATCTCCCAACAGCCAAATGCAAAAGCAGCAAACATCTCGCTGTATGTCCCACATCCAAAGTGCCAAGAGAGTAATGTAGAGCTTGCTCTCCCTGTCTTTGAGTACTGTTTGCACTGTCCCGATTACCTCTTTGCTAACATTCTCTTCAGAGCTGCAGTGAAACCAGGAACCACGTGGAGAAGGCACCCACACAGAAAGTGCCTGGAGGGAACATTGGGGCTTCTTCTCAGTGTCTCTGACATAGGGTTTCACTGTCCCGGGAAAGTCTCTGCTAACACCCTGCAGAGCGCTGTGCCCAATATACAGAAACGTCTTGCAGTATCTCCTACAGGGAAAGTGCCAGGAGGAATTGTCGACCTTGTTCTCAGTGTCTCTGAGAATTGCTCTGATTATCCCTGTGACCTCTTTGTTAAGACTCTCCAGAAAGCCGTCCTCAAAACCAACACACATCTTGACATATCTCCCACACTGATCGCACTGTCTCCAGAAACGGCATTCAAGGAGCCAGGAACTTTTCTGCCCACACTGTCCGGGGACAGTTCCTAAAACCAATATACATCCTGCTATATCTCCCACATGGAAAGTGCCAGGAGGGAAAAGTGAGGATTATGCTTAGACTTTCTCGGAACTGCTTCAAATCAACTGGATATCTTTGTGCTGTAAATCTCCCAACAGCCAAAGGCAAAAGCAGCAAACATCTCGCTGTATGTCCCACATCCAAAGTGCCAAGAGAGTAATGTAGAGCTTGCTCTCCCTGTCTTTGAGTACTGTTTGCACTGTCTTGATTACCTCTTTGCTAACATTCTCTTCAGAACTGCAGGGAAACCAGGAACCACGTGGAGAAGGCACCCACACTGAATGTGCCTGGAGGGAACTTTGGGGCTTCTTCTCAGTGTCTCTGACATAGGGTTTCACTGTCCCGGGAAAGTCTCTGCTAACACCCTGCAGAGTGCTGTGCCCAATATACAGACACGTCTTGCAGTATCTCCTACAGGGAAAGTGCCAGGAGGAATTGTCGACCTTGTCCTCAGTGTCTCTGAGAATTGCTCTGATTATCCCTGTGACCTCTTTGCTAAGACTCTCCAGAAAGCCGTCCTCAAAACCAACACACGTCTTGACATATCTCCCACACTGATCGCACTGTCTCCAGAAACGGCATTCAAGGAGCCAGGAACTTTTCTGCCCACACTGTCCGGGGACAGTTCCTAAAACCAATATACATCCTGCTATATCTCCCACATGGAAAGTGCCAGGAGGGAAAAGTGAGGATTATGCTTAGACTTTCTCGGAACTGCTTCAAATCAACTAGATATCTTTGTGCTGTATATCTCCCAACAGCCAAACGCAAAAGCAGCAAACATCTCGCTGTATGTCCCACATCCAAAGTGCCAAGAGAGTAATGTAGAGCTTGCTCTCCCTGTCTTTGAGTACTGTTTGCACTGTCCCGATTACCTCTTTGCTAACATTCTCTTCAGAGCTGCAGTGAAACCAGGAACCACGTGGAGAAGGCACCCACACAGAAAGTGCCTGGAGGGAACATTGGGGCTTCTTCTCAGTGTCTCTGACATAGGGTTTCACTGTCCCGGGAAAGTCTCTGCTAACACCCTGCAGAGCGCTGTGCCCAATATACAGAAACGTCTTGCAGTATCTCCTACAGGGAAAGTGCCAGGAGGAATTGTCGACCTTGTTCTCAGTGTCTCTGAGAATTGCTCTGATTATCCCTGTGACCTCTTTGTTAAGACTCTCCAGAAAGCCGTCCTCAAAACCAACACACATCTTGACATATCTCCCACACTGATCGCACTGTCTCCAGAAACGGCATTCAAGGAGCCAGGAACTTTTCTGCCCACACTGTCCGGGGACAGTTCCTAAAACCAATATACATCCTGCTATATCTCCCACATGGAAAGTGCCAGGAGGGAAAAGTGAGGATTATGCTTAGACTTTCTCGGAACTGCTTCAAATCAACTGGATATCTTTGTGCTGTAAATCTCCCAACAGCCAAAGGCAAAAGCAGCAAACATCTCGCTGTATGTCCCACATCCAAAGTGCCAAGAGAGTAATGTAGAGCTTGCTCTCCCTGTCTTTGAGTACTGTTTGCACTGTCTTGATTACCTCTTTGCTAACATTCTCTTCAGAACTGCAGGGAAACCAGGAACCACGTGGAGAAGGCACCCACACTGAATGTGCCTGGAGGGAACTTTGGGGCTTCTTCTCAGTGTCTCTGACATAGGGTTTCACTGTCCCGGGAAAGTCTCTGCTAACACCCTGCAGAGTGCTGTGCCCAATATACAGACACGTCTTGCAGTATCTCCTACAGGGAAAGTGCCAGGAGGAATTGTCGACCTTGTCCTCAGTGTCTCTGAGAATTGCTCTGATTATCCCTGTGACCTCTTTGCTAAGACTCTCCAGAAAGCCGTCCTCAAAACCAACACACGTCTTGACATATCTCCCACACTGATCGCACTGTCTCCAGAAACGGCATTCAAGGAGCCAGGAACTTTTCTGCCCACACTGTCCGGGGACAGTTCCTAAAACCAATATACATCCTGCTATATCTCCCACATGGAAAGTGCCAGGAGGGAAAAGTGAGGATTATGCTTAGACTTTCTCGGAACTCCTTCAAATCAACTGGATATCTTTGTGCTGTAAATCTCCCAACAGCCAAATGCAAAAGCAGCAAACATCTCGCTGTATGTCCCACATCCAAAGTGCCAAGAGAGTAATGTAGAGCTTGCTCTCCCTGTCTTTGAGTACTGTTTGCACTGTCCCGATTACCTCTTTGCTAACATTCTCTTCAGAGCTGCAGTGAAACCAGGAACCACGTGGAGAAGGCACCCACACTGAAAGTGCCTGGAGGGAACATTGGGGCTTCTTCTCAGTGTCTCTGACATAGGGTTTCACTGTCCCGGGAAAGTCTCTGCTAACACCCTGCAGAGCGCTGTGCCCAATATACAGAAACGTCTTGCGGTATCTCCTACAGGGAAAGTGCCAGGAGGGAAAAGTGAGGATTATGCTTAGACTTTCTCGGAACTGCTTCAAATCAACTAGATATCTTTGTGCTGTAAACCTCCCAACAGCCAAATGTAAAAGCAGCAAACATCTCGCTGTATGTCCCACATCCAAAGTGCCAAGAGAGAGCTTGCTCTCCCTGTCTTTGAGTACTGTTTGCACTGTCCCGATTACCTCTTTGCTAACATTCTCTTCAGAGCTGCAGTGAAACCAGGAACCACGTGGAGAAGGCACCAACTCTGAAAGTGCCTGGAAGGAACTTTGGGGCTTCTTTTCAGTGTCTCTGACATAGGGTTTCACTGTCCCGGGAAAGTCTCTGCTAACACCCTGCAGAGCGCTGTGCCCAATATACAGAAACGTCTTGCGGTATCCCCTACAGGGAAAGTGCCAGGAGGGAAAAGTGAGGATTATGCTTAGACTTTCTCGGAACTGCTTCAAATCAACTAGATATCTTTGTGCTGTAAATCTCCCAACAGCCAAACGCAAAAGCAGCAAACATCTCGCTGTATGTCCCACATCCAAAGTGCCAAGAGAGAGCTTGCTCTCCCTGTCTTTGAGTACTGTTTGCACTGTCCCGATTACCTCTTTGCTAACATTCTCTTCAGAGCTGCAGGGAAACCAGGAACCACGTGGAGAAGGCACCCACACTGAAAGTGCCTGGAGGGAACGTTGGGGCTTCTTCTCAGTGTCTCTGACATAGGGTTTCACTGTCCCGGGAAAGTCTCTGCTAACACCCTGCAGAGCGCTGTGCCCAATATACAGAAACGTCTTGCAGTATCTCCTACAGGGAAAGTGCCAGGAGGAATTGTCGACCTTGTTCTCAGTGTCTCTGAGAATTGCTCTGATTATCCCTGTGACCTCTTTGCTAAGACTCTCCAGAAAGCCGTCCTCAAAACCAACACACATCTTGACATATCTCCCACACTGATCGCACTGTCTCCAGAAACGGCATTCAAGGAGCCAGGAACTTTTCTGCCCACACTGTCCGGGGACAGTTCCTAAAACCAATATACATCCTGCTATATCTCCCACATGGAAAGTGCCAGGAGGGAAAAGTGAGGATTATGCTTAGACTTTCTCGGAACTGCTTCAAATCAACTAGATATCTTTGTGCTGTATATCTCCCAACAGCCAAACGCAAAAGCAGCAAACATCTCGCTGTATGTCCCACATCCAATGTGCCAAGAGAGTAATGTAGAGCTTGCTCTCCCTGTCTTTGAGTACTGTTTGCACTGTCCCGATTACCTCTTTGCTAACATTCTCTTCAGAGCTGCAGTGAAACCAGGAACCACGTGGAGAAGGCACCCACACTGAAAGTGCCTGGAAGGAACGTTGGGGCTTCTTTTCAGTGTCTCTGACATAGGGTTTCACTGTCCCGGGAAAGTCTCTGCTAACACCCTGCAGAGCGCTGTGCCCAATATACAGAAACGTCTTGCGGTATCTCCTACAGGGAAAGTTCCAGGAGGGAAAAGTGAGGATTATGCTTAGACTTTCTCGGAACTGCTTCAAATCAACTAGATATCTTTGTGCTGTAAATCTCCCAACAGCCAAATGTAAAAGCAGGAAACATCTCGCTGTATGTCCCACATCCAAAGTGCCAAGAGAGAGCTTGCTCTCCCTGTCTTTGAGTACTGTTTGCACTGTCCCGATTACCTCTTTGCTAACATTCTCTTTACAGCTGCAAGGAAACCAGGAACCACGTGGAGAAGGCACCCACACTGAAAGTGCCTGGAAGGAACGTTGGGGCTTCTTCTCAGTGTCTCTGATATAGGGTTTCACTGTCCCGGGAAAGTCTCTACTAACACCCTGCAGAGCGCTGTGCCCAATATACAGAAACGTCTTGCGGTATCTCCTACAGGGAAAGTGCCAGGAGGGAAAAGTGAGGATTATGCTTAGACTTTCTCGGAACTGCTTCAAATCAACTGGATATCTTTGTGCTGTAAATCTCCCAACAGCCAAACGCAAAAGCAGCAAACATCTCGCTGTATGTCCCACATCCAAAGTGCCAAGAGAGTAATGTAGAGCTTGCTCTCCCTGTCTTTGAGTACTGTTTGCACTGTCCCGATTACCTCTTTGCTAACATTCTCTTCAGAGCTGCAGTGAAACCAGGAACCACGTGGAGAAGGCACCCACACTGAAAGTGCCTGGAAGGAACGTTGGGGCTTCTTTTCAGTGTCTCTGACATAGGGTTTCACTGTCCCGGGAAAGTCTCTGCTAACACCCTGCAGAGCGCTGTGCCCAATATACAGAAACGTCTTGCGGTATCCCCTGCAGGGAAAGTGCCAGGAGGGAAAAGTGAGGATTATGCTTAGACTTTCTCGGAACTGCTTCAAATCAACTAGATATCTTTGTGCTGTAAATCTCCCAACAGCCAAACGCAAAAGCAGCAAACATCTCGCTGTATGTCCCACATCCAAAGTGCCAAGAGAGAGCTTGCTCTCCCTGTCTTTGAGTACTGTTTGCACTGTCCCGATTACCTCTTTGCTAACATTCTCTTCAGAGCTGCAGGGAAACCAGGAACCACGTGGAGAAGGCACCCACACTGAAAGTGCCTGGAAGGAACTTTGGGGCTTCTTCTCAGTGTCTCTGACATAGGGTTTCACTGTCCCGGGAAAGTCTCTGCTAACACCCTGCAGAGTGCTGTGCCCAATATACAGAAACGTCTTGCAGCATCTCCTACAGGGAAAGTGCCAGGAGGAATTGTCGACCTTGTTCTCAGTGTCTCTGACAATTGCTCTGATTATCCCTGTGACCTCTTTGCTAAGACTCTCCAGAAAGCCGTCCTCAAAACCAACACACATCTTGACATATCTCCCACACTGATCGCACTGTCTCCAGAAACGGCATTCAAGGAGCCAGGAACTTTTCTGCCCACACTGTCCGGGGACAGTTCCTAAAACCAATATACATCCTGCTATATCTCCCACATCGAAAGTGCCAGGAGGGAAAAGTGAGGATTATGCTTAGACTTTCTCGGAACTGCTTCAAATCAACTGGATATCTTTGTGCTGTAAATCTCCCAACAGCCAAACGCAAAAGCAGCAAACATCTCGCTGTATGTCCCACATCCAAAGTGCCAAGAGAGTAATGTAGAGCTTGCTCTCCCTGTCTTTGAGTACTGTTTGCACTGTCCCGATTACCTCTTTGCTAACATTCTCTTCAGAGCTGCACTGAAACCAGGAACCACGTGGAGAAGGCACCCACACTGAAAGTGCCTGGAGGGAACATTGGGGCTTCTTCTCAGTGTCTCTGACATAGGGTTTCACTGTCCCGGGAAAGTCTCTGCTAACACCCTGCAGAGCGCTGTGCCCAATATACAGAAACGTCTTGCGGTATCTCCTACAGGGAAAGTGCCAGGAGGGAAAAGTGAGGATTATGCTTAGACTTTCTCGGAACTGCTTCAAATCAACTAGATATCTTTGTGCTGTAAACCTCCCAACAGCCAAATGTAAAAGCAGCAAACATCTCGCTGTATGTCCCACATCCAAAGTGCCAAGAGAGAGCTTGCTCTCCCTGTCTTTGAGTACTGTTTGCACTGTCCCGATTACCTCTTTGCTAACATTCTCTTCAGAGCTGCAGTGAAACCAGGAACCACGTGGAGAAGGCACCAACTCTGAAAGTGCCTGGAAGGAACTTTGGGGCTTCTTTTCAGTGTCTCTGACATAGGGTTTCACTGTCCCGGGAAAGTCTCTGCTAACACCCTGCAGAGCGCTGTGCCCAATATACAGAAACGTCTTGCGGTATCCCCTACAGGGAAAGTGCCAGGAGGGAAAAGTGAGGATTATGCTTAGACTTTCTCGGAACTGCTTCAAATCAACTAGATATCTTTGTGCTGTAAATCTCCCAACAGCCAAACGCAAAAGCAGCAAACATCTCGCTGTATGTCCCACATCCAAAGTGCCAAGAGAGAGCTTGCTCTCCCTGTCTTTGAGTACTGTTTGCACTGTCCCGATTACCTCTTTGCTAACATTCTCTTCAGAGCTGCAGGGAAACCAGGAACCACGTGGAGAAGGCACCCACACTGAAAGTGCCTGGAGGGAACGTTGGGGCTTCTTCTCAGTGTCTCTGACATAGGGTTTTACTGTCCCGGGAAAGTCTCTGCTAACACCCTGCAGAGCGCTGTGCCCAATATACAGAAACGTCTTGCAGTATCTCCTACAGGGAAAGTGCCAGGAGGAATTGTCGACCTTGTTCTCAGTGTCTCTGAGAATTGCTCTGATTATCCCTGTGACCTCTTTGCTAAGACTCTCCAGAAAGCCGTCCTCAAAACCAACACACATCTTGACATATCTCCCACACTGATCGCACTGTCTCCAGAAACGGCATTCAAGGAGCCAGGAACTTTTCTGCCCACACTGTCCGGGGACAGTTCCTAAAACCAATATACATCCTGCTATATCTCCCACATGGAAAGTGCCAGGAGGGAAAAGTGAGGATTATGCTTAGACTTTCTCGGAACTGCTTCAAATCAACTAGATATCTTTGTGCTGTATATCTCCCAACAGCCAAACGCAAAAGCAGCAAACATCTCGCTGTATGTCCCACATCCAAAGTGCCAAGAGAGTAATGTAGAGCTTGCTCTCCCTGTCTTTGAGTACTGTTTGCACTGTCCCGATTACCTCTTTGCTAACATTCTCTTCAGAGCTGCAGGGAAACCAGGAACCACGTGGAGAAGGCACCCACACTGAAAGTGCCTGGAGGGAACGTTGGGGCTTCTTCTCAGTGTCTCTGACATAGGGTTTTACTGTCCCGGGAAAGTCTCTGCTAACACCCTGCAGAGCGCTGTGCCCAATATACAGAAACGTCTTGCAGTATCTCCTACAGGGAAAGTGCCAGGAGGAATTGTCGACCTTGTTCTCAGTGTCTCTGAGAATTGCTCTGATTATCCCTGTGACCTCTTTGCTAAGACTCTCCAGAAAGCCGTCCTCAAAACCAACACACATCTTGACATATCTCCCACACTGATCGCACTGTCTCCAGAAACGGCATTCAAGGAGCCAGGAACTTTTCTGCCCACACTGTCCGGGGACAGTTCCTAAAACCAATATACATCCTGCTATATCTCCCACATGGAAAGTGCCAGGAGGGAAAAGTGAGGATTATGCTTAGACTTTCTCGGAACTGCTTCAAATCAACTAGATATCTTTGTGCTGTATATCTCCCAACAGCCAAACGCAAAAGCAGCAAACATCTCGCTGTATGTCCCACATCCAAAGTGCCAAGAGAGTAATGTAGAGCTTGCTCTCCCTGTCTTTGAGTACTGTTTGCACTGTCCCGATTACCTCTTTGCTAACATTCTCTTCAGAGCTGCACTGAAACCAGGAACCACGTGGAGAAGGCACCCACACAGAAAGTGCCTGGAGGGAACATTGGGGCTTCTTCTCAGTGTCTCTGACATAGGGTTTCACTGTCCCGGGAAAGTCTCTGCTAACACCCTGCAGAGCGCTGTGCCCAATATACAGAAACGTCTTGCAGTATCTCCTACAGGGAAAGTGCCAGGAGGAATTGTCGACCTTGTTCTCAGTGTCTCTGAGAATTGCTCTGATTATCCCTGTGACCTCTTTGTTAAGACTCTCCAGAAAGCCGTCCTCAAAACCAACACACATCTTGACATATCTCCCACACTGATCGCACTGTCTCCAGAAACGGCATTCAAGGAGCCAGGAACTTTTCTGCCCACACTGTCCGGGGACAGTTCCTAAAACCAATATACATCCTGCTATATCTCCCACATGGAAAGTGCCAGGAGGGAAAAGTGAGGATTATGCTTAGACTTTCTCGGAACTGCTTCAAATCAACTGGATATCTTTGTGCTGTAAATCTCCCAACAGCCAAAGGCAAAAGCAGCAAACATCTCGCTGTATGTCCCACATCCAAAGTGCCAAGAGAGTAATGTAGAGCTTGCTCTCCCTGTCTTTGAGTACTGTTTGCACTGTCTTGATTACCTCTTTGCTAACATTCTCTTCAGAACTGCAGGGAAACCAGGAACCACGTGGAGAAGGCACCCACACTGAATGTGCCTGGAGGGAACTTTGGGGCTTCTTCTCAGTGTCTCTGACATAGGGTTTCACTGTCCCGGGAAAGTCTCTGCTAACACCCTGCAGAGTGCTGTGCCCAATATACAGACACGTCTTGCAGTATCTCCTACAGGGAAAGTGCCAGGAGGAATTGTCGACCTTGTCCTCAGTGTCTCTGAGAATTGCTCTGATTATCCCTGTGACCTCTTTGCTAAGACTCTCCAGAAAGCCGTCCTCAAAACCAACACACGTCTTGACATATCTCCCACACTGATCGCACTGTCTCCAGAAACGGCATTCAAGGAGCCAGGAACTTTTCTGCCCACACTGTCCGGGGACAGTTCCTAAAACCAATATACATCCTGCTATATCTCCCACATGGAAAGTGCCAGGAGGGAAAAGTGAGGATTATGCTTAGACTTTCTCGGAACTCCTTCAAATCAACTGGATATCTTTGTGCTGTAAATCTCCCAACAGCCAAATGCAAAAGCAGCAAACATCTCGCTGTATGTCCCACATCCAAAGTGCCAAGAGAGTAATGTAGAGCTTGCTCTCCCTGTCTTTGAGTACTGTTTGCACTGTCCCGATTACCTCTTTGCTAACATTCTCTTCAGAGCTGCACTGAAACCAGGAACCACGTGGAGAAGGCACCCACACTGAAAGTGCCTGGAGGGAACATTGGGGCTTCTTCTCAGTGTCTCTGACATAGGGTTTCACTGTCCCGGGAAAGTCTCTGCTAACACCCTGCAGAGCGCTGTGCCCAATATACAGAAACGTCTTGCGGTATCTCCTACAGGGAAAGTGCCAGGAGGGAAAAGTGAGGATTATGCTTAGACTTTCTCGGAACTGCTTCAAATCAACTAGATATCTTTGTGCTGTAAACCTCCCAACAGCCAAATGTAAAAGCAGCAAACATCTCGCTGTATGTCCCACATCCAAAGTGCCAAGAGAGAGCTTGCTCTCCCTGTCTTTGAGTACTGTTTGCACTGTCCCGATTACCTCTTTGCTAACATTCTCTTCAGAGCTGCAGTGAAACCAGGAACCACGTGGAGAAGGCACCAACTCTGAAAGTGCCTGGAAGGAACTTTGGGGCTTCTTTTCAGTGTCTCTGACATAGGGTTTCACTGTCCCGGGAAAGTCTCTGCTAACACCCTGCAGAGCGCTGTGCCCAATATACAGAAACGTCTTGCGGTATCCCCTACAGGGAAAGTGCCAGGAGGGAAAAGTGAGGATTATGCTTAGACTTTCTCGGAACTGCTTCAAATCAACTAGATATCTTTGTGCTGTAAATCTCCCAACAGCCAAACGCAAAAGCAGCAAACATCTCGCTGTATGTCCCACATCCAAAGTGCCAAGAGAGAGCTTGCTCTCCCTGTCTTTGAGTACTGTTTGCACTGTCCCGATTACCTCTTTGCTAACATTCTCTTCAGAGCTGCAGGGAAACCAGGAACCACGTGGAGAAGGCACCCACACTGAAAGTGCCTGGAGGGAACGTTGGGGCTTCTTCTCAGTGTCTCTGACATAGGGTTTCACTGTCCCGGGAAAGTCTCTGCTAACACCCTGCAGAGCGCTGTGCCCAATATACAGAAACGTCTTGCAGTATCTCCTACAGGGAAAGTGCCAGGAGGAATTGTCGACCTTGTTCTCAGTGTCTCTGAGAATTGCTCTGATTATCCCTGTGACCTCTTTGCTAAGACTCTCCAGAAAGCCGTCCTCAAAACCAACACACATCTTGACATATCTCCCACACTGATCGCACTGTCTCCAGAAACGGCATTCAAGGAGCCAGGAACTTTTCTGCCCACACTGTCCGGGGACAGTTCCTAAAACCAATATACATCCTGCTATATCTCCCACATGGAAAGTGCCAGGAGGGAAAAGTGAGGATTATGCTTAGACTTTCTCGGAACTGCTTCAAATCAACTAGATATCTTTGTGCTGTATATCTCCCAACAGCCAAACGCAAAAGCAGCAAACATCTCGCTGTATGTCCCACATCCAAAGTGCCAAGAGAGTAATGTAGAGCTTGCTCTCCCTGTCTTTGAGTACTGTTTGCACTGTCCCGATTACCTCTTTGCTAACATTCTCTTCAGAGCTGCAGGGAAACCAGGAACCACGTGGAGAAGGCACCCACACTGAAAGTGCCTGGAAGGAACGTTGGGGCTTCTTTTCAGTGTCTCTGACATAGGGTTTCACTGTCCCGGGAAAGTCTCTGCTAACACCCTGCAGAGCGCTGTGCCCAATATACAGAAACGTCTTGCGGTATCTCCTACAGGGAAAGTTCCAGGAGGGAAAAGTGAGGATTATGCTTAGACTTTCTCGGAACTGCTTCAAATCAACTAGATATCTTTGTGCTGTAAATCTCCCAACAGCCAAATGTAAAAGCAGCAAACATCTCGCTGTATGTCCCACATCCAAAGTGCCAAGAGAGAGCTTGCTCTCCCTGTCTTTGAGTACTGTTTGCACTGTCCCGATTACCTCTTTGCTAACATTCTCTTTACAGCTGCAAGGAAACCAGGAACCACGTGGAGAAGGCACCCACACTGAAAGTGCCTGGAAGGAACGTTGGGGCTTCTTCTCAGTGTCTCTGATATAGGGTTTCACTGTCCCGGGAAAGTCTCTACTAACACCCTGCAGAGCGCTGTGCCCAATATACAGAAACGTCTTGCGGTATCTCCTACAGGGAAAGTGCCAGGAGGGAAAAGTGAGGATTATGCTTAGACTTTCTCGGAACTGCTTCAAATCAACTGGATATCTTTGTGCTGTAAATCTCCCAACAGCCAAACGCAAAAGCAGCAAACATCTCGCTGTATGTTCCACATCCAAAGTGCCAAGAGAGTAATGTAGAGCTTGCTCTCCCTGTCTTTGAGTACTGTTTGCACTGTCCCGATTACCTCTTTGCTAACATTCTCTTCAGAGCTGCAGTGAAACCAGGAACCACGTGGAGAAGGCACCCACACTGAAAGTGCCTGGAAGGAACGTTGGGGCTTCTTTTCAGTGTCTCTGACATAGGGTTTCACTGTCCCGGGAAAGTCTCTGCTAACACCCTGCAGAGCGCTGTGCCCAATATACAGAAACGTCTTGCGGTATCCCCTGCAGGGAAAGTGCCAGGAGGGAAAAGTGAGGATTATGCTTAGACTTTCTCGGAACTGCTTCAAATCAACTAGATATCTTTGTGCTGTAAATCTCCCAACAGCCAAACGCAAAAGCAGCAAACATCTCGCTGTATGTCCCACATCCAAAGTGCCAAGAGAGAGCTTGCTCTCCCTGTCTTTGAGTACTGTTTGCACTGTCCCGATTACCTCTTTGCTAACATTCTCTTCAGAGCTGCAGTGAAACCAGGAACCACGTGGAGAAGGCACCCACACTGAAAGTGCCTGGAAGGAACTTTGGGGCTTCTTCTCAGTGTCTCTGACATAGGGTTTCACTGTCCCGGGAAAGTCTCTGCTAACACCCTGCAGAGTGCTGTGCCCAATATACAGAAACGTCTTGCAGCATCTCCTACAGGGAAAGTGCCAGGAGGAATTGTCGACCTTGTTCTCAGTGTCTCTGACAATTGCTCTGATTATCCCTGTGACCTCTTTGCTAAGACTCTCCAGAAAGCCGTCCTCAAAACCAACACACATCTTGACATATCTCCCACACTGATCGCACTGTCTCCAGAAACGCCATTCAAGGAGCCAGGAACTTTTCTGCCCACACTGTCCGGGGACAGTTCCTAAAACCAATATACATCCTGCTATATCTCCCACATGGAAAGTGCCAGGAGGGAAAAGTGAGGATTATGCTTAGACTTTCTCGGAACTGCTTCAAATCAACTAGATATCTTTGTGCTGTAAATCTCCCAACTGCCAAATGCAAAAGCAGCAAACATCTCGCTGTATGTCCCACATCCAAAGTGCCAAGAGAGTAATGTAGAGCTTGCTCTCCCTGTCTTTGAGTACTGTTTGCACTGTCCCGATTACCTCTTTGCTAACATTCTCTTCAGAGCTGCAGGGAAACCAGGAACCACGTGGAGAAGGCACCAACTCTGAAAGTGCCTGGAAGGAACGTTGGGACTTCTTCTCAGTGTCTCTGATATAGGGTTTCACTGTCCCGGGAAAGTCTCTCCTAACAGCCTGCAGAGCGTTGTGCCCAATATACAGAAATGTCTTGCGGTATCCCCTACAGGGAAAGTGCCAGGAGGGAAAAGTGAGGATTATGTTTAGACTTTCTCGGAACTGCTTCAAATCAACTAGATATCTTTGTGCTGTAAATCTCCCAACAGCCAAATGTAAAAGCAGCAAACATCTCGCTGTATGTTCCACATCCAAAGTGCCAAGAGAGAGCTTGCTCTCCCTGTCTTTGAGTACTGTTTGCACTGTCCCGATTACCTCTTTGCTAACATTCTCTTCAGAGCTGCAGTGAAACCAGGAACCACGTGGAGAAGGCACCCACACTGAAAGTGCCTGGAAGGAACGATGGGGCTTCTTCTCAGTGTCTCTGACATAGGGTTTCACTGTCCCGGGAAAGTCTCTGCTAACACCCTGCAGAGCGCTGTGCCCAATATACAGAAACGTCTTGCGGTATCTCCTACAGGGAAAGTTCCAGGAGGGAAAAGTGAGGATTATGCTTAGACTTTCTCGGAACTGCTTCAAATCAACTAGATATCTTTGTGCTGTATATCTCCCAACAGCCAAACGCAAAAGCAGCAAACATCTCGCTGTATGTCCCACATCCAAAGTGCCAAGAGAGTAATGTAGAGCTTGCTCTCCCTGTCTTTGAGTACTGTTTGCACTGTCCCGATTACCTCTTTGCTAACATTCTCTTCAGAGCTGCAGGGAAACCAGGAACCACGTGGAGAAGGCACCCACACTGAAAGTGCCTGGAAGGAACGTTGGGGCTTCTTCTCAGTGTCTCTGACATAGGGTTTCACTGTCCCGGGAAAGTCTCTGCTAACACCCTGCAGAGCGCTGTGCCCAATATACAGAAACGTCTTGCGGTATCTCCTACAGGGAAAGTTCCAGGAGGGAAAAGTGAGGATTATGCTTAGACTTTCTCGGAACTGCTTCAAATCAACTAGATATCTTTGTGCTGTAAATCTCCCAACAGCCAAATGTAAAAGCAGCAAACATCTCGCTGTATGTCCCACATCCAAAGTGCCAAGAGAGAGCTTGCTCTCCCTGTCTTTGAGTACTGTTTGCACTGTCCCGATTACCTCTTTGCTAACATTCTCTTTAGAGCTGCAGGGAAACCAGGAACCACGTGGAGAAGGCACCCACACTGAAAGTGCCTGGAGGGAACGTTGGGGCTTCTTCTCAGTGTCTCTGATATAGGGTTTCACTGTCCCGGGAAAGTCTCTACTAACACCCTGCAGAGCGCTGTGCCCAATATACAGAAACGTCTTGCGGTATCTCCTACAGGGAAAGTGCCAGGAGGGAAAAGTGAGGATTATGCTTAGACTTTCTCGGAACTGCTTCAAATCAACTGGATATCTTTGTGCTGTAAATCTCCCAACAGCCAAACGCAAAAGCAGCAAACATCTCGCTGTATGTCCCACATCCAAAGTGCCAAGAGAGTAATGTAGAGCTTGCTCTCCCTGTCTTTGAGTACTGTTTGCACTGTCCCGATTACCTCTTTGCTAACATTCTCTTCAGAGCTGCAGTGAAACCAGGAACCACGTGGAGAAGGCACCCACACTGAAAGTGCCTGGAAGGAACGTTGGGGCTTCTTTTCAGTGTCTCTGACATAGGGTTTCACTGTCCCGGGAAAGTCTCTGCTAACACCCTGCAGAGCGCTGTGCCCAATATACAGAAACGTCTTGCGGTATCCCCTGCAGGGAAAGTGCCAGGAGGGAAAAGTGAGGATTATGCTTAGACTTTCTCGGAACTGCTTCAAATCAACTAGATATCTTTGTGCTGTAAATCTCCCAACAGCCAAACGCAAAAGCAGCAAACATCTCGCTGTATGTCCCACATCCAAAGTGCCAAGAGAGAGCTTGCTCTCCCTGTCTTTGAGTACTGTTTGCACTGTCCCGATTACCTCTTTGCTAACATTCTCTTCAGAGCTGCAGTGAAACCAGGAACCACGTGGAGAAGGCACCCACACTGAAAGTGCCTGGAAGGAACTTTGGGGCTTCTTCTCAGTGTCTCTGACATAGGGTTTCACTGTCCCGGGAAAGTCTCTGCTAACACCCTGCAGAGTGCTGTGCCCAATATACAGAAACGTCTTGCAGCATCTCCTACAGGGAAAGTGCCAGGAGGAATTGTCGACCTTGTTCTCAGTGTCTCTGACAATTGCTCTGATTATCCCTGTGACCTCTTTGCTAAGACTCTCCAGAAAGCCGTCCTCAAAACCAACACACATCTTGACATATCTCCCACACTGATCGCACTGTCTCCAGAAACGGCATTCAAGGAGCCAGGAACTTTTCTGCCCACACTGTCCGGGGACAGTTCCTAAAACCAATATACATCCTGCTATATCTCCCACATGGAAAGTGCCAGGAGGGAAAAGTGAGGATTATGCTTAGACTTTCTCGGAACTGCTTCAAATCAACTGGATATCTTTGTGCTGTAAATCTCCCAACAGCCAAACGCAAAAGCAGCAAACATCTCGCTGTATGTCCCACATCCAAAGTGCCAAGAGAGAGCTTGCTCTCCCTGTCTTTGAGTACTGTTTGCACTGTCCCGATTACCTCTTTGCTAACATTCTCTTCAGAGCTGCAGTGAAACCAGGAACCACGTGGAGAAGGCACCAACTCTGAAAGTGCCTGGAAGGAACGTTGGGGCTTCTTTTCAGTGTCTCTGACATAGGGTTTCACTGTCCCGGGAAAGTCTCTGCTAACACCCTGCAGAGCGCTGTGCCCAATATACAGAAACGTCTTGCGGTATCCCCTACAGGGAAAGTGCCAGGAGGGAAAAGTGAGGATTATGCTTAGACTTTCTCGGAACTGCTTCAAATCAACTGGATATCTTTGTGCTGTAAATCTCCCAACAGCCAAACGCAAAAGCAGCAAACATCTCGCTGTATGTCCCACATCCAAAGTGCCAAGAGAGTAATGTAGAGCTTGCTCTCCCTGTCTTTGAGTACTGTTTGCACTGTCCCGATTACCTCTTTGCTAACATTCTCTTCAGAACTGCAGGGAAACCAGGAACCACGTGGAGAAGGCACCCACACTGAATGTGCCTGGAGGGAACTTTGGGGCTTCTTCTCAGTGTCTCTGACATAGGGTTTCACTGTCCCGGGAAAGTCTCTGCTAACACCCTGCAGAGTGCTGTGCCCAATATACAGAAACGTCTTGCAGTATCTCCTACAGGGAAAGTGCCAGGAGGAATTGTCGACCTTGTCCTCAGTCTCTCTGAGAATTGCTCTGATTATCCCTGTGACCTCTTTGCTAAGACTCTCCAGAAAGCCGTCCTCAAAACCAACACACGTCTTGACATATCTCCCACACTGATCGCACTGTCTCCAGAAACGCCATTCAAGGAGCCAGGAACTTTTCTGCCCACACTGTCCGGGGACAGTTCCTAAAACCAATATACATCCTGCTATATCTCCCACATGGAAAGTGCCAGGAGGGAAAAGTGAGGATTATGTTTAGACTTTCTCTGAACTGCTTCAAATCAACTAAATATCTTTGTGCTGAAAATCTCCCAACAGCCAAATGTAAAAGCAGCAAACATCTCGCTGTATGTCCCACATCCAAAGTGCCAAGAGAGAGCTTGCTCTCCCTGTCTTTGAGTACTGTTTGCACTGTCGCGATTACCTCTTTGCTAACATTCTCTTCAGAGCTGCAGTGAAACCAGGAACCACGTGGAGAAGGCACCCACACTGAAAGTGCCTGGAAGGAACGTTGGGGCTTCTTCTCAGTGTCTCTGATATAGGGTTTCACTGTCCCGGGAAAGTCTCTGCTAACACCCTGCAGAGCGCTGTGCCCAATATACAGAAACGTCTTGCAGCATCTCCTACAGGGAAAGTGCCAGGAGGAATTGTCGACCTTGTTCTCAGTGTCTCTGAGAATTGCTCTGATTATCCCTGTGACCTCTTTGCTAAGACTCTCCAGAAAGCCGTCCTCAAAACCAACACACATCTTGACATATCTCCCACACTGATCGCACTGTCTCCAGAAACGGCATTCAAGGAGCCAGGAACTTTTCTGCCCACACTGTCCGGGGACAGTTCCTAAAACCAATATACATCCTGCTATATCTCCCACATGGAAAGTGCCAGGAGGGAAAAGTGAGGATTATGCTTAGACTTTCTCGGAACTGCTTCAAATCAACTGGATATCTTTGTGCTGTAAATCTCCCAACAGCCAAACGCAAAAGCAGCAAACATCTCGCTGTATGTCCCACATCCAAAGTGCCAAGAGAGTAATGTAGAGCTTGCTCTCCCTGTCTTTGAGTACTGTTTGCACTGTCGCGATTACCTCTTTGCTAACATTCTCTTCAGAGCTGCAGTGAAACCAGGAACCACGTGGAGAAGGCACCAACTCTGAAAGTGCCTGGAAGGAACTTTGGGGCTTCTTTTCAGTGTCTCTGACATAGGGTTTCACTGTCCCGGGAAAGTCTCTGCTAACACCCTGCAGAGCGCTGTGCCCAATATACAGAAACGTCTTGCGGTATCCCCTACAGGGAAAGTGCCAGGAGGGAAAAGTGAGGATTATGCTTAGACTTTCTCGGAACTGCTTCAAATCAACTAGATATCTTTGTGCTGTAAATCTCCCAACAGCCAAACGCAAAAGCAGCAAACATCTCGCTGTATGTCCCACATCCAAAGTGCCAAGAGAGAGCTTGCTCTCCCTGTCTTTGAGTACTGTTTGCACTGTCCCGATTACCTCTTTGCTAACATTCTCTTCAGAGCTGCAGGGAAACCAGGAACCACGTGGAGAAGGCACCCACACTGAAAGTGCCTGGAGGGAACTTTGGGGCTTCTTCTCAGTGTCTCTGACATAGGGTTTCACTGTCCCGGGAAAGTCTCTGCTAACACCCTGCAGAGCGCTGTGCCCAATATACAGAAACGTCTTGCGGTATCTCCTACAGGGAAAGTGCCAGGAGGAATTGTCGACCTTGTTCTCAGTGTCTCTGAGAATTGCTCTGATTATCCCTGTGACCTCTTTGCTAAGACTCTCCAGAAAGCCGTCCTCAAAACCAACACACATCTTGACATATCTCCCACACTGATCGCACTGTCTCCAGAAACAGCATTCAAGGAGCCAGGAACTTTTCTGCCCACGCTGTCCGGGGACAGTTCCTAAAACCAATATACATCCTGCTATATCTCCCACATGGAAAGTGCCAGGAGGGAAAAGTGAGGATTATGCTTAGACTTTCTCGGAACTGCTTCAAATCAACTGGATATCTTTGTGCTGTAAATCTCCCAACAGCCAAACGCAAAAGCAGCAAACATCTCGCTGTATGTCCCACATCCAAAGTGCCAAGAGAGTAATGTAGAGCTTGCTCTCCCTGTCTTTGAGTACTGTTTGCACTGTCGCGATTACCTCTTTGCTAACATTCTCTTCAGAGCTGCAGGGAAACCAGGAACCACGTGGAGAAGGCACCCACACTGAAAGTGCCTGGAAGGAACTTTGGGGCTTCTTCTCAGTGTCTCTGACATAGGGTTTCACTGTCCCGGGAAAGTCTCTGCTAACACCCTGCAGAGTGCTGTGCCCAATATACAGAAACGTCTTGCAGCATCTCCTACAGGGAAAGTGCCAGGAGGAATTGTCGACCTTGTTCTCAGTGTCTCTGACAATTGCTCTGATTATCCCTGTGACCTCTTTGCTAAGACTCTCCAGAAAGCCGTCCTCAAAACCAACACACATCTTGACATATCTCCCACACTGATCGCACTGTCTCCAGAAACGGCATTCAAGGAGCCAGGAACTTTTCTGCCCACACTGTCCGGGGACAGTTCCTAAAACCAATATACATCCTGCTATATCTCCCACATGGAAAGTGCCAGGAGGGAAAAGTGAGGATTATGCTTAGACTTTCTCGGAACTGCTTCAAATCAACTGGATATCTTTGTGCTGTAAATCTCCCAACAGCCAAACGCAAAAGCAGCAAACATCTCGCTGTATGTCCCACATCCAAAGTGCCAAGAGAGTAATGTAGAGCTTGCTCTCCCTGTCTTTGAGTACTGTTTGCACTGTCCCGATTACCTCTTTGCTAACATTCTCTTCAGAGCTGCAGGGAAACCAGGAACCACGTGGAGAAGGCACCCACACTGAAAGTGCCTGGAAGGAACGTTGGGGCTTCTTCTCAGTGTCTCTGACATAGGGTTTCACTGTCCCGGGAAAGTCTCTGCTAACACCCTGCAGAGCGCTGTGCCCAATATACAGAAACGTCTTTCGGTATCCCCTGCAGGGAAAGTGCCAGGAGGGAAAAGTGAGGATTATGCTTAGACTTTCTCGGAACTGCTTCAAATCAACTAGATATCTTTGTGCTGTAAATCTCCCAACTGCCAAATGCAAAAGCAGCAAACATCTCGCTGTATGTCCCACATCCAAAGTGCCAAGAGAGTAATGTAGAGCTTGCTCTCCCTGTCTTTGAGTACTGTTTGCACTGTCCCGATTACCTCTTTGCTAACATTCTCTTCAGAGCTGCAGGGAAACCAGGAACCACGTGGAGAAGGCACCAACTCTGAAAGTGCCTGGAAGGAACGTTGGGACTTCTTCTCAGTGTCTCTGATATAGGGTTTCACTGTCCCGGGAAAGTCTCTCCTAACAGCCTGCAGAGCGCTGTGCCCAATATACAGAAACGTCTTGCGGTATCCCCTACAGGGAAAGTGCCAGGAGGGAAAAGTGAGGATTATGTTTAGACTTTCTCGGAACTGCTTCAAATCAACTAGATATCTTTGTGCTGTAAATCTCCCAACAGCCAAATGTAAAAGCAGCAAACATCTCGCTGTATGTTCCACATCCAAAGTGCCAAGAGAGAGCTTGCTCTCCCTGTCTTTGAGTACTGTTTGCACTGTCCCGATTACCTCTTTGCTAACATTCTCTTCAGAGCTGCAGTGAAACCAGGAACCACGTGGAGAAGGCACCCACACTGAAAGTGCCTGGAAGGAACGATGGGGCTTCTTCTCAGTGTCTCTGACATAGGGTTTCACTGTCCCGGGAAAGTCTCTGCTAACACCCTGCAGAGCGCTGTGCCCAATATACAGAAACGTCTTGCGGTATCTCCTACAGGGAAAGTTCCAGGAGGGAAAAGTGAGGATTATGCTTAGACTTTCTCGGAACTGCTTCAAATCAACTAGATATCTTTGTGCTGTATATCTCCCAACAGCCAAACGCAAAAGCAGCAAACATCTCGCTGTATGTCCCACATCCAAAGTGCCAAGAGAGTAATGTAGAGCTTGCTCTCCCTGTCTTTGAGTACTGTTTGCACTGTCCCGATTACCTCTTTGCTAACATTCTCTTCAGAGCTGCAGGGAAACCAGGAACCACGTGGAGAAGGCACCCACACTGAAAGTGCCTGGAAGGAACGTTGGGGCTTCTTCTCAGTGTCTCTGACATAGGGTTTCACTGTCCCGGGAAAGTCTCTGCTAACACCCTGCAGAGCGCTGTGCCCAATATACAGAAACGTCTTGCGGTATCTCCTACAGGGAAAGTTCCAGGAGGGAAAAGTGAGGATTATGCTTAGACTTTCTCGGAACTGCTTCAAATCAACTAGATATCTTTGTGCTGTAAATCTCCCAACAGCCAAATGTAAAAGCAGCAAACATCTCGCTGTATGTCCCACATCCAAA
The DNA here is from genome assembly GCF_963924245.1 of Chroicocephalus ridibundus. NCBI lineage: Eukaryota > Metazoa > Chordata > Aves > Charadriiformes > Laridae > Chroicocephalus > Chroicocephalus ridibundus. Next base: position 45,484,079 of record NC_086290.1, read on the forward strand.
GTGCCAAGAGAGAGCTTGCTCTCCCTGTCTTTGAGTACTGTTTGCACTGTCCCGATTACCTCTTTGCTAACATTCTCTTTAGAGCTGCAGGGAAACCAGGAACCACGTGGAGAAGGCACCCACACTGAAAGTGCCTGGAGGGAACGTTGGGGCTTCTTCTCAGTGTCTCTGATATAGGGTTTCACTGTCCCGGGAAAGTCTCTACTAACACCCTGCAGAGCGCTGTGCCCAATATACAGAAACGTCTTGCGGTATCTCCTACAGGGAAAGTGCCAGGAGGGAAAAGTGAGGATTATGCTTAGACTTTCTCGGAACTGCTTCAAATCAACTGGATATCTTTGTGCTGTAAATCTCCCAACAGCCAAACGCAAAAGCAGCAAACATCTCGCTGTATGTCCCACATCCAAAGTGCCAAGAGAGTAATGTAGAGCTTGCTCTCCCTGTCTTTGAGTACTGTTTGCACTGTCCCGATTACCTCTTTGCTAACATTCTCTTCAGAGCTGCAGTGAAACCAGGAACCACGTGGAGAAGGCACCCACACTGAAAGTGCCTGGAAGGAACGTTGGGGCTTCTTTTCAGTGTCTCTGACATAGGGTTTCACTGTCCCGGGAAAGTCTCTGCTAACACCCTGCAGAGCGCTGTGCCCAATATACAGAAACGTCTTGCGGTATCCCCTGCAGGGAAAGTGCCAGGAGGGAAAAGTGAGGATTATGCTTAGACTTTCTCGGAACTGCTTCAAATCAACTAGATATCTTTGTGCTGTAAATCTCCCAACAGCCAAACGCAAAAGCAGCAAACATCTCGCTGTATGTCCCACATCCAAAGTGCCAAGAGAGAGCTTGCTCTCCCTGTCTTTGAGTACTGTTTGCACTGTCCCGATTACCTCTTTGCTAACATTCTCTTCAGAGCTGCAGTGAAACCAGGAACCACGTGGAGAAGGCACCCACACTGAAAGTGACTGGAAGGAACTTTGGGGCTTCTTCTCAGTGTCTCTGACATAGGGTTTCACTGTCCCGGGAAAGTCTCTGCTAACACCCTGCAGAGTGCTGTGCCCAATATACAGAAACGTCTTGCAGTATCTCCTACAGGGAAAGTGCCAGGAGGAATTGTCGACCTTGTTCTCAGTGTCTCTGAGAATTGCTCTGATTATCCCTGTGACCTCTTTGCTAAGACTCTCCAGAAAGCCGTCCTCAAAACCAACACACATCTTGACATATCTCCCACACTGATCGCACTGTCTCCAGAAACGACATTCAAGGAGCCAGGAACTTTTCTGCCCACACTGTCCGGGGACAGTTCCTAAAACCAATATACATCCTGCTATATCTCCCACATGGAAAGTGCCAGGAGGGAAAAGTGAGGATTATGCTTAGACTTTCTCGGAACTGCTTCAAATCAACTGGATATCTTTGTGCTGTAAATCTCCCAACAGCCAAAGGCAAAAGCAGCAAACATCTCGCTGTATGTCCCACATCCAAAGTGCCAAGAGAGTAATGTAGAGCTTGCTCTCCCTGTCTTTGAGTACTGTTTGCACTGTCCCGATTACCTCTTTGCTAACATTCTCTTCAGAGCTGCAGGGAAACCAGGAACCACGTGGAGAAGGCACCCACACTGAAAGTGCCTGGAAGGAACGTTGGGGCTTCTTCTCAGTGTCTCTGACATAGGGTTTCACTGTCCCGGGAAAGTCTCTGCTAACACCCTGCAGAGCGCTGTGCCCAATATACAGAAACGTCTTTCGGTATCCCCTGCAGGGAAAGTGCCAGGAGGGAAAAGTGAGGATTATGCTTAGACTTTCTCGGAACTGCTTCAAATCAACTAGATATCTTTGTGCTGTAAATCTCCCAACAGCCAAATGCAAAAGCAGCAACCATCTCGCTGTATGTCCCACATCCAAAGTGCCAAGAGAGTAATGTAGAGCTTGCTCTCCCTGTCTTTGAGTACTGTTTGCACTGTCCCGATTACCTCTTTGCTAACATTCTCTTCAGAGCTGCAGTGAAACCAGGAACCACGTGGAGAAGGCACCAACTCTGAAAGTGCCTGGAAGGAACGTTGGGACTTCTTCTCAGTGTCTCTGATATAGGGTTTCACTGTCCCGGGAAAGTCTCTCCTAACAGCCTGCAGAGCGCTGTGCCCAATATACAGAAACGTCTTGCGGTATCCCCTACAGGGAAAGTGCCAGGAGGGAAAAGTGAGGATTATGTTTAGACTTTCTCGGAACTGCTTCAAATCAACTAGATATCTTTGTGCTGTAAATCTCCCAACAGCCAAATGTAAAAGCAGCAAACATCTCGCTGTATGTTCCACATCCAAAGTGCCAAGAGAGAGCTTGCTCTCCCTGTCTTTGAGTACTGTTTGCACTGTCCCGATTACCTCTTTGCTAACATTCTCTTCAGAGCTGCAGTGAAACCAGGAACCACGTGGAGAAGGCACCCACACTGAAAGTGCCTGGAAGGAACGTTGGGGCTTCTTCTCAGTGTCTCTGACATAGGGTTTCACTGTCCCGGGAAAGTCTCTGCTAACACCCTGCAGAGCGCTGTGCCCAATATACAGAAACGTCTTGCGGTATCTCCTACAGGGAAAGTTCCAGGAGGGAAAAGTGAGGATTATGCTTAGACTTTCTCGGAACTGCTTCAAATCAACTAGATATCTTTGTGCTGTAAATCTCCCAACAGCCAAATGTAAAAGCAGCAAACATCTCGCTGTATGTCCCACATCCAAAGTGCCAAGAGAGAGCTTGCTCTCCCTGTCTTTGAGTACTGTTTGCACTGTCCCGATTACCTCTTTGCTAACATTCTCTTTAGAGCTGCAGGGAAACCAGGAACCACGTGGAGAAGGCACCCACACTGAAAGTGCCTGGAGGGAACGTTGGGGCTTCTTCTCAGTGTCTCTGATATAGGGTTTCACTGTCCCGGGAAAGTCTCTACTAACACCCTGCAGAGCGCTGTGCCCAATATACAGAAACGTCTTGCGGTATCTCCTACAGGGAAAGTGCCAGGAGGGAAAAGTGAGGATTATGCTTAGACTTTCTCGGAACTGCTTCAAATCAACTGGATATCTTTGTGCTGTAAATCTCCCAACAGCCAAACGCAAAAGCAGCAAACATCTCGCTGTATGTCCCACATCCAAAGTGCCAAGAGAGTAATGTAGAGCTTGCTCTCCCTGTCTTTGAGTACTGTTTGCACTGTCCCGATTACCTCTTTGCTAACATTCTCTTCAGAGCTGCAGTGAAACCAGGAACCACGTGGAGAAGGCACCCACACTGAAAGTGCCTGGAAGGAACGTTGGGGCTTCTTTTCAGTGTCTCTGACATAGGGTTTCACTGTCCCGGGAAAGTCTCTGCTAACACCCTGCAGAGCGCTGTGCCCAATATACAGAAACGTCTTGCGGTATCCCCTGCAGGGAAAGTGCCAGGAGGGAAAAGTGAGGATTATGCTTAGACTTTCTCGGAACTGCTTCAAATCAACTAGATATCTTTGTGCTGTAAATCTCCCAACAGCCAAACGCAAAAGCAGCAAACATCCCGCTGTATGTCCCACATCCAAAGTGCCAAGAGAGAGCTTGCTCTCCCTGTCTTTGAGTACTGTTTGCACTGTCCCGATTACCTCTTTGCTAACATTCTCTTCAGAGCTGCAGTGAAACCAGGAACCACGTGGAGAAGGCACCCACACTGAAAGTGCCTGGAAGGAACTTTGGGGCTTCTTCTCAGTGTCTCTGACATAGGGTTTCACTGTCCCGGGAAAGTCTCTGCTAACACCCTGCAGAGTGCTGTGCCCAATATACAGAAACGTCTTGCAGCATCTCCTACAGGGAAAGTGCCAGGAGGAATTGTCGACCTTGTTCTCAGTGTCTCTGACAATTGCTCTGATTATCCCTGTGACCTCTTTGCTAAGACTCTCCAGAAAGCCGTCCTCAAAACCAACACACATCTTGACATATCTCCCACACTGATCGCACTGTCTCCAGAAACGGCATTCAAGGAGCCAGGAACTTTTCTGCCCACACTGTCCGGGGACAGTTCCTAAAACCAATATACATCCTGCTATATCTCCCACATGGAAAGTGCCAGGAGGGAAAAGTGAGGATTATGCTTAGACTTTCTCGGAACTGCTTCAAATCAACTGGATATCTTTGTGCTGTAAATCTCCCAACAGCCAAACGCAAAAGCAGCAAACATCTCGCTGTATGTCCCACATCCAAAGTGCCAAGAGAGAGCTTGCTCTCCCTGTCTTTGAGTACTGTTTGCACTGTCCCGATTACCTCTTTGCTAACATTCTCTTCAGAGCTGCAGTGAAACCAGGAACCACGTGGAGAAGGCACCAACTCTGAAAGTGCCTGGAAGGAACGTTGGGACTTCTTCTCAGTGTCTCTGACATAGGGTTTCACTGTCCCGGGAAAGTCTCTGCTAACACCCTGCAGAGCGCTGTGCCCAATATACAGAAACGTCTTGCGGTATCCCCTACAGGGAAAGTGCCAGGACGGAAAAGTGAGGATTATGCTTAGACTTTCTCGGAACTGCTTCAAATCAACTGGATATCTTTGTGCTGTAAATCTCCCAACAGCCAAACGCAAAAGCAGCAAACATCTCGCTGTATGTCCCACATCCAAAGTGCCAAGAGAGTAATGTAGAGCTTGCTCTCCCTGTCTTTGAGTACTGTTTGCACTGTCCCGATTACCTCTTTGCTAACATTCTCTTCAGAACTGCAGGGAAACCAGGAACCACGTGGAGAAGGCACCCACACTGAATGTGCCTGGAGGGAACTTTGGGGCTTCTTCTCAGTGTCTCTGACATAGGGTTTCACTGTCCCGGGAAAGTCTCTGCTAACACCCTGCAGAGTGCTGTGCCCAATATACAGAAACGTCTTGCAGCATCTCCTACAGGGAAAGTGCCAGGAGGAATTGTCGACCTTGTCCTCAGTCTCTCTGAGAATTGCTCTGATTATCCCTGTGACCTCTTTGCTAAGACTCTCCAGAAAGCCGTCCTCAAAACCAACACACGTCTTGACATATCTCCCACACTGATCGCACTGTCTCCAGAAACGCCATTCAAGGAGCCAGGAAATTTTCTACCCACACTGTCCGGGGACAGTTCCTAAAACCAATATACATCCTGCTATATCTCCCACATGGAAAGTGCCAGGAGGGAAAAGTGAGGATTATGCTTAGACTTTCTCGGAACTGCTTCAAATCAACTAAATATCTTTGTGCTGTAAATCTCCCAACAGCCAAATGTAAAAGCAGCAAACATCTCGCTGTATGTCCCACATCCAAAGTGCCAAGAGAGAGCTTGCTCTCCCTGTCTTTGAGTACTGTTTGCACTGTCCCGATTACCTCTTTGCTAACATTCTCTTCAGAGCTGCAGTGAAACCAGGAACCACGTGGAGAAGGCACCCACACTGAAAGTGCCTGGAAGGAACGTTGGGGCTTCTTCTCAGTGTCTCTGATATAGGGTTTCACTGTCCCGGGAAAGTCTCTGCTAACACCCTGCAGAGCGCTGTGCCCAATATACAGAAACGTCTTGCAGCATCTCCTACAGGGAAAGTGCCAGGAGGAATTGTCGACCTTGTTCTCAGTGTCTCTGAGAATTGCTCTGATTATCCCTGTGACCTCTTTGCTAAGACTCTCCAGAAAGCCGTCCTCAAAACCAACACACATCTTGACATATCTCCCACACTGATCGCACTGTCTCCAGAAACGGCATTCAAGGAGCCAGGAACTTTTCTGCCCACACTGTCCGGGGACAGTTCCTAAAACCAATATACATCCTGCTATATCTCCCACATGGAAAGTGCCAGGAGGGAAAAGTGAGGATTATGCTTAGACTTTCTCGGAACTGCTTCAAATCAACTGGATATCTTTGTGCTGTAAATCTCCCAACAGCCAAACGCAAAAGCAGCAAACATCTCGCTGTATGTCCCACATCCAAAGTGCCAAGAGAGTAATGTAGAGCTTGCTCTCCCTGTCTTTGAGTACTGTTTGCACTGTCCCGATTACCTCTTTGCTAACATTCTCTTCAGAGCTGCAGTGAAACCAGGAACCACGTGGAGAAGGCACCAACTCTGAAAGTGCCTGGAAGGAACTTTGGGGCTTCTTTTCAGTGTCTCTGACATAGGGTTTCACTGTCCCGGGAAAGTCTCTGCTAACACCCTGCAGAGCGCTGTGCCCAATATACAGAAACGTCTTGCGGTATCCCCTACAGGGAAAGTGCCAGGAGGGAAAAGTGAGGATTATGCTTAGACTTTCTCGGAACTGCTTCAAATCAACTAGATATCTTTGTGCTGTAAATCTCCCAACAGCCAAACGCAAAAGCAGCAAACATCTCGCTGTATGTCCCACATCCAAAGTGCCAAGAGAGAGCTTGCTCTCCCTGTCTTTGAGTACTGTTTGCACTGTCGCGATTACCTCTTTGCTAACATTCTCTTCAGAGCTGCAGGGAAACCAGGAACCACGTGGAGAAGGCACCCACACTGAAAGTGCCTGGAGGGAACTTTGGGGCTTCTTCTCAGTGTCTCTGACATAGGGTTTCACTGTCCCGGGAAAGTCTCTGCTAACACCCTGCAGAGCGCTGTGCCCAATATACAGAAACGTCTTGCGGTATCTCCTACAGGGAAAGTGCCAGGAGGAATTGTCGACCTTGTTCTCAGTGTCTCTGAGAATTGCTCTGATTATCCCTGTGACCTCTTTGCTAAGACTCTCCAGAAAGCCGTCCTCAAAACCAACACACATCTTGACATATCTCCCACACTGATCGCACTGTCTCCAGAAACAGCATTCAAGGAGCCAGGAACTTTTCTGCCCACGCTGTCCGGGGACAGTTCCTAAAACCAATATACATCCTGCTATATCTCCCACATGGAAAGTGCCAGGAGGGAAAAGTGAGGATTATGCTTAGACTTTCTCGGAACTGCTTCAAATCAACTGGATATCTTTGTGCTGTAAATCTCCCAACAGCCAAACGCAAAAGCAGCAAACATCTCGCTGTATGTCCCACATCCAAAGTGCCAAGAGAGAGCTTGCTCTCCCTGTCTTTGAGTACTGTTTGCACTGTCCCGATTACCTCTTTGCTAACATTCTCTTCAGAGCTGCAGGGAAACCAGGAACCACGTGGAGAAGGCACCCACACTGAAAGTGCCTGGAGGGAACTTTGGGGCTTCTTCTCAGTGTCTCTGACATAGGGTTTCACTGTCCCGGGAAAGTCTCTGCTAACACCCTGCAGAGCGCTGTGCCCAATATACAGAAACGTCTTGCAGTATCTCCTACAGGGAAAGTGCCAGGAGGAATTGTCGACCTTGTTCTCAGTGTCTCTGAGAATTGCTCTGATTATCCCTGTGACCTCTTTGCTAAGACTGTCCAGAAAGCCGTCCTCAAAACCAACACACATCTTGACATATCTCCCACACTGATCGCACTGTCTCCAGAAACAGCATTCAAGGAGCCAGGAACTTTTCTGCCCACGCTGTCCGGGGACAGTTCCTAAAACCAATATACATCCTGCTATATCTCCCACATGGAAAGTGCCAGGAGGGAAAAGTGAGGATTATGCTTAGACTTTCTCGGAACTGCTTCAAATCAACTGGATATCTTTGTGCTGTAAATCTCCCAACAGGCAAACGCAAAAGCAGCAAACATCTCGCTGTATGTCCCACATCCAAAGTGCCAAGAGAGTAATGTAGAGCTTGCTCTCCCTGTCTTTGAGTACTGTTTGCACTGTCTCGATTACCTCTTTGCTAACATTCTCTTCAGAGCTGCACTGAAACCAGGAACCACGTGGAGAAGGCACCCACACTGAAAGTGCCTGGAAGGAACGTTGGGGCTTCTTTTCAGTGTCTCTGACATAGGGTTTCACTGTCCCGGGAAAGTCTCTGCTAACACCCTGCAGAGCGCTGTGCCCAATATACAGAAACGTCTTGCGGTATCTCCTACAGGGAAAGTGCCAGGGGGGAAAAGTGAGGATTATGCTTAGACTTTCTCGGAACTGCTTCAAATCAACTAGATATCTTTGTGCTGTAAATCTCCCAACAGCCAAATGTAAAAGCAGCAAACATCTCGCTGTATGTCCCACATCCAAAGTGCCAAGAGAGAGCTTGCTCTCCCTGTCTTTGAGTACTGTTTGCACTGTCCCGATTACCTCTTTGCTAACATTCTCTTCAGAGCTGCAGGGAAACCAGGAACCACGTGGAGAAGGCACCCACACTGAAAGTGCCTGGAGGGAACTTTGGGGCTTCTTCTCAGTGTCTCTGACATAGGGTTTCACTGTCCCGGGAAAGTCTCTGCTAACACCCTGCAGAGCGCTGTGCCCAATATACAGAAACGTCTTGCAGTATCTCCTACAGGGAAAGTGCCAGGAGGAATTGTCGACCTTGTTCTCAGTGTCTCTGAGAATTGCTCTGATTATCCCTGTGACCTCTTTGCTAAGACTCTCCAGAAAGCCGTCCTCAAAACCAACACACATCTTGACATATCTCCCACACTGATCGCACTGTCTCCAGAAACGGCATTCAAGGAGCCAGGAACTTTTCTGCCCACACTGTCCGGGGACAGTTCCTAAAACCAATATACATCCTGCTATATCTCCCACATGGAAAGTGCCAGGAGGGAAAAGTGAGGATTATGCTTAGACTTTCTCGGAACTGCTTCAAATCAACTGGATATCTTTGTGCTGTAAATCTCCCAACAGCCAAACGCAAAAGCAGCAAACATCTCGCTGTATGTCCCACATCCAAAGTGCCAAGAGAGTAATGTAGAGCTTGCTCTCCCTGTCTTTGAGTACTGTTTGCACTGTCTCGATTACCTCTTTGCTAACATTCTCTTCAGAGCTGCAGTGAAACCAGGAACCACGTGGAGAAGGCACCCACACTGAAAGTGCCTGGAAGGAACGTTGGGGCTTCTTTTCAGTGTCTCTGACATAGGGTTTCACTGTCCCGGGAAAGTCTCTGCTAACACCCTGCAGAGCGCTGTGCCCAATATACAGAAACGTCTTGCGGTATCCCCTACAGGGAAAGTGCCAGGAGGAATTGTCGACCTTGTTCTCAGTGTCTCTGAGAATTGCTCTGATTATCCCTGTGACCTCTTTGCTAAGACTCTCCAGAAAGCCGTCCTCAAAACCAACACACATCTTGACATATCTCCCACACTGATCGCACTGTCTCCAGAAACGGCATTCAAGGAGCCAGGAACTTTTCTGCCCACACTGTCCGGGGACAGTTCCTAAAACCAATATACATCCTGCTATATCTCCCACATGGAAAGTGCCAGGAGGGAAAAGTGAGGATTATGCTTAGACTTTCTCGGAACTGCTTCAAATCAACTAGATATCTTTGTGCTGTATATCTCCCAACAGCCAAACGCAAAAGCAGCAAACATCTCGCTGTATGTCCCACATCCAAAGTGCCAAGAGAGTAATGTAGAGCTTGCTCTCCCTGTCTTTGAGTACTGTTTGCACTGTCCCGATTACCTCTTTGCTAACATTCTCTTCAGAGCTGCAGTGAAACCAGGAACCACGTGGAGAAGGCACCCACACTGAAAGTGCCTGGAAGGAACGTTGGGGCTTCTTCTCAGTGTCTCTGACATAGGGTTTCACTGTCCCGGGAAAGTCTCTGCTAACACCCTGCAGAGCGCTGTGCCCAATATACAGAAACGTCTTGCGGTATCTCCTACAGGGAAAGTGCCAGGAGGAATTGTCGACCTTGTTCTCAGTGTCTCTGAGAATTGCTCTGATTATCCCTGTGACCTCTTTGCTAAGACTCTCCAGAAAGCCGTCCTCAAAACCAACACACATCTTGACATATCTCCCACACTGATCGCACTGTCTCCAGAAACGCCATTCAAGGAGCCAGGAACTTTTCTGCCCACACTGTCCGGGGACAGTTCCTAAAACCAATATACATCCTGCTATATCTCCCACATGGAAAGTGCCAGGAGGGAAAAGTGAGGATTATGCTTAGACTTTCTCGGAACTGCTTCAAATCAACTAGATATCTTTGTGCTGTATATCTCCCAACAGCCAAACGCAAAAGCAGCAAATATCTCGCTGTATGTCCCACATCCAAAGTGCCAAGAGAGTAATGTAGAGCTTGCTCTCCCTGTCTTTGAGTACTGTTTGCACTGTCCCGATTACCTCTTTGCTAACATTCTCTTCAGAGCTGCAGTGAAACCAGGAACCACGTGGAGAAGGCACCCACACTGAAAGTGCCTGGAAGGAACGTTGGGGCTTCTTCTCAGTGTCTCTGACATAGGGTTTCACTGTCTCGGGAAAGTCTCTGCTAACACCCTGCAGAGCGCTGTGCCCAATATACAGAAACGTCTTGCGGTATCTCCTACAGGGAAAGTTCCAGGAGGGAAAAGTGAGGATTATGCTTAGACTTTCTCGGAACTGCTTCAAATCAACTGGATATCTTTGTGCTGTAAATCTCCCAACAGCCAAATGTAAAAGCAGCAAACATCTCGCTGTATGTCCCACATCCAAAGTGCCAAGAGAGAGCTTGCTCTCCCTGTCTTTGAGTACTGTTTGCACTGTCCCGATTACCTCTTTGCTAACATTCGCTTTAGAGCTGCAGGGAAACCAGGAACCACGTGGAGAAGGCACCCACACTGAAAGTGCCTGGAAGGAACGTTGGGGCTTCTTCTCAGTGTCTCTGATATAGGGTTTCACTGTCCCGGGAAAGTCTCTGCTAACACCCTGCAGAGCGCTGTGCCCAATATACAGAAACGTCTTGCGGTATCTCCTACAGGGAAAGTGCCAGGAGGGAAAAGTGAGGATTATGCTTAGACTTTCTCGGAACTGCTTCAAATCAACTGGATATCTTTGTGCTGTAAATCTCCCAACAGCCAAACGCAAAAGCAGCAAACATCTCGCTGTATGTCCCACATCCAAAGTGCCAAGAGAGTAATGTAGAGCTTGCTCTCCCTGTCTTTGAGTACTGTTTGCACTGTCCCGATTACCTCTTTGCTAACATTCTCTTCAGAGCTGCAGTGAAACCAGGAACCACGTGGAGAAGGCACCCACACTGAAAGTGCCTGGAAGGAACGTTGGGGCTTCTTTTCAGTGTCTCTGACATAGGGTTTCACTGTCCCGGGAAAGTCTCTGCTAACACCCTGCAGAGCGCTGTGCCCAATATACAGAAACGTCTTGCGGTATCCCCTGCAGGGAAAGTGCCAGGAGGGAAAAGTGAGGATTATGCTTAGACTTTCTCGGAACTGCTTCAAATCAACTAGATATCTTTGTGCTGTAAATCTCCCAACAGCCAAAGGCAAAAGCAGCAAACATCTCGCTGTATGTCCCACATCCAAAGTGCCAAGAGAGAGCTTGCTCTCCCTGTCTTTGAGTACTGTTTGCACTGTCCCGATTACCTCTTTGCTAACATTCTCTTCAGAGCTGCAGTGAAACCAGGAACCACGTGGAGAAGGCACCCACACTGAAAGTGCCTGGAAGGAACTTTGGGGCTTCTTCTCAGTGTCTCTGACATAGGGTTTCACTGTCCCGGGAAAGTCTCTGCTAACACCCTGCAGAGTGCTGTGCCCAATATACAGAAACGTCTTGCAGCATCTCCTACAGGGAAAGTGCCAGGAGGAATTGTCGACCTTGTTCTCAGTGTCTCTGACAATTGCTCTGATTATCCCTGTGACCTCTTTGCTAAGACTCTCCAGAAAGCCGTCCTCAAAACCAACACACATCTTGACATATCTCCCACACTGATCGCACTGTCTCCAGAAACGGCATTCAAGGAGCCAGGAACTTTTCTGCCCACACTGTCCGGGGACAGTTCCTAAAACCAATATACATCCTGCTATATCTCCCACATGGAAAGTGCCAGGAGGGAAAAGTGAGGATTATGCTTAGACTTTCTCGGAACTGCTTCAAATCAACTGGATATCTTTGTGCTGTAAATCTCCCAACAGCCAAACGCAAAAGCAGCAAACATCTCGCTGTATGTCCCACATCCAAAGTGCCAAGAGAGTAATGTAGAGCTTGCTCTCCCTGTCTTTGAGTACTGTTTGCACTGTCCCGATTACCTCTTTGCTAACATTCTCTTCAGAGCTGCAGTGAAACCAGGAACCACGTGGAGAAGGCACCCACACTGAAAGTGCCTGGAAGGAACGTTGGGGCTTCTTCTCAGTGTCTCTGACATAGGGTTTCACTGTCCCGGGAAAGTCTCTGCTAACACGCTGCAGAGCGCTGTGCCCAATATACAGAAACGTCTTGCGGTATCCCCTGCAGGGAAAGTGCCAGGAGGGAAAAGTGAGGATTATGCTTAGACTTTCTCGGAACTGCTTCAAATCAACTAGATATCTTTGTGCCGTAAATCTCCCAACAGCCAAAGGCAAAAGCAGCAAACATCTCGCTGTATGTCCCACATCCAAAGTGCCAAGAGAGAGCTTGCTCTCCCTGTCTTTGAGTACTGTTTGCACTGTCCCGATTACCTCTTTGCTAACATTCTCTTCAGAGCTGCAGTGAAACCAGGAACCACGTGGAGAAGGCACCCACACTGAAAGTGCCTGGAAGGAACGTTGGGACTTCTTCTCAGTGTCTCTGATATAGGGTTTCACTGTCCCGGGAAAGTCTCTCCTAACAGCCTGCAGAGCGCTGTGCCCAATATACAGAAACGTCTTGCGGTATCCCCTACAGGGAAAGTGCCAGGAGGGAAAAGTGAGGATTATGTTTAGACTTTCTCTGAACTGCTTCAAATCAACTAGATATCTTTGTGCTGTAAATCTCCCAACAGCCAAATGTAAAAGCAGCAAACATCTCGCTGTATGTCCCACATCCAAAGTGCCAAGAGAGAGCTTGCTCTCCCTGTCTTTGAGTACTGTTTGCACTGTCCCGATTACCTCTTTGCTAACATTCTCTTCAGAGCTGCAGGGAAACCAGGAACCACGTGGAGAAGGCACCCACACTGAAAGTGCCTGGAGGGAACTTTGGGGCTTCTTCTCAGTGTCTCTGACATAGGGTTTCACTGTCCCGGGAAAGTCTCTGCTAACACCCTGCAGAGCGCTGTGCCCAATATACAGAAACGTCTTGCAGTATCTCCTACAGGGAAAGTGCCAGGAGGAATTGTCGACCTTGTTCTCAGTGTCTCTGAGAATTGCTCTGATTATCCCTGTGACCTCTTTGCTAAGACTCTCCAGAAAGCCGTCCTCAAAACCAACACACATCTTGACATATCTCCCACACTGATCGCACTGTCTCCAGAAACGGCATTCAAGGAGCCAGGAACTTTTCTGCCCACACTGTCCGGGGACAGTTCCTAAAACCAATATACATCCTGCTATATCTCCCACATGGAAAGTGCCAGGAGGGAAAAGTGAGGATTATGCTTAGACTTTCTCGGAACTGCTTCAAATCAACTGGATATCTTTGTGCTGTAAATCTCCCAACAGCCAAACGCAAAAGCAGCAAACATCTCGCTGTATGTCCCACATCCAAAGTGCCAAGAGAGAGCTTGCTCTCCCTGTCTTTGAGTACTGTTTGCACTGTCCCGATTACCTCTTTGCTAACATTCTCTTCAGAGCTGCAGGGAAACCAGGAACCACGTGGAGAAGGCACCCACACTGAAAGTGCCTGGAGGGAACTTTGGGGCTTCTTCTCAGTGTCTCTGACATAGGGTTTCACTGTCCCGGGAAAGTCTCTGCTAACACCCTGCAGAGCGCTGTGCCCAATATACAGAAACGTCTTGCGGTATCTCCTACAGGGAAAGTGCCAGGAGGAATTGTCGACCTTGTTCTCAGTGTCTCTGAGAATTGCTCTGATTATCCCTGTGACCTCTTTGCTAAGACTCTCCAGAAAGCCGTCCTCAAAACCAACACACATCTTGACATATCTCCCACACTGATCGCACTGTCTCCAGAAACGGCATTCAAGGAGCCAGGAACTTTTCTGCCCACGCTGTCCGGGGACAGTTCCTAAAACCAATATACATCCTGCTATATCTCCCACATGGAAAGTGCCAGGAGGGAAAAGTGAGGATTATGCTTAGACTTTCTCGGAACTGCTTCAAATCAACTGGATATCTTTGTGCTGTAAATCTCCCAACAGCCAAACGCAAAAGCAGCAAACATCTCGCTGTATGTCCCACATCCAAAGTGCCAAGAGAGTAATGTAGAGCTTGCTCTCCCTGTCTTTGAGTACTGTTTGCACTGTCTCGATTACCTCTTTGCTAACATTCTCTTCAGAGCTGCAGGGAAACCAGGAACCACGTGGAGAAGGCACCCACACTGAAAGTGCCTGGAAGGAACGTTGGGGCTTCTTTTCAGTGTCTCTGACATAGGGTTTCACTGTCCCGGGAAAGTCTCTGCTAACACCCTGCAGAGCGCTGTGCCCAATATACAGAAACGTCTTGCGGTATCTCCTACAGGGAAAGTGCCAGGGGGGAAAAGTGAGGATTATGCTTAGACTTTCTCGGAACTGCTTCAAATCAACTAGATATCTTTGTGCTGTAAATCTCCCAACAGCCAAATGTAAAAGCAGCAAACATCTCGCTGTATGTCCCACATCCAAAGTGCCAAGAGAGAGCTTGCTCTCCCTGTCTTTGAGTACTGTTTGCACTGTCCCGATTACCTCTTTGATAACATTCTCTTCAGAGCTGCAGGGAAACCAGGAACCACGTGGAGAAGGCACCCACACTGAAAGTGCCTGGAGGGAACTTTGGGGCTTCTTCTCAGTGTCTCTGACATAGGGTTTCACTGTCCCGGGAAAGTCTCTGCTAACACCCTGCAGAGCGCTGTGCCCAATATACAGAAACGTCTTGCAGTATCTCCTACAGGGAAAGTGCCAGGAGGAATTGTCGACCTTGTTCTCAGTGTCTCTGAGAATTGCTCTGATTATCCCTGTGACCTCTTTGCTAAGACTCTCCAGAAAGCCGTCCTCAAAACCAACACACATCTTGACATATCTCCCACACTGATCGCACTGTCTCCAGAAACGGCATTCAAGGAGCCAGGAACTTTTCTGCCCACACTGTCCGGGGACAGTTCCTAAAACCAATATACATCCTGCTATATCTCCCACATGGAAAGTGCCAGGAGGGAAAAGTGAGGATTATGCTTAGACTTTCTCGGAACTGCTTCAAATCAACTGGATATCTTTGTGCTGTAAATCTCCCAACAGCCAAACGCAAAAGCAGCAAACATCTCGCTGTATGTCCCACATCCAAAGTGCCAAGAGAGTAATGTAGAGCTTGCTCTCCCTGTCTTTGAGTACTGTTTGCACTGTCTCGATTACCTCTTTGCTAACATTCTCTTCAGAGCTGCAGTGAAACCAGGAACCACGTGGAGAAGGCACCCACACTGAAAGTGCCTGGAAGGAACGTTGGGGCTTCTTTTCAGTGTCTCTGACATAGGGTTTCACTGTCCCGGGAAAGTCTCTGCTAACACCCTGCAGAGCGCTGTGCCCAATATACAGAAACGTCTTGCGGTATCCCCTGCAGGGAAAGTGCCAGGAGGGAAAAGTGAGGATTATGTTTAGACTTTCTCGGAACTGCTTCAAATCAACTAGATATCTTTGTGCTGTAAATCTCCCAACAGCCAAACGCAAAAGCAGCAAACATCTCGCTGTATGTCCCACATCCAAAGTGCCAAGAGAGTAATGTAGAGCTTGCTCTCCCTGTCTTTGAGTACTGTTTGCACTGTCCCGATTACCTCTTTGCTAACATTCTCTTCAGAGCTGCAGTGAAACCAGGAACCACGCGGAGAAGGCACCCACACTGAAAGTGCCTGGAAGGAACGTTGGGGCTTCTTCTCAGTGTCTCTGATATAGGGTTTCAGTGTCTCTGATATAGGGTTTCACTGTCCCGGGAAAGTCTCTGCTAACACCCTGCAGAGCGCTGTGCCCAATATACAGAAACGTCTTGCGGTATCCCCTACAGGGAAAGTGCCAGGAGGGAAAAGTGAGGATTATGTTTAGACTTTCTCGGAACTGCTTCAAATCAACTGGATATCTTTGTGCTGTAAATCTCGCAACAGCCAAACGCAAAAGCAGCAAACATCTGCTGTATGTCCCACATCCAAAGTGCCAAGAGAGAGCTTGCTCTCCCTGTCTTTGAGTACTGTTTGCACTGTCCCGATTACCTCTTTGCTAACATTCTCTTCAGAGCTGCAGTGAAACCAGGAACCACGTGGAGAAGGCACCAACTCTGAAAGTGCCTGCAAGGAACGTTGGGACTTCTTCTCAGTGTCTCTGATATAGGGTTTCACTGTCCCGGGAAAGTCTCTCCTAACAGCCTGCAGAGCGCTGTGCCCAATATACAGAAACGTCTTGCGGTATCCCCTACAGGGAAAGTGCCAGGAGGGAAAAGTGAGGATTATGCTTAGACTTTCTCGGAACTGCTTCAAATCAACTAAATATCTTTGTGCTGTAAACCTCCCAACAGCCAAATGTAAAAGCAGCAAACATCTCGCTGTATGTTCCACATCCAAAGTGCCAAGAGAGAGCTTGCTCTCCCTGTCTTTGAGTACTGTTTGCACTGTCCCGATTACCTCTTTGCTAACATTCCCTTCAGAGCTGCAGTGAAACCAGGAACCACGTGAAGAAGGCACCCACACTGAAAATGCCTGGAAGGAACGTTGGGGCTTCTTCTCAGTGTCTCTGATATAGGGTTTCACTGTCCCGGGAAAGTCTCTGCTAACACCCTGCAGAGCGCTGTGCCCAATATACAGAAACGTCTTGCAGCATCTCCTACAGGGAAAGTGCCAGGAGGAATTGTCGACCTTGTTCTCAGTGTCTCTGAGAATTGCTCTGATTATCCCTGTGACCTCTTTGCTAAGACTCTCCAGAAAGCCGTCCTCAAAACCAACACACATCTTGACATATCTCCCACACTGATCGCACTGTCTCCAGAAACGGCATTCAAGGAGCCAGGAACTTTTCTGCCCACACTGTCCGGGGACAGTTCCTAAAACCAATATACATCCTGCTATATCTCCCACATGGAAAGTGCCAGGAGGGAAAAGTGAGGATTATGCTTAGACTTTCTCGGAACTGCTTCAAATCAACTGGATATCTTTGTGCTGTAAATCTCCCAACAGCCAAACGCAAAAGCAGCAAACATCTCGCTGTATGTTCCACATCCAAAGTGCCAAGAGAGAGCTTGCTCTCCCTGTCTTTGAGTACTGTTTGCACTGTCCCGATTACCTCTTTGCTAACATTCTCTTCAGAGCTGCAGTGAAACCAGGAACCACGTGGAGAAGGCACCCACACTGAAAGTGCCTGGAAGGAACGTTGGGGCTTCTTCTCAGTGTCTCTGACATAGGGTTTCACTGTCCCGGGAAAGTCTCTGCTAACACCCTGCAGAGTGCTGTGCCCAATATACAGAAACGTCTTGCAGTATCTCCTACAGGGAAAGTGCCAGGAGGAATTGTCGACCTTGTTCTCAGTGTCTCTGAGAATTGCTCTGATTATCCCTGTGACCTCTTTGCTAAGACTGTCCAGAAAGCCGTCCTCAAAACCAACACACATCTTGACATATCTCCCACACTGATCGCACTGTCTCCAGAAACGGCATTCAAGGAGCCAGGAACTTTTCTGCCCACACTGTCCGGGGACAGTTCCTAAAACCAATATACATCCTGCTATATCTCCCACATGGAAAGTGCCAGGAGGGAAAAGTGAGGATTATGCTTAGACTTTCTCGGAACTGCTTCAAATCAACTGGATATCTTTGTGCTGTAAATCTCCCAACAGCCAAACGCAAAAGCAGCAAACATCTCGCTGTATGTCCCACATCCAAAGTGCCAAGAGAGTAATGTAGAGCTTGCTCTCCCTGTCTTTGAGTACTGTTTGCACTGTCCCGATTACCTCTTTGCTAACATTCTCTTCAGAGCTGCAGGGAAACCAGGAACCACGTGGAGAAGGCACCCACACTGAAAGTGCCTGGAAGGAACGTTGGGGCTTCTTCTCAGTGTCTCTGACATAGGGTTTCACTGTCCCGGGAAAGTCTCTGCTAACACCCTGCAGAGCGCTGTGCCCAATATACAGAAACGTCTTGCGGTATCCCCTGCAGGGAAAGTGCCAGGAGGGAAAAGTGAGGATTATGTTTAGACTTTCTCGGAACTGCTTCAAATCAACTAGATATCTTTGTGCTGTAAATCTCCCAACAGCCAAACGCAAAAGCAGCAAACATCTCGCTGTATGTCCCACATCCAAAGTGCCAAGAGAGTAATGTAGAGCTTGCTCTCCCTGTCTTTGAGTACTGTTTGCACTGTCCCGATTACCTCTTTGCTAACATTCTCTTCAGAGCTGCAGTGAAACCAGGAACCACGTGGAGAAGGCACCCACACTGAAAGTGCCCTGAAGGAACGTTGGGGCTTCTTCTCAGTGTCTCTGACATAGGGTTTCACTGTCCCGGGAAAGTCTCTGCTAACACCCTGCAGAGTGCTGTGCCCAATATACAGAAACGTCTTGCAGTATCTCCTACAGGGAAAGTGCCAGGAGGAATTGTCGACCTTGTTCTCAGTGTCTCTGAGAATTGCTCTGATTATCCCTGTGACCTCTTTGCTAAGACTCTCCAGAAAGCCGTCCTCAAAACCAACACACATCTTGACATATCTCCCACACTGATCGCACTGTCTCCAGAAACGGCATTCAAGGAGCCAGGAACATTTCTGCCCACACTGTCCGGGGACAGTTCCTAAAACCAATATACATCCTGCTATATCTCCCACATGGAAAGTGCCTGGAGGGAAAAGTGAGGATTATGCTTAGACTTTCTCGGAACTGCTTCAAATCAACTGGATATCTTTGTGCTGTAAATCTCCCAACAGCCAAACGCAAAAGCAGCAAACATCTCGCTGTATGTCCCACATCCAAAGTGCCAAGAGAGTAATGTAGAGCTTGCTCTCCTGTCTTTGAGTACTGTTTGCACTGTCCCGATTACCTCTTTGCTAACATTCTCTTCAGAGCTGCAGTGAAACCAGGAACCACGTGGAGAAGGCACCAACTCTGAAAGTGCCTGGAAGGAACGTTGGGGCTTCTTTTCAGTGTCTCTGACATAGGGTTTCACTGTCCCGGGAAAGTCTCTGCTAACACCCTGCAGAGCGCTGTGCCCAATATACAGAAACGTCTTGCGGTATCCCCTACAGGGAAAGTGCCAGGAGGGAAAAGTGAGGATTATGCTTAGACTTTCTCGGAACTGCTTCAAATCAACTAGATATCTTTGTGCTGTAAATCTCCCAACAGCCAAACGCAAAAGCAGCAAACATCCCGCTGTATGTCCCACATCCAAAGTGCCAAGAGAGTAATGTAGAGCTTGCTCTCCCTGTCTTTGAGTACTGTTTGCACTGTCTCGATTACCTCTTTGCTAACATTCTCTTCAGAGCTGCACTGAAACCAGGAACCACGTGGAGAAGGCACCCACACTGAAAGTGCCTGGAGGGAACTTTGGGGCTTCTTCTCAGTGTCTCTGACATAGGGTTTCACTGTCCCGGGAAAGTCTCTGCTAACACCCTGCAGAGTGCTGTGCCCAATATACATAAACATCTTGCAGTATCTCCTACAGGGAAAGTGCCAGGAGGAATTGTCGACCTTGTTCTCAGTGTCTCTGAGAATTGCTCTGATTATCCCTGTGACCTCTTTGCTAAGACTCTTCAGAAAGCCGTCCTCAAAACCAACACACATCTTGACATATCTCCCACACTGATCGCACTGTCTCCAGATACGGCATTCAAGGAGCCAGGAAGTTTTCTGCCCACACTGTCCGGGGACAGTTCCTAAAACCAATATACATCCTGCTATATCTCCCACATGGAAAGTGCCAGGAGGGAAAAGTGAGGATTATGCTTAGACTTTCTCGGAACTGCTTCAAATCAACTGGATATCTTTGTGCTGTAAATCTCCCAACAGCCAAACGCAAAAGCAGCAAACATCTCGCTGTATGTCCCACATCCAAAGTGCCAAGAGAGTAATGTAGAGCTTGCTCTCCCTGTCTTTGAGTACTGTTTGCACTGTCGCGATTACCTCTTTGCTAACATTCTCTTCAGAGCTGCAGGGAAACCAGGAACCACGTGGAGAAGGCACCCACACTGAAAGTGCCTGGAAGGAACGTTGGGGCTTCTTCTCAGTGTCTCTGATATAGGGTTTCACTGTCCCGGGAAAGTCTCTGCTAACACCCTGCAGAGCGCTGTGCCCAATATACAGAAACGTCTTGCGGTATCTCCTACAGGGAAAGTGCCAGGAGGGAAAAGTGAGGATTATGCTTAGACTTTCTCGGAACTGCTTCAAATCAACTAGATATCTTTGTGCTGTAAATCTCCCAACAGTCAAATGTAAAAGCAGCAAACATCTCGCTGTATGTCCCACATCCAAAGTGCCAAGAGAGTAATGTAGAGCTTGCTCTCCCTGTCTTTGAGTACTGTTTGCACTGTCTCGATTACCTCTTTGCTAACATTCTCTTCAGAGCTGCAGTGAAACCAGGAACCACGTGGAGAAGGCACCCACACTGAAAGTGCCTGGAGGGAACTTTGGGGCTTCTTCTCAGTGTCTCTGACATAGGGTTTCACTGTCCCGGGAAAGTCTCTGCTAACACCCTGCAGAGTGCTGTGCCCAATATACAGAAACATCTTGCAGTATCTCCTACAGGGAAAGTGCCAGGAGGAATTGTCGACCTTGTTCTCAGTGTCTCTGAGAATTGCTCTGATTATCCCTGTGACCTCTTTGCTAAGACTCTCCAGAAAGCCGTCCTCAAAACCAACACACATCTTGACATATCTCCCACACTGATCGCACTGTCTCCAGAAACGGCATTCAAGGAGCCAGGAAGTTTTCTGCCCACACTGTCCGGGGACAGTTCCTAAAACCAATATACATCCTGCTATATCTCCCACATGGAAAGTGCCAGGAGGGAAAAGTGAGGATTATGTTTAGACTTTCTCGGAACTGCTTCAAATCAACTAGATATCTTTGTGCTGTAAATCTCCCAACAGCCAAACGCAAAAGCAGCAAACATCTCGCTGTATGTTCCACATCCAAAGTGCCAAGAGAGAGCTTGCTCTCCCTGTCTTTGAGTACTGTTTGCACTGTCCCGATTACCTCTTTGCTAACATTCTCTTCAGAGCTGCAGTGAAACCAGGAACCACGTGGAGAAGGCACCCACACTGAAAGTGCCTGGAAGGAACGTTGGGGCTTCTTCTCAGTGTCTCTGATATAGGGTTTCACTGTCCCGGGAAAGTCTCTGCTAACACCCTGCAGAGCGCTGTGCCCAATATACAGAAACGTCTTGCGGTATCCCCTACAGGGAAAGTGCCAGGAGGGAAAAGTGAGGATTATGCTTAGACTTTCTCTGAACTGCTTCAAATCAACTGGATATCTTTGTGCTGTAAATCTCGCAACAGCCAAACGCAAAAGCAGCAAACATCTCGCTGTATGTCCCACATCCAAAGTGCCAAGAGAGAGCTTGCTCTCCCTGTCTTTGAGTACTGTTTGCACTGTCCCGATTACCTCTTTGCTAACATTCTCTTCAGAGCTGCAGTGAAACCAGGAACCACGTGGAGAAGGCACCCACACTGAAAGTGCCTGGAAGGAACGTTGGGGCTTCTTCTCAGTGTCTCTGATATAGGGTTTCACTGTCCCGGGAAAGTCTCTGCTAACACCCTGCAGAGCGCTGTGCCCAATATACAGAAACGTCTTGCGGTATCCCCTACAGGGAAAGTGCCAGGAGGGAAAAGTGAGGATTATGTTTAGACTTTCTCTGAACTGCTTCAAATCAACTGGATATCTTTGTGCTGTAAATCTCCCAACAGCCAAACGCAAAAGCAGCAAACATCTCGCTGTATGTCCCACATCCAAAGTGCCAAGAGAGTAATGTAGAGCTTGCTCTCCCTGTCTTTGAGTACTGTTTGCACTGTCCCGATTACCTCTTTGCTAACATTCTCTTCAGAGCTGCAGTGAAACCAGGAACCACGTGGAGAAGGCACCCACACTGAAAGTGCCTGGAAGGAACGTTGGGGCTTCTTCTCAGTGTCTCTGATATAGGGTTTCACTGTCCCGGGAAAGTCTCTGCTAACACCCTGCAGAGCGCTGTGCCCAATATACAGAAACGTCTTGCGGTATCCCCTACAGGGAAAGTGCCAGGAGGGAAAAGTGAGGATTATGCTTAGACTTTCTCGGAACTGCTTCAAATCAACTGGATATCTTTGTGCTGTAAATCTCCCAACAGCCAAACGCAAAAGCAGCAAACATCTCGCTGTATGTCCCACATCCAAAGTGCCAAGAGAGTAATGTAGAGCTTGCTCTCCCTGTCTTTGAGTACTGTTTGCACTGTCCCGATTACCTCTTTGCTAACATTCTCTTCAGAGCTGCAGTGAAACCAGGAACCACGTGGAGAAGGCACCCACACTGAAAGTGCCTGGAAGGAACGTTGGGGCTTCTTTTCAGTGTCTCTGACATAGGGTTTCACTGTCCCGGGAAAGTCTCTGCTAACACCCTGCAGAGCGCTGTGCCCAATATACAGAAACGTCTTGCGGTATCCCCTGCAGGGAAAGTGCCAGGAGGGAAAAGTGAGGATTATGCTTAGACTTTCTCGGAACTGCTTCAAATCAACTAGATATCTTTGTGCTGTAAATCTCCCAACAGCCAAACGCAAAAGCAGCAAACATCTCGCTGTATGTCCCACATCCAAAGTGCCAAGAGAGAGCTTGCTCTCCCTGTCTTTGAGTACTGTTTGCACTGTCCCGATTACCTCTTTGCTAACATTCTCTTCAGAGCTGCAGTGAAACCAGGAACCACGTGGAGAAGGCACCCACACTGAAAGTGCCTGGAAGGAACGTTGGGGCTTCTTCTCAGTGTCTCTGACATAGGGTTTCACTGTCCCGGGAAAGTCTCTGCTAACACCCTGCAGAGTGCTGTGCCCAATATACAGAAACGTCTTGCAGCATCTCCTACAGGGAAAGTGCCAGGAGGAATTGTCGACCTTGTTCTCAGTGTCTCTGAGAATTGCTCTGATTATCCCTGTGACCTCTTTGCTAAGACTCTCCAGAAAGCCGTCCTCAAAACCAACACACATCTTGACATATCTCCCACACTGATCGCACTGTCTCCAGAAACGGCATTCAAGGAGCCAGGAACTTTTCTGCCCACACTGTCCGGGGACAGTTCCTAAAACCAATATACATCCTGCTATATCTCCCACATGGAAAGTGCCAGGAGGGAAAAGTGAGGATTATGCTTAGACTTTCTCGGAACTGCTTCAAATCAACTGGATATCTTTGTGCTGTAAATCTCCCAACAGCCAAACGCAAAAGCAGCAAACATCTCGCTGTATGTCCCACATCCAAAGTGCCAAGAGAGTAATGTAGAGCTTGCTCTCCCTGTCTTTGAGTACTGTTTGCACTGTCCCGATTACCTCTTTGCTAACATTCTCTTCAGAGCTGCAGTGAAACCAGGAACCACGTGGAGAAGGCACCCACACTGAAAGTGCCTGGAAGGAACGTTGGGGCTTCTTTTCAGTGTCTCTGACATAGGGTTTCACTGTCCCGGGAAAGTCTCTGCTAACACCCTGCAGAGCGCTGTGCCCAATATACAGAAACGTCTTGCGGTATCCCCTGCAGGGAAAGTGCCAGGAGGGAAAAGTGAGGATTATGCTTAGACTTTCTCGGAACTGCTTCAAATCAACTAGATATCTTTGTGCTGTAAATCTCCCAACTGCCAAACACAAAAGCAGCAAACATCTCGCTGTATGTCCCACATCCAAAGTGCCAAGAGAGTAATGTAGAGCTTGCTCTCCCTGTCTTTGAGTACTGTTTGCACTGTCCCGATTACCTCTTTGCTAACATTCTCTTCAGAGCTGCAGTGAAACCAGGAACCACGTGGAGAAGGCACCAACTCTGAAAGTGCCTGGAAGGAACGTTGGGACTTCTTCTCAGTGTCTCTGATATAGGGTTTCACTGTCCCGGGAAAGTCTCTGCTAACACCCTGCAGAGCGCTGTGCCCAATATACAGAAACGTCTTGCGGTATCCCCTACAGGGAAAGTGCCAGGAGGGAAAAGTGAGGATTATGCTTAGACTTTCTCTGAACTGCTTCAAATCAACTGGATATCTTTGTGCTGTAAATCTCACAACAGCCAAACGCGAAAGCAGCAAACATCTCGCTGTATGTCCCACATCCAAAGTGCCAAGAGAGAGCTTCCTCTCCCTGTCTTTGAGTACTGTTTGCACTGTCCCGATTACCTCTTTGCTAACATTCTCTTCAGAGCTGCAGTGAAACCAGGAACCACGTGGAGAAGGCACCAACTCTGAAAGTGCCTGGAAGGAACTTTGGGGCTTCTTTTCAGTGTCTCTGACATAGGGTTTCACTGTCCCGGGAAAGTCTCTGCTAACACCCTGCAGAGCGCTGTGCCCAATATACAGAAACGTCTTGCGGTATCCCCTACAGGGAAAGTGCCAGGAGGGAAAAGTGAGGATTATGCTTAGACTTTCTCGGAACTGCTTCAAATCAACTAGATATCTTTGTGCTGTAAATCTCCCAACAGCCAAACGCAAAAGCAGCAAACATCTCGCTGTATGTCCCACATCCAAAGTGCCAAGAGAGAGCTTGCTCTCCCTGTCTTTGAGTACTGTTTGCACTGTCCCGATTACCTCTTTGCTAACATTCTCTTCAGAGCTGCAGGGAAACCAGGAACCACGTGGAGAAGGCACCCACACTGAAAGTGCCTGGAGGGAACGTTGGGGCTTCTTCTCAGTGTCTCTGACATAGGGTTTCACTGTCCCGGGAAAGTCTCTGCTAACACCCTGCAGAGCGCTGTGCCCAATATACAGAAACGTCTTGCAGTATCTCCTACAGGGAAAGTGCCAGGAGGAATTGTCGACCTTGTTCTCAGTGTCTCTGAGAATTGCTCTGATTATCCCTGTGACCTCTTTGCTAAGACTCTCCAGAAAGCCGTCCTCAAAACCAACACACATCTTGACATATCTCCCACACTGATCGCACTGTCTCCAGAAACGGCATTCAAGGAGCCAGGAACTTTTCTGCCCACACTGTCCGGGGACAGTTCCTAAAACCAATATACATCCTGCTATATCTCCCACATGGAAAGTGCCAGGAGGGAAAAGTGAGGATTATGCTTAGACTTTCTCAGAACTGCTTCAAATCAACTAGATATCTTTGTGCTGTATATCTCCCAACAGCCAAACGCAAAAGCAGCAAACATCTCGCTGTATGTCCCACATCCAAAGTGCCAAGAGAGTAATGTAGAGCTTGCTCTCCCTGTCTTTGAGTACTGTTTGCACTGTCCCGATTACCTCTTTGCTAACATTCTCTTCAGAGCTGCAGGGAAACCAGGAACCACGTGGAGAAGGCACCCACACTGAAAGTGCCTGGAAGGAACGTTGGGGCTTCTTTTCAGTGTCTCTGACATAGGGTTTCACTGTCCCGGGAAAGTCTCTGCTAACACCCTGCAGAGCGCTGTGCCCAATATACAGAAACGTCTTGCGGTATCTCCTACAGGGAAAGTTCCAGGAGGGAAAAGTGAGGATTATGCTTAGACTTTCTCGGAACTGCTTCAAATCAACTAGATATCTTTGTGCTGTAAATCTCCCAACAGCCAAATGTAAAAGCAGCAAACATCTCGCTGTATGTCCCACATCCAAAGTGCCAAGAGAGAGCTTGCTCTCCCTGTCTTTGAGTACTGTTTGCACTGTCCCGATTACCTCTTTGCTAACATTCTCTTCAGAGCTGCAGTGAAACCAGGAACCACGTGGAGAAGGCACCCACACTGAAAGTGCCTGGAAGGAACGTTGGGGCTTCTTCTCAGTGTCTCTGATATAGGGTTTCACTGTCCCGGGAAAGTCTCTACTAACACCCTGCAGAGCGCTGTGCCCAATATACAGAAACGTCTTGCGGTATCTCCTACAGGGAAAGTGCCAGGAGGGAAAAGTGAGGATTATGCTTAGACTTTCTCGGAACTGCTTCAAATCAACTGGATATCTTTGTGCTGTAAATCTCCCAACAGCCAAACGCAAAAGCAGCAAACATCTCGCTGTATGTTCCACATCCAAAGTGCCAAGAGAGTAATGTAGAGCT
The DNA here is from genome assembly GCF_963924245.1 of Chroicocephalus ridibundus. Taxonomy (NCBI): domain Eukaryota; kingdom Metazoa; phylum Chordata; class Aves; order Charadriiformes; family Laridae; genus Chroicocephalus; species Chroicocephalus ridibundus. Next base: position 45,510,079 of record NC_086290.1, read on the forward strand.
TGCTCTCCCTGTCTTTGAGTACTGTTTGCACTGTCCCGATTACCTCTTTGCTAACATTCTCTTCAGAGCTGCAGTGAAACCAGGAACCACGTGGAGAAGGCACCCACACTGAAAGTGCCTGGAAGGAACGTTGGGGCTTCTTTTCAGTGTCTCTGACATAGGGTTTCACTGTCCCGGGAAAGTCTCTGCTAACACCCTGCAGAGCGCTGTGCCCAATATACAGAAACGTCTTGCGGTATCCCCTGCAGGGAAAGTGCCAGGAGGGAAAAGTGAGGATTATGCTTAGACTTTCTCGGAACTGCTTCAAATCAACTAGATATCTTTGTGCTGTAAATCTCCCAACAGCCAAACGCAAAAGCAGCAAACATCTCGCTGTATGTCCCACATCCAAAGTGCCAAGAGAGAGCTTGCTCTCCCTGTCTTTGAGTACTGTTTGCACTGTCCCGATTACCTCTTTGCTAACATTCTCTTCAGAGCTGCAGTGAAACCAGGAACCACGTGGAGAAGGCACCCACACTGAAAGTGCCTGGAAGGAACTTTGGGGCTTCTTCTCAGTGTCTCTGACATAGGGTTTCACTGTCCCGGGAAAGTCTCTGCTAACACCCTGCAGAGTGCTGTGCCCAATATACAGAAACGTCTTGCAGCATCTCCTACAGGGAAAGTGCCAGGAGGAATTGTCGACCTTGTTCTCAGTGTCTCTGACAATTGCTCTGATTATCCCTGTGACCTCTTTGCTAAGACTCTCCAGAAAGCCGTCCTCAAAACCAACACACATCTTGACATATCTCCCACACTGATCGCACTGTCTCCAGAAACGGCATTCAAGGAGCCAGGAACTTTTCTGCCCACACTGTCCGGGGACAGTTCCTAAAACCAATATACATCCTGCTATATCTCCCACATGGAAAGTGCCAGGAGGGAAAAGTGAGGATTATGCTTAGACTTTCTCGGAACTGCTTCAAATCAACTGGATATCTTTGTGCTGTAAATCTCCCAACAGCCAAACGCAAAAGCAGCAAACATCTCGCTGTATGTCCCACATCCAAAGTGCCAAGAGAGTAATGTAGAGCTTGCTCTCCCTGTCTTTGAGTACTGTTTGCACTGTCGCGATTACCTCTTTGCTAACATTCTCTTCAGAGCTGCAGGGAAACCAGGAACCACGTGGAGAAGGCACCCACACTGAAAGTGCCTGGAAGGAACTTTGGGGCTTCTTCTCAGTGTCTCTGACATAGGGTTTCACTGTCCCGGGAAAGTCTCTGCTAACACCCTGCAGAGTGCTGTGCCCAATATACAGAAACGTCTTGCAGCATCTCCTACAGGGAAAGTGCCAGGAGGAATTGTCGACCTTGTTCTCAGTGTCTCTGACAATTGCTCTGATTATCCCTGTGACCTCTTTGCTAAGACTCTCCAGAAAGCCGTCCTCAAAACCAACACACATCTTGACATATCTCCCACACTGATCGCACTGTCTCCAGAAACGCCATTCAAGGAGCCAGGAACTTTTCTGCCCACGCTGTCCGGGGACAGTTCCTAAAACCAATATACATCCTGCTATATCTCCCACATGGAAAGTGCCAGGAGGGAAAAGTGAGGATTATGCTTAGACTTTCTCGGAACTGCTTCAAATCAACTGGATATCTTTGTGCTGTAAATCTCCCAACAGCCAAACGCAAAAGCAGCAAACATCTCGCTGTATGTCCCACATCCAAAGTGCCAAGAGAGTAATGTAGAGCTTGCTCTCCCTGTCTTTGAGTACTGTTTGCACTGTCGCGATTACCTCTTTGCTAACATTCTCTTCAGAGCTGCAGGGAAACCAGGAACCACGTGGAGAAGGCACCCACACTGAAAGTGCCTGGAAGGAACGTTGGGGCTTCTTCTCAGTGTCTCTGACATAGGGTTTCACTGTCCCGGGAAAGTCTCTGCTAACACCCTGCAGAGCGCTGTGCCCAATATACAGAAACGTCTTTCGGTATCCCCTGCAGGGAAAGTGCCAGGAGGGAAAAGTGAGGATTATGCTTAGACTTTCTCGGAACTGCTTCAAATCAACTAGATATCTTTGTGCTGTAAATCTCCCAACTGCCAAATGCAAAAGCAGCAAACATCTCGCTGTATGTCCCACATCCAAAGTGCCAAGAGAGTAATGTAGAGCTTGCTCTCCCTGTCTTTGAGTACTGTTTGCACTGTCCCGATTACCTCTTTGCTAACATTCTCTTCAGAGCTGCAGGGAAACCAGGAACCACGTGGAGAAGGCACCAACTCTGAAAGTGCCTGGAAGGAACGTTGGGACTTCTTCTCAGTGTCTCTGATATAGGGTTTCACTGTCCCGGGAAAGTCTCTCCTAACAGCCTGCAGAGCGCTGTGCCCAATATACAGAAACGTCTTGCGGTATCCCCTACAGGGAAAGTGCCAGGAGGGAAAAGTGAGGATTATGTTTAGACTTTCTCGGAACTGCTTCAAATCAACTAGATATCTTTGTGCTGTAAATCTCCCAACAGCCAAATGTAAAAGCAGCAAACATCTCGCTGTATGTTCCACATCCAAAGTGCCAAGAGAGAGCTTGCTCTCCCTGTCTTTGAGTACTGTTTGCACTGTCCCGATTACCTCTTTGCTAACATTCTCTTCAGAGCTGCAGTGAAACCAGGAACCACGTGGAGAAGGCACCCACACTGAAAGTGCCTGGAAGGAACGATGGGGCTTCTTCTCAGTGTCTCTGACATAGGGTTTCACTGTCCCGGGAAAGTCTCTGCTAACACCCTGCAGAGCGCTGTGCCCAATATACAGAAACGTCTTGCGGTATCTCCTACAGGGAAAGTTCCAGGAGGGAAAAGTGAGGATTATGCGTAGACTTTCTCGGAACTGCTTCAAATCAACTAGATATCTTTGTGCTGTATATCTCCCAACAGCCAAACGCAAAAGCAGCAAACATCTCGCTGTATGTCCCACATCCAAAGTGCCAAGAGAGTAATGTAGAGCTTGCTCTCCCTGTCTTTGAGTACTGTTTGCACTGTCCCGATTACCTCTTTGCTAACATTCTCTTCAGAGCTGCAGGGAAACCAGGAACCACGTGGAGAAGGCACCAACTCTGAAAGTGCCTGGAAGGAACGTTGGGACTTCTTCTCAGTGTCTCTGATATAGGGTTTCACTGTCCCGGGAAAGTCTCTCCTAACAGCCTGCAGAGCGCTGTGCCCAATATACAGAAACGTCTTGCGGTATCCCCTACAGGGAAAGTGCCAGGAGGGAAAAGTGAGGATTATGTTTAGACTTTCTCGGAACTGCTTCAAATCAACTAGATATCTTTGTGCTGTAAATCTCCCAACAGCCAAATGTAAAAGCAGCAAACATCTCGCTGTATGTTCCACATCCAAAGTGCCAAGAGAGAGCTTGCTCTCCCTGTCTTTGAGTACTGTTTGCACTGTCCCGATTACCTCTTTGCTAACATTCTCTTCAGAGCTGCAGTGAAACCAGGAACCACGTGGAGAAGGCACCCACACTGAAAGTGCCTGGAAGGAACGATGGGGCTTCTTCTCAGTGTCTCTGACATAGGGTTTCACTGTCCCGGGAAAGTCTCTGCTAACACCCTGCAGAGCGCTGTGCCCAATATACAGAAACGTCTTGCGGTATCTCCTACAGGGAAAGTTCCAGGAGGGAAAAGTGAGGATTATGCGTAGACTTTCTCGGAACTGCTTCAAATCAACTAGATATCTTTGTGCTGTATATCTCCCAACAGCCAAACGCAAAAGCAGCAAACATCTCGCTGTATGTCCCACATCCAAAGTGCCAAGAGAGTAATGTAGAGCTTGCTCTCCCTGTCTTTGAGTACTGTTTGCACTGTCCCGATTACCTCTTTGCTAACATTCTCTTCAGAGCTGCAGGGAAACCAGGAACCACGTGGAGAAGGCACCCACACTGAAAGTGCCTGGAAGGAACGTTGGGGCTTCTTCTCAGTGTCTCTGACATAGGGTTTCACTGTCCCGGGAAAGTCTCTGCTAACACCCTGCAGAGCGCTGTGCCCAATATACAGAAACGTCTTGCGGTATCTCCTACAGGGAAAGTTCCAGGAGGGAAAAGTGAGGATTATGCTTAGACTTTCTCGGAACTGCTTCAAATCAACTAGATATCTTTGTGCTGTAAATCTCCCAACAGCCAAATGTAAAAGCAGCAAACATCTCGCTGTATGTCCCACATCCAAAGTGCCAAGAGAGAGCTTGCTCTCCCTGTCTTTGAGTACTGTTTGCACTGTCCCGATTACCTCTTTGCTAACATTCTCTTTAGAGCTGCAGGGAAACCAGGAACCACGTGGAGAAGGCACCCACACTGAAAGTGCCTGGAGGGAACGTTGGGGCTTCTTCTCAGTGTCTCTGATATAGGGTTTCACTGTCCCGGGAAAGTCTCTACTAACACCCTGCAGAGCGCTGTGCCCAATATACAGAAACGTCTTGCGGTATCTCCTACAGGGAAAGTGCCAGGAGGGAAAAGTGAGGATTATGCTTAGACTTTCTCGGAACTGCTTCAAATCAACTGGATATCTTTGTGCTGTAAATCTCCCAACAGCCAAACGCAAAAGCAGCAAACATCTCGCTGTATGTCCCACATCCAAAGTGCCAAGAGAGTAATGTAGAGCTTGCTCTCCCTGTCTTTGAGTACTGTTTGCACTGTCCCGATTACCTCTTTGCTAACATTCTCTTCAGAGCTGCAGTGAAACCAGGAACCACGTGGAGAAGGCACCCACACTGAAAGTGCCTGGAAGGAACGTTGGGGCTTCTTTTCAGTGTCTCTGACATAGGGTTTCACTGTCCCGGGAAAGTCTCTGCTAACACCCTGCAGAGCGCTGTGCCCAATATACAGAAACGTCTTGCGGTATCCCCTGCAGGGAAAGTGCCAGGAGGGAAAAGTGAGGATTATGCTTAGACTTTCTCGGAACTGCTTCAAATCAACTAGATATCTTTGTGCTGTAAATCTCCCAACAGCCAAACGCAAAAGCAGCAAACATCTCGCTGTATGTCCCACATCCAAAGTGCCAAGAGAGAGCTTGCTCTCCCTGTCTTTGAGTACTGTTTGCACTGTCCCGATTACCTCTTTGCTAACATTCTCTTCAGAGCTGCAGTGAAACCAGGAACCACGTGGAGAAGGCACCCACACTGAAAGTGACTGGAAGGAACTTTGGGGCTTCTTCTCAGTGTCTCTGACATAGGGTTTCACTGTCCCGGGAAAGTCTCTGCTAACACCCTGCAGAGTGCTGTGCCCAATATACAGAAACGTCTTGCAGCATCTCCTACAGGGAAAGTGCCAGGAGGAATTGTCGACCTTGTTCTCAGTGTCTCTGAGAATTGCTCTGATTATCCCTGTGACCTCTTTGCTAAGACTCTCCAGAAAGCCGTCCTCAAAACCAACACACATCTTGACATATCTCCCACACTGATCGCACTGTCTCCAGAAACGGCATTCAAGGAGCCAGGAACTTTTCTGCCCACACTGTCCGGGGACAGTTCCTAAAACCAATATACATCCTGCTATATCTCCCACATGGAAAGTGCCAGGAGGGAAAAGTGAGGATTATGCTTAGACTTTCTCGGAACTGCTTCAAATCAACTGGATATCTTTGTGCTGTAAATCTCCCAACAGCCAAAGGCAAAAGCAGCAAACATCTCGCTGTATGTCCCACATCCAAAGTGCCAAGAGAGTAATGTAGAGCTTGCTCTCCCTGTCTTTGAGTACTGTTTGCACTGTCGCGATTACCTCTTTGCTAACATTCTCTTCAGAGCTGCAGTGAAACCAGGAACCACGTGGAGAAGGCACCCACACTGAAAGTGCCTGGAAGGAACGTTGGGGCTTCTTCTCAGTGTCTCTGACATAGGGTTTCACTGTCCCGGGAAAGTCTCTGCTAACACCCTGCAGAGCGCTGTGCCCAATATACAGAAACGTCTTTCGGTATCCCCTGCAGGGAAAGTGCCAGGAGGGAAAAGTGAGGATTATGCTTAGACTTTCTCGGAACTGCTTCAAATCAACTAGATATCTTTGTGCTGTAAATCTCCCAACAGCCAAATGCAAAAGCAGCAAACATCTCGCTGTATGTCCCACATCCAAAGTGCCAAGAGAGTAATGTAGAGCTTGCTCTCCCTGTCTTTGAGTACTGTTTGCACTGTCCCGATTACCTCTTTGCTAACATTCTCTTCAGAGCTGCAGTGAAACCAGGAACCACGTGGAGAAGGCACCAACTCTGAAAGTGCCTGGAAGGAACGTTGGGACTTCTTCTCAGTGTCTCTGATATAGGGTTTCACTGTCCCGGGAAAGTCTCTCCTAACAGCCTGCAGAGCGCTGTGCCCAATATACAGAAACGTCTTGCGGTATCCCCTACAGGGAAAGTGCCAGGAGGGAAAAGTGAGGATTATGTTTAGACTTTCTCGGAACTGCTTCAAATCAACTAGATATCTTTGTGCTGTAAATCTCCCAACAGCCAAATGTAAAAGCAGCAAACATCTCGCTGTATGTTCCACATCCAAAGTGCCAAGAGAGAGCTTGCTCTCCCTGTCTTTGAGTACTGTTTGCACTGTCCCGATTACCTCTTTGCTAACATTCTCTTCAGAGCTGCAGTGAAACCAGGAACCACGTGGAGAAGGCACCCACACTGAAAGTGCCTGGAAGGAACGTTGGGGCTTCTTCTCAGTGTCTCTGACATAGGGTTTCACTGTCCCGGGAAAGTCTCTGCTAACACCCTGCAGAGCGCTGTGCCCAATATACAGAAACGTCTTGCGGTATCTCCTACAGGGAAAGTTCCAGGAGGGAAAAGTGAGGATTATGCTTAGACTTTCTCGGAACTGCTTCAAATCAACTAGATATCTTTGTGCTGTAAATCTCCCAACAGCCAAATGTAAAAGCAGCAAACATCTCGCTGTATGTCCCACATCCAAAGTGCCAAGAGAGAGCTTGCTCTCCCTGTCTTTGAGTACTGTTTGCACTGTCCCGATTACCTCTTTGCTAACATTCTCTTTAGAGCTGCAGGGAAACCAGGAACCACGTGGAGAAGGCACCCACACTGAAAGTGCCTGGAAGGAACGTTGGGGCTTCTTCTCAGTGTCTCTGATATAGGGTTTCACTGTCCCGGGAAAGTCTCTACTAACACCCTGCAGAGCGCTGTGCCCAATATACAGAAACGTCTTGCGGTATCTCCTACAGGGAAAGTGCCAGGAGGGAAAAGTGAGGATTATGCTTAGACTTTCTCGGAACTGCTTCAAATCAACTGGATATCTTTGTGCTGTAAATCTCCCAACAGCCAAACGCAAAAGCAGCAAACATCTCGCTGTATGTCCCACATCCAAAGTGCCAAGAGAGTAATGTAGAGCTTGCTCTCCCTGTCTTTGAGTACTGTTTGCACTGTCCCGATTACCTCTTTGCTAACATTCTCTTCAGAGCTGCAGTGAAACCAGGAACCACGTGGAGAAGGCACCCACACTGAAAGTGCCTGGAAGGAACGTTGGGGCTTCTTTTCAGTGTCTCTGACATAGGGTTTCACTGTCCCGGGAAAGTCTCTGCTAACACCCTGCAGAGCGCTGTGCCCAATATACAGAAACGTCTTGCGGTATCCCCTGCAGGGAAAGTGCCAGGAGGGAAAAGTGAGGATTATGCTTAGACTTTCTCGGAACTGCTTCAAATCAACTAGATATCTTTGTGCTGTAAATCTCCCAACAGCCAAAGGCAAAAGCAGCAAACATCTCGCTGTATGTCCCACATCCAAAGTGCCAAGAGAGAGCTTGCTCTCCCTGTCTTTGAGTACTGTTTGCACTGTCCCGATTACCTCTTTGCTAACATTCTCTTCAGAGCTGCAGTGAAACCAGGAACCACGTGGAGAAGGCACCCACACTGAAAGTGCCTGGAAGGAACTTTGGGGCTTCTTCTCAGTGTCTCTGACATAGGGTTTCACTGTCCCGGGAAAGTCTCTGCTAACACCCTGCAGAGTGCTGTGCCCAATATACAGAAACGTCTTGCAGCATCTCCTACAGGGAAAGTGCCAGGAGGAATTGTCGACCTTGTTCTCAGTGTCTCTGACAATTGCTCTGATTATCCCTGTGACCTCTTTGCTAAGACTCTCCAGAAAGCCGTCCTCAAAACCAACACACATCTTGACATATCTCCCACACTGATCGCACTGTCTCCAGAAACGGCATTCAAGGAGCCAGGAACTTTTCTGCCCACACTGTCCGGGGACAGTTCCTAAAACCAATATACATCCTGCTATATCTCCCACATGGAAAGTGCCAGGAGGGAAAAGTGAGGATTATGCTTAGACTTTCTCGGAACTGCTTCAAATCAACTGGATATCTTTGTGCTGTAAATCTCCCAACAGCCAAACGCAAAAGCAGCAAACATCTCGCTGTATGTCCCACATCCAAAGTGCCAAGAGAGAGCTTGCTCTCCCTGTCTTTGAGTACTGTTTGCACTGTCCCGATTACCTCTTTGCTAACATTCTCTTCAGAGCTGCAGTGAAACCAGGAACCACGTGGAGAAGGCACCCACACTGAAAGTGCCTGGAAGGAACGTTGGGGCTTCTTTTCAGTGTCTCTGACATAGGGTTTCACTGTCCCGGGAAAGTCTCTGCTAACACCCTGCAGAGCGCTGTGCCCAATATACAGAAACGTCTTGCGGTATCCCCTACAGGGAAAGTGCCAGGAGGGAAAAGTGAGGATTATGCTTAGACTTTCTCGGAACTGCTTCAAATCAACTGGATATCTTTGTGCTGTAAATCTCCCAACAGCCAAACGCAAAAGCAGCAAACATCTCGCTGTATGTCCCACATCCAAAGTGCCAAGAGAGTAATGTAGAGCTTGCTCTCCCTGTCTTTGAGTACTGTTTGCACTGTCCCGATTACCTCTTTGCTAACATTCTCTTCAGAACTGCAGGGAAACCAGGAACCACGTGGAGAAGGCACCCACACTGAATGTGCCTGGAGGGAACTTTGGGGCTTCTTCTCAGTGTCTCTGACATAGGGTTTCACTGTCCCGGGAAAGTCTCTGCTAACACCCTGCAGAGTGCTGTGCCCAATATACAGAAACGTCTTGCAGTATCTCCTACAGGGAAAGTGCCAGGAGGAATTGTCGACCTTGTCCTCAGTCTCTCTGAGAATTGCTCTGATTATCCCTGTGACCTCTTTGCTAAGACTCTCCAGAAAGCCGTCCTCAAAACCAACACACGTCTTGACATATCTCCCACACTGATCGCACTGTCTCCAGAAACGCCATTCAAGGAGCCAGGAACTTTTCTGCCCACACTGTCCGGGGACAGTTCCTAAAACCAATATACATCCTGCTATATCTCCCACATGGAAAGTGCCAGGAGGGAAAAGTGAGGATTATGTTTAGACTTTCTCTGAACTGCTTCAAATCAACTAAATATCTTTGTGCTGTAAATCTCCCAACAGCCAAATGTAAAAGCAGCAAACATCTCGCTGTATGTCCCACATCCAAAGTGCCAAGAGAGAGCTTGCTCTCCCTGTCTTTGAGTACTGTTTGCACTGTCCCGATTACCTCTTTGCTAACATTCTCTTCAGAGCTGCAGTGAAACCAGGAACCACGTGGAGAAGGCACCCACACTGAAAGTGCCTGGAAGGAACGTTGGGGCTTCTTCTCAGTGTCTCTGATATAGGGTTTCACTGTCCCGGGAAAGTCTCTGCTAACACCCTGCAGAGCGCTGTGCCCAATATACAGAAACGTCTTGCAGCATCTCCTACAGGGAAAGTGCCAGGAGGAATTGTCGACCTTGTTCTCAGTGTCTCTGAGAATTGCTCTGATTATCCCTGTGACCTCTTTGCTAAGACTCTCCAGAAAGCCGTCCTCAAAACCAACACACATCTTGACATATCTCCCACACTGATCGCACTGTCTCCAGAAACGGCATTCAAGGAGCCAGGAACTTTTCTGCCCACACTGTCCGGGGACAGTTCCTAAAACCAATATACATCCTGCTATATCTCCCACATGGAAAGTGCCAGGAGGGAAAAGTGAGGATTATGCTTAGACTTTCTCGGAACTGCTTCAAATCAACTGGATATCTTTGTGCTGTAAATCTCCCAACAGCCAAACGCAAAAGCAGCAAACATCTCGCTGTATGTCCCACATCCAAAGTGCCAAGAGAGTAATGTAGAGCTTGCTCTCCCTGTCTTTGAGTACTGTTTGCACTGTCCCGATTACCTCTTTGCTAACATTCTCTTCAGAGCTGCAGTGAAACCAGGAACCACGTGGAGAAGGCACCAACTCTGAAAGTGCCTGGAAGGAACTTTGGGGCTTCTTTTCAGTGTCTCTGACATAGGGTTTCACTGTCCCGGGAAAGTCTCTGCTAACACCCTGCAGAGCGCTGTGCCCAATATACAGAAACGTCTTGCGGTATCCCCTACAGGGAAAGTGCCAGGAGGGAAAAGTGAGGATTATGCTTAGACTTTCTCGGAACTGCTTCAAATCAACTAGATATCTTTGTGCTGTAAATCTCCCAACAGCCAAACGCAAAAGCAGCAAACATCTCGCTGTATGTCCCACATCCAAAGTGCCAAGAGAGAGCTTGCTCTCCCTGTCTTTGAGTACTGTTTGCACTGTCCCGATTACCTCTTTGCTAACATTCTCTTCAGAGCTGCAGGGAAACCAGGAACCACGTGGAGAAGGCACCCACACTGAAAGTGCCTGGAGGGAACTTTGGGGCTTCTTCTCAGTGTCTCTGACATAGGGTTTCACTGTCCCGGGAAAGTCTCTGCTAACACCCTGCAGAGCGCTGTGCCCAATATACAGAAACGTCTTGCGGTATCTCCTACAGGGAAAGTGCCAGGAGGAATTGTCGACCTTGTTCTCAGTGTCTCTGAGAATTGCTCTGATTATCCCTGTGACCTCTTTGCTAAGACTCTCCAGAAAGCCGTCCTCAAAACCAACACACATCTTGACATATCTCCCACACTGATCGCACTGTCTCCAGAAACAGCATTCAAGGAGCCAGGAACTTTTCTGCCCACGCTGTCCGGGGACAGTTCCTAAAACCAATATACATCCTGCTATATCTCCCACATGGAAAGTGCCAGGAGGGAAAAGTGAGGATTATGCTTAGACTTTCTCGGAACTGCTTCAAATCAACTGGATATCTTTGTGCTGTAAATCTCCCAACAGCCAAACGCAAAAGCAGCAAACATCTCGCTGTATGTCCCACATCCAAAGTGCCAAGAGAGAGCTTGCTCTCCCTGTCTTTGAGTACTGTTTGCACTGTCCCGATTACCTCTTTGCTAACATTCTCTTCAGAGCTGCAGGGAAACCAGGAACCACGTGGAGAAGGCACCCACACTGAAAGTGCCTGGAGGGAACTTTGGGGCTTCTTCTCAGTGTCTCTGACATAGGGTTTCACTGTCCCGGGAAAGTCTCTGCTAACACCCTGCAGAGCGCTGTGCCCAATATACAGAAACGTCTTGCAGTATCTCCTACAGGGAAAGTGCCAGGAGGAATTGTCGACCTTGTTCTCAGTGTCTCTGAGAATTGCTCTGATTATCCCTGTGACCTCTTTGCTAAGACTCTCCAGAAAGCCGTCCTCAAAACCAACACACATCTTGACATATCTCCCACACTGATCGCACTGTCTCCAGAAACAGCATTCAAGGAGCCAGGAACTTTTCTGCCCACGCTGTCCGGGGACAGTTCCTAAAACCAATATACATCCTGCTATATCTCCCACATGGAAAGTGCCAGGAGGGAAAAGTGAGGATTATGCTTAGACTTTCTCGGAACTGCTTCAAATCAACTGGATATCTTTGTGCTGTAAATCTCCCAACAGGCAAACGCAAAAGCAGCAAACATCTCGCTGTATGTCCCACATCCAAAGTGCCAAGAGAGTAATGTAGAGCTTGCTCTCCCTGTCTTTGAGTACTGTTTGCACTGTCTCGATTACCTCTTTGCTAACATTCTCTTCAGAGCTGCAGTGAAACCAGGAACCACGTGGAGAAGGCACCCACACTGAAAGTGCCTGGAAGGAACGTTGGGGCTTCTTTTCAGTGTCTCTGACATAGGGTTTCACTGTCCCGGGAAAGTCTCTGCTAACACCCTGCAGAGCGCTGTGCCCAATATACAGAAACGTCTTGCGGTATCTCCTACAGGGAAAGTGCCAGGGGGGAAAAGTGAGGATTATGCTTAGACTTTCTCGGAACTGCTTCAAATCAACTAGATATCTTTGTGCTGTAAATCTCCCAACAGCCAAAGGCAAAAGCAGCAAACATCTCGCTGTATGTCCCACATCCAAAGTGCCAAGAGAGAGCTTGCTCTCCCTGTCTTTGAGTACTGTTTGCACTGTCCCGATTACCTCTTTGCTAACATTCTCTTCAGAGCTGCAGGGAAACCAGGAACCACGTGGAGAAGGCACCCACACTGAAAGTGCCTGGAGGGAACTTTGGGGCTTCTTCTCAGTGTCTCTGACATAGGGTTTCACTGTCCCGGGAAAGTCTCTGCTAACACCCTGCAGAGCGCTGTGCCCAATATACAGAAACGTCTTGCAGTATCTCCTACAGGGAAAGTGCCAGGAGGAATTGTCGACCTTGTTCTCAGTGTCTCTGAGAATTGCTCTGATTATCCCTGTGACCTCTTTGCTAAGACTCTCCAGAAAGCCGTCCTCAAAACCAACACACATCTTGACATATCTCCCACACTGATCGCACTGTCTCCAGAAACGGCATTCAAGGAGCCAGGAACTTTTCTGCCCACACTGTCCGGGGACAGTTCCTAAAACCAATATACATCCTGCTATATCTCCCACATGGAAAGTGCCAGGAGGGAAAAGTGAGGATTATGCTTAGACTTTCTCGGAACTGCTTCAAATCAACTGGATATCTTTGTGCTGTAAATCTCCCAACAGCCAAACGCAAAAGCAGCAAACATCTCGCTGTATGTCCCACATCCAAAGTGCCAAGAGAGTAATGTAGAGCTTGCTCTCCCTGTCTTTGAGTACTGTTTGCACTGTCTCGATTACCTCTTTGCTAACATTCTCTTCAGAGCTGCAGTGAAACCAGGAACCACGTGGAGAAGGCACCCACACTGAAAGTGCCTGGAAGGAACGTTGGGGCTTCTTTTCAGTGTCTCTGACATAGGGTTTCACTGTCCCGGGAAAGTCTCTGCTAACACCCTGCAGAGCGCTGTGCCCAATATACAGAAACGTCTTGCGGTATCCCCTACAGGGAAAGTGCCAGGAGGAATTGTCGACCTTGTTCTCAGTGTCTCTGAGAATTGCTCTGATTATCCCTGTGACCTCTTTGCTAAGACTCTCCAGAAAGCCGTCCTCAAAACCAACACACATCTTGACATATCTCCCACACTGATCGCACTGTCTCCAGAAACGGCATTCAAGGAGCCAGGAACTTTTCTGCCCACACTGTCCGGGGACAGTTCCTAAAACCAATATACATCCTGCTATATCTCCCACATGGAAAGTGCCAGGAGGGAAAAGTGAGGATTATGCTTAGACTTTCTCGGAACTGCTTCAAATCAACTAGATATCTTTGTGCTGTATATCTCCCAACAGCCAAACGCAAAAGCAGCAAACATCTCGCTGTATGTCCCACATCCAAAGTGCCAAGAGAGTAATGTAGAGCTTGCTCTCCCTGTCTTTGAGTACTGTTTGCACTGTCCCGATTACCTCTTTGCTAACATTCTCTTCAGAGCTGCAGTGAAACGAGGAACCACGTGGAGAAGGCACCCACACTGAAAGTGCCTGGAAGGAACGTTGGGGCTTCTTCTCAGTGTCTCTGACATAGGGTTTCACTGTCCCGGGAAAGTCTCTGCTAACACCCTGCAGAGCGCTGTGCCCAATATACAGAAACGTCTTGCGGTATCTCCTACAGGGAAAGTGCCAGGAGGAATTGTCGACCTTGTTCTCAGTGTCTCTGAGAATTGCTCTGATTATCCCTGTGACCTCTTTGCTAAGACTCTCCAGAAAGCCGTCCTCAAAACCAACACACATCTTGACATATCTCCCACACTGATCGCACTGTCTCCAGAAACGGCATTCAAGGAGCCAGGAACTTTTCTGCCCACACTGTCCGGGGACAGTTCCTAAAACCAATATACATCCTGCTATATCTCCCACATGGAAAGTGCCAGGAGGGAAAAGTGAGGATTATGCTTAGACTTTCTCGGAACTGCTTCAAATCAACTGGATATCTTTGTGCTGTAAATCTCCCAACAGCCAAACGCAAAAGCAGCAAACATCTCGCTGTATGTCCCACATCCAAAGTGCCAAGAGAGTAATGTAGAGCTTGCTCTCCCTGTCTTTGAGTACTGTTTGCACTGTCCCGATTACCTCTTTGCTAACATTCTCTTCAGAGCTGCAGGGAAACCAGGAACCACGTGGAGAAGGCACCCACACTGAAAGTGCCTGGAAGGAACGTTGGGGCTTCTTCTCAGTGTCTCTGACATAGGGTTTCACTGTCCCGGGAAAGTCTCTGCTAACACCCTGCAGAGCGCTGTGCCCAATATACAGAAACGTCTTGCGGTATCCCCTGCAGGGAAAGTGCCAGGAGGGAAAAGTGAGGATTATGTTTAGACTTTCTCGGAACTGCTTCAAATCAACTAGATATCTTTGTGCTGTAAATCTCCCAACAGCCAAACGCAAAAGCAGCAAACATCTCGCTGTATGTCCCACATCCAAAGTGCCAAGAGAGTAATGTAGAGCTTGCTCTCCCTGTCTTTGAGTACTGTTTGCACTGTCCCGATTACCTCTTTGCTAACATTCTCTTCAGAGCTGCAGTGAAACCAGGAACCACGTGGAGAAGGCACCCACACTGAAAGTGCCCTGAAGGAACGTTGGGGCTTCTTCTCAGTGTCTCTGACATAGGGTTTCACTGTCCCGGGAAAGTCTCTGCTAACACCCTGCAGAGTGCTGTGCCCAATATACAGAAACGTCTTGCAGTATCTCCTACAGGGAAAGTGCCAGGAGGAATTGTCGACCTTGTTCTCAGTGTCTCTGAGAATTGCTCTGATTATCCCTGTGACCTCTTTGCTAAGACTCTCCAGAAAGCCGTCCTCAAAACCAACACACATCTTGACATATCTCCCACACTGATCGCACTGTCTCCAGAAACGGCATTCAAGGAGCCAGGAACTTTTCTGCCCACACTGTCCGGGGACAGTTCCTACAACCAATATACATCCTGCTATATCTCCCACATGGAAAGTGCCTGGAGGGAAAAGTGAGGACTATGCTTAGACTTTCTCGGAACTGCTTCAAATCAACTGGATATCTTTGTGCTGTAAATCTCCCAACAGCCAAACGCAAAAGCAGCAAACATCTCGCTGTATGTCCCACATCCAAAGTGACAAGAGAGTAATGTAGAGCTTGCTCTCCTGTCTTTGAGTACTGTTTGCACTGTCTCGATTACCTCTTTGCTAACATTCTCTTCAGAGCTGCACTGAAACCAGGAACCACGTGGAGAAGGCACCCACACTGAAAGTGCCTGGAGGGAACTTTGGGGCTTCTTCTCAGTGTCTCTGACATAGGGTTTCACTGTCCCGGGAAAGTCTCTGCTAACACCCTGCAGAGTGCTGTGCCCAATATACATAAACATCTTGCAGTATCTCCTACAGGGAAAGTGCCAGGAGGAATTGTCGACCTTGTTCTCAGTGTCTCTGAGAATTGCTCTGATTATCCCTGTGACCTCTTTGCTAAGACTCTTCAGAAAGCCGTCCTCAAAACCAACACACATCTTGACATATCTCCCACACTGATCGCACTGTCTCCAGATACGGCATTCAAGGAGCCAGGAAGTTTTCTGCCCACACTGTCCGGGGACAGTTCCTAAAACCAATATACATCCTGCTATATCTCCCACATGGAAAGTGCCAGGAGGGAAAAGTGAGGATTATGCTTAGACTTTCTCGGAACTGCTTCAAATCAACTGGATATCTTTGTGCTGTAAATCTCCCAACAGCCAAACGCAAAAGCAGCAAACATCTCGCTGTATGTCCCACATCCAAAGTGCCAAGAGAGTAATGTAGAGCTTGCTCTCCCTGTCTTTGAGTACTGTTTGCACTGTCGCGATTACCTCTTTGCTAACATTCTCTTCAGAGCTGCAGGGAAACCAGGAACCACGTGGAGAAGGCACCCACACTGAAAGTGCCTGGAAGGAACGTTGGGGCTTCTTCTCAGTGTCTCTGATATAGGGTTTCACTGTCCCGGGAAAGTCTCTGCTAACACCCTGCAGAGCGCTGTGCCCAATATACAGAAACGTCTTGCGGTATCTCCTACAGGGAAAGTGCCAGGAGGGAAAAGTGAGGATTATGCTTAGACTTTCTCGGAACTGCTTCAAATCAACTAGATATCTTTGTGCTGTAAATCTCCCAACAGTCAAATGTAAAAGCAGCAAACATCTCGCTGTATGTCCCACATCCAAAGTGCCAAGAGAGTAATGTAGAGCTTGCTCTCCCTGTCTTTGAGTACTGTTTGCACTGTCTCGATTACCTCTTTGCTAACATTCTCTTCAGAGCTGCAGTGAAACCAGGAACCACGTGGAGAAGGCACCCACACTGAAAGTGCCTGGAGGGAACTTTGGGGCTTCTTCTCAGTGTCTCTGACATAGGGTTTCACTGTCCCGGGAAAGTCTCTGCTAACACCCTGCAGAGTGCTGTGCCCAATATACAGAAACATCTTGCAGTATCTCCTACAGGGAAAGTGCCAGGAGGAATTGTCGACCTTGTTCTCAGTGTCTCTGAGAATTGCTCTGATTATCCCTGTGACCTCTTTGCTAAGACTCTCCAGAAAGCCGTCCTCAAAACCAACACACATCTTGACATATCTCCCACACTGATCGCACTGTCTCCAGAAACGGCATTCAAGGAGCCAGGAAGTTTTCTGCCCACACTGTCCGGGGACAGTTCCTAAAACCAATATACATCCTGCTATATCTCCCACATGGAAAGTGCCAGGAGGGAAAAGTGAGGATTATGCTTAGACTTTCTCGGAACTGCTTCAAATCAACTAGATATCTTTGTGCTGTAAATCTCCCAACAGCCAAAGGCAAAAGCAGGAAACATCTCGCTGTATGTCCCACATCCAAAGTGCCAAGAGAGTAATGTAGAGCTTGCTCTCCCTCTCTTTGAGTACTGTTTGCACTGTCGCGATTAACTCTTTGCTAACATTCTCTTCAGAGCTGCAGTGAAACCAGGAACTACGTGGAGAAGGCACCCACACTGAAAGTGCCTGGAAGGAACGTTGGGGCTTCTTTTCAGTGTCTCTGACATAGGGTTTCACTGTCCCGGGAAAGTCTCTACTAACACCCTGCAGAGCGCTGTGCCCAATATACAGAAACGTCTTGCGGTATCTCCTACAGGGAAAGTGCCAGGAGGGAAAAGTGAGGATTATGCTTAGACTTTCTCGGAACTGCTTCAAATCAACTAGATATCTTTGTGCTGTAAATCTCCCAACAGCCAAATGTAAAAGCAGCAAACATCTCGCTGTATGTCCCACATCCAAAGTGCCAAGAGAGAGCTTGCTCTCCCTGTCTTTGAGTACTGTTTGCACTGTCCCGATTACCTCTTTGCTAACATTCTCTTCAGAGCTGCACTGAAACCAGGAACCACGTGGAGAAGGCACCCACACTGATGGTGCCTGGAAGGAACGTTGGGGCTTCTTCTCAGTGTCTCTGACATAGGGTTTCACTGTCCCGGGAAAGTCTCTGCTAACACCCTGCAGAGCGCTGTGCCCAATATACAGAAACGTCTTGCGGTATCTCCTACAGGGAAAGTGCCAGGAGGGAAAAGTGAGGATTATGCTTAGACTTTCTCGGAACTGCTTCAAATCAACTAGATATCTTTGTGCTGTAAATCTCCCAACAGCCAAATGTAAAAGCAGCAAACATCTCGCTGTATGTCCCACATCCAAAGTGCCAAGAGAGAGCTTGCTCTCCCTGTCTTTGAGTACTGTTTGCACTGTCCCGATTACCTCTTTGCTAACATTCTCTTCAGAGCTGCAGGGAAACCAGGAACCACGTGGAGAAGGCACCCACACTGAAAGTGCCTGGAGGGAACTTTTGGGCTTCTTCTCAGTGTCTCTGACATAGGGTTTCACTTTCCCGGGAAAGTCTCTGCTAACACCCTGCAGAGTGCTGTGCCCAATATACAGAAACATCTTGCAGTATCTCCTACAGGGAAAGTGCCAGGAGGAATTGTCGACCTTGTTCTCAGTGTCTCTGAGAATTGCTCTGATTATCCCTGTGACCTCTTTGCTAAGACTCTCCAGAAAGCCGTCCTCAAAACCAACACACATCTTGACATATCTCCCACATTGATCGCACTGTCTCCAGAAACGGCATTCAAGGAGCCAGGAACTTTTCTGCCCACACTGTCCGGGGACAGTTCCTAAAACCAATATACATCCTGCTATATCTCCCACATGGAAAGTGCCAGGAGGGAAAAGTGAGGATTATGCTTAGACTTTCTCGGAACTGCTTCAAATCAACTAGATATCTTTGTGCTGTAAATCTCCCAACAGCCAAACGCAAAAGCAGCAAACATCTCGCTGTATGTCCCACATCCAAAGTGCCAAGAGAGTAATGTAGAGCTTGCTCTCCCTGTCTTTGAGTACTGTTTGCACTGTCGCGATTACCTCTTTGCTAACATTCTCTTCAGAGCTGCAGGGAAACCAGGAACCACATGGAGAAGGCACCCACACTGAAAGTGCCTGGAAGGAACGTTGGGGCTTCTTCTCAGTGTCTCTGATAGAGGGTTTCACTGTCCCGGGAAAGTCTCTGCTAACACCCTGCAGAGCGCTGTGCCCAATATACAGAAACGTCTTGCGGTATCTCCTACAGGGAAAGTGCCAGGAGGGAAAAGTGAGGATTATGCTTAGACTTTCTCGGAACTGCTTCAAATCAACTAGATATCTTTGTGCTGTAAATCTCCCAACAGCCAAAGGCAAAAGCAGCAAACATCTCGCTGTATGTCCCACATCCAAAGTGCCAAGAGAGTAATGTAGAGCTTGCTCTCCCTGTCTTTGAGTACTGTTTGCACTGTCTCGATTACCTCTTTGCTAACATTCTCTTCAGAGCTGCAGGGAAACCAGGAACCACGTGGAGAAGGCACCCACACTGAAAGTGCCTGGAGGGATCTTTTGGGCTTCTTCTCAGTGTCTCTGACATAGGGTTTCACTTTCCCGGGAAAGTCTCTGCTAACACCCTGCAGAGTGCTGTGCCCAATATACAGAAACATCTTGCAGTATCTCCTACAGGGAAAGTGCCAGGAGGAATTGTCGACCTTGTTCTCAGTGTCTCTGAGAATTGCTCTGATTATCCCTGTGACCTCTTTGCTAAGACTCTCCAGAAAGCCGTCCTCAAAACCAACACACATCTTGACATATCTCCCACATTGATCGCACTGTCTCCAGAAACGGCATTCAAGGAGCCAGGAACTTTTCTGCCCACACTGTCCGGGGACAGTTCCTAAAACCAATATACATCCTGCTATATCTCCCACATGGAAAGTGCCAGGAGGGAAAAGTGAGGATTATGCTTAGACTTTCTCGGAACTGCTTCAAATCAACTAGATATCTTTGTGCTGTAAATCTCCCAACAGCCAAACGCAAAAGCAGCAAACATCTCGCTGTATGTCCCACATCCAAAGTGCCAAGAGAGTAATGTAGAGCTTGCTCTCCCTGTCTTTGAGTACTGTTTGCACTGTCGCGATTACCTCTTTGCTAACATTCTCTTCAGAGCTGCAGGGAAACCAGGAACCACATGGAGAAGGCACCCACACTGAAAGTGCCTGGAAGGAACTTTGGGGCTTCTTCTCAGTGTCTCTGATATAGGGTTTCACTGTCCCGGGAAAGTCTCTGCTAACACCCTGCAGAGCGCTGTGCCCAATATACAGAAACGTCTTGCGGTATCCCCTACAGGGAAAGTGCCAGGAGGGAAAAGTGAGGATTATGCTTAGACTTTCTCGGAACTGCTTCAAATCAACTAGATATCTTTGTGCTGTAAATCTCCCAACAGCCAAACGCAAAAGCAGCAAACATCTCGCTGTATGTCCCACATCCAAAGTGCCAAGAGAGAGCTTGCTCTCCCTGTCTTTGAGTACTGTTTGCACTGTCCCGATTACCTCTTTGCTAACATTCTCTTCAGAGCTGCAGGGAAACCAGGAACCACGTGGAGAAGGCACCCACACTGAAAGTGCCTGGAGGGAACTTTGGGGCTTCTTCTCAGTGTCTCTGACATAGGGTTTCACTGTCCCGGGAAAGTCTCTGCTAACACCCTGCAGAGCGCTGTGCCCAATATACAGAAACGTCTTGCGGTATCTCCTACAGGGAAAGTGCCAGGAGGAATTGTCGACCTTGTTCTCAGTGTCTCTGAGAATTGCTCTGATTATCCCTGTGACCTCTTTGCTAAGACTCTCCAGAAAGCCGTCCTCAAAACCAACACACATCTTGACATATCTCCCACACTGATCGCACTGTCTCCAGAAACAGCATTCAAGGAGCCAGGAACTTTTCTGCCCACGCTGTCCGGGGACAGTTCCTAAAACCAATATACATCCTGCTATATCTCCCACATGGAAAGTGCCAGGAGGGAAAAGTGAGGATTATGCTTAGACTTTCTCGGAACTGCTTCAAATCAACTGGATATCTTTGTGCTGTAAATCTCCCAACAGCCAAACGCAAAAGCAGCAAACATCTCGCTGTATGTCCCACATCCAAAGTGCCAAGAGAGAGCTTGCTCTCCCTGTCTTTGAGTACTGTTTGCACTGTCCCGATTACCTCTTTGCTAACATTCTCTTCAGAGCTGCAGGGAAACCAGGAACCACGTGGAGAAGGCACCCACACTGAAAGTGCCTGGAGGGAACTTTGGGGCTTCTTCTCAGTGTCTCTGACATAGGGTTTCACTGTCCCGGGAAAGTCTCTGCTAACACCCTGCAGAGCGCTGTGCCCAATATACAGAAACGTCTTGCAGTATCTCCTACAGGGAAAGTGCCAGGAGGAATTGTCGACCTTGTTCTCAGTGTCTCTGAGAATTGCTCTGATTATCCCTGTGACCTCTTTGCTAAGACTCTCCAGAAAGCCGTCCTCAAAACCAACACACATCTTGACATATCTCCCACACTGATCGCACTGTCTCCAGAAACAGCATTCAAGGAGCCAGGAACTTTTCTGCCCACGCTGTCCGGGGACAGTTCCTAAAACCAATATACATCCTGCTATATCTCCCACATGGAAAGTGCCAGGAGGGAAAAGTGAGGATTATGCTTAGACTTTCTCGGAACTGCTTCAAATCAACTGGATATCTTTGTGCTGTAAATCTCCCAACAGGCAAACGCAAAAGCAGCAAACATCTCGCTGTATGTCCCACATCCAAAGTGCCAAGAGAGTAATGTAGAGCTTGCTCTCCCTGTCTTTGAGTACTGTTTGCACTGTCTCGATTACCTCTTTGCTAACATTCTCTTCAGAGCTGCAGTGAAACCAGGAACCACGTGGAGAAGGCACCCACACTGAAAGTGCCTGGAAGGAACGTTGGGGCTTCTTTTCAGTGTCTCTGACATAGGGTTTCACTGTCCCGGGAAAGTCTCTGCTAACACCCTGCAGAGCGCTGTGCCCAATATACAGAAACGTCTTGCGGTATCTCCTACAGGGAAAGTGCCAGGGGGGAAAAGTGAGGATTATGCTTAGACTTTCTCGGAACTGCTTCAAATCAACTAGATATCTTTGTGCTGTAAATCTCCCAACAGCCAAAGGCAAAAGCAGCAAACATCTCGCTGTATGTCCCACATCCAAAGTGCCAAGAGAGAGCTTGCCCTCCCTGTCTTTGAGTACTGTTTGCACTGTCCCGATTACCTCTTTGCTAACATTCTCTTCAGAGCTGCAGGGAAACCAGGAACCACGTGGAGAAGGCACCCACACTGAAAGTGCCTGGAGGGAACTTTGGGGCTTCTTCTCAGTGTCTCTGACATAGGGTTTCACTGTCCCGGGAAAGTCTCTGCTAACACCCTGCAGAGCGCTGTGCCCAATATACAGAAACGTCTTGCAGTATCTCCTACAGGGAAAGTGCCAGGAGGAATTGTCGACCTTGTTCTCAGTGTCTCTGAGAATTGCTCTGATTATCCCTGTGACCTCTTTGCTAAGACTCTCCAGAAAGCCGTCCTCAAAACCAACACACATCTTGACATATCTCCCACACTGATCGCACTGTCTCCAGAAACGGCATTCAAGGAGCCAGGAACTTTTCTGCCCACACTGTCCGGGGACAGTTCCTAAAACCAATATACATCCTGCTATATCTCCCACATGGAAAGTGCCAGGAGGGAAAAGTGAGGATTATGCTTAGACTTTCTCGGAACTGCTTCAAATCAACTGGATATCTTTGTGCTGTAAATCTCCCAACAGCCAAACGCAAAAGCAGCAAACATCTCGCTGTATGTCCCACATCCAAAGTGCCAAGAGAGTAATGTAGAGCTTGCTCTCCCTGTCTTTGAGTACTGTTTGCACTGTCTCGATTACCTCTTTGCTAACATTCTCTTCAGAGCTGCAGTGAAACCAGGAACCACGTGGAGAAGGCACCCACACTGAAAGTGCCTGGAAGGAACGTTGGGGCTTCTTTTCAGTGTCTCTGACATAGGGTTTCACTGTCCCGGGAAAGTCTCTGCTAACACCCTGCAGAGCGCTGTGCCCAATATACAGAAACGTCTTGCGGTATCCCCTACAGGGAAAGTGCCAGGAGGAATTGTCGACCTTGTTCTCAGTGTCTCTGAGAATTGCTCTGATTATCCCTGTGACCTCTTTGCTAAGACTCTCCAGAAAGCCGTCCTCAAAACCAACACACATCTTGACATATCTCCCACACTGATCGCACTGTCTCCAGAAACGGCATTCAAGGAGCCAGGAACTTTTCTGCCCACACTGTCCGGGGACAGTTCCTAAAACCAATATACATCCTGCTATATCTCCCACATGGAAAGTGCCAGGAGGGAAAAGTGAGGATTATGCTTAGACTTTCTCGGAACTGCTTCAAATCAACTAGATATCTTTGTGCTGTATATCTCCCAACAGCCAAACGCAAAAGCAGCAAACATCTCGCTGTATGTCCCACATCCAAAGTGCCAAGAGAGTAATGTAGAGCTTGCTCTCCCTGTCTTTGAGTACTGTTTGCACTGTCCCGATTACCTCTTTGCTAACATTCTCTTCAGAGCTGCAGTGAAACGAGGAACCACGTGGAGAAGGCACCCACACTGAAAGTGCCTGGAAGGAACGTTGGGGCTTCTTCTCAGTGTCTCTGACATAGGGTTTCACTGTCCCGGGAAAGTCTCTGCTAACACCCTGCAGAGCGCTGTGCCCAATATACAGAAACGTCTTGCGGTATCTCCTACAGGGAAAGTGCCAGGAGGAATTGTCGACCTTGTTCTCAGTGTCTCTGAGAATTGCTCTGATTATCCCTGTGACCTCTTTGCTAAGACTCTCCAGAAAGCCGTCCTCAAAACCAACACACATCTTGACATATCTCCCACACTGATCGCACTGTCTCCAGAAACGGCATTCAAGGAGCCAGGAACTTTTCTGCCCACACTGTCCGGGGACAGTTCCTAAAACCAATATACATCCTGCTATATCTCCCACATGGAAAGTGCCAGGAGGGAAAAGTGAGGATTATGCTTAGACTTTCTCGGAACTGCTTCAAATCAACTGGATATCTTTGTGCTGTAAATCTCCCAACAGCCAAACGCAAAAGCAGCAAACATCTCGCTGTATGTCCCACATCCAAAGTGCCAAGAGAGTAATGTAGAGCTTGCTCTCCCTGTCTTTGAGTACTGTTTGCACTGTCCCGATTACCTCTTTGCTAACATTCTCTTCAGAGCTGCAGGGAAACCAGGAACCACGTGGAGAAGGCACCCACACTGAAAGTGCCTGGAAGGAACGTTGGGGCTTCTTCTCAGTGTCTCTGACATAGGGTTTCACTGTCCCGGGAAAGTCTCTGCTAACACCCTGCAGAGCGCTGTGCCCAATATACAGAAACGTCTTGCGGTATCCCCTGCAGGGAAAGTGCCAGGAGGGAAAAGTGAGGATTATGTTTAGACTTTCTCGGAACTGCTTCAAATCAACTAGATATCTTTGTGCTGTAAATCTCCCAACAGCCAAACGCAAAAGCAGCAAACATCTCGCTGTATGTCCCACATCCAAAGTGCCAAGAGAGTAATGTAGAGCTTGCTCTCCCTGTCTTTGAGTACTGTTTGCACTGTCCCGATTACCTCTTTGCTAACATTCTCTTCAGAGCTGCAGTGAAACCAGGAACCACGTGGAGAAGGCACCCACACTGAAAGTGCCCTGAAGGAACGTTGGGGCTTCTTCTCAGTGTCTCTGACATAGGGTTTCACTGTCCCGGGAAAGTCTCTGCTAACACCCTGCAGAGTGCTGTGCCCAATATACAGAAACGTCTTGCAGTATCTCCTACAGGGAAAGTGCCAGGAGGAATTGTCGACCTTGTTCTCAGTGTCTCTGAGAATTGCTCTGATTATCCCTGTGACCTCTTTGCTAAGACTCTCCAGAAAGCCGTCCTCAAAACCAACACACATCTTGACATATCTCCCACACTGATCGCACTGTCTCCAGAAACGGCATTCAAGGAGCCAGGAACTTTTCTGCCCACACTGTCCGGGGACAGTTCCTACAACCAATATACATCCTGCTATATCTCCCACATGGAAAGTGCCTGGAGGGAAAAGTGAGGACTATGCTTAGACTTTCTCGGAACTGCTTCAAATCAACTGGATATCTTTGTGCTGTAAATCTCCCAACAGCCAAACGCAAAAGCAGCAAACATCTCGCTGTATGTCCCACATCCAAAGTGCCAAGAGAGTAATGTAGAGCTTGCTCTCCTGTCTTTGAGTACTGTTTGCAGTGTCCGGATTACCTCTTTGCTAACATTCTCTTCAGAGCTGCAGTGAAACCAGGAACCACGTGGAGAAGGCACCAACTCTGAAAGTGCCTGGAAGGAACGTTGGGGCTTCTTTACAGTGTCTCTGACATAGGGTTTCACTGTCCCGGGAAAGTCTCTGCTAACACCCTGCAGAGCGCTGTGCCCAATATACAGAAACGTCTTGCGGTATCCCCTACAGGGAAAGTGCCAGGAGGGAAAAGTGAGGATTATGCTTAGACTTTCTCGGAACTGCTTCAAATCAACTAGATATCTTTGTGCTGTAAATCTCCCAACAGCCAAACGCAAAAGCAGCAAACATCCCGCTGTATGTCCCACATCCAAAGTGCCAAGAGAGTAATGTAGAGCTTGCTCTCCCTGTCTTTGAGTACTGTTTGCACTGTCTCGATTACCTCTTTGCTAACATTCTCTTCAGAGCTGCACTGAAACCAGGAACCACGTGGAGAAGGCACCCACACTGAAAGTGCCTGGAGGGAACTTTGGGGCTTCTTCTCAGTGTCTCTGACATAGGGTTTCACTGTCCCGGGAAAGTCTCTGCTAACACCCTGCAGAGTGCTGTGCCCAATATACATAAACATCTTGCAGTATCTCCTACAGGGAAAGTGCCAGGAGGAATTGTCGACCTTGTTCTCAGTGTCTCTGAGAATTGCTCTGATTATCCCTGTGACCTCTTTGCTAAGACTCTTCAGAAAGCCGTCCTCAAAACCAACACACATCTTGACATATCTCCCACACTGATCGCACTGTCTCCAGATACGGCATTCAAGGAGCCAGGAAGTTTTCTGCCCACACTGTCCGGGGACAGTTCCTAAAACCAATATACATCCTGCTATATCTCCCACATGGAAAGTGCCAGGAGGGAAAAGTGAGGATTATGCTTAGACTTTCTCGGAACTGCTTCAAATCAACTGGATATCTTTGTGCTGTAAATCTCCCAACAGCCAAACGCAAAAGCAGCAAACATCTCGCTGTATGTCCCACATCCAAAGTGCCAAGAGAGTAATGTAGAGCTTGCTCTCCCTGTCTTTGAGTACTGTTTGCACTGTCGCGATTACCTCTTTGCTAACATTCTCTTCAGAGCTGCAGGGAAACCAGGAACCACGTGGAGAAGGCACCCACACTGAAAGTGCCTGGAAGGAACGTTGGGGCTTCTTCTCAGTGTCTCTGATATAGGGTTTCACTGTCCCGGGAAAGTCTCTGCTAACACCCTGCAGAGCGCTGTGCCCAATATACAGAAACGTCTTGCGGTATCTCCTACAGGGAAAGTGCCAGGAGGGAAAAGTGAGGATTATGCTTAGACTTTCTCGGAACTGCTTCAAATCAACTAGATATCTTTGTGCTGTAAATCTCCCAACAGTCAAATGTAAAAGCAGCAAACATCTCGCTGTATGTCCCACATCCAAAGTGCCAAGAGAGTAATGTAGAGCTTGCTCTCCCTGTCTTTGAGTACTGTTTGCACTGTCTCGATTACCTCTTTGCTAACATTCTCTTCAGAGCTGCAGTGAAACCAGGAACCACGTGGAGAAGGCACCCACACTGAAAGTGCCTGGAGGGAACTTTGGGGCTTCTTCTCAGTGTCTCTGACATAGGGTTTCACTGTCCCGGGAAAGTCTCTGCTAACACCCTGCAGAGTGCTGTGCCCAATATACAGAAACATCTTGCAGTATCTCCTACAGGGAAAGTGCCAGGAGGAATTGTCGACCTTGTTCTCAGTGTCTCTGACAATTGCTCTGATTATCCCTGTGACCTCTTTGCTAAGACTCTCCAGAAAGCCGTCCTCAAAACCAACACACATCTTGACATATCTCCCACACTGATCGCACTGTCTCCAGAAACGGCATTCAAGGAGCCAGGAAGTTTTCTGCCCACACTGTCCGGGGACAGTTCCTAAAACCAATATACATCCTGCTATATCTCCCACATGGAAAGTGCCAGGAGGGAAAAGTGAGGATTATGCTTAGACTTTCTCGGAACTGCTTCAAATCAACTAGATATCTTTGTGCTGTAAATCTCCCAACAGCCAAAGGCAAAAGCAGGAAACATCTCGCTGTATGTCCCACATCCAAAGTGCCAAGAGAGTAATGTAGAGCTTGCTCTCCCTCTCTTTGAGTACTGTTTGCACTGTCGCGATTAACTCTTTGCTAACATTCTCTTCAGAGCTGCAGTGAAACCAGGAACTACGTGGAGAAGGCACCCACACTGAAAGTGCCTGGAAGGAACGTTGGGGCTTCTTTTCAGTGTCTCTGACATAGGGTTTCACTGTCCCGGGAAAGTCTCTACTAACACCCTGCAGAGCGCTGTGCCCAATATACAGAAACGTCTTGCGGTATCTCCTACAGGGAAAGTGCCAGGAGGGAAAAGTGAGGATTATGCTTAGACTTTCTCGGAACTGCTTCAAATCAACTAGATATCTTTGTGCTGTATATCTCCCAACAGCCAAACGCAAAAGCAGCAAACATCTCGCTGTATGTCCCACATCCAAAGTGCCAAGAGAGAGCTTGCTCTCCCTGTCTTTGAGTACTGTTTGCACTGTCCCGATTACCTCTTTGCTAACATTCTCTTCAGAGCTGCACTGAAACCAGGAACCACGTGGAGAAGGCACCCACACTGATGGTGCCTGGAAGGAACGTTGGGGCTTCTTCTCAGTGTCTCTGACATAGGGTTTCACTGTCCCGGGAAAGTCTCTGCTAACACCCTGCAGAGCGCTGTGCCCAATATACAGAAACGTCTTGCGGTATCTCCTACAGGGAAAGTGCCAGGAGGGAAAAGTGAGGATTATGCTTAGACTTTCTCGGAACTGCTTCAAATCAACTAGATATCTTTGTGCTGTAAATCTCCCAACAGCCAAATGTAAAAGCAGCAAACATCTCGCTGTATGTCCCACATCCAAAGTGCCAAGAGAGAGCTTGCTCTCCCTGTCTTTGAGTACTGTTTGCACTGTCCCGATTACCTCTTTGCTAACATTCTCTTCAGAGCTGCAGGGAAACCAGGAACCACGTGGAGAAGGCACCCACACTGAAAGTGCCTGGAGGGAACTTTTGGGCTTCTTCTCAGTGTCTCTGACATAGGGTTTCACTTTCCCGGGAAAGTCTCTGCTAACACCCTGCAGAGTGCTGTGCCCAATATACAGAAACATCTTGCAGTATCTCCTACAGGGAAAGTGCCAGGAGGAATTGTCGACCTTGTTCTCAGTGTCTCTGAGAATTGCTCTGATTATCCCTGTGACCTCTTTGCTAAGACTCTCCAGAAAGCCGTCCTCAAAACCAACACACATCTTGACATATCTCCCACATTGATCGCACTGTCTCCAGAAACGGCATTCAAGGAGCCAGGAACTTTTCTGCCCACACTGTCCGGGGACAGTTCCTAAAACCAATATACATCCTGCTATATCTCCCACATGGAAAGTGCCAGGAGGGAAAAGTGAGGATTATGCTTAGACTTTCTCGGAACTGCTTCAAATCAACTAGATATCTTTGTGCTGTAAATCTCCCAACAGCCAAACGCAAAAGCAGCAAACATCTCGCTGTATGTCCCACATCCAAAGTGCCAAGAGAGTAATGTAGAGCTTGCTCTCCCTGTCTTTGAGTACTGTTTGCACTGTCGCGATTACCTCTTTGCTAACATTCTCTTCAGAGCTGCAGGGAAACCAGGAACCACATGGAGAAGGCACCCACACTGAAAGTGCCTGGAAGGAACGTTGGGGCTTCTTCTCAGTGTCTCTGATAGAGGGTTTCACTGTCCCGGGAAAGTCTCTGCTAACACCCTGCAGAGCGCTGTGCCCAATATACAGAAACGTCTTGCGGTATCTCCTACAGGGAAAGTGCCAGGAGGGAAAAGTGAGGATTATGCTTAGACTTTCTCGGAACTGCTTCAAATCAACTAGATATCTTTGTGCTGTAAATCTCCCAACAGCCAAAGGCAAAAGCAGCAAACATCTCGCTGTATGTCCCACATCCAAAGTGCCAAGAGAGTAATGTAGAGCTTGCTCTCCCTGTCTTTGAGTACTGTTTGCACTGTCTCGATTACCTCTTTGCTAACATTCTCTTCAGAGCTGCAGGGAAACCAGGAACCACGTGGAGAAGGCACCCACACTGAAAGTGCCTGGAGGGATCTTTTGGGCTTCTTTTCAGTGTCTCTGACATAGGGTTTCACTGTCCCGGGAAAGTCTCTGCTAACACCCTGCAGAGCGCTGTGCCCAATATACAGAAACGTCTTGCGGTATCTCCTACAGGGAAAGTGCCAGGGGGGAAAAGTGAGGATTATGCTTAGACTTTCTCGGAACTGCTTCAAATCAACTAGATATCTTTGTGCTGTAAATCTCCCAACAGCCAAAGGCAAAAGCAGCAAACATCTCGCTGTATGTCCCACATCCAAAGTGCCAAGAGAGTAATGTAGAGCTTGCTCTCCCTGTCTTTGAGTACTGTTTGCACTGTCTCGATTACCTCTTTGCTAACATTCTCTTCAGAGCTGCAGTGAAACCAGGAACCACGTGGAGAAGGCACCCACACTGAAAGTGCCTGGAAGGAACGTTGGGGCTTCTTTTCAGTGTCTCTGACATAGGGTTTCACTGTCCCGGGAAAGTCTCTGCTAACACCCTGCAGAGCGCTGTGCCCAATATACAGAAACGTCTTGCGGTATCCCCTACAGGGAAAGTGCCAGGAGGAATTGTCGACCTTGTTCTCAGTGTCTCTGAGAATTGCTCTGATTATCCCTGTGACCTCTTTGCTAAGACTCTCCAGAAAGCCGTCCTCAAAACCAACACACATCTTGACATATCTCCCACACTGATCGCACTGTCTCCAGAAACGGCATTCAAGGAGCCAGGAACTTTTCTGCCCACACTGTCCGGGGACAGTTCCTAAAACCAATATACATCCTGCTATATCTCCCACATGGAAAGTGCCAGGAGGGAAAAGTGAGGATTATGCTTAGACTTTCTCGGAACTGCTTCAAATCAACTAGATATCTTTGTGCTGTATATCTCCCAACAGCCAAACGCAAAAGCAGCAAACATCTCGCTGTATGTCCCACATCCAAAGTGCCAAGAGAGTAATGTAGAGCTTGCTCTCCCTGTCTTTGAGTACTGTTTGCACTGTCCCGATTACCTCTTTGCTAACATTCTCTTCAGAGCTGCAGTGAAACGAGGAACCACGTGGAGAAGGCACCCACACTGAAAGTGCCTGGAAGGAACGTTGGGGCTTCTTCTCAGTGTCTCTGACATAGGGTTTCACTGTCCCGGGAAAGTCTCTGCTAACACCCTGCAGAGCGCTGTGCCCAATATACAGAAACGTCTTGCGGTATCTCCTACAGGGAAAGTGCCAGGAGGAATTGTCGACCTTGTTCTCAGTGTCTCTGAGAATTGCTCTGATTATCCCTGTGACCTCTTTGCTAAGACTCTCCAGAAAGCCGTCCTCAAAACCAACACACATCTTGACATATCTCCCACACTGATCGCACTGTCTCCAGAAACGGCATTCAAGGAGCCAGGAACTTTTCTGCCCACACTGTCCGGGGACAGTTCCTAAAACCAATATACATCCTGCTATATCTCCCACATGGAAAGTGCCAGGAGGGAAAAGTGAGGATTATGCTTAGACTTTCTCGGAACTGCTTCAAATCAACTGGATATCTTTGTGCTGTAAATCTCCCAACAGCCAAACGCAAAAGCAGCAAACATCTCGCTGTATGTCCCACATCCAAAGTGCCAAGAGAGTAATGTAGAGCTTGCTCTCCCTGTCTTTGAGTACTGTTTGCACTGTCCCGATTACCTCTTTGCTAACATTCTCTTCAGAGCTGCAGGGAAACCAGGAACCACGTGGAGAAGGCACCCACACTGAAAGTGCCTGGAAGGAACGTTGGGGCTTCTTCTCAGTGTCTCTGACATAGGGTTTCACTGTCCCGGGAAAGTCTCTGCTAACACCCTGCAGAGCGCTGTGCCCAATATACAGAAACGTCTTGCGGTATCCCCTGCAGGGAAAGTGCCAGGAGGGAAAAGTGAGGATTATGTTTAGACTTTCTCGGAACTGCTTCAAATCAACTAGATATCTTTGTGCTGTAAATCTCCCAACAGCCAAACGCAAAAGCAGCAAACATCTCGCTGTATGTCCCACATCCAAAGTGCCAAGAGAGTAATGTAGAGCTTGCTCTCCCTGTCTTTGAGTACTGTTTGCACTGTCCCGATTACCTCTTTGCTAACATTCTCTTCAGAGCTGCAGTGAAACCAGGAACCACGTGGAGAAGGCACCCACACTGAAAGTGCCCTGAAGGAACGTTGGGGCTTCTTCTCAGTGTCTCTGACATAGGGTTTCACTGTCCCGGGAAAGTCTCTGCTAACACCCTGCAGAGTGCTGTGCCCAATATACAGAAACGTCTTGCAGTATCTCCTACAGGGAAAGTGCCAGGAGGAATTGTCGACCTTGTTCTCAGTGTCTCTGAGAATTGCTCTGATTATCCCTGTGACCTCTTTGCTAAGACTCTCCAGAAAGCCGTCCTCAAAACCAACACACATCTTGACATATCTCCCACACTGATCGCACTGTCTCCAGAAACGGCATTCAAGGAGCCAGGAACTTTTCTGCCCACACTGTCCGGGGACAGTTCCTACAACCAATATACATCCTGCTATATCTCCCACATGGAAAGTGCCTGGAGGGAAAAGTGAGGACTATGCTTAGACTTTCTCGGAACTGCTTCAAATCAACTGGATATCTTTGTGCTGTAAATCTCCCAACAGCCAAACGCAAAAGCAGCAAACATCTCGCTGTATGTCCCACATCCAAAGTGCCAAGAGAGTAATGTAGAGCTTGCTCTCCTGTCTTTGAGTACTGTTTGCAGTGTCCGGATTACCTCTTTGCTAACATTCTCTTCAGAGCTGCAGTGAAACCAGGAACCACGTGGAGAAGGCACCAACTCTGAAAGTGCCTGGAAGGAACGTTGGGGCTTCTTTACAGTGTCTCTGACATAGGGTTTCACTGTCCCGGGAAAGTCTCTGCTAACACCCTGCAGAGCGCTGTGCCCAATATACAGAAACGTCTTGCGGTATCCCCTACAGGGAAAGTGCCAGGAGGGAAAAGTGAGGATTATGCTTAGACTTTCTCGGAACTGCTTCAAATCAACTAGATATCTTTGTGCTGTAAATCTCCCAACAGCCAAACGCAAAAGCAGCAAACATCCCGCTGTATGTCCCACATCCAAAGTGCCAAGAGAGTAATGTAGAGCTTGCTCTCCCTGTCTTTGAGTACTGTTTGCACTGTCGCGATTACCTCTTTGCTAACATTCTCTTCAGAGCTGCACTGAAACCAGGAACCACGTGGAGAAGGCACCCACACTGAAAGTGCCTGGAGGGAACTTTGGGGCTTCTTCTCAGTGTCTCTGACATAGGGTTTCACTGTCCCGGGAAAGTCTCTGCTAACACCCTGCAGAGTGCTGTGCCCAATATACATAAACATCTTGCAGTATCTCCTACAGGGAAAGTGCCAGGAGGAATTGTCGACCTTGTTCTCAGTGTCTCTGAGAATTGCTCTGATTATCCCTGTGACCTCTTTGCTAAGACTCTTCAGAAAGCCGTCCTCAAAACCAACACACATCTTGACATATCTCCCACACTGATCGCACTGTCTCCAGATACGGCATTCAAGGAGCCAGGAAGTTTTCTGCCCACACTGTCCGGGGACAGTTCCTAAAACCAATATACATCCTGCTATATCTCCCACATGGAAAGTGCCAGGAGGGAAAAGTGAGGATTATGCTTAGACTTTCTCGGAACTGCTTCAAATCAACTGGATATCTTTGTGCTGTAAATCTCCCAACAGCCAAACGCAAAAGCAGCAAACATCTCGCTGTATGTCCCACATGCAAAGTGCCAAGAGAGTAATGTAGAGCTTGCTCTCCCTGTCTTTGAGTACTGTTTGCACTGTCGCGATTACCTCTTTGCTAACATTCTCTTCAGAGCTGCAGGGAAACCAGGAACCACGTGGAGAAGGCACCCACACTGAAAGTGCCTGGAAGGAACGTTGGGGCTTCTTCTCAGTGTCTCTGATATAGGGTTTCACTGTCCCGGGAAAGTCTCTGCTAACACCCTGCAGAGCGCTGTGCCCAATATACAGAAACGTCTTGCGGTATCTCCTACAGGGAAAGTGCCAGGAGGGAAAAGTGAGGATTATGCTTAGACTTTCTCGGAACTGCTTCAAATCAACTAGATATCTTTGTGCTGTAAATCTCCCAACAGTCAAATGTAAAAGCAGCAAACATCTCGCTGTATGTCCCACATCCAAAGTGCCAAGAGAGTAATGTAGAGCTTGCTCTCCCTGTCTTTGAGTACTGTTTGCACTGTCTCGATTACCTCTTTGCTAACATTCTCTTCAGAGCTGCAGTGAAACCAGGAACCACGTGGAGAAGGCACCCACACTGAAAGTGCCTGGAGGGAACTTTGGGGCTTCTTCTCAGTGTCTCTGACATAGGGTTTCACTGTCCCGGGAAAGTCTCTGCTAACACCCTGCAGAGTGCTGTGCCCAATATACAGAAACATCTTGCAGTATCTCCTACAGGGAAAGTGCCAGGAGGAATTGTCGACCTTGTTCTCAGTGTCTCTGAGAATTGCTCTGATTATCCCTGTGACCTCTTTGCTAAGACTCTCCAGAAAGCCGTCCTCAAAACCAACACACATCTTGACATATCTCCCACACTGATCGCACTGTCTCCAGAAACGGCATTCAAGGAGCCAGGAAGTTTTCTGCCCACACTGTCCGGGGACAGTTCCTAAAACCAATATACATCCTGCTATATCTCCCACATGGAAAGTGCCAGGAGGGAAAAGTGAGGATTATGCTTAGACTTTCTCGGAACTGCTTCAAATCAACTAGATATCTTTGTGCTGTAAATCTCCCAACAGCCAAAGGCAAAAGCAGGAAACATCTCGCTGTATGTCCCACATCCAAAGTGCCAAGAGAGTAATGTAGAGCTTGCTCTCCCTCTCTTTGAGTACTGTTTGCACTGTCGCGATTAACTCTTTGCTAACATTCTCTTCAGAGCTGCAGTGAAACCAGGAACTACGTGGAGAAGGCACCCACACTGAAAGTGCCTGGAAGGAACGTTGGGGCTTCTTTTCAGTGTCTCTGACATAGGGTTTCACTGTCCCGGGAAAGTCTCTACTAACACCCTGCAGAGCGCTGTGCCCAATATACAGAAACGTCTTGCGGTATCTCCTACAGGGAAAGTGCCAGGAGGGAAAAGTGAGGATTATGCTTAGACTTTCTCGGAACTGCTTCAAATCAACTAGATATCTTTGTGCTGTAAATCTCCCAACAGCCAAATGTAAAAGCAGCAAACATCTCGCTGTATGTCCCACATCCAAAGTGCCAAGAGAGAGCTTGCTCTCCCTGTCTTTGAGTACTGTTTGCACTGTCCCGATTACCTCTTTGCTAACATTCTCTTCAGAGCTGCACTGAAACCAGGAACCACGTGGAGAAGGCACCCACACTGATGGTGCCTGGAAGGAACGTTGGGGCTTCTTCTCAGTGTCTCTGACATAGGGTTTCACTGTCCCGGGAAAGTCTCTGCTAACACCCTGCAGAGCGCTGTGCCCAATATACAGAAACGTCTTGCGGTATCTCCTACAGGGAAAGTGCCAGGAGGGAAAAGTGAGGATTATGCTTAGACTTTCTCGGAACTGCTTCAAATCAACTAGATATCTTTGTGCTGTAAATCTCCCAACAGCCAAATGTAAAAGCAGCAAACATCTCGCTGTATGTCCCACATCCAAAGTGCCAAGAGAGAGCTTGCTCTCCCTGTCTTTGAGTACTGTTTGCACTGTCCCGATTACCTCTTTGCTAACATTCTCTTCAGAGCTGCAGGGAAACCAGGAACCACGTGGAGAAGGCACCCACACTGAAAGTGCCTGGAGGGAACTTTTGGGCTTCTTCTCAGTGTCTCTGACATAGGGTTTCACTTTCCCGGGAAAGTCTCTGCTAACACCCTGCAGAGTGCTGTGCCCAATATACAGAAACATCTTGCAGTATCTCCTACAGGGAAAGTGCCAGGAGGAATTGTCGACCTTGTTCTCAGTGTCTCTGAGAATTGCTCTGATTATCCCTGTGACCTCTTTGCTAAGACTCTCCAGAAAGCCGTCCTCAAAACCAACACACATCTTGACATATCTCCCACATTGATCGCACTGTCTCCAGAAACGGCATTCAAGGAGCCAGGAACTTTTCTGCCCACACTGTCCGGGGACAGTTCCTAAAACCAATATACATCCTGCTATATCTCCCACATGGAAAGTGCCAGGAGGGAAAAGTGAGGATTATGCTTAGACTTTCTCGGAACTGCTTCAAATCAACTAGATATCTTTGTGCTGTAAATCTCCCAACAGCCAAACGCAAAAGCAGCAAACATCTCGCTGTATGTCCCACATCCAAAGTGCCAAGAGAGTAATGTAGAGCTTGCTCTCCCTGTCTTTGAGTACTGTTTGCACTGTCGCGATTACCTCTTTGCTAACATTCTCTTCAGAGCTGCAGGGAAACCAGGAACCACATGGAGAAGGCACCCACACTGAAAGTGCCTGGAAGGAACGTTGGGGCTTCTTCTCAGTGTCTCTGATAGAGGGTTTCACTGTCCCGGGAAAGTCTCTGCTAACACCCTGCAGAGCGCTGTGCCCAATATACAGAAACGTCTTGCGGTATCTCCTACAGGGAAAGTGCCAGGAGGGAAAAGTGAGGATTATGCTTAGACTTTCTCGGAACTGCTTCAAATCAACTAGATATCTTTGTGCTGTAAATCTCCCAACAGCCAAAGGCAAAAGCAGCAAACATCTCGCTGTATGTCCCACATCCAAAGTGCCAAGAGAGTAATGTAGAGCTTGCTCTCCCTGTCTTTGAGTACTGTTTGCACTGTCTCGATTACCTCTTTGCTAACATTCTCTTCAGAGCTGCAGGGAAACCAGGAACCACGTGGAGAAGGCACCCACACTGAAAGTGCCTGGAGGGATCTTTTGGGCTTCTTCTCAGTGTCTCTGACATAGGGTTTCACTTTCCCGGGAAAGTCTCTGCTAACACCCTGCAGAGTGCTGTGCCCAATATACAGAAACATCTTGCAGTATCTCCTACAGGGAAAGTGCCAGGAGGAATTGTCGACCTTGTTCTCAGTGTCTCTGAGAATTGCTCTGATTATCCCTGTGACCTCTTTGCTAAGACTCTCCAGAAAGCCGTCCTCAAAACCAACACACATCTTGACATATCTCCCACATTGATCGCACTGTCTCCAGAAACGGCATTCAAGGAGCCAGGAACTTTTCTGCCCACACTGTCCGGGGACAGTTCCTAAAACCAATATACATCCTGCTATATCTCCCACATGGAAAGTGCCAGGAGGGAAAAGTGAGGATTATGCTTAGACTTTCTCGGAACTGCTTCAAATCAACTAGATATCTTTGTGCTGTAAATCTCCCAACAGCCAAACGCAAAAGCAGCAAACATCTCGCTGTATGTCCCACATCCAAAGTGCCAAGAGAGTAATGTAGAGCTTGCTCTCCCTGTCTTTGAGTACTGTTTGCACTGTCGCGATTACCTCTTTGCTAACATTCTCTTCAGAGCTGCAGGGAAACCAGGAACCACATGGAGAAGGCACCCACACTGAAAGTGCCTGGAAGGAACTTTGGGGCTTCTTCTCAGTGTCTCTGATATAGGGTTTCACTGTCCCGGGAAAGTCTCTCCTAACAGCCTGCAGAGCGCTGTGCCCAATATACAGAAACATCTTGCGGTATCTCCTACAGGGAAAGTGCCAGGAGGGAAAAGTGAGGATTATGCTTAGACTTTCTCGGAACTGCTTCAAATCAACTAGATATCTTTGTGCTGTAAATCTCCCAACAGCCAAAGGCAAAAGCAGCAAACATCTCGCTGTATGTCCCACATCCAAAGTGCCAAGAGAGTAATGTAGAGCTTGCTCTCCCTGTCTTTGAGTACTGTTTGCACTGTCTCGATTACCTCTTTGCTAACATTCTCTTCAGAGCTGCAGGGAAACCAGGAACCACGTGGAGAAGGCACCCACACTGAAAGTGCCTGGAGGGAACTTTTGGGCTTCTTCTCAGTGTCTCTGACATAGGGTTTCACTTTCCCGGGAAAGTCTCTGCTAACACCCTGCAGAGTGCTGTGCCCAATATACAGAAACGTCTTGCAGTATCTCCTACAGGGAAAGTGCCAGGAGGAATTGTCGACCTTGTTCTCAGTGTCTCTGAGAATTGCTCTGATTATCCCTGTGACCTCTTTGCTAAGACTCTTCAGAAAGCCGTCCTCAAAACCAACACACATCTTGACATATCTCCCACACTGATCGCACTGTCTCCAGATACGGCATTCAAGGAGCCAGGAACTTTTCTGCCCACACTGTCCGGGGACAGTTCCTAAAACCAATATACATCCTGCTATATCTCCCACATGGAAAGTGCCAGGAGGGAAAAGTGAGGATTATGCTTAGACTTTCTCGGAACTGCTTCAAATCAACTGGATATCTTTGTGCTGTAAATCTCCCAACAGCCAAACGCAAAAGCAGCAAACATCTCGCTGTATGTCCCACATCCAAAGTGCCAAGAGAGTAATGTAGAGCTTGCTCTCCCTGTCTTTGAGTACTGTTTGCACTGTCCCGATTACCTCTTTGCTAACATTCTCTTCAGAGCTGCAGTGAAACCAGGAACCACGTGGAGAAGGCACCCACACTGAAAGTGCCTGGAAGGAACGTTGGGGCTTCTTTTCAGTGTCTCTGACATAGGGTTTCACTGTCCCGGGAAAGTCTCTACTAACACCCTGCAGAGCGCTGTGCCCAATATACAGAAACGTCTTGCGGTATCCCCTACAGGGAAAGTGCCAGGAGGGAAAAGTGAGGATTATGCTTAGACTTTCTCGGAACTGCTTCAAATCAACTAGATATCTTTGTGCTGTAAATCTCCCAACAGCCAAACGCAAAAGCAGCAAACATCTCGCTGTATGTCCCACATCCAAAGTGCCAAGAGAGTAATGTAGAGCTTGCTCTCCCTGTCTTTGAGTACTGTTTGCACTGTCCCGATTACCTCTTTGCTAACATTCTCTTCAGAGCTGCAGTGAAACCAGGAACCACGTGGAGAAGGCACCCACACTGAAAGTGCCTGGAAGGAACGATGGGGCTTCTTTTCAGTGTCTCTGACATAGGGTTTCACTGTCCCGGGAAAGTCTCTGCTAACACCCTGCAGAGCGCTGTGCCCAATATACAGAAACGTCTTGCGGTATCCCCTACAGGGAAAGTGCCAGGAGGGAAAAGTGAGGATTATGCTTAGACTTTCTCGGAACTGCTTCAAATCAACTAGATATCTTTGTGCTGTAAATCTCCCAACAGCCAAACGCAAAAGCAGCAAACATCTCACTGTG
This sequence comes from Chroicocephalus ridibundus, assembly GCF_963924245.1. NCBI lineage: Eukaryota > Metazoa > Chordata > Aves > Charadriiformes > Laridae > Chroicocephalus > Chroicocephalus ridibundus. The sequence goes on from NC_086290.1 coordinate 45,548,380, forward strand.
TGTCCCACATCCAAAGTGCCAAGAGAGAGCTTGCTCTCCCTGTCTTTGAGTACTGTTTGCACTGTCCCGATTACCTCTTTGCTAACATTCTGTTCAGAGCTGCAGGGAAACCAGGAACCACGTGGAGAAGGCACCCACACTGAAAGTGCCTGGAGGGAACATTGGGGCTTCTTTTCAGTGTCTCTGACATAGGGTTTCACTGTCCCGGGAAAGTCTCTGCTAACACCCTGCAGAGTGCTGTGCCCAATATACAGAAACATCTTGCAGTATCTCCTACAGGGAAAGTGCCAGGAGGAATTGTCGACCTTGTTCTCAGTGTCTCTGAGAATTGCTCTGATTATCCCTGTGACCTCTTTGCTAAGACTCTCCAGAAAGCCGTCCTCAAAACCAACACACATCTTGACATATCTCCCACACTGATCGCACTGTCTCCAGAAACGACATTCAAGGAGCCAGGAACTTTTCTGCCCACACTGTCCGGGGACAGTTCCTAAAACCAATATACATCCTGCTATATCTCCCACATGGAAAGTGCCAGGAGGGAAAAGTGAGGACTATGCTTAGACTTTCTCGGAACTGCTTCAAATCAACTGGATATCTTTGTGCTGTAAATCTCCCAACAGCCAAACGCAAAAGCAGCAAACATCTCGCTGTATGTCCCACATCCAAAGTGCCAAGAGAGTAATGTAGACCTTGCTCTCCCTGTCTTTGAGTACTGTTTGCACTGTCCCGATTACCTCTTTGCTAACATTCTCTTCAGAGCTGCAGTGAAACCAGGAACCACGTGGAGAAGGCACCCACACTGAAAGTGCCTGGAAGGAACGTTGGGGCTTCTTTTCAGTGTCTCTGACATAGGGTTTCACTGTCCCGGGAAAGTCTCTGCTAACACCCTGCAGAGCGCTGTGCCCAATATACAGAAACGTCTTGCGGTATCCCCTACAGGGAAAGTGCCAGGAGGGAAAAGTGAGGATTATGCTTAGACTTTCTCGGAACTGCTTCAAATCAACTAGATATCTTTGTGCTGTAAATCTCCCAACAGCCAAACGCAAAAGCAGCAAACATCTCGCTGTATGTCCCACATCCAAAGTGCCAAGAGAGTAATGTAGAGCTTGCTCTCCCTGTCTTGAGTACTGTTTGCACTGTCGCGATTACCTCTTTGCTAACATTCTCTTCAGAGCTGCAGGGAAACCAGGAACCACGTGGAGAAGGCACCCACACTGAAAGTGCCTGGAAGGAACGTTGGGGCTTCTTCTCAGTGTCTCTGATATAGGGTTTCACTGTCCCGGGAAAGTCTCTGCTAACACCCTGCAGAGCGCTGTGCCCAATATACAGAAACGTCTTGCGGTATCCCCTACAGGGAAAGTGCCAGGAGGGAAAAGTGAGGATTATGCTTAGACTTTCTCTGAACTGCTTCAAATCAACTAGATATCTTTGTGCTGTAAATCTCCCAACAGCCAAATGTAAAAGCAGCAAACATCTCGCTGTATGTCCCACATGCAAAGTGCCAAGAGAGAGCTTGCTCTCCCTGTCTTTGAGTACTGTTTGCACTGTCCCGATTACCTCTTTGCTAACATTCTCTTCAGAGCTGCAGTGAAACCAGGAACCACGTGGAGAAGGCACCCACACTGAAAGTGCCTGGAAGGAACGTTGGGGCTTCTTTTCAGTGTCTCTGACATAGGGTTTCACTGTCCCGGGAAAGTCTCTCCTAACAGCCTGCAGAGCGCTGTGCCCAATATACAGAAACGTCTTGCGGTATCCCCTACAGGGAAAGTGCCAGGAGGGAAAAGTGAGGATTATGCTTAGACTTTCTCGGAACTGCTTCAAATCAACTAGATATCTTTGTGCTGTAAATCTCCCAACAGCCAAAGGCAAAAGCAGCAAACATCTCGCTGTATGTCCCACATCCAAAGTGCCAAGAGAGTAATGTAGAGCTTGCTCTCCCTGTCTTTGAGTACTGTTTGCACTGTCTCGATTACCTCTTTGCTAACATTCTCTTCAGAGCTGCAGGGAAACCAGGAACCACGTGGAGAAGGCACCCACACTGAAAGTGCCTGGAGGGAACTTTTGGGCTTCTTCTCAGTGTCTCTGACATAGGGTTTCACTTTCCCGGGAAAGTCTCTGCTAACACCCTGCAGAGCGCTGTGCCCAATATACAGAAACGTCTTGCAGTATCTCCTACAGGGAAAGTGCCAGGAGGAATTGTCGACCTTGTTCTCAGTGTCTCTGAGAATTGCTCTGATTATCCCTGTGACCTCTTTGCTAAGACTCTTCAGAAAGCCGTCCTCAAAACCAACACACATCTTGACATATCTCCCACACTGATCGCACTGTCTCCAGAAACGACATTCAAGGAGCCAGGAACTTTTCTGCCCACACTGTCCGGGGACAGTTCCTAAAACCAATATACATCCTGCTATATCTCCCACATGGAAAGTGCCAGGAGGGAAAAGTGAGGATTATGCTTAGACTTTCTCGGAACTGCTTCAAATCAACTGGATATCTTTGTGCTGTAAATCTCCCAACAGCCAAACGCAAAAGCAGCAAACATCTCGCTGTATGTCCCACATCCAAAGTGCCAAGAGAGTAATGTAGAGCTTGCTCTCCTGTCTTTGAGTACTGTTTGCAGTGTCCGGATTACCTCTTTGCTAACATTCTCTTCAGAGCTGCAGTGAAACCAGGAACCACGTGGAGAAGGCACCAACTCTGAAAGTGCCTGGAAGGAACGTTGGGGCTTCTTTACAGTGTCTCTGACATAGGGTTTCACTGTCCCGGGAAAGTCTCTGCTAACACCCTGCAGAGCGCTGTGCCCAATATACAGAAACGTCTTGCGGTATCCCCTACAGGGAAAGTGCCAGGAGGGAAAAGTGAGGATTATGCTTAGACTTTCTCGGAACTGCTTCAAATCAACTAGATATCTTTGTGCTGTAAATCTCCCAACAGCCAAACGCAAAAGCAGCAAACATCCCGCTGTATGTCCCACATCCAAAGTGCCAAGAGAGTAATGTAGAGCTTGCTCTCCCTGTCTTTGAGTACTGTTTGCACTGTCGCGATTACCTCTTTGCTAACATTCTCTTCAGAGCTGCACTGAAACCAGGAACCACGTGGAGAAGGCACCCACACTGAAAGTGCCTGGAGGGAACTTTGGGGCTTCTTCTCAGTGTCTCTGACATAGGGTTTCACTGTCCCGGGAAAGTCTCTGCTAACACCCTGCAGAGTGCTGTGCCCAATATACATAAACATCTTGCAGTATCTCCTACAGGGAAAGTGCCAGGAGGAATTGTCGACCTTGTTCTCAGTGTCTCTGAGAATTGCTCTGATTATCCCTGTGACCTCTTTGCTAAGACTCTTCAGAAAGCCGTCCTCAAAACCAACACACATCTTGACATATCTCCCACACTGATCGCACTGTCTCCAGATACGGCATTCAAGGAGCCAGGAAGTTTTCTGCCCACACTGTCCGGGGACAGTTCCTAAAACCAATATACATCCTGCTATATCTCCCACATGGAAAGTGCCAGGAGGGAAAAGTGAGGATTATGCTTAGACTTTCTCGGAACTGCTTCAAATCAACTGGATATCTTTGTGCTGTAAATCTCCCAACAGCCAAACGCAAAAGCAGCAAACATCTCGCTGTATGTCCCACATGCAAAGTGCCAAGAGAGTAATGTAGAGCTTGCTCTCCCTGTCTTTGAGTACTGTTTGCACTGTCGCGATTACCTCTTTGCTAACATTCTCTTCAGAGCTGCAGGGAAACCAGGAACCACGTGGAGAAGGCACCCACACTGAAAGTGCCTGGAAGGAACGTTGGGGCTTCTTCTCAGTGTCTCTGATATAGGGTTTCACTGTCCCGGGAAAGTCTCTGCTAACACCCTGCAGAGCGCTGTGCCCAATATACAGAAACGTCTTGCGGTATCTCCTACAGGGAAAGTGCCAGGAGGGAAAAGTGAGGATTATGCTTAGACTTTCTCGGAACTGCTTCAAATCAACTAGATATCTTTGTGCTGTAAATCTCCCAACAGTCAAATGTAAAAGCAGCAAACATCTCGCTGTATGTCCCACATCCAAAGTGCCAAGAGAGTAATGTAGAGCTTGCTCTCCCTGTCTTTGAGTACTGTTTGCACTGTCTCGATTACCTCTTTGCTAACATTCTCTTCAGAGCTGCAGTGAAACCAGGAACCACGTGGAGAAGGCACCCACACTGAAAGTGCCTGGAGGGAACTTTGGGGCTTCTTCTCAGTGTCTCTGACATAGGGTTTCACTGTCCCGGGAAAGTCTCTGCTAACACCCTGCAGAGTGCTGTGCCCAATATACAGAAACATCTTGCAGTATCTCCTACAGGGAAAGTGCCAGGAGGAATTGTCGACCTTGTTCTCAGTGTCTCTGAGAATTGCTCTGATTATCCCTGTGACCTCTTTGCTAAGACTCTCCAGAAAGCCGTCCTCAAAACCAACACACATCTTGACATATCTCCCACACTGATCGCACTGTCTCCAGAAACGGCATTCAAGGAGCCAGGAAGTTTTCTGCCCACACTGTCCGGGGACAGTTCCTAAAACCAATATACATCCTGCTATATCTCCCACATGGAAAGTGCCAGGAGGGAAAAGTGAGGATTATGCTTAGACTTTCTCGGAACTGCTTCAAATCAACTAGATATCTTTGTGCTGTAAATCTCCCAACAGCCAAAGGCAAAAGCAGGAAACATCTCGCTGTATGTCCCACATCCAAAGTGCCAAGAGAGTAATGTAGAGCTTGCTCTCCCTCTCTTTGAGTACTGTTTGCACTGTCGCGATTAACTCTTTGCTAACATTCTCTTCAGAGCTGCAGTGAAACCAGGAACTACGTGGAGAAGGCACCCACACTGAAAGTGCCTGGAAGGAACGTTGGGGCTTCTTTTCAGTGTCTCTGACATAGGGTTTCACTGTCCCGGGAAAGTCTCTACTAACACCCTGCAGAGCGCTGTGCCCAATATACAGAAACGTCTTGCGGTATCTCCTACAGGGAAAGTGCCAGGAGGGAAAAGTGAGGATTATGCTTAGACTTTCTCGGAACTGCTTCAAATCAACTAGATATCTTTGTGCTGTAAATCTCCCAACAGCCAAATGTAAAAGCAGCAAACATCTCGCTGTATGTCCCACATCCAAAGTGCCAAGAGAGAGCTTGCTCTCCCTGTCTTTGAGTACTGTTTGCACTGTCCCGATTACCTCTTTGCTAACATTCTCTTCAGAGCTGCACTGAAACCAGGAACCACGTGGAGAAGGCACCCACACTGATGGTGCCTGGAAGGAACGTTGGGGCTTCTTCTCAGTGTCTCTGACATAGGGTTTCACTGTCCCGGGAAAGTCTCTGCTAACACCCTGCAGAGCGCTGTGCCCAATATACAGAAACGTCTTGCGGTATCTCCTACAGGGAAAGTGCCAGGAGGGAAAAGTGAGGATTATGCTTAGACTTTCTCGGAACTGCTTCAAATCAACTAGATATCTTTGTGCTGTAAATCTCCCAACAGCCAAATGTAAAAGCAGCAAACATCTCGCTGTATGTCCCACATCCAAAGTGCCAAGAGAGAGCTTGCTCTCCCTGTCTTTGAGTACTGTTTGCACTGTCCCGATTACCTCTTTGCTAACATTCTCTTCAGAGCTGCAGGGAAACCAGGAACCACGTGGAGAAGGCACCCACACTGAAAGTGCCTGGAGGGAACTTTTGGGCTTCTTCTCAGTGTCTCTGACATAGGGTTTCACTTTCCCGGGAAAGTCTCTGCTAACACCCTGCAGAGTGCTGTGCCCAATATACAGAAACATCTTGCAGTATCTCCTACAGGGAAAGTGCCAGGAGGAATTGTCGACCTTGTTCTCAGTGTCTCTGAGAATTGCTCTGATTATCCCTGTGACCTCTTTGCTAAGACTCTCCAGAAAGCCGTCCTCAAAACCAACACACATCTTGACATATCTCCCACATTGATCGCACTGTCTCCAGAAACGGCATTCAAGGAGCCAGGAACTTTTCTGCCCACACTGTCCGGGGACAGTTCCTAAAACCAATATACATCCTGCTATATCTCCCACATGGAAAGTGCCAGGAGGGAAAAGTGAGGATTATGCTTAGACTTTCTCGGAACTGCTTCAAATCAACTAGATATCTTTGTGCTGTAAATCTCCCAACAGCCAAACGCAAAAGCAGCAAACATCTCGCTGTATGTCCCACATCCAAAGTGCCAAGAGAGTAATGTAGAGCTTGCTCTCCCTGTCTTTGAGTACTGTTTGCACTGTCGCGATTACCTCTTTGCTAACATTCTCTTCAGAGCTGCAGGGAAACCAGGAACCACATGGAGAAGGCACCCACACTGAAAGTGCCTGGAAGGAACGTTGGGGCTTCTTCTCAGTGTCTCTGATAGAGGGTTTCACTGTCCCGGGAAAGTCTCTGCTAACACCCTGCAGAGCGCTGTGCCCAATATACAGAAACGTCTTGCGGTATCTCCTACAGGGAAAGTGCCAGGAGGGAAAAGTGAGGATTATGCTTAGACTTTCTCGGAACTGCTTCAAATCAACTAGATATCTTTGTGCTGTAAATCTCCCAACAGCCAAAGGCAAAAGCAGCAAACATCTCGCTGTATGTCCCACATCCAAAGTGCCAAGAGAGTAATGTAGAGCTTGCTCTCCCTGTCTTTGAGTACTGTTTGCACTGTCTCGATTACCTCTTTGCTAACATTCTCTTCAGAGCTGCAGGGAAACCAGGAACCACGTGGAGAAGGCACCCACACTGAAAGTGCCTGGAGGGATCTTTTGGGCTTCTTCTCAGTGTCTCTGACATAGGGTTTCACTTTCCCGGGAAAGTCTCTGCTAACACCCTGCAGAGTGCTGTGCCCAATATACAGAAACATCTTGCAGTATCTCCTACAGGGAAAGTGCCAGGAGGAATTGTCGACCTTGTTCTCAGTGTCTCTGAGAATTGCTCTGATTATCCCTGTGACCTCTTTGCTAAGACTCTCCAGAAAGCCGTCCTCAAAACCAACACACATCTTGACATATCTCCCACATTGATCGCACTGTCTCCAGAAACGGCATTCAAGGAGCCAGGAACTTTTCTGCCCACACTGTCCGGGGACAGTTCCTAAAACCAATATACATCCTGCTATATCTCCCACATGGAAAGTGCCAGGAGGGAAAAGTGAGGATTATGCTTAGACTTTCTCGGAACTGCTTCAAATCAACTAGATATCTTTGTGCTGTAAATCTCCCAACAGCCAAACGCAAAAGCAGCAAACATCTCGCTGTATGTCCCACATCCAAAGTGCCAAGAGAGTAATGTAGAGCTTGCTCTCCCTGTCTTTGAGTACTGTTTGCACTGTCGCGATTACCTCTTTGCTAACATTCTCTTCAGAGCTGCAGGGAAACCAGGAACCACATGGAGAAGGCACCCACACTGAAAGTGCCTGGAAGGAACTTTGGGGCTTCTTCTCAGTGTCTCTGATATAGGGTTTCACTGTCCCGGGAAAGTCTCTCCTAACAGCCTGCAGAGCGCTGTGCCCAATATACAGAAACATCTTGCGGTATCTCCTACAGGGAAAGTGCCAGGAGGGAAAAGTGAGGATTATGCTTAGACTTTCTCGGAACTGCTTCAAATCAACTAGATATCTTTGTGCTGTAAATCTCCCAACAGCCAAAGGCAAAAGCAGCAAACATCTCGCTGTATGTCCCACATCCAAAGTGCCAAGAGAGTAATGTAGAGCTTGCTCTCCCTGTCTTTGAGTACTGTTTGCACTGTCTCGATTACCTCTTTGCTAACATTCTCTTCAGAGCTGCAGGGAAACCAGGAACCACGTGGAGAAGGCACCCACACTGAAAGTGCCTGGAGGGAACTTTTGGGCTTCTTCTCAGTGTCTCTGACATAGGGTTTCACTTTCCCGGGAAAGTCTCTGCTAACACCCTGCAGAGTGCTGTGCCCAATATACAGAAACGTCTTGCAGTATCTCCTACAGGGAAAGTGCCAGGAGGAATTGTCGACCTTGTTCTCAGTGTCTCTGAGAATTGCTCTGATTATCCCTGTGACCTCTTTGCTAAGACTCTTCAGAAAGCCGTCCTCAAAACCAACACACATCTTGACATATCTCCCACACTGATCGCACTGTCTCCAGATACGGCATTCAAGGAGCCAGGAACTTTTCTGCCCACACTGTCCGGGGACAGTTCCTAAAACCAATATACATCCTGCTATATCTCCCACATGGAAAGTGCCAGGAGGGAAAAGTGAGGATTATGCTTAGACTTTCTCGGAACTGCTTCAAATCAACTGGATATCTTTGTGCTGTAAATCTCCCAACAGCCAAACGCAAAAGCAGCAAACATCTCGCTGTATGTCCCACATCCAAAGTGCCAAGAGAGTAATGTAGAGCTTGCTCTCCCTGTCTTTGAGTACTGTTTGCACTGTCCCGATTACCTCTTTGCTAACATTCTCTTCAGAGCTGCAGTGAAACCAGGAACCACGTGGAGAAGGCACCCACACTGAAAGTGCCTGGAAGGAACGTTGGGGCTTCTTTTCAGTGTCTCTGACATAGGGTTTCACTGTCCCGGGAAAGTCTCTACTAACACCCTGCAGAGCGCTGTGCCCAATATACAGAAACGTCTTGCGGTATCCCCTACAGGGAAAGTGCCAGGAGGGAAAAGTGAGGATTATGCTTAGACTTTCTCGGAACTGCTTCAAATCAACTAGATATCTTTGTGCTGTAAATCTCCCAACAGCCAAACGCAAAAGCAGCAAACATCTCGCTGTATGTCCCACATCCAAAGTGCCAAGAGAGTAATGTAGAGCTTGCTCTCCCTGTCTTTGAGTACTGTTTGCACTGTCCCGATTACCTCTTTGCTAACATTCTCTTCAGAGCTGCAGTGAAACCAGGAACCACGTGGAGAAGGCACCCACACTGAAAGTGCCTGGAAGGAACGATGGGGCTTCTTTTCAGTGTCTCTGACATAGGGTTTCACTGTCCCGGGAAAGTCTCTGCTAACACCCTGCAGAGCGCTGTGCCCAATATACAGAAACGTCTTGCGGTATCCCCTACAGGGAAAGTGCCAGGAGGGAAAAGTGAGGATTATGCTTAGACTTTCTCGGAACTGCTTCAAATCAACTAGATATCTTTGTGCTGTAAATCTCCCAACAGCCAAACGCAAAAGCAGCAAACATCTCACTGTGTGTCCCACATCCAAAGTGCCAAGAGAGAGCTTGCTCTCCCTGTCTTTGAGTACTGTTTGCACTGTCCCGATTACCTCTTTGCTAACATTCTGTTCAGAGCTGCAGGGAAACCAGGAACCACGTGGAGAAGGCACCCACACTGAAAGTGCCTGGAGGGAACATTGGGGCTTCTTTTCAGTGTCTCTGACATAGGGTTTCACTGTCCCGGGAAAGTCTCTGCTAACACCCTGCAGAGTGCTGTGCCCAATATACAGAAACATCTTGCAGTATCTCCTACAGGGAAAGTGCCAGGAGGAATTGTCGACCTTGTTCTCAGTGTCTCTGAGAATTGCTCTGATTATCCCTGTGACCTCTTTGCTAAGACTCTCCAGAAAGCCGTCCTCAAAACCAACACACATCTTGACATATCTCCCACACTGATCGCACTGTCTCCAGAAACGACATTCAAGGAGCCAGGAACTTTTCTGCCCACACTGTCCGGGGACAGTTCCTAAAACCAATATACATCCTGCTATATCTCCCACATGGAAAGTGCCAGGAGGGAAAAGTGAGGACTATGCTTAGACTTTCTCGGAACTGCTTCAAATCAACTGGATATCTTTGTGCTGTAAATCTCCCAACAGCCAAACGCAAAAGCAGCAAACATCTCGCTGTATGTCCCACATCCAAAGTGCCAAGAGAGTAATGTAGACCTTGCTCTCCCTGTCTTTGAGTACTGTTTGCACTGTCCCGATTACCTCTTTGCTAACATTCTCTTCAGAGCTGCAGTGAAACCAGGAACCACGTGGAGAAGGCACCCACACTGAAAGTGCCTGGAAGGAACGTTGGGGCTTCTTTTCAGTGTCTCTGACATAGGGTTTCACTGTCCCGGGAAAGTCTCTGCTAACACCCTGCAGAGCGCTGTGCCCAATATACAGAAACGTCTTGCGGTATCCCCTACAGGGAAAGTGCCAGGAGGGAAAAGTGAGGATTATGCTTAGACTTTCTCGGAACTGCTTCAAATCAACTAGATATCTTTGTGCTGTAAATCTCCCAACAGCCAAACGCAAAAGCAGCAAACATCTCGCTGTATGTCCCACATCCAAAGTGCCAAGAGAGTAATGTAGAGCTTGCTCTCCCTGTCTTGAGTACTGTTTGCACTGTCGCGATTACCTCTTTGCTAACATTCTCTTCAGAGCTGCAGGGAAACCAGGAACCACGTGGAGAAGGCACCCACACTGAAAGTGCCTGGAAGGAACGTTGGGGCTTCTTCTCAGTGTCTCTGATATAGGGTTTCACTGTCCCGGGAAAGTCTCTGCTAACACCCTGCAGAGCGCTGTGCCCAATATACAGAAACGTCTTGCGGTATCCCCTACAGGGAAAGTGCCAGGAGGGAAAAGTGAGGATTATGCTTAGACTTTCTCTGAACTGCTTCAAATCAACTAGATATCTTTGTGCTGTAAATCTCCCAACAGCCAAATGTAAAAGCAGCAAACATCTCGCTGTATGTCCCACATGCAAAGTGCCAAGAGAGAGCTTGCTCTCCCTGTCTTTGAGTACTGTTTGCACTGTCCCGATTACCTCTTTGCTAACATTCTCTTCAGAGCTGCAGTGAAACCAGGAACCACGTGGAGAAGGCACCCACACTGAAAGTGCCTGGAAGGAACGTTGGGGCTTCTTTTCAGTGTCTCTGACATAGGGTTTCACTGTCCCGGGAAAGTCTCTCCTAACAGCCTGCAGAGCGCTGTGCCCAATATACAGAAACGTCTTGCGGTATCCCCTACAGGGAAAGTGCCAGGAGGGAAAAGTGAGGATTATGCTTAGACTTTCTCGGAACTGCTTCAAATCAACTAGATATCTTTGTGCTGTAAATCTCCCAACAGCCAAAGGCAAAAGCAGCAAACATCTCGCTGTATGTCCCACATCCAAAGTGCCAAGAGAGTAATGTAGAGCTTGCTCTCCCTGTCTTTGAGTACTGTTTGCACTGTCTCGATTACCTCTTTGCTAACATTCTCTTCAGAGCTGCAGGGAAACCAGGAACCACGTGGAGAAGGCACCCACACTGAAAGTGCCTGGAGGGAACTTTTGGGCTTCTTCTCAGTGTCTCTGACATAGGGTTTCACTTTCCCGGGAAAGTCTCTGCTAACACCCTGCAGAGCGCTGTGCCCAATATACAGAAACGTCTTGCAGTATCTCCTACAGGGAAAGTGCCAGGAGGAATTGTCGACCTTGTTCTCAGTGTCTCTGAGAATTGCTCTGATTATCCCTGTGACCTCTTTGCTAAGACTCTTCAGAAAGCCGTCCTCAAAACCAACACACATCTTGACATATCTCCCACACTGATCGCACTGTCTCCAGAAACGACATTCAAGGAGCCAGGAACTTTTCTGCCCACACTGTCCGGGGACAGTTCCTAAAACCAATATACATCCTGCTATATCTCCCACATGGAAAGTGCCAGGAGGGAAAAGTGAGGATTATGCTTAGACTTTCTCGGAACTGCTTCAAATCAACTGGATATCTTTGTGCTGTAAATCTCCCAACAGCCAAACGCAAAAGCAGCAAACATCTCGCTGTATGTCCCACATCCAAAGTGCCAAGAGAGTAATGTAGAGCTTGCTCTCCCTGTCTTTGAGTACTGTTTGCACTGTCGCGATTACCTCTTTGCTAACATTCTCTTCAGAGCTGCAGTGAAACCAGGAAACACGTGGAGAAGGCACCCACACTGAAAGTGCCTGGAAGGAACGTTGGGGCTTCTTTTCAGTGTCTCTGACATAGGGTTTCACTGTCCCGGGAAAGTCTCTACTAACACCCTGCAGAGCGCTGTGCCCAATATACAGAAACGTCTTGCGGTATCTCCTACAGGGAAAGTGCCAGGAGGGAAAAGTGAGGATTATGCTTAGACTTTCTCGGAACTGCTTCAAATCAACTAGATATCTTTGTGCTGTAAATCTCCCAAGAGCCAAAAGCAAAAGCAGCAAACATCTCGCTGTATGTCCCACATCCAAAGTGCCAAGAGAGTAATGTAGAGCTTGCTCTCCCTGTCTTTGAGTACTGTTTGCACTGTCGCGATTACCTCTTTGCTAACATTCTCTTCAGAGCTGCAGGGAAACCAGGAACCACGTGGAGAAGGCACCCACACTGAAAGTGCCTGGAGGGAACTTTGGGGCTTCTTCTCAGTGTCTCTGACATAGGGTTTCACTGTCCCGGGAAAGTCTCTGCTAACACCCTGCAGAGTGCTGTGCCCAATATACAGAAACGTCTTGCAGTATCTCCTACAGGGAAAGTGCCAGGAGGAATTGTCGACCTTGTTCTCAGTGTCTCTGAGAATTGCTCTGATTATCCCTGTGACCTCTTTGCTAAGACTGTCCAGAAAGCCGTCCTCAAAACCAACACACATCTTGACATATCTCCCACACTGATCGCACTGTCTCCAGAAACGACATTCAAGGAGCCAGGAACTTTTCTGCCCACACTGTCCGGGGACAGTTCCTAAAACCAATATACATCCTGCTATATCTCCCACATGGAAAGTGCCAGGAGGGAAAAGTGAGGATTATGCTTAGACTTTCTCGGAACTGCTTCAAATCAACTGGATATCTTTGTGCTGTAAATCTCCCAACAGCCAAACGCAAAAGCAGCAAACATCTCGCTGTATGTCCCACATCCAAAGTGCCAAGAGAGTAATGTAGAGCTTGCTCTCCCTGTCTTTGAGTACTGTTTGCACTGTCCCGATTACCTCTTTGCTAACATTCTCTTCAGAGCTGCAGTGAAACCAGGAACCACGTGGAGAAGGCACCCACACTGAAAGTGCCTGGAAGGAACGTTGGGGCTTCTTTTCAGTGTCTCTGACATAGGGTTTCACTGTCCCGGGAAAGTCTCTGCTAACACCCTGCAGAGCGCTGTGCCCAATATACAGAAACGTCTTGCGGTATCCCCTACAGGGAAAGTGCCAGGAGGGAAAAGTGAGGATTATGCTTAGACTTTCTCGGAACTGCTTCAAATCAACTAGATATCTTTGTGCTGTAAATCTCCCAACAGCCAAACGCAAAAGCAGCAAACATCTCACTGTGTGTCCCACATCCAAAGTGCCAAGAGAGAGCTTGCTCTCCCTGTCTTTGAGTACTGTTTGCACTGTCCCGATTACCTCTTTGCTAACATTCTCTTCAGAGCTGCACTGAAACCAGGAACCACGTGGAGAAGGCACCCACACTGAAAGTGCCTGGAATGAACGTTGGGGCTTCTTTTCAGTGTCTCTGACATAGGGTTTCACTGTCCCGGGAAAGTCTCTGCTAACACCCTGCAGAGCGCTGTGCCCAATATACAGAAACGTCTTGCAGTATCTCCTACAGGGAAAGTGCCAGGAGGAATTGTCGACCTTGTTCTCAGTGTCTCTGAGAATTGCTCTGATTATCCCTGTGACCTCTTTGCTAAGACTCTTCAGAAAGCCGTCCTCAAAACCAACACACATCTTGACATATCTCCCACACTGATCGCACTGTCTCCAGAAACGACATTCAAGGAGCCAGGAACTTTTCTGCCCACACTGTCCGGGGACAGTTCCTAAAACCAATATACATCCTGCTATATCTCCCACATGGAAAGTGCCAGGAGGGAAAAGTGAGGATTATGCTTAGACTTTCTCGGAACTGCTTCAAATCAACTGGATATCTTTGTGCTGTAAATCTCCCAACAGCCAAACGCAAAAGCAGCAAACATCTCGCTGTATGTCCCACATCCAAAGTGCCAAGAGAGTAATGTAGAGCTTGCTCTCCCTGTCTTTGAGTACTGTTTGCACTGTCGCGATTACCTCTTTGCTAACATTCTCTTCAGAGCTGCAGTGAAACCAGGAACCACGTGGAGAAGGCACCCACACTGAAAGTGCCTGGAAGGAACGTTGGGGCTTCTTTTCAGTGTCTCTGACATAGGGTTTCAGTGTCCCGGGAAAGTCTCTACTAACACCCTGCAGAGCGCTGTGCCCAATATACAGAAACGTCTTGCGGTATCTCCTACAGGGAAAGTGCCAGGAGGGAAAAGTGAGGATTATGCTTAGACTTTCTCGGAACTGCTTCAAATCAACTAGATATCTTTGTGCTGTAAATCTCCCAACAGCCAAATGTAAAAGCAGCAAACATCTCGCTGTATGTCCCACATCCAAAGTGCCAAGAGAGTAATGTAGAGCTTGCTCTCCCTGTCTTTGAGTACTGTTTGCACTGTCCCGATTACCTCTTTGCTAACATTCTCTTCAGAGCTGCAGTGAAACCAGGAACCACGTGGAGAAGGCACCCACACTGAAAGTGCCTGGAAGGAACGTTGGGGCTTCTTCTCAGTGTCTCTGATATAGGGTTTCACTGTCCCGGGAAAGTCTCTGCTAACACCCTGCAGAGCGCTGTGCCCAATATACAGAAACGTCTTGCGGTATCCCCTACAGGGAAAGTGCCAGGAGGGAAAAGTGAGGATTATGCTTAGACTTTCTCGGAACTGCTTCAAATCAACTGGATATCTTTGTGCTGTAAATCTCCCAACAGCCAAACGCAAAAGCAGCAAACATCTCGCTGTATGTCCCACATCCAAAGTGCCAAGAGAGTAATGTAGAGCTTGCTCTCCCTGTCTTTGAGTACTGTTTGCACTGTCCCGATTACCTCTTTGCTAACATTCTCTTCAGAGCTGCAGGGAAACCAGGAACCACGTGGAGAAGGCACCCACACTGAAAGTGCCTGGAGGGAACTTTGGGGCTTCTTCTCAGTGTCTCTGACATAGGGTTTCACTGTCCGGGGAAAGTCTCTGTTAACACCCTGCAGAGTGCTGTGCCCAATATACAGAAACGTCTTGCAGTATCTCCTACAGGGAAAGTGCCAGGAGGAATTGTCGACCTTGTTCTCAGTGTCTCTGAGAATTGCTCTGATTATCCCTGTGACCTCTTTGCTAAGACTCTCCAGAAAGCCGTCCTCAAAACCAACACACATCTTGACATATCTCCCACACTGATCGCACTGTCTCCAGAAACGACATTCAAGGAGCCAGGAACTTTTCTGCCCACACTGTCCGGGGCCAGTTCCTAAAACCAATATACATCCTGCTATATCTCCCACATGGAAAGTGCCAGGAGGGAAAAGTGTGGATTATGCTTAGACTTTCTCGGAACTGCTTCAAATCAACTGGATATCTTTGTGCTGTAAATCTCCCAACAGCCAAAGGCAAAAGCAGCAAACATCTCGCTGTATGTCCCACATGCAAAGTGCCAAGAGAGTAATGTAGAGCTTGCTCTCCCTGTCTTTGAGTACTGTTTGCACTGTCCCGATTACCTCTTTGCTAACATTCTCTTCAGAGCTGCAGTGAAACCAGGAACCACGTGGAGAAGGCACCCACACTGAAAGTGCCTGGAAGGAACGTTGGGGCTTCTTTTCAGTGTCTCTGACATAGGGTTTCACTGTCCCAGGAAAGTCTCTGCTAACACCCTGCAGAGTGCTGTGCCCAATATACAGAAACGTCTTGTGGTATCCCCTACAGGGAAAGTGCCAGGAGGGAAAAGTGAGGATTATGCTTAGACTTTCTCGGAACTGCTTCAAATCAACTAGATATCTTTGTGCTGTAAATCTCCCAAGAGCCAAACGCAAAAGCAGCAAACATCTCGCTGTATGTCCCACATCCAAAGTGCCAAGAGAGTAATGTAGAACTTGCTCTCCCTGTCTTTGAGTACTGTTTGCACTGTCGCGATTACCTCTTTGCTAACATTCTCTTCAGAGCTGCAGGGAAACCAGGAACCACGTGGAGAAGGCACCCACACTGAAAGTGCCTGGAGGGAACTTTGGGGCTTCTTCTCAGTGTCTCTGACATAGGGTTTCACTGTCCCGGGAAAGTCTCTGCTAACACCCTGCAGAGTGCTGTGCCCAATATACAGAAACGTCTTGCAGTATCTCCTACAGGGAAAGTGCCAGGAGGAATTGTCGACCTTGTTCTCAGTGTCTCTGAGAATTGCTCTGATTATCCCTGTGACCTCTTTGCTAAGACTGTCCAGAAAGCCGTCCTCAAAACCAACACACATCTTGACATATCTCCCACACTGATCGCACTGTCTCCAGAAAAGACATTCAAGGAGCCAGGAACTTTTCTGCCCACACTGTCCGGGGACAGTTCCTAAAACCAATATACATCCTGCTATATCTCCCACATGGAAAGTGCCAGGAGGGAAAAGTGAGGATTATGCTTAGACTTTCTCGGAACTGCTTCAAATCAACTGGATATCTTTGTGCTGTAAATCTCCCAACAGCCAAACGCAAAAGCAGCAAACATCTCGCTGTATGTCCCACATCCAAAGTGCCAAGAGAGTAATGTAGAGCTTGCTCTCCCTGTCTTTGAGTACTGTTTGCACTGTCCCGATTACCTCTTTGCTAACATTCTCTTCAGAGCTGCAGTGAAACCAGGAACCACGTGGAGAAGGCACCCACACTGAAAGTGCCTGGAAGGAACGTTGGGGCTTCTTTTCAGTGTCTCTGACATAGGGTTTCACTGTCCCGGGAAAGTCTCTGCTAACACCCTGCAGAGCGCTGTGCCCAATATACAGAAACGTCTTGCGGTATCCCCTACAGGGAAAGTGCCAGGAGGGAAAAGTGAGGATTATGCTTAGACTTTCTCGGAACTGCTTCAAATCAACTAGATATCTTTGTGCTGTAAATCTCCCAACAGCCAAACGCAAAAGCAGCAAACATCTCACTGTATGTCCCACATCCAAAGTGCCAAGAGAGTAATGTAGAGCTTGCTCTCCCTGTCTTTGAGTACTGTTTGCACTGTCTCGATTA
The DNA here is from genome assembly GCF_963924245.1 of Chroicocephalus ridibundus. Taxonomy (NCBI): domain Eukaryota; kingdom Metazoa; phylum Chordata; class Aves; order Charadriiformes; family Laridae; genus Chroicocephalus; species Chroicocephalus ridibundus. The sequence goes on from NC_086290.1 coordinate 45,565,341, forward strand.
CCTCTTTGCTAACATTCTCTTCAGAGCTGCAGGGAAACCAGGAACCAGGTGGAGAAGACACCCACACTGAAAGTGCCTGGAGGGAACTTTGGGGCTTCTTCTCAGTGTCTCTGACATAGGGTTTCACTGTCCGGGGAAAGTCTCTGCTAACACCCTGCAGAGTGCTGTGCCCAATATACAGAAACATCTTGCAGTGTCTCCTACAGGGAAAGTGCCAGGAGGAATTGTCGACCTTGTTCTCAGTGTCTCTGAGAATTGCTCTGATTATCCCTGTGACCTCTTTGCTAAGACTCTCCAGAAAGCCGTCCTCAAAACCAACACACATCTTGACATATCTCCCACACTGATCGCACTGTCTCCAGAAACGACATTCAAGGAGCCAGGAACTTTTCTGCCCACACTGTCCGGGGACAGTTCCTAAAACCAATATACATCCTGCTATATCTCCCACATGGAAAGTGCCAGGAGGGAAAAGTGAGGATTATGCTTAGACTTTCTCGGAACTGCTTCAAATCAACTGGATATCTTTGTGCTGTAAATCTCCCAACAGCCAAAGGCAAAAGCAGCAAACATCTCGCTGTATGTCCCACATCCAAAGTGCCAAGAGAGTAATGTAGAGCTTGCTCTCCCTGTCTTTGAGTACTGTTTGCACTGTCCCGATTACCTCTTTGCTAACATTCTCTTCAGAGCTGCACTGAAACCAGGAACCACGTGGAGAAGGCACCCACACTGAAAGTGCCTGGGAGGAACGTTGGGGCTTCTTTTCAGTGTCTCTGACATAGGGTTTCACTGTCCCAGGAAAGTCTCTGCTAACACCCTGCAGAGTGCTGTGCCCAATATACAGAAACGTCTTGCGGTATCCCCTACAGGGAAAGTGCCAGGAGGGAAAAGTGAGGATTATGCTTAGACTTTCTCGGAACTGCTTCAAATCAACTAGATATCTTTGTGCTGTAAATCTCCCAACAGCCAAACGCAAAAGCAGCAAACATCTCACTGTATGTCCCACATCCAAAGTGCCAAGAGAGAGCTTGCTCTCCCTGTCTTTGAGTACTGTTTGCACTGTCCCGATTACCTCTTTGCTAACATTCTCTTCAGAGCTGCAGTGAAACCAGGAACCACGTGGAGAAGGCACCCACACTGAAAGTGCCTGGAAGGAACGTTGGGGCTTCTTCTCAGTGTCTCTGATATAGGGTTTCACTGTCCCGGGAAAGTCTCTGCTAACACCCTGCAGAGCGCTGTGCCCAATATAGAGAAACGTCTTGCGGTATCCCCTACAGGGAAAGTGCCAGGAGGGAAAAGTGAGGATTATGCTTAGACTTTCTCGGAACTGCTTCAAATCAACTAGATATCTTTGTGCTGTAAATCTCCCAACAGCCAAACGCAAAAGCAGCAAACATCTCGCTGTATGTCCCACATCCAAAGTGCCAAGAGAGTAATGTAGAACTTGCTCTTCCTGTCTTTGAGTACTGTTTGCACTGTCGCGATTACCTCTTTGCTAACATTCTCTTCAGAGCTGCAGGGAAACCAGGAACCACGTGGAGAAGGCACCCACACTGAAAGTGCCTGGAGGGAACTTTGGGGCTTCTTCTCAGTGTCTCTGACATAGGGTTTCACTGTCCCGGGAAAGTCTCTGCTAACACCCTGCAGAGTGCTGTGCCCAATATACAGAAACGTCTTGCAGTATCTCCTACAGGGAAAGTGCCAGGGGGAATTGTCGACCTTGTTCTCAGTGTCTCTGAGAATTGCTCTGATTATCCCTGTGACCTCTTTGCTAAGACTCTCCAGAAAGCCGTCCTCAAAACCAACACACATCTTGACATATCTCCCACACTGATCGCACTGTCTCCAGAAACGACATTCAAGGAGCCAGGAACTCTTCTGCCCACACTGTCCGGGGACAGTTCCTAAAACCAATATACATCCTGCTATATCTCCCACATGGAAAGTGCCAGGAGGGAAAAGTGAGGATTATGCTTAGACTTTCTCGGAACTGCTTCAAATCAACTGGATATCTTTGTGCTGTAAATCTCCCAACAGCCAAACGCAAAAGCAGCAAACATCTCGCTGTATGTCCCACATCCAAAGTGCCAAGAGAGTAATGTAGAGCTTGCTCTCCCTCTCTTTGAGTACTGTTTGCACTGTCGCGATTACCTCTTTGCTAACATTCTCTTCAGAGCTGCAGGGAAACCAGGAACCACGTGGAGAAGGCACCCACACTGAAAGTGCCTGGAAGGAACGTTGGGGCTTCTTCTCAGTGTCTCTGACATAGGGTTTCACTGTCCCGGGAAAGTCTCTACTAACACCCTGCAGAGCGCTGTGCCCAATATACAGAAACGTCTTGCGGTATCCCCTACAGGGAAAGTGCCAGGAGGGAAAAGTGAGGATTATGCTTAGACTTTCTCGGAACTGCTTCAAATCAACTAGATATCTTTGTGCTGTAAATCTCCCAACAGCCAAATGTAAAAGCAGCAAACATCTCGCTGTATGTCCCACATCCAAAGTGCTAAGAGAGTAATGTAGAGCTTGCTCTCCCTGTCTTTGAGTACTGTTTGCACTGTCCCGATTACCTCTTTGCTAACATTCTCTTCAGAGCTGCAGGGAAACCAGGAACCACGTGGAGAAGGCACCCACACTGAAAGTGCCTGGAGGGAACTTTGGGGCTTCTTCTCAGTGTCTCTGACATAGGGTTTCACTGTCCCGGGAAAGTCTCTGCTAACACCCTGCAGAGTGCTGTGCCCAATATACAGAAACGTCTTGCAGTATCTCCTACAGGGAAAGTGCCAGGAGGAATTGTCGACCTTGTTCTCAGTGTCTCTGACAATTGCTCTGATTATCCCTGTGACCTCTTTGCTAAGACTCTTCAGAAAGCCGTCCTCAAAACCAACACACATCTTGACATATCTCCCACACTGATCGCACTGTCTCCAGAAACGACATTCAAGGAGCCAGGAACTTTTCTGCCCACACTGTCCGGGGACAGTTCCTAAAACCAATATACATCCTGCTATATCTCCCACATGGAAAGTGCCAGGAGGGAAAAGTGAGGATTATGCTTAGACTTTCTCGGAACTGCTTCAAATCAACTGGATATCTTTGTGCTGTAAATCTCCCAACAGCCAAACGCAAAAGCAGCAAACATCTCGCTGTATGTCCCACATCCAAAGTGCCAAGAGAGTAATGTAGAGCTTGCTCTCCCTGTCTTTGAGTACTGTTTGCACTGTCGCGATTACCTCTTTGCTAACATTCTCTTCAGAGCTGCAGGGAAACCAGGAACCACGTGGAGAAGGCACCCAGACTGAAAGTGCCTGGAAGGAACGTTGGGGCTTCTTCTCAGTGTCTCTGACATAGGGTTTCACTGTCCCGGGAAAGTCTCTGCTAACACCCTGCAGAGCGCTGTGCCCAATATACAGAAACGTCTTGCGGTATCTCCTACAGGGAAAGTGCCAGGAGGAATTGTCGACCTTGTTCTCAGTGTCTCTGAGAATTGCTCTGATTATCCCTGTGACCTCTTTGCTAAGACTCTTCAGAAAGCCGTCCTCAAAACCAACACACATCTTGACATATCTCCCACACTGATCGCACTGTCTCCAGATACGGCATTCAAGGAGCCAGGAACTTTTCTGCCCACACTGTCCGGGGCCAGTTCCTAAAACCAATATACATCCTGCTATATCTCCCACATGGAAAGTGCCAGGAGGGAAAAGTGAGGATTATGCTTAGACTTTCTCGGAACTGCTTCAAATCAACTGGATATCTTTGTGCTGTAAATCTCCCAACAGCCAAACGCAAAAGCAGCAAACATCTCGCTGTATGTCCCACATCCAAAGTGCCAAGAGAGTAATGTAGAGCTTGCTCTCCCTGTCTTTGAGTACTGTTTGCACTGTCCCGATTACCTCTTTGCTAACATTCTCTTCAGAGCTGCAGTGAAACCAGGAACCACGTGGAGAAGGCACCCACACTGAAAGTGCCTGGAAGGAACGTTGGGGCTTCTTTTCAGTGTCTCTGACATAGGGTTTCACTGTCCCAGGAAAGTCTCTGCTAACACCCTGCAGAGTGCTGTGCCCAATATACAGAAACATCTTGCGGTATCCCCTACAGGGAAACTTCCAGGAGGGAAAAGTGAGGATTATGCTTAGACTTTCTCGGAACTGCTTCAAATCAACTAGATATCTTTGTGCTGTAAATCTCCCAACAGCCAAACGCAAAAGCAGCAAACATCTCACTGTATGTCCCACATCCAAAGTGCCAAGAGAGAGCTTGCTCTCCCTGTCTTTGAGTACTGTTTGCACTGTCCCGATTACCTCTTTGCTAACATTCTCTTCAGAGCTGCAGGGAAACCAGGAACCACGTGGAGAAGGCACCCACACTGAAAGTGCCTGGAAGGAACGTTGGGGCTTCTTTTCAGTGTCTCTGACATAGGGTTTCACTGTCCCGGGAAAGTCTCTGCTAACACCCTGCAGAGCGCTGTGCCCAATATACAGAAACGTCTTGCGGTATCCCCTACAGGGAAAGTGCCAGGAGGGAAAAGTGAGGATTATGCTTAGACTTTCTCGGAACTGCTTCAAATCAACTAGATATCTTTGTGCTGTAAATCTCCCAACAGCCAAACGCAAAAGCAGCAAACATCTCGCTGTATGTCCCACATCCAAAGTGCCAAGAGAGTAATGTAGAGCTTGCTCTTCCTGTCTTTGAGTACTGTTTGCACTGTCGCGATTACCTCTTTGCTAACATTCTCTTCAGAGCTGCAGGGAAACCAGGAACCACGTGGAGAAGGCACCCACACTGAAAGTGCCTGGAGGGAACTTTGGGGCTTCTTCTCAGTGTCTCTGACATAGGGTTTCACTGTCCCGGGAAAGTCTCTGCTAACACCCTGCAGAGTGCTGTGCCCAATATACAGAAACGTCTTGCAGTATCTCCTACAGGGAAAGTGCCAGGGGGAATTGTCGACCTTGTTCTCAGTGTCTCTGAGAATTGCTCTGATTATCTCTGTGACCTCTTTGCTAAGACTCTTCAGAAAGCCGTCCTCAAAACCAACACACATCTTGACATATCTCCCACACTGATCGCACTGTCTCCAGAAACGACATTCAAGGAGCCAGGAACTTTTCTGCCCACACTGTCCGGGGACAGTTCCTAAAACCAATATACATCCTGCTATATCTCCCACATGGAAAGTGCCAGGAGGGAAAAGTGAGGATTATGCTTAGACTTTCTCGGAACTGCTTCAAATCAACTGGATACCTTTGTGCTGTAAATCTCCCAACAGCCAAACGCAAAAGCAGCAAACATCTCGCTGTATGTCCCACAACCAAAGTGCCAAGAGAGTAATGTAGAGCTTGCTCTCCCTGTCTTTGAGTACTGTTTGCACTGTCTCGATTACCTCTTTGCTAACATTCTCTTCAGAGCTGCAGGGAAACCAGGAACCACGTGGAGAAGGCACCCACACTGAAAGTGCCTGGAGGGAACTTTGGGGCTTCTTCTCAGTGTCTCTGACATAGGGTTTCACTGTCCGGGGAAAGTCTCTGCTAACACCCTGCAGAGCGCTGTGCCCAATATACAGAAACGTCTTGCGGTATCCCATACAGGGAAAGTGCCAGGAGGGAAAAGTGAGGATTATGCTTAGACTTTCTCGGAACTGCTTCAAATCAACTAGATATCTTTGTGCTGTAAATCTCCCAACAGCCAAATGTAAAAGCAGCAAACATCTCGCTGTATGTCCCACATCCAAAGTGCTAAGAGAGTAATGTAGAGCTTGCTCTCCCTGTCTTTGAGTACTGTTTGCACTGTCGCGATTACCTCTTTGCTAACATTTTCTTCAGAGCTGCAGGGAAACCAGGAACCACGTGGAGAAGGCACCCACACTGAAAGTGCCTGGAGGGAACTTTGGGGCTTCTTCTCAGTGTCTCTGACATAGGGTTTCACTGTCCCAGGAAAGTCTCTGCTAACACCCTGCAGAGTGCTGTGCCCGATATACAGAAACGTCTTGCAGTATCTCCTACAGGGAAAGTGCCAGGAGGAATTGTCGACCTTGTTCTCAGTGTCTCTGAGAATTGCTCTGATTATCCCTGTGACCTCTTTGCTAAGACTCTCCAGAAAGCCGTCCTCAAAACCAACACACATCTTGACATATCTCCCACACTGATCGCACTGTCTCCAGAAACGACATTCAAGGAGCCAGGAACTTTTCTGCCCACACTGTCTGGGGACAGTTCCTAAAACCAATATACATCCTGCTATATCTCCCACATGGAAAGTGCCAGGAGGGAAAAGTGAGGATTATGCTTAGACTTTCTCGGAACTGCTTCAAATCAACTAGATATCTTTGTGCTGTAAATCTCCCAACAGCCAAACGCAAAAGCAGCAAACATCTCGCTGTATGTCCCACATCCAAAGTGCCAAGAGAGTAATGTAGAGCTTGCTCTCCCTCTCTTTGAGTACTGTTTGCACTGTCGCGATTACCTCTTTGCTAACATTCTCTTCAGAGCTGCAGTGAAACCAGGAACCACGTGGAGAAGGCACCCACACTGAAAGTGCCTGGAAGGAACGTTGGGGCTTCTTTTCAGTGTCTCTGACATAGGGTTTCACTGTCCCGGGAAAGTCTCTACTAACACCCTGCAGAGCGCTGTGCCCAATATACAGAAACGTCTTGCGGTATCTCCTACAGGGAAAGTGCCAGGAGGAATTGTCGACCTTGTTCTCAGTGTCTCTGAGAATTGCTCTGATTATCCCTGTGACCTCTTTGCTAAGACTCTTCAGAAAGCCGTCCTCAAAACCAACACACATCTTGACATATCTCCCACACTGATCGCACTGTCTCCAGATACGGCATTCAAGGAGCCAGGAACTTTTCTGCCCACACTGTCCGGGGCCAGTTCCTAAAACCAATATACATCCTGCTATATCTCCCACATGGAAAGTGCCAGGAGGGAAAAGTGAGGATTATGCTTAGACTTTCTCGGAACTGCTTCAAATCAACTGGATATCTTTGTGCTGTAAATCTCCCAACAGCCAAACGCAAAAGCAGCAAACATCTCGCTGTATGTCCCACATCCAAAGTGCCAAGAGAGTAATGTAGAGCTTGCTCTCCCTGTCTTTGAGTACTGTTTGCACTGTCCCGATTACCTCTTTGCTAACATTCTCTTCAGAGCTGCAGTGAAACCAGGAACCACGTGGAGAAGGCACCCACACTGAAAGTGCCTGGAAGGAACGTTGGGGCTTCTTTTCAGTGTCTCTGACATAGGGTTTCACTGTCCCAGGAAAGTCTCTGCTAACACCCTGCAGAGTGCTGTGCCCAATATACAGAAACATCTTGCGGTATCCCCTACAGGGAAACTTCCAGGAGGGAAAAGTGAGGATTATGCTTAGACTTTCTCGGAACTGCTTCAAATCAACTAGATATCTTTGTGCTGTAAATCTCCCAACAGCCAAACGCAAAAGCAGCAAACATCTCACTGTATGTCCCACATCCAAAGTGCCAAGAGAGAGCTTGCTCTCCCTGTCTTTGAGTACTGTTTGCACTGTCCCGATTACCTCTTTGCTAACATTCTCTTCAGAGCTGCAGGGAAACCAGGAACCACGTGGAGAAGGCACCCACACTGAAAGTGCCTGGAAGGAACATTGGGGCTTCTTTTCAGTGTCTCTGACATAGGGTTTCACTGTCCCGGGAAAGTCTCTGCTAACACCCTGCAGAGCGCTGTGCCCAATACACAGAAACGTCTTGCGGTATCCCCTACAGGGAAAGTGCCAGGAGGGAAAAGTGAGGATTATGCTTAGACTTTCTCGGAACTGCTTCAAATCAACTAGATATCTTTGTGCTGTAAATCTCCCAACAGCCAAACGCAAAAGCAGCAAACATCTCGCTGTATGTCCCACATCCAAAGTGCCAAGAGAGTAATGTAGAGCTTGCTCTCCCTGTCTTTGAGTACTGTTTGCACTGTCGCGATTACCTCTTTGCTAACATTCTCTTCAGAGCTGCAGGGAAACCAGGAACCACGTGGAGAAGGCACCCACACTGAAAGTGCCTGGAGGGAACTTTGGGGCTTCTTCTCAGTGTCTCTGACATAGGGTTTCACTGTCCCGGGAAAGTCTCTGCTAACACCCTGCAGAGTGCTGTGCCCAATATACAGAAACGTCTTGCAGTATCTCCTACAGGGAAAGTGCCAGGAGGAATTGTCGACCTTGTTCTCAGTGTCTCTGAGAATTGCTCTGATTATCCCTGTGACCTCTTTGCTAAGACTCTTCAGAAAGCCGTCCTCAAAACCAACACACATCTTGACATATCTCCCACACTGATCGCACTGTCTCCAGAAACGACATTCAAGGAGCCAGGAACTTTTCTGCCCACACTGTCCGGGGACAGTTCCTAAAACCAATATACATCCTGCTATATCTCCCACATGGAAAGTGCCAGGAGGGAAAAGTGAGGATTATGCTTAGACTTTCTCGGAACTGCTTCAAATCAACTGGATATCTTTGTGCTGTAAATCTCCCAACAGCCAAACGCAAAAGCAGCAAACATCTCGCTGTATGTCCCACATCCAAAGTGCCAAGAGAGTAATGTAGAGCTTGCTCTCCCTGTCTTTGAGTACTGTTTGCACTGTCGCGATTACCTCTTTGCTAACATTCTCTTCAGAGCTGCAGGGAAACCAGGAACCACGTGGAGAAGGCACCCACACTGAAAGTGCCTGGAAGGAACGTTGGGGCTTCTTCTCAGTGTCTCTGATATAGGGTTTCACTGTCCCGGGAAAGTCTCTGCTAACACCCTGCAGAGCGCTGTGCCCAATATACAGAAACGTCTTGCGGTATGTCCTACAGGGAAAGTGCCAGGAGGGAAAAGTGAGGATTATGCTTAGACTTTCTCGGAACTGCTTCAAATCAACTAGATATCTTTGTGCTGTAAATCTCCCAACAGCCAAACGCAAAAGCAGCAAACATCTCGCTGTATGTCCCACATCCAAAGTGCCAAGAGAGTAATGTAGAGCATGCTCTCCCTGTCTTTGAGTACTGTTTGCACTGTCCCGATTACCTCTTTGCTAACATTCTCTTCAGAGCTGCAGGGAAACCAGGAACCACGTGGAGAAGGCACCCACACTGAAAGTGCCTGGAGGGAACATTGGGGCTTCTTCTCAGTGTCTCTGACATAGGGTTTCACTGTCCCGGGAAAGTCTCTGCTAACACCCTGCAGAGCGCTGTGCCCAATATACAGAAACGTCTTGCGGTATCCCCTACAGGGAAAGTGCCAGGAGGGAAAAGTGAGGATTATGCTTACACTTTCTCGGAACTGCTTCAAATCAACTAGATATCTTTGTGCTGTAAATCTCCCAACAGCCAAACGCAAAAGCAGCAAACATCTCGCTGTATGTCCCACATCCAAAGTGCCAAGAGAGTAATGTAGAGCTTGCTCTCCCTCTCTTTGAGTACTGTTTGCACTGTCGCGATTACCTCTTTGCTAACATTCTCTTCAGAGCTGCAGGGAAACCAGGAACCACGTGGAGAAGGCACCCACACCGAAAGTGCCTGGAAGGAACGTTGGGGCTTCTTTTCAGTGTCTCTGACATAGGGTTTCACTGTCCCGGGAAAGTCTCTCCTAACAGCCTGCAGAGCGCTGTGCCCAATATACAGAAACGTCTTGCGGTATCCCCTACAGGTAAAGTGCCAGGAGGGAAAAGTGAGGATTATGCTTAGACTTTCTCGGAACTGCTTCAAATCAACTAGATATCTTTGTGCTGTAAATCTCCCAACAGCCAAATGTAAAAGCAGCAAACATCTCACTGTATGTCCCACATCCAAAGTGCCAAGAGAGTAATGTAGAGCTTGCTCTCCCTGTCTTTGAGTACTGTTTGCACTGTCGCGATTACCTCTTTGCTAACATTCTCTTCAGAGCTGCAGGGAAACCAGGAACCACGTGGAGAAGGCACCCACACTGAAAGTGCCTGGAGGGAACTTTGGGGCTTCTTCTCAGTGTCTCTGACATAGGGTTTCACTGTCCCGGGAAAGTCTCTGCTAACACCCTGCAGAGTGCTGTGCCCAATATACAGAAACGTCTTGCAGTATCTCCTACAGGGAAAGTGCCAGGAGGAATTGTCGACCTTGTTCTCAGTGTCTCTGAGAATTGCTCTGATTATCCCTGTGACCTCTTTGCTAAGACTCTTCAGAAAGCCGTCCTCAAAACCAACACACATCTTGACATATCTCCCACACTGATCACACTGTCTCCAGAAACGACATTCAAGGAGCCAGGAACTTTTCTACCCACACTGTCCGGGGACAGTTCCTAAAACCAATATACATCCTGCTATATCTCCCACATGGAAAGTGCCAGGAGGGAAAAGTGAGGATTATGCTTAGACTTTCTCGGAACTGCTTCAAATCAACTGGATATCTTTGTGCTGTAAATCTCCCAACAGCCAAACGCAAAAGCAGCAAACATCTCGCTGTATGTCCCACATCCAAAGTGCCAAGAGAGTAATGTAGAGCTTGCTCTCCCTGTCTTTGAGTACTGTTTGCACTGTCGCGATTACCTCTTTGCTAACATTCTCTTCAGAGCTGCAGGGAAACCAGGAACCACGTGGAGAAGGCACCCACACTGAAAGTGCCTGGAGGGAACTTTGGGGCTTCTTCTCAGTGTCTCTGACATAGGGTTTCACTGTCCCGGGAAAGTCTCTGCTAACACCCTGCAGAGTGCTGTGCCCAATATACAGAAACGTCTTGCAGTATCTCCTACAGGGAAAGTGCCAGGAGGAATTGTCGACCTTGTTCTCAGTGTCTCTGAGAATTGCTCTGATTATCCCTGTGACCTCTTTGCTAAGACTCTTCAGAAAGCCGTCCTCAAAACCAACACACATCTTGACATATCTCCCACACTGATCGCACTGTCTCCAGAAACGACATTCAAGGAGCCAGGAACTTTTCTGCCCACACTGTCCGGGGACAGTTCCTAAAACCAATATACATCCTGCTATATCTCCCACATGGAAAGTGCCAGGAGGGAAAAGTGAGGATTATGCTTAGACTTTCTCGGAACTGCTTCAAATCAACTGGATATCTTTGTGCTGTAAATCTCCCAACAGCCAAACGCAAAAGCAGCAAACATCTCGCTGTATGTCCCACATCCAAAGTGCCAAGAGAGTAATGTAGAGCTTGCTCTCCCTGTCTTTGAGTACTGTTTGCACTGTCGCGATTACCTCTTTGCTAACATTCTCTTCAGAGCTGCAGGGAAACCAGGAACCACGTGGAGAAGGCACCCACACTGAAAGTGCCTGGAAGGAACGTTGGGGCTTCTTCTCAGTGTCTCTGATATAGGGTTTCACTGTCCCGGGAAAGTCTCTGCTAACACCCTGCAGAGCGCTGTGCCCAATATACAGAAACGTCTTGCGGTATGTCCTACAGGGAAAGTGCCAGGAGGGAAAAGTGAGGATTATGCTTAGACTTTCTCGGAACTGCTTCAAATCAACTAGATATCTTTGTGCTGTAAATCTCCCAACAGCCAAACGCAAAAGCAGCAAACATCTCGCTGTATGTCCCACATCCAAAGTGCCAAGAGAGTAATGTAGAGCATGCTCTCCCTGTCTTTGAGTACTGTTTGCACTGTCCCGATTACCTCTTTGCTAACATTCTCTTCAGAGCTGCAGGGAAACCAGGAACCACGTGGAGAAGGCACCCACACTGAAAGTGCCTGGAGGGAACATTGGGGCTTCTTCTCAGTGTCTCTGACATAGGGTTTCACTGTCCCGGGAAAGTCTCTGCTAACACCCTGCAGAGCGCTGTGCCCAATATACAGAAACGTCTTGCGGTATCCCCTACAGGGAAAGTGCCAGGAGGGAAAAGTGAGGATTATGCTTAGACTTTCTCGGAACTGCTTCAAATCAACTAGATATCTTTGTGCTGTAAATCTCCCAACAGCCAAACGCAAAAGCAGCAAACATCTCGCTGTATGTCCCACATCCAAAGTGCCAAGAGAGTAATGTAGAGCTTGCTCTCCCTCTCTTTGAGTACTGTTTGCACTGTCGCGATTACCTCTTTGCTAACATTCTCTTCAGAGCTGCAGGGAAACCAGGAACCACGTGGAGAAGGCACCCACACCGAAAGTGCCTGGAAGGAACGTTGGGGCTTCTTTTCAGTGTCTCTGACATAGGGTTTCACTGTCCCGGGAAAGTCTCTCCTAACAGCCTGCAGAGCGCTGTGCCCAATATACAGAAACGTCTTGCGGTATCCCCTACAGGTAAAGTGCCAGGAGGGAAAAGTGAGGATTATGCTTAGACTTTCTCGGAACTGCTTCAAATCAACTAGATATCTTTGTGCTGTAAATCTCCCAACAGCCAAATGTAAAAGCAGCAAACATCTCACTGTATGTCCCACATCCAAAGTGCCAAGAGAGTAATGTAGAGCTTGCTCTCCCTGTCTTTGAGTACTGTTTGCACTGTCGCGATTACCTCTTTGCTAACATTCTCTTCAGAGCTGCAGGGAAACCAGGAACCACGTGGAGAAGGCACCCACACTGAAAGTGCCTGGAGGGAACTTTGGGGCTTCTTCTCAGTGTCTCTGACATAGGGTTTCACTGTCCCGGGAAAGTCTCTGCTAACACCCTGCAGAGTGCTGTGCCCAATATACAGAAACGTCTTGCAGTATCTCCTACAGGGAAAGTGCCAGGAGGAATTGTCGACCTTGTTCTCAGTGTCTCTGAGAATTGCTCTGATTATCCCTGTGACCTCTTTGCTAAGACTCTTCAGAAAGCCGTCCTCAAAACCAACACACATCTTGACATATCTCCCACACTGATCACACTGTCTCCAGAAACGACATTCAAGGAGCCAGGAACTTTTCTACCCACACTGTCCGGGGACAGTTCCTAAAACCAATATACATCCTGCTATATCTCCCACATGGAAAGTGCCAGGAGGGAAAAGTGAGGATTATGCTTAGACTTTCTCGGAACTGCTTCAAATCAACTGGATATCTTTGTGCTGTAAATCTCCCAACAGCCAAACGCAAAAGCAGCAAACATCTCGCTGTATGTCCCACATCCAAAGTGCCAAGAGAGTAATGTAGAGCTTGCTCTCCCTGTCTTTGAGTACTGTTTGCACTGTCGCGATTACCTCTTTGCTAACATTCTCTTCAGAGCTGCAGGGAAACCAGGAACCACGTGGAGAAGGCACCCAGACTGAAAGTGCCTGGAGGGAACTTTGGGGCTTCTTCTCAGTGTCTCTGACATAGGGTTTCACTGTCCCGGGAAAGTCTCTGCTAACACCCTGCAGAGCGCTGTGCCCAATATACAGAAACGTCTTGCGGTATCTCCTACAGGGAAAGTGCCAGGAGGGAAAAGTGAGGATTATGCTTAGACTTTCTCGGAACTGCTTCAAATCAACTAGATATCTTTGTGCTGTAAATCTCCCAACAGCCAAACGCAAAAGCAGCAAACATCTCGCTGTATGTCCCACAACCAAAGTGCCAAGAGAGTAATGTAGAGCTTGCTCTCCCTGTCTTTGAGTACTGTTTGCACTGTCTCGATTACCTCTTTGCTAACATTCTCTTCAGAGCTGCAGTGAAACCAGGAACCACGTGGAGAAGGCACCCACACTGAAAGTGCCTGGAGGGAACTTTGGGGCTTCTTCTCAGTGTCTCTGACATAGGGTTTCACTGTCCGGGGAAAGTCTCTGCTAACACCCTGCAGAGTGCTGTGCCCAATATACAGAAACATCTTGCAGTATCTCCTACAGGGAAAGTGCCAGGAGGAATTGTCGACCTTGTTCTCAGTGTCTCTGAAAATTGCTCTGATTATGCCTGTGACCTCTTTGCTAAGACTCTCCAGAAAGCCGTCCTCAAAACCAACACACATCTTGACATATCTCCCACACTGATCGCACTGTCTCCAGAAACGACATTCAAGGAGCCAGGAACTTTTCTGCCCACACTGTCCGGGGACAGTTCCTAAAACCAATATACATCCTGCTATATCTCCCACATGGAAAGTGCCAGGAGGGAAAAGTGAGGATTATGCTTAGACTTTCTCGGAACTGCTTCAAATCAACTGGATATCTTTGTGCTGTAAATCTCCCAACAGCCAAACGCAAAAGCAGCAAACATCTCGCTGTATGTCCCACATCCAAAGTGCCAAGAGAGTAATGTAGAGCTTGCTCTCCCTGTCTTTGAGTACTGTTTGCACTGTCCCGATTACCTCTTTGCTAACATTCTCTTCAGAGCTGCAGTGAAACCAGGAACCACGTGGAGAAGGCACCCACACTGAAAGTGCCTGGAAGGAACGTTGGGGCTTCTTTTCAGTGTCTCTGACATAGGGTTTCACTGTCCCAGGAAAGTCTCTGCTAACACCCTGCAGAGCGCTGTGCCCAATATACAGAAACGTCTTGCGGTATCCCCTACAGGGAAAGTGCCAGGAGGGAAAAGTGAGGATTATGCTTAGACTTTCTCGGAACTGCTTCAAATCAACTAGATATCTTTGTGCTGTAAATCTCCCAACAGCCAAACGCAAAAGCAGCAAACATCTCACTGTATGTCCCACATCCAAAGTGCCAAGAGAGAGCTTGCTCTCCCTGTCTTTGAGTACTGTTTGCACTGTCCCGATTACCTCTTTGCTAACATTCTCTTCAGAGCTGCAGGGAAACCAGGAACCACGTGGAGAAGGCACCCACACTGAAAGTGCCTGGAAGGAACGTTGGGGCTTCTTTTCAGTGTCTCTGACATAGAGTTTCACTGTCCCGGGAAAGTCTCTGCTAACACCCTGCAGAGCGCTGTGCCCAATATACAGAAACGTCTTGCGGTATCCCCTACAGGGAAAGTGCCAGGAGGGAAAAGTGAGGATTATGCTTAGACTTTCTCGGAACTGCTTCAAATCAACTAGATATCTTTGTGCTGTAAATCTCCCAACAGCCAAACGCAAAAGCAGCAAACATCTCGCTGTATGTCCCACATCCAAAGTGCCAAGAGAGTAATGTAGAGCATGCTCTCCCTGTCTTTGAGTACTGTTTGCACTGTCCCGATTACCTCTTTGCTAACATTCTCTTCAGAGCTGCAGGGAAACCAGGAACCACGTGGAGAAGGCACCCACACTGAAAGTGCCTGGAGGGAACTTTGGGGCTTCTTCTCAGTGTCTCTGACATAGGGTTTCACTTTCCCGGGAAAGTCTCTGCTAACACCCTGCAGAGTGCTGTGCCCAATATACAGAAACGTCTTGCAGTATCTCCTACAGGGAAAGTGCCAGGAGGAATTGTCGACCTTGTTCTCAGTGTCTCTGAGAATTGCTCTGATTATCCCTGTGACCTCTTTGCTAAGACTCTTCAGAAAGCCGTCCTCAAAACCAACACACATCTTGACATATCTCCCACACTGATCGCACTGTCTCCAGAAACGACATTCAAGGAGCCAGGAACTTTTCTACCCACACTGTCCGGGGACAGTTCCTAAAACCAATATACATCCTGCTATATCTCCCACATGGAAAGTGCCAGGAGGGAAAAGTGAGGATTATGCTTAGACTTTCTCGGAACTGCTTCAAATCAACTGGATATCTTTGTGCTGTAAATCTCCCAACAGCCAAACGCAAAAGCAGCAAACATCTCGCTGTATGTCCCACATCCAAAGTGCCAAGAGAGTAATGTAGAGCTTGCTCTCCCTGTCTTTGAGTACTGTTTGCACTGTCGCGATTACCTCTTTGCTAACATTCTCTTCAGAGCTGCAGGGAAACCAGGAACCACGTGGAGAAGGCACCCACACTGAAAGTGCCTGGAAGGAACGTTGGGGCTTCTTCTCAGTGTCTCTGACATAGGGTTTCACTGTCCCGGGAAAGTCTCTGCTAACACCCTGCAGAGCGCTGTGCCCAATATACAGAAACGTCTTGCGGTATCCCCTACAGGGAAAGTGCCAGGAGGGAAAAGTGAGGATTATGCTTAGACTTTCTCAGAACTGCTTCAAATCAACTAGATATCTTTGTGCTGTTAATCTCCCAACAGCTAAACGCAAAAGCAGCAAACATCTCGCTGTATGTCCCACATCCAAAGTGCCAAGAGAGTAATGTAGAGCTTGCTCTCCCTGTCTTTGAGTACTGTTTGCACTGTCCCGATTAACTCTTTGCTAACATTCTCTTCAGAGCTGCAGGGAAACCAGGAACCACGTGGAGAAGGCACCCACACTGAAAGTGCCTGGAAGGAACGTTGGGGCTTCTTCTCAGTGTCTCTGATATAGGGTTTCACTGTCCCGGGAAAGTCTCTACTAACACCCTGCAGAGCGCTGTGCCCAATATACAGAAACGTCTTGCGGTATCTCCTACAGGGAAAGTGCCAGGAGGGAAAAGTGAGGATTATGCTTAGACTTTCTCGGAACTGCTTCAAATCAACTGGATATCTTTGTGCTGTAAATCTCCCAACAGCCAAATGTAAAAGCAGCAAACATCTCGCTGTATGTCCCACATCCAAAGTGCCAAGAGAGTAATGTAGAGCTTGCTCTCCCTGTCTTTGAGTACTGTTTGCACTGTCCCGATTACCTCTTTGCTAACATTCTCTTCAGAGCTGCAGTGAAACCAGGAACCACGTGGAGAAGGCACCCACACTGAAAGTGCCTGGAAGGAACGTTGGGGCTTCTTTTCAGTGTCTCTGATATAGGGTTTCACTGTCCCGGGAAAGTCTCTGCTAACACCCTGCAGAGTGCTGTGCCCAATATACAGAAACATCTTGCAGTATCTCCTACAGGGAAAGTGCCAGGAGGAATTGTCGACCTTGTTCTCAGTGTCTCTGAGAATTGCTCTGATTATCCCTGTGACCTCTTTGCTAAGACTCTCCAGAAAGCCGTCCTCAAAACCAACACACATCTTGACATATCTCCCACACTGATCGCACTGTCTCCAGAAACGACATTCAAGGAGCCAGGAACTTTTCTGCCCACACTGTCCGGGGACAGTTCCTAAAACCAATATACATCCTGCTATATCTCCCACATGGAAAGTGCCAGGAGGGAAAAGTGAGGATTATGCTTAGACTTTCTCGGAACTGCTTCAAATCAACTGGATATCTTTGTGCTGTAAATCTCCCAACAGCCAAACGCAAAAGCAGCAAACATCTCGCTGTATGTCCCACATCCAAAGTGCCAAGAGAGTAATGTAGAGCTTGCTCTCCCTGTCTTTGAGTACTGTTTGCACTGTCGCGATTACCTCTTTGCTAACATTCTCTTCAGAGCTGCAGGGAAACCAGGAACCACGTGGAGAAGGGACCCACACTGAAAGTGCCTGGAAGGAACGTTGGGGCTTCTTCTCAGTGTCTCTGATATAGGGTTTCACTGTCCCGGGAAAGTCTCTGCTAACACCCTGCAGAGTGCTGTGCCCAATATACAGAAACATCTTGCAGTATCTCCTACAGGGAAAGTGCCAGGAGGAATTGTCGACCTTGTTCTCAGTGTCTCTGAGAATTGCTCTGATTATCCCTGTGACCTCTTTGCTAAGACTCTCCAGAAAGCCGTCCTCAAAACCAACACACATCTTGACATATCTCCCACACTGATCGCACTGTCTCCAGAAATGACATACAAGGAGCCAGGAACTTTTCTGCCCACACTGTCCGGGGACAGTTCCTAAAACCAATATACATCCTGCTATATCTCCCACATGGAAAGTGCCAGGAGGGAAAAGTGAGGACTATGCTTAGACTTTATCGGAACTGCTTCAAATCAACTAGATATCTTTGTGCTGTAAATCTCCCAACAGCCAAAGGCAAAAGCAGCAAACATCTCGCTGTATGTCCCACATCCAAAGTGCCAAGAGAGTAATGTAGAGCATGCTCTCCCTGTCTTTGAGTACTGTTTGCACTGTCCCGATTACCTCTTTGCTAACATTCTCTTCAGAGCTGCAGGGAAACCAGGAACCACGTGGAGAAGGCACCCACACTGAAAGTGCCTGGAGGGAACATTGGGGCTTCTTCTCAGTGTCTCTGACATAGGGTTTCACTGTCCCGGGAAAGTCTCTGCTAACACCCTGCAGAGCGCTGTGCCCAATATACAGAAACGTCTTGCGGTATCCCCTACAGGGAAAGTGCCAGGAGGGAAAAGTGAGGATTATGCTTAGACTTTCTCGGAACTGCTTCAAATCAACTAGATATCTTTGTGCTGTATATCTCCCAACAGCCAAACGCAAAAGCAGCAAACATCTCGCTGTATGTCCCACATCCAAAGTGCCAAGAGAGTAATGTAGAGCTTGCTCTCCCTGTCTTTGAGTACTGTTTGCACTGTCCCGATTAACTCTTTGCTAACATTCTCTTCAGAGCTGCAGGGAAACCAGGAACCACGTGGAGAAGGCACCCACACTGAAAGTGCCTGGAAGGAACGTTGGGGCTTCTTCTCAGTGTCTCTGATATAGGGTTTCACTGTCCCGGGAAAGTCTCTACTAACACCCTGCAGAGCGCTGTGCCCAATATACAGAAACGTCTTGCGGTATCTCCTACAGGGAAAGTGCCAGGAGGGAAAAGTGAGGATTATGCTTAGACTTTCTCGGAACTGCTTCAAATCAACTGGATATCTTTGTGCTGTAAATCTCCCAACAGCCAAATGTAAAAGCAGCAAACATCTCGCTGTATGTCCCACATCCAAAGTGCCAAGAGAGTAATGTAGAGCTTGCTCTCCCTGTCTTTGAGTACTGTTTGCACTGTCCCGATTACCTCTTTGCTAACATTCTCTTCAGAGCTGCGGTGAAACCAGGAACCACGTGGAGAAGGCACCCACACTGAAAGTGTCTGGAAGGAACGTTGGGGCTTCTTCTCAGTGTCTCTGATATAGGGTTTCACTGTCCCGGGAAAGTCTCTGCTAACACCCTGCAGAGTGCTGTGCCCAATATACAGAAACATCTTGCAGTATCTCCAACAGGGAAAGTGCCAGGAGGAATTGTCGACCTTGTTCTCAGTGTCTCTGAGAATTGCTCTGATTATCCCTGTGACCTCTTTGCTAAGACTCTCCAGAAAGCCGTCCTCAAAACCAACACACATCTTGACATATCTCCCACACTGATCGCACTGTCTCCAGAAACGACATTCAAGGAGCCAGGAACTTTTCTGCCCACACTGTCCGGGGACAGTTCCTAAAACCAATATACATCCTGCTATATCTCCCACATGGAAAGTGCCAGGAGGGAAAAGTGAGGACTATGCTTAGACTTTATCGGAACTGCTTCAAATCAACTAGATATCTTTGTGCTGTAAATCTCCCAACAGCCAAAGGTAAAAGCAGCAAACATCTCGCTGTATGTCCCACATCCAAAGTGCCAAGAGAGTAATGTAGAGCTTGCTCTCCCTGTCTTTGAGTACTGTTTGCACTGTCCCGATTACCTCTTTGCTAACATTCTCTTCAGAGCTGCAGTGAAACCAGGAACCACGTGGAGAAGGCACCCACACTGAAAGTGCCTGGAAGGAACGTTGGGGCTTCTTTTCAGTGTCTCTGACATAGGGTTTCACTGTCCCAGGAAAGTCTCTGCTAACACCCTGCAGAGCGCTGTGCCCAATATACAGAAACGTCTTGCGGTATCCCCTACAGGGAAAGTGCCAGGAGGGAAAAGTGAGGATTATGCTTAGACTTTCTCGGAACTGCTTCAAATCAACTAGATATCTTTGTGCTGTAAATCTCCCAACAGCCAAACGCAAAAGCAGCAAACATCTCACTGTGTGTCCCACATCCAAAGTGCCAAGAGAGAGCTTGCTCTCCCTGTCTTTGAGTACTGTTTGCACTGTCCCGATTACCTCTTTGCTAACATTCTCTTCAGAGCTGCAGTGAAACCAGGAACCACGTGGAGAAGGCACCCACACTGAAAGTGCCTGGAGGGAACTTTGGGGCTTCTTCTCAGTGTCTCTGACATAGGGTTTCACTGTCCCGGGAAAGTCTCTGCTAACACCCTGCAGAGTGCTGTGCCCAATATACAGAAACGTCTTGCAGTATCTCCTACAGGGAAAGTGCCAGGAGGAATTGTCGACCTTGTTCTCAGTGTCTCTGAGAATTGCTCTGATTATCCCTGTGACCTCTTTGCTAAGACTCTTCAGAAAGCCGTCCTCAAAACCAACACACATCTTGACATATCTCCCACACTGATCGCACTGTATCCAGAAACGACATTCAAGGAGCCAGGAACTTTTCTGCCCATACTGTCCGGGGACAGTTCCTAAAACCAATATACATCCTGCTATATCTCCCACATGGAAAGTGCCAGGAGGGAAAAGTGAGGATTATGCTTAGACTTTCTCGGAACTGCTTCAAATCAACTGGATATCTTTGTGCTGTAAATCTCCCAACAGCCAAACGCAAAAGCAGCAAACATCTCGCTGTATGTCCCACATCCAAAGTGCCAAGAGAGTAATGTAGAGCTTGCTCTCCCTGTCTTTGAGTACTGTTTGCACTGTCGCGATTACCTCTTTGCTAACATTCTCTTCAGAGCTGCAGGGAAACCAGGAACCACGTGGAGAAGGCACCCACACTGAAAGTGCCTGGAAGGAACGTTGGGGCTTCTTCTCAGTGTCTCTGATATAGGGTTTCACTGTCCCGGGAAAGTCTCTGCTAACACCCTGCAGAGCGCTGTGCCCAATATACAGAAACGTCTTGCGGTATCTCCTACAGGGAAAGTGCCAGGAGGGAAAAGTGAGGATTATGCTTAGACTTTCTCGGAACTGCTTCAAATCAACTAGATATCTTTGTGCTGTAAATCTCCCAACAGCCAAACGCAAAAGCAGCAAACATCTCGCTGTATGTCCCACATCCAAAGTGCCAAGAGAGTAATGTAGAGCATGCTCTCCCTGTCTTTGAGTACTGTTTGCACTGTCCCGATTACCTCTTTGCTAACATTCTCTTCAGAGCTGCAGGGAAACCAGGAACCACGTGGAGAAGGCACCCACACTGAAAGTGCCTGGAGGGAACATTGGGGCTTCTTCTCAGTGTCTCTGACATAGGGTTTCACTGTCCCGGGAAAGTCTCTGCTAACACCCTGCAGAGCGCTGTGCCCAATATACAGAAACGTCTTGCGGTATCCCCTACAGGGAAAGTGCCAGGAGGGAAAAGTGAGGATTATGCTTAGACTTTCTCGGAACTGCTTCAAATCAACTAGATATCTTTGTGCTGTTAATCTCCCAACAGCTAAACGCAAAAGCAGCAAACATCTCGCTGTATGTCCCACATCCAAAGTGCCAAGAGAGTAATGTAGAGCTTGCTCTCCCTGTCTTTGAGTACTGTTTGCACTGTCTCGATTACCTCTTTGCTAACATTCTCTTCAGAGCTGCAGGGAAACCAGGAACCACGTGGAGAAGGCACCCACACTGAAAGTGCCTGGAAGGAACGTTGGGGCTTCTTCTCAGTGTCTCTGATATAGGGTTTCACTGTCCCGGGAAAGTCTCTACTAACACCCTGCAGAGCGCTGTGCCCAATATAAAGAAACGTCTTGCGGTATCTCCTACAGGGAAAGTGCCAGGAGGGAAAAGTGAGGATTATGCTTAGACTTTCTCGGAACTGCTTCAAATCAACTGGATATCTTTGTGCTGTAAATCTCCCAACAGCCAAATGTAAAAGCAGCAAACATCTCGCTGTATGTCCCACATCCAAAGTGCCAAGAGAGTAATGTAGAGCTTGCTCTCCCTGTCTTTGAGTACTGTTTGCACTGTCCCGATTACCTCTTTGCTAACATTCTCTTCAGAGCTGCGGTGAAACCAGGAACCACGTGGAGAAGGCACCCACACTGAAAGTGTCTGGAAGGAACGTTGGGGCTTCTTCTCAGTGTCTCTGATATAGGGTTTCACTGTCCCGGGAAAGTCTCTGCTAACACCCTGCAGAGTGCTGTGCCCAATATACAGAAACATCTTGCAGTATCTCCTACAGGGAAAGTGCCAGGGGGAATTGTCGACCTTGTTCTCAGTGTCTCTGAGAATTGCTCTGATTATCCCTGTGACCTCTTTGCTAAGACTCTCCAGAAAGCCGTCCTCAAAACCAACACACATCTTGACATATCTCCCACACTGATCGCACTGTCTCCAGAAACGACATTCAAGGAGCCAGGAACTTTTCTGCCCACACTGTCCGGGGACAGTTCCTAAAACCAATATACATCCTGCTATATCTCCCACATGGAAAGTGCCAGGAGGGAAAAGTGAGGACTATGCTTAGACTTTATCGGAACTGCTTCAAATCAACTAGATATCTTTGTGCTGTAAATCTCCCAACAGCCAAACGCAAAAGCAGCAAACATCTCGCTGTATGTCCCACATCCAAAGTGCCAAGAGAGTAATGTAGAGCATGCTCTCCCTGTCTTTGAGTACTGTTTGCACTGTCCCGATTACCTCTTTGCTAACATTCTCTTCAGAGCTGCAGGGAAACCAGGAACCACGTGGAGAAGGCACCCACACTGAAAGTGCCTGGAGGGAACATTGGGGCTTCTTCTCAGTGTCTCTGACATAGGGTTTCACTGTCCCGGGAAAGTCTCTGCTAACACCCTGCAGAGCGCTGTGCCCAATATACAGAAACGTCTTGCGGTATCCCCTACAGGGAAAGTGCCAGGAGGGAAAAGTGAGGATTATGCTTAGACTTTCTCGGAACTGCTTCAAATCAACTAGATATCTTTGTGCTGTTAATCTCCCAACAGCTAAACGCAAAAGCAGCAAACATCTCGCTGTATGTCCCACATCCAAAGTGCCAAGAGAGTAATGTAGAGCTTGCTCTCCCTGTCTTTGAGTACTGTTTGCACTGTCCCGATTACCTCTTTGCTAACATTCTCTTCAGAGCTGCAGGGAAACCAGGAACCACGTGGAGAAGGCACCCACACTGAAAGTGCCTGGAAGGAACGTTGGGGCTTCTTTTCAGTGTCTCTGACATAGGGTTTCACTGTCCCGGGAAAGTCTCTGCTAACACCCTGCAGAGCGCTGTGCCCAATATACAGAAACGTCTTGCGGTATCTCCTACAGGGAAAGTGACAGGAGGGAAAAGTGAGGATTATGCTTAGACTTTCTCGGAACTGCTTCAAATCAACTGGATATCTTTGTGCTGTAAATCTCCCAACAGCCAAATGTAAAAGCAGCAAACATCTCGCTGTATGTCCCACATCCAAAGTGCCAAGAGAGTAATGTAGAGCTTGCTCTCCCTGTCTTTGAGTACTGTTTGCACTGTCCCGATTACCTCTTTGCTAACATTCTCTTCAGAGCTGCGGTGAAACCAGGAACCACGTGGAGAAGGCACCCACACTGAAAGTGTCTGGAAGGAACGTTGGGGCTTCTTCTCAGTGTCTCTGATATAGGGTTTCACTGTCCCGGGAAAGTCTCTGCTAACACCCTGCAGAGTGCTGTGCCCAATATACAGAAACATCTTGCAGTATCTCCTACAGGGAAAGTGCCAGGAGGAATTGTCGACCTTGTTCTCAGTGTCTCTGAGAATTGCTCTGATTATCCCTGTGACCTCTTTGCTAAGACTCTCCAGAAAGCCGTCCTCAAAACCAACACACATCTTGACATATCTCCCACACTGATCGCACTGTCTCCAGAAACGACATTCAAGGAGCCAGGAACTTTTCTGCCCACACTGTCCGGGGCCAGTTCCTAAAACCAATATACATCCTGCTATATCTCCCACATGGAAAGTGCCAGGAGGGAAAAGTGAGGACTATGCTTAGACTTTATCGGAACTGCTTCAAATCAACTAGATATCTTTGTGCTGTAAATCTCCCAACAGCCAAAGGCAAAAGCAGCAAACATCTCGCTGTATGTCCCACATCCAAAGTGCCAAGAGAGTAATGTAGAGCTTGCTCTCCCTGTCTTTGAGTACTGTTTGCACTGTCCCGATTACCTCTTTGCTAACATTCTCTTCAGAGCTGCAGGGAAACCAGGAACCACATGGAGAAGGCACCCACACTGAAAGTGCCTGGAAGGAACGTTGGGGCTTCTTCTCAGTGTCTCTGATATAGGGTTTCACTGTCCCGGGAAAGTCTCTGCTAACACCCTGCAGAGCGCTGTGCCCAATATACAGAAACATCTTGCGGTATCTCCTACAGGGAAAGTGCCAGGAGGGAAAAGTGAGGATTATGCTTAGACTTTCTCGGAACTGCTTCAAATCAACTAGATATCTTTGTGCTGTAAATCTCCCAACAGCCAAATGTAAAAGCAGCAAACATCTCGCTGTATGTCCCACATCCAAAGTGCCAAGAGAGAGCTTGCTCTCCCTGTCTTTGAGTACTGTTTGCACTGTCCCGATTACCTCTTTGCTAACATTCTCTTCAGAGCTGCAGTGAAACCAGGAACCACGTGGAGAAGGCACCCACACTGAAAGTGCCTGGAGGGAACTTTGCGGCTTCTTCTCAGTGTCTCTGACATAGGGTTTCACTGTCCCGGGAAAGTCTCTGCTAACACCCTGCAGAGTGCTGTGCCCAATATACAGAAACATCTTGCAGTATCTCCAACAGGGAAAGTGCCAGGAGGAATTGTCGACCTTGTTCTCAGTGTCTCTGAGAATTGCTCTGATTATCCCTGTGACCTCTTTGCTAAGACTCTCCAGAAAGCCGTCCTCAAAACCAACACACATCTTGACATATCTCCCACACTGATCGAACTGTCTCCAGAAACGCCATTCAAGGAGCCAGGAACTTTTCTGCCCACACTGTCTGGGGACAGTTCCTAAAACCAATATACATCCTGCTATATCTCCCACATGGAAAGTGCCAGGAGGGAAAAGTGAGGATTATGCTTAGACTTTCTCGGAACTGCTTCAAATCAACTGGATATCTTTGTGCTGTAAATCTCCCAACAGCCAAACGCAAAAGCAGCAAACATCTCGCTGTATGTCCCACATCCAAAGTGCCAAGAGAGTAATGTAGAGCTTGCTCTCCCTGTCTTTGAGTACTGTTTGCACTGTCCCGATTACCTCTTTGCTAACATTCTCTTCAGAGCTGCAGTGAAACCAGGAACCACGTGGAGAAGGCACCCACACTGAAAGTGTCTGGAGGGAACTTTGGGGCTTCTTCTCAGTGTCTCTGACATAGGGTTTCACTGTCCCGGGAAAGTCTCTGCTAACACCCTGGAGAGCGCTGTGCCCAATATACAGAAACGTCTTGCGGCATCTCCTACAGGGAAAGTGCCAGGAGGGAAAAGTGAGGATTATGCTTAGACTTTCTCGGAACTGCTTCAAATCAACTAGATATCTTTGTGCTGTAAATCTCCCAACAGCCAAATGTAAAAGCAGCAAACATCTCGCTGTATGTCCCATATCCAAAGTGCCAAGAGAGAGCTTGCTCTCCCTGTCTTTGAGTACTGTTTGCACTGTCCCGATTACCTCTTTGCTAACATTCTCTTCAGAGCTGCAGGGAAACCAGGAACCACGTGGAGAAGGCACCCACACTGAAAGTGCCTGGAGGGAACATTGGGGCTTCTTCTCAGTGTCTCTGACATAGGGTTTCACTGTCCCGGGAAAGTCTCTGCTAACACCCTGCAGAGCGCTGTGCCCAATATACAGAAACGTCTTGCAGTGTCTCCTACAGGGAAAGTGCCAGGAGGAATTGTCGACTTTGTTCTCAATGTCTCTGACAATTGCTCTGATTATCCCTGTGACCTCTTTGCTAAGACTCTCCAGAAAGCCGTCCTCAAAACCAACACACATCTTGACATATCTACCACACTGATCGCACTGTCTCCAGAAACGGCATTCAAGGAGCCAGGAACTTTTCTGCCGACACTGTCCGGGGACAGTTCCTAAAACCAATATACATCCTGCTATATCTCCCAAGTGGAAAGTGCCAGGAGGGAAAAGTGAGGATTATGCTTAGACTTTCTCGGAACTGCTTCAAATCAACTGGATATCTTTGTGCTGTAAATCTCCCAACAGCCAAACGCAAAAGCAGCAAACATCTCGCTGTATGTCCCACATCCAAAGTGCCAAGAGAGTAATGTAGAGCTTGCTCTCCCTGTCTTTGAGTACTGTTTGCACTGTCCCGATTACCTCTTTGCTAACATTCTCTTCAGAGCTGCAGTGAAACCAGGAACCACGTGGAGAAGGCACCCACACTGAAAGTGCCTGGAAGGAACGTTGGGGCTTCTTCTCAGTGTCTCTGACATAGGGTTTCACTGTCCCGGGAAAGTCTCTGCTAACACCCTGCAGAGCGCTGTGCCCAATATACAGAAACGTCTTGCGGTATCCCCTACAGGGAAAGTGCCAGGAGGGAAAAGTGAGGATTATGCTTAGACTTTCTCGGAACTGCTTCAAATCAACTAGATATCTTTGTGCTGTAAATCTCCCAACAGCCAAACGCAAAAGCAGCAAACATCTCGCTGTATGTCCCACATCCAAAGTGCCAAGAGAGTAATGTAGAGCTTGCTCTCCCTGTCTTTGAGTACTGTTTGCACTGTCGCGATTACCTCTTTGCTAACATTCTCTTCAGAGCTGCAGGGAAACCAGGAACCACGTGGAGAAGGCACCCACACTGAAAGTGCCTGGAGGGAACATTGGGGCTTCTTCTCAGTGTCTCTGACATAGGGTTTCACTGTCCCGGGAAAGTCTCTGCTAACACCCTGCAGAGCGCTGTGCCCAATATACAGAAACGTCTTGCGGTATCCCCTACAGGGAAAGTGCCAGGAGGGAAAAGTGAGGATTATGCTTAGACTTTCTCGGAACTGCTTCAAATCAACTAGATATCTTTGTGCTGTAAATCTCCCAACAGCCAAATGTAAAAGCAGCAAACATCTCGCTGTATGTCCCACATCCAAAGTGCCAAGAGAGAGCCTGCTCTCCCTGTCTTTGAGTACTGTTTGCACTGTCCCGATTACCTCTTTGCTAACATTCTCTTCAGAGCTGCAGGGAAACCAGGAACCACGTGGAGAAGGCACCCACACTGAAAGTGCCTGGAAGGAACGTTGGGGCTTCTTTTCAGTGTCTCTGACATAGGGTTTCACTGTCCCGGGAAAGTCTCTGCTAACACCCTGCAGAGCGCTGTGCCCAATATACAGAAACGTCTTGCGGTATCCCCTACAGGGAAAGTGCCAGGAGGGAAAAGTGAGGATTATGCTTAGACTTTCTCGGAACTGCTTCAAATCAACTAGATATCTTTGTGCTGTTAATCTCCCAACAGCTAAACGCAAAAGCAGCAAACATCTCGCTGTATGTCCCACATCCAAAGTGCCAAGAGAGTAATGTAGAGCTTGCTCTCCCTGTCTTTGAGTACTGTTTGCACTGTCCCGATTACCTCTTTGCTAACATTCTCTTCAGAGCTGCAGTGAAACCAGGAACCACGTGGAGAAGGCACCCACACTGAAGGTGCCTGGAAGGCACGTTGGGGCTTCTTCTCAGTGTCTCTGATATAGGGTTTCACTGTCCCGGGAAAGTCTCTGCTAACACCCTGCAGAGCGCTGTGCCCAATATACAGAAACGTCTTGCGGTATCTCCTACAGGGAAAGTGCCAGGAGGGAAAAGTGAGGATTATGCTTAGACTTTCTCGGAACTGCTTCAAATCAACTAGATATCTTTGTGCTGTAAATCTCCCAACAGCCAAATGTAAAAGCAGCAAACATCTCGCTGTATGTCCCACATCCAAAGTGCCAAGAGAGAGCTTGCTCTCCCTGTCTTTGAGTACTGTTTGCACTGTCCCGATTACCTCTTTGCTAACATTCTCTTCAGAGCTGCAGTGAAACCAGGAACCACGTGGAGAAGGCACCCACACTGAAGGTGCCTGGAAGGAACGTTGGGGCTTCTTCTCAGTGTCTCTGATATAGGGTTTCACTGTCCCGGGAAAGTCTCTGCTAACACCCTGCAGAGCGCTGTGCCCAATATACAGAAACGTCTTGCGGTATCTCCTACAGGGAAAGTGCCAGGAGGGAAAAGTGAGGATTATGCTTAGACTTTCTCGGAACTGCTTCAAATCAACTAGATATCTTTGTGCTGTAAATCTCCCAACAGCCAAATGTAAAAGCAGCAAACATCTCGCTGTATGTCCCACATCCAAAGTGCCAAGAGAGAGCTTGCTCTCCCTGTCTTTGAGTACTGTTTGCACTGTCCCGATTACCTCTTTGCTAACATTCTCTTCAGAGCTGCGGTGAAACCAGGAACCACGTGGAGAAGGCACCCACACTGAAAGTGCCTGGAGGGAACATTGGGGCTTCTTCTCAGTGTCTCTGACATAGGGTTTCACTGTCCCGGGAAAGTCTCTGCTAACACCCTGCAGAGCGCTGTGCCCAATATACAGAAACGTCTTGCAGTGTCTCCTACAGGGAAAGTGCCAGGAGGGATTGTCGACCTTGTTCTCAGTGTCTCTGACAATTGCTCTGATTATCCCTGTGACCTCTTTGCTAAGACTCTCCAGAAAGCCGTCCTCAAAACCAACACACATCTTGACATATCTCCCACACTGATCGCACTGTCTCCAGAAACGGCATTCAAGGAGCCAGGAACTTTTCTGCCCACACTGTCCGGGGACAGTTCCTAAAACCAATATACATCCTGCTATATCTCCCACATGGAAAGTGCCAGGAGGGAAAAGTGAGGATTATGCTTAGACTTCCTCGGAACTGCTTCAAATCAACTGGATATCTTTGTGCTGTAAATCTCCCAACAGCCAAACGCAAAAGCAGCAAACATCTCGCTGTATGTCCCACATCCAAAGTGCCAAGAGAGTAATGTAGAGCTTGCTCTCCCTGTCTTTGAGTACTGTTTGCACTGTCCCGATTACCTCTTTGCTAACATTCTCTTCAGAGCTGCAGTGAAACCAGGAACCACGTGGAGAAGGCACCCACACTGAAAGTGCCTGGAAGGAACGTTGGGGCTTCTTCTCAGTGTCTCTGACATAGGGTTTCACTGTCCCGGGAAAGTCTCTGCTAACACCCTGCAGAGCGCTGTGCCCAATATACAGAAACGTCTTGCGGTATCCCCTACAGGGAAAGTGCCAGGAGGGAAAAGTGAGGATTATGCTTAGACTTTCTCGGAACTGCTTCAAATCAACTGGATATCTTTGTGCTGTAAATCTCCCAACAGCCAAACGCAAAAGCAGCAAACATCTCGCTGTATGTCCCACATCCAAAGTGCCAAGAGAGTAATGTAGAGCTTGCTCTCCCTGTCTTTGAGTACTGTTTGCACTGTCCCGATTACCTCTTTGCTAACATTCTCTTCAGAGCTGCAGTGAAACCAGGAACCACGTGGAGAAGGCACCCACACTGAAGGTGCCTGGAAGGAACGTTGGGGCTTCTTCTCAGTGTCTCTGATATAGGGTTTCACTGTCCCGGGAAAGTCTCTGCTAACACCCTGCAGAGCGCTGTGCCCAATATACAGAAACGTCTTGCGGTATCCCCTACAGGGAAAGTGCCAGGAGGGAAAAGTGAGGATTATGCTTAGACTTTCTCGGAACTGCTTCAAATCAACTAGATATCTTTGTGCTGTAAATCTCCCAACAGCCAAATGTAAAAGCAGCAAACATCTCGCTGTATGTCCCACATCCAAAGTGCCAAGAGAGAGCTTGCTCTCCCTGTCTTTGAGTACTGTTTGCACTGTCCCGATTACCTCTTTGCTAACATTCTCTTCAGAGCTGCGGTGAAACCAGGAACCACGTGGAGAAGGCACCCACACTGAAAGTGCCTGGAGGGAACATTGGGGCTTCTTCTCAGTGTCTCTGACATAGGGTTTCACTGTCCCGGGAAAGTCTCTGCTAACACCCTGCAGAGCGCTGTGCCCAATATACAGAAACGTCTTGCAGCATCTCCTACAGGGAAAGTGCCAGGAGGAATTGTCGACCTTGTTCTCAGTGTCTCTGACAATTGCTCTGATTATCCCTGTGACCTCTTTGCTAAGACTCTCCAGAAAGCCGTCCTCAAAACCAACACACATCTTGACATATCTCCCACATTGATCGCACTGTCTCCAGAAACGGCATTCAAGGAGCCAGGAACTTTTCTGCCCACACTGTCCGGGGACAGTTCCTAAAACCAATATACATCCTGCTATATCTCCCACATGGAAAGTGCCAGGAGGGAAAAGTGAGGATTATGCTTAGACTTTCTCAGAACTGCTTCAAATCAACTAGATATCTTTGTGCTGTAAATCTCCCAACAGCCAAACGCAAAAGCAGCAAACATCTCGCTGTATGTCCCACATCCAAAGTGCCAAGAGAGTAATGTAGAGCTTGCTCTCCCTGTCTTTGAGTACTGTTTGCACTGTCTCGATTACCTCTTTGCTAACATTCTCTTCAGAGCTGCAGGGAAACCAGGAACCACGTGGAGAAGGCACCCACACTGAAAGTGCCTGGAGGGAACATTGGGGCTTCTTCTCAGTGTCTCTGACATAGGGTTTCACTGTCCCGGGAAAGTCTCTGCTAACACCCTGCAGAGCACTGTGCCCAATATACAGAAACGTCTTGCGGTATCCCCTACAGGGAAAGTGCCAGGAGGGAAAAGTGAGGATTATGCTTAGACTTTCTCGGAACTGCTTCAAATCAACTAGATATCTTTGTGCTGTAAATCTCCCAACAGCCAAATGTAAAAGCAGCAAACATCTCGCTGTATGTCCCACATCCAAAGTGCCAAGAGAGAGCCTGCTCTCCCTGTCTTTGAGTACTGTTTGCACTGTCCCGATTACCTCTTTGCTAACATTCTCTTCAGAGCTGCAGGGAAACCAGGAACCACGTGGAGAAGGCACCCACACTGAAAGTGCCTGTAAGGAACGTTGGGGCTTCTTTTCAGTGTCTCTGACATAGGGTTTCACTGTCCCGGGAAAGTCTCTGCTAACACCCTGCAGAGCGCTGTGCCCAATATACAGAAACGTCTTGCGGTATCCCCTACAGGGAAAGTGCCAGGAGGGAAAAGTGAGGATTATGCTTAGACTTTCTCGGAACTGCTTCAAATCAACTAGATATCTTTGTGCTGTTAATCTCCCAACAGCTAAACGCAAAAGCAGCAAACATCTCACTGTATGTCCCACATCCAAAGTGCCAAGAGAGTAATGTAGAGCTTGCTCTCCCTGTCTTTGAGTACTGTTTGCACTGTCCCGATTACCTCTTTGCTAACATTCTCTTCAGAGCTGCAGTGAAACCAGGAACCACGTGGAGAAGGCACCCACACTGAAGGTGCCTGGAAGGAACGTTGGGGCTTCTTCTCAGTGTCTCTGATATAGGGTTTCACTGTCCCGGGAAAGTCTCTGCTAACACCCTGCAGAGCGCTGTGCCCAATATACAGAAACGTCTTGCGGTATCTCCTACAGGGAAAGTGCCAGGAGGGAAAAGTGAGGATTATGCTTAGACTTTCTCGGAACTGCTTCAAATCAACTAGATATCTTTGTGCTGTAAATCTCCCAACAGCCAAATGTAAAAGCAGCAAACATCTCGCTGTATGTCCCACATCCAAAGTGCCAAGAGAGAGCTTGCTCTCCCTGTCTTTGAGTACTGTTTGCACTGTCCCGATTACCTCTTTGCTAACATTCTCTTCAGAGCTGCGGTGAAACCAGGAACCACGTGGAGAAGGCACCCACACTGAAAGTGCCTGGAGGGAACATTGGGGCTTCTTCTCAGTGTCTCTGACATAGGGTTTCACTGTCCCGGGAAAGTCTCTGCTAACACCCTGCAGAGCGCTGTGCCCAATATACAGAAATGTCTTGCAGTGTCTCCTACAGGGAAAGTGCCAGGAGGAATTGTCGACCTTGTTCTCAGTGTCTCTGACAATTGCTCTGATTATCCCTGTGACCTCTTTGCTAAGACTGTCCAGAAAGCCGTCCTCAAAACCAACACACATCTTGACATATCTCCCACATTGATCGCACTGTCTCCAGAAACGGCATTCAAGGAGCCAGGAACTTTTCTGCCCACACTGTCCGGGGACAGTTCCTAAAACCAATATACATCCTGCTATATCTCCCACATGGAAAGTGCCAGGAGGGAAAAGTGAGGATTATGCTTAGACTTTCTCGGAACTGCTTCAAATCAACTAGATATCTTTGTGCTGTAAATCTCCCAACAGCCAAACGCAAAAGCAGCAAACATCTCGCTGTATGTCCCACATCCAAAGTGCCAAGAGAGTAATGTAGAGCTTGCTCTCCCTGTCTTTGAGTACTGTTTGCACTGTCTCGATTAC
Source organism: Chroicocephalus ridibundus (assembly GCF_963924245.1). NCBI lineage: Eukaryota > Metazoa > Chordata > Aves > Charadriiformes > Laridae > Chroicocephalus > Chroicocephalus ridibundus. Next base: position 45,597,374 of record NC_086290.1, read on the forward strand.
CTCTTTGCTAACATTCTCTTCAGAGCTGCAGGGAAACCAGGAACCACGTGGAGAAGGCACCCACACTGAAAGTGCCTGGAAGGAACGTTGGGGCTTCTTCTCAGTGTCTCTGACATAGGGTTTCACTGTCCAGGGAAAGTCTCTGCTAACACCCTGCAGAGCGCTGTGCCCAATATACAGAAACGTCTTGCGGTATCTCCTACAGGGAAAGTGCCAGGAGGGAAAAGTGAGGATTATGCTTAGACTTTCTCGGAACTGCTTCAAATCAACTAGATATCTTTGTGCTGTAAATCTCCCAACAGCCAAATGTAAAAGCAGCAAACATCTCGCTGTATGTCCCACATCCAAAGTGCCAAGAGAGAGCTTGCTCTCCCTGTCTTTGAGTACTGTTTGCACTGTCCCGATTACCTCTTTGCTAACATTCTCTTCAGAGCTGCGGTGAAACCAGGAACCACGTGGAGAAGGCACCCACACTGAAAGTGCCTGGAGGGAACATTGGGGCTTCTTCTCAGTGTCTCTGACATAGGGTTTCACTGTCCCGGGAAAGTCTCTGCTAACACCCTGCAGAGCGCTGTGCCCAATATACAGAAATGTCTTGCAGTGTCTCCTACAGGGAAAGTGCCAGGAGGAATTGTCGACCTTGTTCTCAGTGTCTCTGACAATTGCTCTGATTATCCCTGTGACCTCTTTGCTAAGACTCTCCAGAAAGCCGTCCTCAAAACCAACACACATCTTGACATATCTCCCACATTGATCGCACTGTCTCCAGAAACGGCATTCAAGGAGCCAGGAACTTTTCTGCCCACACTGTCCGGGGACAGTTCCTAAAACCAATATACATCCTGCTATATCTCCCACATGGAAAGTGCCAGGAGGGAAAAGTGAGGATTATGCTTAGACTTTCTCGGAACTGCTTCAAATCAACTAGATATCTTTGTGCTGTAAATCTCCCAACAGCCAAACGCAAAAGCAGCAAACATCTCGCTGTATGTCCCACATCCAAAGTGCCAAGAGAGTAATGTAGAGCTTGCTCTCCCTGTCTTTGAGTACTGTTTGCACTGTCTCGATTACCTCTTTGCTAACATTCTCTTCAGAGCTGCAGGGAAACCAGGAACCACGTGGAGAAGGCACCCACACTGAAAGTGCCTGGAAGGAACGTTGGGGCTTCTTCTCAGTGTCTCTGACATAGGGTTTCACTGTCCAGGGAAAGTCTCTGCTAACACCCTGCAGAGCGCTGTGCCCAATATACAGAAACGTCTTGCGGTATCTCCTACAGGGAAAGTGCCAGGAGGGAAAAGTGAGGATTATGCTTAGACTTTCTCGGAACTGCTTCAAATCAACTAGATATCTTTGTGCTGTAAATCTCCCAACAGCCAAATGTAAAAGCAGCAAACATCTCGCTGTATGTCCCACATCCAAAGTGCCAAGAGAGAGCTTGCTCTCCCTGTCTTTGAGTACTGTTTGCACTGTCCCGATTACCTCTTTGCTAACATTCTCTTCAGAGCTGCAGTGAAACCAGGAACCACGTGGAGAAGGCACCCACACTGAAAGTGCCTGGAGGGAACTTTGGGGCTTCTTCTCAGTGTCTCTGACATAGGGTTTCACTGTCCCGGGAAAGTCTCTGCTAACACCCTGCAGAGCGCTGTGCCCAATATACAGAAACGTCTTGCAGTGTCTCCTACAGGGAAAGTGCCAGGAGGAATTGTCGACCTTGTTCTCAGTGTCTCTGACAATTGCTCTGATTATCCCTGTGACCTCTTTGCTAAGACTCTCCAGAAAGCCGTCCTCAAAACCAACACACATCTTGACATATCTCCCACATTGATCGCACTGTCTCCAGAAACGGCATTCAAGGAGCCAGGAACTTTTCTGCCCACACTGTCCGGGGACAGTTCCTAAAACCAATATACATCCTGCTATATCTCCCACATGGAAAGTGCCAGGAGGGAAAAGTGAGGATTATGCTTAGACTTTCTCGGAACTGCTTCAAATCAACTGGATATCTTTGTGCTGTAAATCTCCCAACAGCCAAACGCAAAAGCAGCAAACATCTCGCTGTATGTCCCACATCCAAAGTGCCAAGGGAGTAATGTAGAGCATGCTCTCCCTGTCTTTGAGTACTGTTTGCACTGTCCCGATTACCTCTTTGCTAACATTCTCTTCAGAGCTGCAGTGAAACCAGGAACCACGTGGAGAAGGCACCCACACTGAAAGTGCCTGGAAGGAACGTTGGGGCTTCTTTTCAGTGTCTCTGACATAGGGTTTCACTGTCCCGGGAAAGTCTCTGCTAACACCCTGCAGAGTGCTGTGCCCAATATACAGAAACGTCTTTCAGTGTCTCCTACAGGGAAAGTGCCAGGAGGAATTGTCAACCTTGTTCTCAGTGTCTCTGACAATTGCTCTGATTATCCCTGTGACCTCTTTGCTAAGACTCTCCAGAAAGCCGTCCTCAAAACCAACACACATCTTGACATATCTCCCACATTGATCGCACTGTCTCCAGAAACGGCATTCAAGGAGCCAGGAACTTTTCTGCCCACACTGTCCGGGGACAGTTCCTAAAACCAATATACATCCTGCTATATCTCCCACATGGAAAGTGCCAGGAGGGAAAAGTGAGGATTATGCTTAGACTTTCTCGGAACTGCTTCAAATCAACTGGATATCTTTGTGCTGTAAATCTCCCAACAGCCAAACGCAAAAGCAGCAAACATCTCGCTGTATGTCCCACATCCAAAGTGCCAAGAGAGTAATGTAGAGCTTGCTCTCCCTGTCTTTGAGTACTGTTTGCACTGTCCCGATTACCTCTTTGCTAACATTCTCTTCAGAGCTGCAGTGAAACCAGGAACCACGTGGAGAAGGCACCCACACTGAAAGTGTCTGGAGGGAACTTTGGGGCTTCTTCTCAGTGTCTCTGACATAGGGTTTCACTGTCCCGGGAAAGTCTCTGCTAACACCCTGCAGAGCGCTGTGCCCAATATACAGAAACATCTTGCGGTATCTCCTACAGGGAAAGTGCCAGGAGGGAAAAGTGAGGATTATGCTTAGACTTTCTCGGAACTGCTTCAAATCAACTAGATATCTTTGTGCTGTAAATCTCCCAACAGCCAAATGTAAAAGCAGCAAACATCTCGCTGTATGTCCCACATCCAAAGTGCCAAGAGAGAGCTTGCTCTCCCTGTCTTTGAGTACTGTTTGCACTGTCCCGATTACCTCTTTGCTAACATTCTCTTCAGAGCTGCAGGGAAACCAGGAACCACGTGGAGAAGGCACCCACACTGAAAGTGCCTGGAGGGAACATTGGGGCTTCTTCTCAGTGTCTCTGACATAGGGTTTCACTGTCCCGGGAAAGTCTCTGCTAACACCCTGCAGAGCGCTGTGCCCAATATACAGAAACGTCTTGCAGTATCTCCTACAGGGAAAGTGCCAGGAGGAATTGTCGACCTTGTTCTCAATGTCTCTGAGAATTGCTCTGATTATCCCTGTGACCTCTTTGCTAAGACTCTCCAGAAAGCCGTCCTCAAAACCAACACACATCTTGACATATCTCCCACATTGATCGCACTGTCTCCAGAAACGGCATTCAAGGAGCCAGGAACTTTTCTGCCCACACTGTCCGGGGACAGTTCCTAAAACCAATATACATCCTGCTATATCTCCCACATGGAAAGTGCCAGGAGGGAAAAGTGAGGATTATGCTTAGACTTTCTCGGAACTGCTTCAAATCAACTGGATATCTTTGTGCTGTAAATCTCCCAACAGCCAAATGTAAAAGCAGCAAACATCTCGCTGTATGTCCCACATCCAAAGTGCCAAGAGAGAGCTTGCTCTCCCTGTCTTTGAGTACTGTTTGCACTGTCCCGATTACCTCTTTGCTAACATTCTCTTCAGAGCTGCAGGGAAACCAGGAACCACGTGGAGAAGGCACCCACACTGAAAGTGCCTGGAGGGAACTTTGGGGCTTCTTCTCAGTGTCTCTGACATAGGGTTTCACTGTCCCGGGAAAGTCTCTGCTAACACCCTGCAGAGCGCTGTGCCCAATATACAGAAACGTCTTGCAGTGTCTCCTACAGGGAAAGTGCCAGGAGGAATTGTCGACCTTGTTCTCAGTGTCTCTGACAATTGCTCTGATTATCCCTGTGACCTCTTTGCTAAGACTCTCCAGAAAGCCGTCCTCAAAACCAACACACATCTTGACATATCTCCCACATTGATCGCACTGTCTCCAGAAACGGCATTCAAGGAGCCAGGAACTTTTCTGCCCACACTGTCCGGGGACAGTTCCTAAAACCAATATACATCCTGCTATATCTCCCACATGGAAAGTGCCAGGAGGGAAAAGTGAGGATTATGCTTAGACTTTCTCGGAACTGCTTCAAATCAACTGGATATCTTTGTGCTGTAAATCTCCCAACAGCCAAACGCAAAAGCAGCAAACATCTCGCTGTATGTCCCACATCCAAAGTGCCAAGGGAGTAATGTAGAGCTTGCTCTCCCTGTCTTTGAGTACTGTTTGCACTGTCCCGATTACCTCTTTGCTAACATTCTCTTCAGAGCTGCAGTGAAACCAGGAACCACGTGGAGAAGGCACCCACACTGAAAGTGCCTGGAAGGAACGTTGGGGCTTCTTTTCAGTGTCTCTGACATAGGGTTTCACTGTCCCGGGAAAGTCTCTGCTAACACCCTGCAGAGTGCTGTGCCCAATATACAGAAACGTCTTTCAGTGTCTCCTAAAGGGAAAGTGCCAGGAGGAATTGTCAACCTTGTTCTCAGTGTCTCTGACAATTGCTCTGATTATCCCTGTGACCTCTTTGCTAAGACTCTCCAGAAAGCCGTCCTCAAAACCAACACACATCTTGACATATCTCCCACATTGATCGCACTGTCTCCAGAAACGGCATTCAAGGAGCCAGGAACTTTTCTGCCCACACTGTCCGGGGACAGTTCCTAAAACCAATATACATCCTGCTATATCTCCCACATGGAAAGTGCCAGGAGGGAAAAGTGAGGATTATGCTTAGACTTTCTCGGAACTGCTTCAAATCAACTGGATATCTTTGTGCTGTAAATCTCCCAACAGCCAAACGCAAAAGCAGCAAACATCTCGCTGTATGTCCCACATCCAAAGTGCCAAGAGAGTAATGTAGAGCTTGCTCTCCCTGTCTTTGAGTACTGTTTGCACTGTCTCGATTACCTCTTTGCTAACATTCTCTTCAGAGCTGCAGGGAAACCAGGAACCACGTGGAGAAGGCACCCACACTGAAAGTGCCTGGAAGGAACGTTGGGGCTTCTTCTCAGTGTCTCTGACATAGGGTTTCACTGTCCAGGGAAAGTCTCTGCTAACACCCTGCAGAGCGCTGTGCCCAATATACAGAAACGTCTTGCGGTATCTCCTACAGGGAAAGTGCCAGGAGGGAAAAGTGAGGATTATGCTTAGACTTTCTCGGAACTGCTTCAAATCAACTAGATATCTTTGTGCTGTAAATCTCCCAACAGCCAAATGTAAAAGCAGCAAACATCTCGCTGTATGTCCCACATCCAAAGTGCCAAGAGAGAGCTTGCTCTCCCTGTCTTTGAGTACTGTTTGCACTGTCCCGATTACCTCTTTGCTAACATTCTCTTCAGAGCTGCAGGGAAACCAGGAACCACGTGGAGAAGGCACCCACACTGAAAGTGTCTGGAGGGAACTTTGGGGCTTCTTCTCAGTGTCTCTGACATAGGGTTTCACTGTCCCGGGAAAGTCTCTGCTAACACCCTGCAGAGTGCTGTGCCCAATATACAGAAACGTCTTGCAGTATCTCCTACAGGGAAAGTGCCAGGAGGAATTGTCGACCTTGTTCTCAGTGTCTCTGACAATTGCTCTGATTATCCCTGTGACCTCTTTGCTAAGACTGTCCAGAAAGCCGTCCTCAAAACCAACACACATCTTGACATATCTCCCACACTGATCGCACTGTCTCCAGAAACGACATTCAAGGAGCCAGGAACTTTTCTGCCCACACTGTCCGGGGACAGTTCCTAAAACCAATATACATCCTGCTATATCTCCCACATGGAAAGTGCCAGGAGGGAAAAGTGAGGATTATGCTTAGACTTTCTCGGAACTGCTTCAAATCAACTGGATATCTTTGTGCTGTAAATCTCCCAACAGCCAAACGCAAAAGCAGCAAACATCTCGCTGTATGTCCCACATCCAAAGTGCCAAGAGAGTAATGTAGAGCTTGCTCTCCCTGTCTTTGAGTACTGTTTGCACTGTCCCGATTACCTCTTTGCTAACATTCTCTTCAGAGCTGCGGTGAAACCAGGAACCACGTGGAGAAGGCACCCACACTGAAAGTGCCTGGAAGGAACTTTGGGGCTTCTTCTCAGTGTCTCTGATATAGGGTTTCACTGTCCCGGGAAAGTCTCTGCGAACACCCTGCAGAGTGCTGTGCCCAATATACAGAAACGTCTTGCGGTATCTCCTACAGGGAAAGTGCCAGGAGGAATTGTCGACCTTGTTCTCAGTGTCTCTGAGAATTGCTCTGATTATCCCTGTGACCTCTTTGCTAAGACTCTCCAGAAAGCCGTCCTCAAAACCAACACACATCTTGACATATCTCCCACACTGATCGCACTGTCTCCAGAAATGACATTCAAGGAGCCAGGAACTTTTCTGCCCACACTGTCCGGGGACAGTTCCTAAAACCAATATACATCCTGCTATATCTCCCACATGGAAAGTGCCAGGAGGGAAAAGTGAGGATTATGCTTAGACTTTCTCGGAACTGCTTCAAATCAACTAGATATCTTTGTGCTGTAAATCTCCCAACAGCCAAATGTAAAAGCAGCAAACATCTCGCTGTATGTCCCACATCCAAAGTGCCAAGAGAGAGCTTGCTCTCCCTGTCTTTGAGTACTGTTTGCACTGTCCCGATTACCTCTTTGCTAACATTCTCTTCAGAGCTGCAGGGAAACCAGGAACCACGTGGAGAAGGCACCCACACTGAAAGTGCCTGGAGGGAACATTGGGGCTTCTTCTCAGTGTCTCTGACATAGGGTTTCACTGTCCCGGGAAAGTCTCTGCTAACACCCTGCAGAGCGCTGTGCCCAATATACAGAAACGTCTTGCAGTGTCTCCTACACGGAAAGTGCCAGGAGGAATTGTCGACCTTGTTCTCAGTGTCTCTGACAATTGCTCTGATTATCCCTGTGACCTCTTTGCTAAGACTCTCCAGAAAGCCGTCCTCAAAACCAACACACATCTTGACATATCTCCCACACTGATCGCACTGTCTCCAGAAACGACATTCAAGGAGCCAGGAACTTTTCTGCCCACACTGTCCGGGGACAGTTCCTAAAACCAATATACATCCTGCTATATCTCCCACGTGGAAAGTGCCAGGAGGGAAAAGTGAGGATTATGCTTAGACTTTCTCGGAACTGCTTCAAATCAACTGGATATCTTTGTGCTGTAAATCTCCCAACAGCCAAACGCAAAAGCAGCAAACATCTCGCTGTATGTCCCACATCCAAAGTGCCAAGAGAGTAATGTAGAGCTTGCTCTCCCTGTCTTTGAGTACTGTTTGCACTGTCCCGATTACCTCTTTGCTAACATTCTCTTCAGAGCTGCAGGGAAACCAGGAACCACGTGGAGAAGGCACCCACACTGAAAGTGCCTGGAAGGAACGTTGGGGCTTCTTTTCAGTGTCTCTGACATAGGGTTTCACTGTCCCGGGAAAGTCTCTGCTAACACCCTGCAGAGCGCTGTGCCCAATATACAGAAACGTCTTGCGGTATCTCCTACAGGGAAAGTGCCAGGAGGGAAAAGTGAGGATTATGCTTAGACTTTCTCGGAACTGCTTCAAATCAACTAGATATCTTTGTGCTGTAAATCTCCCAACAGCCAAATGTAAAAGCAGCAAACATCTCGCTGTATGTCCCATATCCAAAGTGCCAAGAGAGAGCTTGCTCTCCCTGTCTTTGAGTACTGTTTGCACTGTCCCGATTACCTCTTTGCTAACATTCTCTTCAGAGCTGCAGGGAAACCAGGAACCACGTGGAGAAGGCACCCACACTGAAAGTGCCTGGAGGGAACATTGGGGCTTCTTCTCAGTGTCTCTGACATAGGGTTTCACTGTCCCGGGAAAGTCTCTGCTAACACCCTGCAGAGCGCTGTGCCCAATATACAGAAACGTCTTGCAGTGTCTCCTACAGGGAAAGTGCCAGGAGGAATTGTCGACCTTGTTCTCAATGTCTCTGAGAATTGCTCTGATTATCCCTGTGACCTCTTTGCTAAGACTCTCCAGAAAGCCGTCCTCAAAACCAACACACATCTTGACATATCTCCCACACTGATCGCACTGTCTCCAGAAACGGCATTCAAGGAGCCAGGAACTTTTCTGCCGACACTGTCCGGGGACAGTTCCTAAAACCAATATACATCCTGCTATATCTCCCACGTGGAAAGTGCCAGGAGGGAAAAGTGAGGATTATGCTTAGACTTTCTCGGAACTGCTTCAAATCAACTGGATATCTTTGTGCTGTAAATCTCCCAACAGCCAAACGCAAAAGCAGCAAACATCTCGCTGTATGTCCCACATCCAAAGTGCCAAGAGAGTAATGTAGAGCTTGCTCTCCCTGTCTTTGAGTACTGTTTGCACTGTCCCGATTACCTCTTTGCTAACATTCTCTTCAGAGCTGCAGTGAAACCAGGAACCACGTGGAGAAGGCACCCACACTGAAAGTGCCTGGAAGGAACGTTGGGGCTTCTTCTCAGTGTCTCTGACATAGGGTTTCACTGTCCCGGGAAAGTCTCTGCTAACACCCTGCAGAGCGCTGTGCCCAATATACAGAAACGTCTTGCGGTATCCCCTACAGGGAAAGTGCCAGGAGGGAAAAGTGAGGATTATGCTTAGACTTTCTCGGAACTGCTTCAAATCAACTAGATATCTTTGTGCTGTAAATCTCCCAACAGCCAAAGGCAAAAGCAGCAAACATCTCGCTGTATGTCCCACATCCAAAGTGCCAAGAGAGTAATGTAGAGCTTGCTCTCCCTGTCTTTGAGTACTGTTTGCACTGTCGCGATTACCTCTTTGCTAACATTCTCTTCAGAGCTGCAGGGAAACCAGGAACCACGTGGAGAAGGCACCCACACTGAAAGTGCCTGGAGGGAACATTGGGGCTTCTTCTCAGTGTCTCTGACATAGGGTTTCACTGTCCCGGGAAAGTCTCTGCTAACACCCTGCAGAGCGCTGTGCCCAATATACAGAAACGTCTTGCGGTATCCCCTACAGGGAAAGTGCCAGGAGGGAAAAGTGAGGATTATGCTTAGACTTTCTCGGAACTGCTTCAAATCAACTAGATATCTTTGTGCTGTAAATCTCCCAACAGCCAAATGTAAAAGCAGCAAACATCTCGCTGTATGTCCCACATCCAAAGTGCCAAGAGAGAGCCTGCTCTCCCTGTCTTTGAGTACTGTTTGCACTGTCCCGATTACCTCTTTGCTAACATTCTCTTCAGAGCTGCACTGAAACCAGGAACCACGTGGAGAAGGCACCCACACTGAAAGTGCCTGGAAGGAACGTTGGGGCTTCTTTTCAGTGTCTCTGACATAGGGTTTCACTGTCCCGGGAAAGTCTCTGCTAACACCCTGCAGAGCGCTGTGCCCAATATACAGAAACGTCTTGCGGTATCCCCTACAGGGAAAGTGCCAGGAGGGAAAAGTGAGGATTATGCTTAGACTTTCTCGGAACTGCTTCAAATCAACTAGATATCTTTGTGCTGTTAATCTCCCAACAGCTAAACGCAAAAGCAGCAAACATCTCACTGTATGTCCCACATCCAAAGTGCCAAGAGAGTAATGTAGAGCTTGCTCTCCCTGTCTTTGAGTACTGTTTGCACTGTCCCGATTACCTCTTTGCTAACATTCTCTTCAGAGCTGCAGTGAAACCAGGAACCACGTGGAGAAGGCACCCACACTGAAGGTGCCTGGAAGGAACGTTGGGGCTTCTTCTCAGTGTCTCTGATATAGGGTTTCACTGTCCCGGGAAAGTCTCTGCTAACACCCTGCAGAGCGCTGTGCCCAATATACAGAAACGTCTTGCGGTATCTCCTACAGGGAAAGTGCCAGGAGGGAAAAGTGAGGATTATGCTTAGACTTTCTCGGAACTGCTTCAAATCAACTAGATATCTTTGTGCTGTAAATCTCCCAACAGCCAAATGTAAAAGCAGCAAACATCTCGCTGTATGTCCCACATCCAAAGTGCCAAGAGAGAGCTTGCTCTCCCTGTCTTTGAGTACTGTTTGCACTGTCCCGATTACCTCTTTGCTAACATTCTCTTCAGAGCTGCGGTGAAACCAGGAACCACGTGGAGAAGGCACCCACACTGAAAGTGCCTGGAGGGAACATTGGGGCTTCTTCTCAGTGTCTCTGACATAGGGTTTCACTGTCCCGGGAAAGTCTCTGCTAACACCCTGCAGAGCGCTGTGCCCAATATACAGAAACGTCTTGCAGTATCTCCTACAGGGAAAGTGCCAGGAGGAATTGTCGACCTTGTTCTCAGTGTCTCTGACAATTGCTCTGATTATCCCTGTGACCTCTTTGCTAAGACTCTCCAGAAAGCCGTCCTCAAAACCAACACACATCTTGACATATCTCCCACATTGATCGCACTGTCTCCAGAAACGGCATTCAAGGAGCCAGGAACTTTTCTGCCCACACTGTCCGGGGACAGTTCCTAAAACCAATATACATCCTGCTATATCTCCCACATGGAAAGTGCCAGGAGGGAAAAGTGAGGATTATGCTTAGACTTCCTCGGAACTGCTTCAAATCAACTGGATATCTTTGTGCTGTAAATCTCCCAACAGCCAAACGCAAAAGCAGCAAACATCTCGCTGTATGTCCCACATCCAAAGTGCCAAGAGAGTAATGTAGAGCTTGCTCTCCCTGTCTTTGAGTACTGTTTGCACTGTCCCGATTACCTCTTTGCTAACATTCTCTTCAGAGCTGCAGTGAAACCAGGAACCACGTGGAGAAGGCACCCACACTGAAAGTGCCTGGAAGGAACGTTGGGGCTTCTTCTCAGTGTCTCTGACATAGGGTTTCACTGTCCCGGGAAAGTCTCTGCTAACACCCTGCAGAGCGCTGTGCCCAATATACAGAAACGTCTTGCGGTATCCCCTACAGGGAAAGTGCCAGGAGGGAAAAGTGAGGATTATGCTTAGACTTTCTCGGAACTGCTTCAAATCAACTAGATATCTTTGTGCTGTAAATCTCCCAACAGCCAAACGCAAAAGCAGCAAACATCTCGCTGTATGTCCCACATCCAAAGTGCCAAGAGAGTAATGTAGAGCATGCTCTCCCTGTCTTTGAGTACTGTTTGCACTGTCCCGATTACCTCTTTGCTAACATTCTCTTCAGAGCTGCAGTGAAACCAGGAACCACGTGGAGAAGGCACCCACACTGAAGGTGCCTGGAAGGAACGTTGGGGCTTCTTCTCAGTGTCTCTGATATAGGGTTTCACTGTCCCGGGAAAGTCTCTGCTAACACCCTGCAGAGCGCTGTGCCCAATATACAGAAACGTCTTGCGGTATCTCCTACAGGGAAAGTGCCAGGAGGGAAAAGTGAGGATTATGCTTAGACTTTCTCGGAACTGCTTCAAATCAACTAGATATCTTTGTGCTGTAAATCTCCCAACAGCCAAATGTAAAAGCAGCAAACATCTCGCTGTATGTCCCACATCCAAAGTGCCAAGAGAGAGCTTGCTCTCCCTGTCTTTGAGTACTGTTTGCACTGTCCCGATTACCTCTTTGCTAACATTCTCTTCAGAGCTGCGGTGAAACCAGGAACCACGTGGAGAAGGCACCCACACTGAAAGTGCCTGGAGGGAACTTTGGGGCTTCTTCTCAGTGTCTCTGACATAGGGTTTCACTGTCCCGGGAAAGTCTCTGCTAACACCCTGCAGAGCGCTGTGCCCAATATACAGAAACGTCTTGCAGTATCTCCTACAGGGAAAGTGCCAGGAGGAATTGTCGACCTTGTTCTCAGTGTCTCTGACAATTGCTCTGATTATCCCTGTGACCTCTTTGCTAAGACTCTCCAGAAAGCCGTCCTCAAAACCAACACACATCTTGACATATCTCCCACATTGATCGCACTGTCTCCAGAAACGGCATTCAAGGAGCCAGGAACTTTTCTGCCCACACTGTCCGGGGACAGTTCCTAAAACCAATATACATCCTGCTATATCTCCCACATGGAAAGTGCCAGGAGGGAAAAGTGAGGATTATGCTTAGACTTCCTCGGAACTGCTTCAAATCAACTGGATATCTTTGTGCTGTAAATCTCCCAACAGCCAAACGCAAAAGCAGCAAACATCTCGCTGTATGTCCCACATCCAAAGTGCCAAGAGAGTAATGTAGAGCTTGCTCTCCCTGTCTTTGAGTACTGTTTGCACTGTCCCGATTACCTCTTTGCTAACATTCTCTTCAGAGCTGCAGTGAAACCAGGAACCACGTGGAGAAGGCACCCACACTGAAAGTGCCTGGAAGGAACGTTGGGGCTTCTTCTCAGTGTCTCTGACATAGGGTTTCACTGTCCCGGGAAAGTCTCTGCTAACACCCTGCAGAGCGCTGTGCCCAATATACAGAAACGTCTTGCGGTATCCCCTACAGGGAAAGTGCCAGGAGGGAAAAGTGAGGATTATGCTTAGACTTTCTCGGAACTGCTTCAAATCAACTAGATATCTTTGTGCTGTAAATCTCCCAACAGCCAAACGCAAAAGCAGCAAACATCTCGCTGTATGTCCCACATCCAAAGTGCCAAGAGAGTAATGTAGAGCATGCTCTCCCTGTCTTTGAGTACTGTTTGCACTGTCCCGATTACCTCTTTGCTAACATTCTCTTCAGAGCTGCAGTGAAACCAGGAACCACGTGGAGAAGGCACCCACACTGAAGGTGCCTGGAAGGAACGTTGGGGCTTCTTCTCAGTGTCTCTGATATAGGGTTTCACTGTCCCGGGAAAGTGTCTGCTAACACCCTGCAGAGCGCTGTGCCCAATATACAGAAACGTCTTGCGGTATCTCCTACAGGGAAAGTGCCAGGAGGGAAAAGTGAGGATTATGCTTAGACTTTCTCGGAACTGCTTCAAATCAACTAGATATCTTTGTGCTGTAAATCTCCCAACAGCCAAATGTAAAAGCAGCAAACATCTCGCTGTATGTCCCACATCCAAAGTGCCAAGAGAGAGCTTGCTCTCCCTGTCTTTGAGTACTGTTTGCACTGTCCCGATTACCTCTTTGCTAACATTCTCTTCAGAGCTGCGGTGAAACCAGGAACCACGTGGAGAAGGCACCCACACTGAAAGTGCCTGGAGGGAACATTGGGGCTTCTTCTCAGTGTCTCTGACATAGGGTTTCACTGTCCCGGGAAAGTCTCTGCTAACACCCTGCAGAGCGCTGTGCCCAATATACAGAAACGTCTTGCAGTGTCTCCTACAGGGAAAGTGCCAGGAGGAATTGTCGACCTTGTTCTCAGTGTCTCTGACAATTGCTCTGATTATCCCTGTGACCTCTTTGCTAAGACTCTCCAGAAAGCCGTCCTCAAAACCAACACACATCTTGACATATCTCCCACATTGATCGCACTGTCTCCAGAAACGGCATTCAAGGAGCCAGGAACTTTTCTGCCCACACTGTCCGGGGACAGTTCCTAAAACCAATATACATCCTGCTATATCTCCCACATGGAAAGTGCCAGGAGGGAAAAGTGAGGATTATGCTTAGACTTCCTCGGAACTGCTTCAAATCAACTGGATATCTTTGTGCTGTAAATCTCCCAACAGCCAAACGCAAAAGCAGCAAACATCTCGCTGTATGTCCCACATCCAAAGTGCCAAGAGAGTAATGTAGAGCTTGCTCTCCCTGTCTTTGAGTACTGTTTGCACTGTCCCGATTACCTCTTTGCTAACATTCTCTTCAGAGCTGCAGTGAAACCAGGAACCACGTGGAGAAGGCACCCACACTGAAAGTGCCTGGAAGGAACGTTGGGGCTTCTTCTCAGTGTCTCTGACATAGGGTTTCACTGTCCCGGGAAAGTCTCTGCTAACACCCTGCAGAGCGCTGTGCCCAATATACAGAAACGTCTTGCGGTATCCCCTACAGGGAAAGTGCCAGGAGGGAAAAGTGAGGATTATGCTTAGACTTTCTCGGAACTGCTTCAAATCAACTAGATATCTTTGTGCTGTAAATCTCCCAACAGCCAAACGCAAAAGCAGCAAACATCTCGCTGTATGTCCCACATCCAAAGTGCCAAGAGAGTAATGTAGAGCTTGCTCTCCCTGTCTTTGAGTACTGTTTGCACTGTCTCGATTACCTCTTTGCTAACATTCTCTTCAGAGCTGCAGGGAAACCAGGAACCACGTGGAGAAGGCACCCACACTGAAAGTGCCTGGAATGAACATTGGGGCTTCTTCTCAGTGTCTCTGACATAGGGTTTCACTGTCCCGGGAAAGTCTCTGCTAACACCCTGCAGAGCACTGTGCCCAATATACAGAAACGTCTTGCGGTATCCCCTACAGGGAAAGTGCCAGGAGGGAAAAGTGAGGATTATGCTTAGACTTTCTCGGAACTGCTTCAAATCAACTGGATATCTTTGTGCTGTAAATCTCCCAACAGCCAAATGTAAAAGCAGCAAACATCTCGCTGTATGTCCCACATCCAAAGTGCCAAGAGAGAGCTTGCTCTCCCTGTCTTTGAGTACTGTTTGCACTGTCCCGATTACCTCTTTGCTAACATTCTCTTCAGAGCTGCACTGAAACCAGGAACCACGTGGAGAAGGCACCCACACTGAAAGTGCCTGGAAGGAACGTTGGGGCTTCTTTTCAGTGTCTCTGACATAGGGTTTCACTGTCCCGGGAAAGTCTCTGCTAACACCCTGCAGAGCGCTGTGCCCAATATACAGAAACGTCTTGCGGTATCCCCTACAGGGAAAGTGCCAGGAGGGAAAAGTGAGGATTATGCTTAGACTTTCTCGGAACTGCTTCAAATCAACTAGATATCTTTGTGCTGTTAATCTCCCAACAGCTAAACGCAAAAGCAGCAAACATCTCACTGTATGTCCCACATCCAAAGTGCCAAGAGAGTAATGTAGAGCTTGCTCTCCCTGTCTTTGAGTACTGTTTGCACTGTCTCGATTACCTCTTTACTAACATTCTCTTCAGAGCTGCAGTGAAACCAGGAACCACGTGGAGAAGGCACCCACACTGAAGGTGCCTGGAAGGAACGTTGGGGCTTCTTCTCAGTGTCTCTGATATAGGGTTTCACTGTCCCGGGAAAGTCTCTGCTAACACCCTGCAGAGTGCTGTGCCCAATATACAGAAACGTCTTGCGGTATCTCCTACAGGGAAAGTGCCAGGAGGGAAAAGTGAGGATTATGCTTAGACTTTCTCGGAACTGCTTCAAATCAACTAGATATCTTTGTGCTGTAAATCTCCCAACAGCCAAATGTAAAAGCAGCAAACATCTCGCTGTATGTCCCACATCCAAAGTGCCAAGAGAGAGCTTGCTCTCCCTGTCTTTGAGTACTGTTTGCACTGTCCCGATTACCTCTTTGCTAACATTCTCTTCAGAGCTGCGGTGAAACCAGGAACCACGTGGAGAAGGCACCCACACTGAAAGTGCCTGGAGGGAACATTGGGGCTTCTTCTCAGTGTCTCTGACATAGGGTTTCACTGTCCCGGGAAAGTCTCTGCTAACACCCTGCAGAGCGCTGTGCCCAATATACAGAAACGTCTTGCAGTGTCTCCTACAGGGAAAGTGCCAGGAGGAATTGTCGACCTTGTTCTCAGTGTCTCTGACAATTGCTCTGATTATCCCTGTGACCTCTTTGCTAAGACTCTCCAGAAAGCCGTCCTCAAAACCAACACACATCTTGACATATCTCCCACATTGATCGCACTGTCTCCAGAAACGGCATTCAAGGAGCCAGGAACTTTTCTGCCCACACTGTCCGGGGACAGTTCCTAAAACCAATATACATCCTGCTATATCTCCCACATGGAAAGTGCCAGGAGGGAAAAGTGAGGATTATGCTTAGACTTCCTCGGAACTGCTTCAAATCAACTGGATATCTTTGTGCTGTAAATCTCCCAACAGCCAAACGCAAAAGCAGCAAACATCTCGCTGTATGTCCCACATCCAAAGTGCCAAGAGAGTAATGTAGAGCTTGCTCTCCCTGTCTTTGAGTACTGTTTGCACTGTCCCGATTACCTCTTTGCTAACATTCTCTTCAGAGCTGCAGTGAAACCAGGAACCACGTGGAGAAGGCACCCACACTGAAAGTGCCTGGAAGGAACGTTGGGGCTTCTTCTCAGTGTCTCTGACATAGGGTTTCACTGTCCCGGGAAAGTCTCTGCTAACACCCTGCAGAGCGCTGTGCCCAATATACAGAAACGTCTTGCGGTATCCCCTACAGGGAAAGTGCCAGGAGGGAAAAGTGAGGATTATGCTTAGACTTTCTCGGAACTGCTTCAAATCAACTAGATATCTTTGTGCTGTAAATCTCCCAACAGCCAAACGCAAAAGCAGCAAACATCTCGCTGTATGTCCCACATCCAAAGTGCCAAGAGAGAGCTTGCTCTCCCTGTCTTTGAGTACTGTTTGCACTGTCCCGATTACCTCTTTGCTAACATTCTCTTCAGAGCTGCAGGGAAACCAGGAACCACGTGGAGAAGGCACCCACACTGAAAGTGCCTGGAAGGAACGTTGGGGCTTCTTCTCAGTGTCTCTGACATAGGGTTTCACTGTCCAGGGAAAGTCTCTGCTAACACCCTGCAGAGCGCTGTGCCCAATATACAGAAACGTCTTGCAGTGTCTCCTACAGGGAAAGTGCCAGGAGGGAAAAGTGAGGATTATGCTTAGACTTTCTCGGAACTGCTTCAAATCAACTAGATATCTTTGTGCTGTAAATCTCCCAACAGCCAAATGTAAAAGCAGCAAACATCTCGCTGTATGTCCCACATCCAAAGTGCCAAGAGAGAGCTTGCTCTCCCTGTCTTTGAGTACTGTTTGCACTGTCCCGATTACCTCTTTGCTAACATTCTCTTCAGAGCTGCAGGGAAACCAGGAACCACGTGGAGAAGGCACCCACACTGAAAGTGCCTGGAGGGAACTTTGGGGCTTCTTCTCAGTGTCTCTGACATAGGGTTTCACTGTCCCGGGAAAGTCTCTGCTAACACCCTGCAGAGCGCTGTGCCCAATATACAGAAACGTCTTGCAGTGTCTCCTACAGGGAAAGTGCCAGGAGGAATTGTCGACCTTGTTCTCAGTGTCTCTGACAATTGCTCTGATTATCCCTGTGACCTCTTTGCTAAGACTCTCCAGAAAGCCGTCCTCAAAACCAACACACATCTTGACATATCTCCCACATTGATCGCACTGTCTCCAGAAACGGCATTCAAGGAGCCAGGAACTTTTCTGCCCACACTGTCCGGGGACAGTTCCTAAAACCAATATACATCCTGCTATATCTCCCACATGGAAAGTGCCAGGAGGGAAAAGTGAGGATTATGCTTAGACTTCCTCGGAACTGCTTCAAATCAACTGGATATCTTTGTGCTGTAAATCTCCCAACAGCCAAACGCAAAAGCAGCAAACATCTCGCTGTATGTCCCACATCCAAAGTGCCAAGAGAGTAATGTAGAGCTTGCTCTCCCTGTCTTTGAGTACTGTTTGCACTGTCCCGATTACCTCTTTGCTAACATTCTCTTCAGAGCTGCAGTGAAACCAGGAACCACGTGGAGAAGGCACCCACACTGAAAGTGCCTGGAAGGAACGTTGGGGCTTCTTTTCAGTGTCTCTGACATAGGGTTTCACTGTCCCGGGAAAGTCTCTGCTAACACCCTGCAGAGCGCTGTGCCCAATATACAGAAACGTCTTGCGGTATCCCCTACAGGGAAAGTGCCAGGAGGGAAAAGTGAGGATTATGCTTAGACTTTCTCGGAACTGCTTCAAATCAACTAGATATCTTTGTGCTGTAAATCTCCCAACAGCCAAACGCAAAAGCAGCAAACATCTCGCTGTATGTCCCACATCCAAAGTGCCAAGAGAGTAATGTAGAGCATGCTCTCCCTGTCTTTGAGTACTGTTTGCACTGTCCCGATTACCTCTTTGCTAACATTCTCTTCAGAGCTGCAGTGAAACCAGGAACCACGTGGAGAAGGCACCCACACTGAAAGTGCCTGGAAGGAACGTTGGGGCTTCTTCTCAGTGTCTCTGACATAGGGTTTCACTGTCCCGGGAAAGTCTCTGCTAACACCCTGCAGAGTGCTGTGCCCAATATACAGAAACATCTTGCAGTGTCTCCTACAGGGAAAGTGCCAGGAGGAATTGTCGACCTTGTTCTCAGTGTCTCTGACAATTGCTCTGATTATCCCTGTGACCTCTTTGCTAAGACTCTCCAGAAAGCCGTCCTCAAAACCAACACACATCTTGACATATCTCCCACATTGATCGCACTGTCTCCAGAAACGGCATTCAAGGAGCCAGGAACTTTTCTGCCCACACTGTCCGGGGACAGTTCCTAAAACCAATATACATCCTGCTATATCTCCCACATGGAAAGTGCCAGGAGGGAAAAGTGAGGATTATGCTTAGACTTTCTCGGAACTGCTTCAAATCAACTGGATATCTTTGTGCTGTAAATCTCCCAAGAGCCAAAGGCAAAAGCAGCAAACATCTCGCTGTATGTCCCACATCCAAAGTGCCAAGAGAGTAATGTAGAGCTTGCTCTCCCTGTCTTTGAGTACTGTTTGCACTGTCTCGATTACCTCTTTGCTAACATTCTCTTCAGAGCTGCAGTGAAACCAGGAACCACGTGGAGAAGGCACCCAAACTGAAAGCGCCTCGCCAGGCACAAAAATGGCCGTATGTCTGGAGATTGGTCCCACGCCCAAAGAGCCAGCAGGGAAAACTATGCCTTGTACTAAAGCTCTTTGGGAACCGCTTGCGTAGCCCAACACACCTGGGGGCTGCAGGCTTTCCTGCTGCCTTCAGCCTCAAAACCACCCTTTCCCACTTGGTGCCGCGCCAGGCACAAAAATGGCCATATGTGTGGAGATTGGTCCCACGCCCAAAGAGCCAGCAGGGAAAACTATGCCCTGTTCTAAAGCTCTTTGGGAACGTCTTGCGTAGCCCCACAGACCTGGGGGCTGAAAGCTTTCCTGCTGCCTTCAGCCTCAAAACCACCCTTTCCCACTTGGCGCCGCGCCAGGCCCAAAAATGGCCATATGTCTGGAGACTGGTCCCACGCCCAAAGAGCCAGCATGGAAAACGATGCCTTGTTCTAAAGCTCTTTGGGAACCGCTTGCGTGGCCCCACACACCTGGGGGCTGCAGGCTTTCCTGCTGCCTTCAGCCTCAAAACCACCCTTTCCCACTTGGCCCCGCGTCAGGCCCAGAAATGGCCATAACTCTGGAGACTGGTCCCACGCCCAAAGAGCCAGCAGGGAAAACTATGCCTTGTTCTAAAGCTCTTTGGGAACCGCTTGCGTAGCCCCACACACCTGGGGGCTGCAGGCTTTCCTGCTGCCTTCAGCCTCAAAACCACCCTTTCCCACGTGGAGCCACGCCAGGCACAAAAATGGCCATATGTCTGGAGACTGGTCCCACGCCCAAAGAGCCAGCAGGGAAAACTATGCCTTGTTCTAAAGCTCTTTGGGAACCGCTTGCGTAGCCCCACAGACCTGGGGGCTGCAGGCTTTTCTGGCACCTTCAGCCTCAAAACCACCCTTTCACACATGGCGTCACGCCAGGCAAAAAAATGGCCATATGTCTGGAGGTTGGTCCCACGCCCAAAGAGCCAGCAGGGAAAAGTATGCCTTGTTGTAAAGCTCTTTGGGAACCGCTTGCGTAGCCCCACACAGCTGGGGGCTGCAGGCTTTCCTGCTGCCTTCAGCCTCAAAACCACCCTTTCCCACATTGCGTCACGCCAGGCACAAAAATGGCCATATGTCTGGAGGTTGGTCCCACGCCCAAAGAGCCAGCAGGGAAAACTATGTCTTGTTCTAAAGCTCTTTGGGAACCGCTTGCGTAGGCCCACAGACCTGGGGGCTGCAGGCTTTCCTGCTGCCTTCAGCCTCAAAACCACCCTTTCCCACTTGGCGCCAAGCCAGGCCCAAAAATGGCCATATGTCTGGAGACTGGTCCCTTTCCCAAAGAGCCAGCAGGGAAAACTATGCCTTGTTCTAAAGCTCTTTGGGAACCGCTTGCGTAGCCCCACAGACCTGCGGGCTGCAGGCTTTCCTGCTGCCTTCAGCCTCAAAACCACCCTTTCTCACATGGCGTCACGCCAGGCACAAAAATGGCCATATGTCTGGAGGTTGGTCCCACGCCCAAAGAGCCAGCAGGGAAAACTATGCCTTGTTCTAAAGCTCTTTGGGAACCGCTTGCGTAGCCCCACAGACCTGCGGGCTGCAGGCTTTCCTGCTGCCTTCAGCCTCAAAAGCACCCTTTCCCACTTGGCGCCGCGCCAGGCCCAGAAATGGCCATATGTCTGGAGACTGGTCCCACGCCCAAAGAGCCAGCAGGGAAAACTATGCCTTGTTCTAAAGCTCTTTGGGAACCGCTTGCGTAGCCCCACACACCTGGGGGCTGCAGGCTTTCCTGCTGCCTTCAGCCTCAAAACCACCCTTTCCCACTTGGCGCCGCGCCAGGCCCAGAAATGGCCATATGTCTGGAAACTGGTCCCACGCCCAAAGAGCCAGCAGGGAAAACTATGCCTTGTTCTAAAGCTCTTTGGGAACCGCTTGCGTAGCCCCACACACCTGGGGGCTGCAGGCTTTCCTGCTGCCTTCAGCCTCAAAACCACCCTTTCCCACTTGGCGCCGCGCTAGGCCCAAAAATGGCCATATGTCTGGAGACTGGTCCCACGCCCAAAGAGCCAGCAGGGAAAACTATGCCTTGTTCTAAAGCTCTTTGGGAACCGCTTGCGTAGCCCCACAGACCTGGGGGCTGCAGGCTTTCCTGCTGCCTTCAGCCTCAAAAGCACCCTTTCCCACTTGGCGCCGCGCCAGGCCCAGAAATGGCCATATGTCTGGAGACTGGTCCCACGCCCAAAGAGCCAGCAGGGAAAACTATGCCTTGTTCTAAAGCTCTTTGGGAACCGCTTGCGTAGCCCCACGCACCTGGGGGCTGCAGGCTTTCCTGCTGCCTTCAGCCTCAAAACCACCCTTTCCCACTTGGCGCCGCGCTAGGCCCAAAAATGGCCATATGTCTGGAGACTGGTCCCACGCCCAAAGAGCCAGCAGGGAAAACTATGCCTTGTTCTAAAGCTCTTTGGGAACCGCTTGCGTAGCCCCACACACCTGGGGGCTGCAGACTTTCCTGCTGCCTTCAGCCTCAAAACCACCCTTTCCCATTTGGCCCCGTGCCAGGCACAAAAATGGCCATATGTCTGGAGACTGGTCCCACGCCCAAAGAGCCAGCAGGGAAAACTATGCCTTGTTCTAAAGCTCTTTGGGAACCGCTTGCGTAGCCCCAGAGACCTGCGGGCTGCAGGCTTTCCTGCTGCCTTCAGCCTCAAAACCACCCTTTCCCACTTGGCCCCGTGCCAGGCCCAAAAATGGCCATATGTCTGGAGACTGGTCCCACGCCCAAAGAGCCAGCAGGGAAAACTATGCCTTGTTCTAAAGCTCTTTGGGAACCGGTTGCGTAGCCCCACAGACCTGCGGGCTGCAGGCTTTCCTGCTGCCTTCAGCCTCAAAACCACCCTTTCCCACATGGCCCCGTGCCAGGCCCAAAAATGGCCATATGTCTGGAGACTGGTCCCTTTCCCAAAGAGCCAGCAGGGAAAACTATGCCTTGTTCTAAAGCTCTTTGGGAACCGCTTGCGTAGCCCCACACACCTGGGGGCTGCAGGCTTTCCTGCTGCCTTCAGCCTCAAAACCACCCTTTCCCACTTGGCGTCGCTCCAGGCACAAAAATGGCCATATGTCTGGAGATTGGTCCCACGCCCAAAGAGCCAGCAGGGAAAACTATGCCTTGTTCTAAAGCTCTTTGGGAACCGCTTGCGTAGCCCTACAGACCTGCGGGCTGCAGGCTTTCCTGCTGCCTTCAGCCTCAAAACCACCCTTTCCCACTTGGCCCCGCGGCAGGCCCAAAAATGGCCATATGTCTGGAGACTGGTCCCACGCCCAAAGAGCCAGCAGGGAAAACTATGCCTTATTCTAAAGCTCTTTGGGAACCGTTTGCGTAGCCCCACAGACCTGGGGGCTGCAGTCTTTCCTGCTCTCTTCAGCCTCAAAAGCACCCATTCCCACATGGTGCCGCGCCAGGCACAAAAATGGCCATATGTCTGGAGACTGGTCCCACGCCCAAAGAGCCAGCAGGGAAAACTATGCCTTGTTCTAAAGCTCTTTGGGAATCGCTTGCGTAGCCCCACACACCTGGGGGCTGCAGGCTTTCCTGCTGCCTTCAGCCTCAAAACCACCCTTTCCCACTTGGCGCCAAGCCAGGCCCAAAAATGGCCATATGTCTGGAGACTGGTCCAACGCCCAAAGAGCCAGCAGGGAAAACGATTCCTTAATCTAAAGCTCTTTGGGAACCGCTTGCGAAGCCCCACAGACCTGCGGGCTGCAGGCTTTCCTGCTGCCTTCAGCCTCAAAACCACCCTTTCCCACATGGCATCACGCCAGGCACAAAAATGGCCATATGTCTGGAGACTGGTCCCACGCCCAAAGAGCCAGCAGGGAAAACTATGCCTTGTTCTAAAGCTCTTTGGGAACCGCTTGCGTAGCCCCACAGACCTGCGGGCTGCAGGCTTTCCTGCTGCCTTCAGCCTCAAAACCACCCTTTCCCACTTGGCGTCGCTCCAGGCACAAAAATGGCCATATGTCTGGAGATTGGTCCCACGCCCAAAGAGCCAGCAGGGAAAACTATGCCTTGTTCTAAAGCTCTTTGGGAACCGCTTGCGTAGCCCCACACACCTGGGGGCTGCAGGCTTTCCTGCTGCCTTCAGCCTCAAAACCACCCTTTCCCACTTGGCCCCGCGCCAGGCCCAAAAATGGCCATATGCCTGGAGGTTGGTCCCACGCCCAAAGAGCCAGCAGGGAAAACTATGCCTTGTTCTAAAGCTCTTTGGGAACCGCTTGCGTGGCCCCACAGACCTGCGGGTTGCAGAATTTCCTGCTGCCTTCAGCCTCAAAACCACCCTTTCCCACATTGCGTCACGCCAGGCCCAAAAATGGCCATATGTCTGGAGACTGGTCCCACGCCCAAAGAGCCAGCAGGGAAAACTATGCCTTGTTCTAAAGCTCTTTGGGAACCACTTGCGTAGCCCCACAGACCTGGGGGCTGCAGGCTTTCCTGCTGCCTTCAGCCTCAAAAACACCCTTTCCCACTTGGCCCCGCGCCAGGCCCAAAAATGGCCATATGTCTGGATACTGGTCCCACGCCCAAAGAGCCAGCAGGGAAAACGATTCCTTAATCTAAAGCTCTTTGGGAACCGCTTGCGAAGCCCCAGAGACCTGGGGGCTGCAGGCTTTCCTGCTGCCTTCAGCCTCAAAACCACCCTTTCCCACATGGCGTCACGCCAGGCCCAAAAATGGCCATATGTCTGGAGACTGGTCCCTTTCCCAAAGAGCCAGCAGGGAAAACTATGCCTTGTTGTAAAGCTCTTTGGGAACCGCTTGGGTGGCCCCACAGACCTGCGTGTTGCAGAATTTCCTGCTGCCTTCAGCCTCAAAACCACCCTTTCCCACTTGGCGCCGCGCCAGGCCCAAAAATGGCCATATGTCTGGAGATTGGTCCCACGCCCAAAGAGCCAGCAGGGAAAACTATGCCTTGTTCTAAAGTTCTTTGGGAACCGCTTGAGAAGCCCCAGAGACCTGGGGGCTGCAGGCTTTCCTGCTGCCTTCAACCTCAAAACCACCCTTTCCCACTTGGCGTCACGCCAGGCACAAAAATGACCATATGTCTGGAGACTGGTCCCACGCCCAAAGAGCCAGCAGGGAAAACTATGCCTTGTTCTAAAGCTCTTTGGGAACCGCTTGCGTAGCCCCACAGACCTGCGGGCTCTAGGCTTTCCTGCTGCTTTCAGCCTCAAAACCACCCTTTCCCACTTGGCGTCGCTCCAGGCACAAAAATGGCCATATGTCTGGAAATTGGTCCCACGCCCAAAGAGCCAGCAGGGAAAACTATGCCTTGTTCTAAAGCTCTTTGGGAACCACTTGCGTAGCCCCACAGACCTGGGGGCTGCAGGCTTTCCTGCTGCCTTCAGCCTCAAAACCACCCTTTCCCACTTGGCGTCGCTCCAGGAACAAAAATGGACATATGTCTGGAGACTGGTCCCACGCTCAAAGAGCCAGCAGGGAAAACTATGCCTTGTTCTAAAGCTCTTTGGGAACCGTTTGCGTAGCCCCACAGACCTGGGGGCTGCAGTCTTTCCTGCTCTCTTCAGCCTCAAAAGAACCCATTCCCACATGGTGCCGCGCCAGGCACAAACATGGCCATATGTCTGGAGACTGGTCCCACGCCCAAAGAGCCAGCAGGGAAAACTATGCCTTGTTCTAAAGCTCTTTGGGAACCGCTTGCGTAGCCCCACACACCTGGGGGCTGCAGGCTTTCCTGCTGCCTTCAGCCTCAAAACCACCCTTTCCCACTTGGCGCCAAGCCAGGCCCAAAAATGGCCATATGTCTGGAGACTGGTCCCACGCCCAAAGAGCCAGCAGGGAAAACGATTCCTTAATCTAAAGCTCTTTGGGAACCGCTTGCGAAGCCCCACAGATCTGGGGGCTGCAGGCTTTCCTGCTGCCTTCAGCCTCAAAACCACCCTTTCCCACATGGCGTCACGCCAGGCCCAAAAATGGCCATATGTCTGGAGACTGGTCCCACGCCCAAAGAGCCAGCAGGGAAAACTATGCCTTGTTCTAAAGCTCTTTGGGAACCGCTTGCGTAGCCCCACACACCTGGGGGCTGCAGGCTTTCCTGCTGCCTTCAGCCTCAAAACCACCCTTTCCCACATGGCGCCGCGCCAGGCCCAAAAATGGCCATATGTCTGGAGACTGGTCCCTTTCCCAAAGAGCCAGCAGGGTAAACTATGCCTTGTTCTAAAGCTCTTTGGGAACCGCTTGCGTAGCCCCACACACCTGGGGGCTGCAGGCTTTCCTGCTGCCTTCAGCCTCAAAACCACCCTTTCCCACTTGGCACCGCGCCAGGCCCAAAAATGGCCATATGTCTGGAGACTGCTCCCACGCCCAAAGAGCCAGCAGGGAAAACTATGCCTTGTTCTAAAGCTCTTTGGGAACCGCTTGCGTAGCCCCACGCACCTGGGGGCTGCAGGCTTTCCTGCTGCCTTCAGCCTCAAAACCACCCTTTCCCACTTGGCGTCGCTCCAGGCACAAAAATGGCCATATGTCTGGAGATTGGTCCCACGCCCAAAGAGCCAGCAGGGAAAACTATGCCTTGTTCTAAAGCTCTTTGGGAACCGCTTGCGTGGCCCCACAGACCTGCGGGTTGCAGAATTTCCTGCTGCCTTCAGCCTCAAAACCACCCTTTCCCACATGGCGTCACGCCAGGCCCAAAAATGGCCATATGTCTGGAGATTGGTCCCACGCCCAAAGAGCCAGCAGGGAAAACTATGCCTTGTTCTAAAGCTCTTTGGGAACCACTTGCGTAGCCCCACAGACCTGGGGGCTGCAGGCTTTCCTGCTGCCTTCAGCCTCAAAATCACACTTTCCCACTTGGCCCCGCGCCAGGCCCAAAAATGGCCATATGTCTGGAGACTGGTCCCACGCCCAAAGAGCCAGCAGGGAAAACGATACCTTAATCTAAAGCTCTTTGGGAACCGCTTGCGAAGCCCCACACACCTGGGGGCTGCAGGCTTTCCTGCTGCCTTCAGCCTCAAACCACCCTTTCCCACATGGCGTCACGCCAGGCACAAAAATGGCCATATGTCTGGAGACTGGTCCCACGCCCAAAGAGCCAGCAGGGAAAACTATGCCTTGTTCTAAAGCTCTTTGGGAACCGCTTGCGTAGCCCCACAGACCTGCGGGCTGCAGGCTTTCCTGCTGCCTTCAGCCTCAAAACCACCCTTTCCCACTTGGCGCCGCGCCAGGCCCAAAAATGGCCATATGTCTGGAGACTGGTCCCACGCCCAAAGAGCCAGCAGGGAAAACTATGCCTTGTTCTAAAGCTCTTTGGGAACCGCTTGCGTAGCCCCACAGACCTGGGGGCTGCAGGCTTTCCTGCTGCCTTCAGCCTCAAAACCACCCTTTCCACATGGCGTCACGCCAGGCACAAAAATGGCCATATGTCTGGAGACTGGTCCCACGCCCAAAGAGCCAGCAGGGAAAACTATGCCTTGTTCTAAAGCTCTTTGGGAACCGCTTGCGTAGCCCCACAGACCTGGGGGCTGCAGGCTTTCCTGCTGCCTTCAGCCTCAAAACCACCCTTTCCCACATGGCGTCACGCCAGGCACAAAAATGGCCATATGTCTGGAGACTGGTCCCACGCCCAAAGAGCCAGCAGGGAAAACTATGCCTTGTTCTAAAGCTCTTTGGGAACCGCTTGCGTAGCCCCACACACCTGGGGGCTGCAGGCTTTCCTGCTGCCTTCAGCCTCAAAACCACCCTTTCCCACTTGGCGTCACGCCAGGCACAAAAATGGCCATATGTCTGGAGACTGGTCCCACGCCCAAAGAGCCAGCAGGGAAAACTATGCCTTGTTCTAAAGCTCTTTGGGAACCGCTTGCGTGGCCCCACAGACCTGGGGGCTGCAGGCTTTCCTGCTGCCTTCAGCCTCAAAACCACCCTTTCCCACATGGCGTCGCTCCAGGCACAAAAATGGCCATATGTCTGGAGATTGGTCCCACGCCCAAAGAGCCAGCAGGGAAAACTATGCCTTGTTCTAAAGCTCTTTGGGAACCGCTTGTGTAGACCCACACACCTGGGGGCTGCAGGCTTTCCTGCTGCCTTCAGCCTCAAAACCACCCTTTCCCACTTGGCACCGCGCCAGGCCCAAAAATGGCCCTATGTCTGGAGACTGCTCCCACGCCCAAAGAGCCAGCAGGGAAAACTATGCCTTGTTCTAAAGCTCTTTGGGAACCGGTTGCGTAGCCCCACACACCTGGGGGCTGCAGGCTTTCCTGCTGCCTTCAGCCTCAAAACCACCCTTTCCCACTTGGCGTCGCGCCAGGCACAAAAATGACCATATGTCTGGAGATTGGTCCCATGCCCAAAGAGCCAGCAGGGAAAACTATGCCTTGTTCTAAAGCTCTTTGGGAACCGCTTGCATAGCCCCACAGACCTGGGGGCTGCAGGCTTTCCTGCTGCCTTCAGCCTCAAAACCACCCTTTCCCACTTGGCCCCGCGCCAGGCCCAAAAATGGCCATATGTCTGGAGATTGGTCCCTTTCCCAAAGAGCCAGCAGGGAAAACTATGCCTTGTTCTAAAGCTCTTTGGGAACCGCTTGCGTGGCCCCACAGACCTGCGGGTTGCAGAATTTCCTGCTGCCTTAAGCTTCAAAACCACCCTTTCCCACATGGCGTCACGCCAGGCCCAAAAATGGCCATATGTCTGGAGATTGGTCCCACGCCCAAAGAGCCAGCAGGGAAAACTATGCCTTGTTCTAAAGCTCTTTGGGAACCACTTGCGTAGCCCCACAGACCTGGGGGCTGCAGGCTTTCCTGCTCTCTTCAGCCTCAGAGGCACGCTTTCCCACTTGGTGCCGCGCCAGGCCCAAAAATGGCCATATGTCTGGAGACTGGTCCCACGCCCAAAGAGCCAGCAGGGAAAACGATTCCTTAATCTAAAGCTCTTTGGGAACCGCTTGCGAAGCCCCAGAGACCTGGGGGCTGCAGGCTTTCCTGCTGCCTTCAGCCTCAAAACCACCCTTTCCCACATGGCGTCACGCCAGGCCCAAAAATGGCCATATGTCTGGAGACTGGTCCCACGCCCAAAGAGCCAGCAGGGAAAACTATGCCTTGTTCTAAAGCTCTTTGGGAACCGCTTGCGTAGCCCCACAGACCTGGGGGCTGCAGGCTTTCCTGCTGCCTTCAGCCTCAAAACCACCCTTTCCCACTTGGTGCCGCGCCAGGCACAAAAATGGCCATATGTCTGGAGACTGGTCCCACGCCCAAAGAGCCAGCAGGGAAAACTATGCCTTGTTCTAAAGCTCTTTGGGAACCGCTTGCGTAGCCCCACACACCTGGGGGCTGCAGGCTTTCCTACTGCCTTCAGCCTCAAAACCACCCTTTCCCACTTGGCGCTGCGCCAGGCACAAAAATGGCCCTATGTCTGGAGACTGGTCCCTTTCCCAAAGAGCCAGCAGGGAAAACTATGCCTTGTTCTAAAGCTCTTTGGGAACCGCTTGCGTAGCCCCACACACCTGGGGGCTTCAGGCTTTCCTGCTGCCTTCAGCCTCAAAACCACCCTTTCCCACTTGGCGTCGCTCCAGGCACAAAAATGGCCATATGTCTGGAGACTGGTCCCACGCCCAAAGAGCCAGCAGGGAAAACTATGCCTTGTTCTAAAGCTCTTTGGGAACCGCTTGCGTAGCCCCACACACCTGGGGGCTGCAGGCTTTCCTGCTGCCTTCAGCCTCAAAACCACCCTTTCCCACTTGGCACCGCGCCAGGCCCAAAAATGGCCATATGTCTGGAGCTTGGTCCCTTTCCCAAAGAGCCAGCAGGGAAAACTATGCCTTGTTCTAAAGCTCTTTGGGAACCGCTTGCGTGGCCCCACAGACCTGCGGGGTGCAGAATTTCCTGCTGCCTTCAGCCTCAAAACCACCCTTTGCCACATGGCGTCACGCCAGGCCCAAAAATGGCCATATGTCTGGAGATTGGTCCCACGCCCAAAGAGCCAGCAGGGAAAACTATGCCTTGTTCTAAAGCTCTTTGGGAACCACTTGCGTAGCCCCACAGACCTGGGGGCTGCAGGCTTTCCTGCTGCCTTCAGCCTCAAAACCACCCTTTCCCACTTGGCGCCGCGCCAGGCCCAAAAATGGCCATATGTCTGGAGATTGGTCACACGCCAAAACAGCCAGCAGGGAAAACTATGCCTTATTATAAAGCTCTTTGGGAACCGTTTGCGTAGCCCCACAGACCTGCGGGCTGCAGTCTTTCCTGCTCTCTTCAGCCTCAAAAGCACCCTTTCCCACTTGGCGTCGCGCCAGGCACAAAAATGGCCATATGTCTGGAGACTGGTCCCACGCCCAAAGAGCCAGCAGGGAAAACTATGCCTTGTTCTAAAGCTCTTTGGGAACCGCTTGCGTAGCCCCACACACCTGGGGGCTGCAGGCTTTCCTGCTGCCTTCAGCCTCAAAGGCACCCTTTCCCACATGGCTTCACGCCAGGAACAAAAATGGCCATATGTCTGGAGATTGGTCCCACGCCCAAAGAGCCAGCAGGGAAAACTATGCCTTGTTCTAAAGCTCTTTGGGAACCACTTGCGTAGCCCCACACACCTGGGGGCTGCAGGCTTTCCTGCTGCCTTCAGCCTCAAAACCACCCTTTCCCACATGGCGTCACGCCAGGCCCAAAAATGGCCATATGTCTGGAGACTGCTCCCACGCCCAAAGAGCCAGCAGGGAAAACTATGCCTTGTTCTAAAGCTCTTTGGGAACCGCTTGCGTAGCCCCACACACCTGGGGGCTACAGGCTTTCCTGCTGCCTTCAGCCTCAAAACCACCCTTTCCCACTTGGCGCTGCGCCAGGAACAAAAATGGCCCTATGTCTGGAGACTGGTCCCTTTCCCAAAGAGCCAGCAGGGAAAACTATGCCTTGTTCTAAAGCTCTTTGTGAACCGCTTGCGTGGCCCCACACACCAGGGTGCTGCAGGCTTTCCTGCTGTCTTCAGCCTCAAAACCACCCTTTCCCACATGGCGTCACGCCAGGCCCAAAAATGGCCATATGTCTGGAGACTGGTCCCACGCCCAAAGAGCCAGCAGGGAAAACTATGCCTTGTTCTAAAGCTCTTTGGGAACCACTTGCGTAGCCCCACAGACCTGGGGGCTGCAGGCTTTCCTGCTGCCTTCAGCCTCAAAACCACCCTTTCCCACTTGGCGCCGCGCCAGGCCCAAAAATGGCCATATGTCTGGAGATTGGTCACACGCCAAAACAGCCAGCAGGGAAAACTATGCCTTATTATAAAGCTCTTTGGGAACCGTTTGAGTAGCCCCACACACCTGCGGGCTGCAGTCTTTCCTGCTCTCTTCAGCCTCAAAAGCACCCTTTCCCACTTGGCGTCGCGCCAGGCACAAAAATGGCCATATGTCTGGAGACTGGTCCCTTTCCCAAAGAGCCAGCAGGGAAAAATATGCCTTGTTCTAAAGCTCTTTGGGAACCGCTTGCGTAGCCCCACACACCTGGGGGCTGCAGGCTTTCCTGCTGCCTTCAGCCTCAAAGGCACCCTTTCCCACATGGCGTCACGCCAGGCCCAAAAATGGCCATATGTCTGGAGACTGCTCCTACGCCCAAAGAGCCAGCAGGGAAAACTATGCCTTGTTCTAAAGCTCTTTGGGAACCGCTTGCGTAGCCCCACACACCTGGGGGCTACAGGCTTTCCTGCTGCCTTCAGCCTCAAAACCACCCTTTCCCACTTGGCGCTGCGCCAGGAACAAAAATGGCCCTATGTCTGGAGACTGGTCCCTTTCCCAAAGAGCCAGCAGGGAAAACTATGCCTTGTTCTAAAGCTCTTTGGGAACCGCTTGCGTGGCCCCACACACCTGGGGGCTGCAGGCTTTCCTGCTGTCTTCAGCCTCAAAACCACCCTTTCCCACACGGTGTTACGCCAGGCCCAAAAATGGCCATATGTCTGGAGATTGGTCCCACGCCCAAAGAGCCAGCAGGGAAAAATATGCCTTGTTCTAAAGCTCTTTGGGAACCGCTTTCGTAGCCCCACAGACCTGGGGGCTGCAGGCTTTCCTGCTGCCTTCAGCCTCAAAACCACCCTTTCCCACATGGCGTCACGCCAGGCACAAAAATGGCCATATGTGTGGAGATTGGTCCCACGCACAAAGAGCCAGCAGGGAAAACTATGCCTTGTTCTAAAGCTCTTTGGGAACCGCTTGCGTAGCCCCACACAAACTGGGGGCTGCAGGCTTTCCTGCTGCCTTCAGCCTCAAAACCACCCTTTCCCACATGGCGTCACGCCAGGCACAAAAATGGCCATATGTCTGGAGACTGGTCCCACGCCCAAAGAGCCAGCAGAGAAAAATATGCCTTGTTCTAAAGCTCTTTGGGAACCGCTTGCGTGGCCCCACAGACCTGGGGGCTGCAGGCTTTCCTGCTGCCTTCAGCCTCAAAACCACCCTTTCCCACATGGCGCTGCGCCAGGCCCAAAAATGGCCATATGTCTGGAGACTGGTCTCACGCCGAAAGAGCCAGCAGGGAAAACTATGCCTTGTTCTAAAGCTCTTTGGGAACCTCTTGCGTCGCCCCACACACCTGGGGGCTGCAGGCTTTCCTGCTGCCTTCAGCCTCAAAACCACCCTTTCCCACATGGCGTCACGCCAGGCCCAAAAATGGCCATATGTCTGGAGACTGCTCCCACGCCCAAAGAGCCAGCAGGGAAAACTATGCCTTGTTCTAAAGCTCTTTGGGAACCGCTTGCGTAGCCCCACACACCTGGGGGCTACAGGCTTTCCTGCTGCCTTCAGCCTCAAAACCACCCTTTCCCACTTGGCGCTGCGCCAGGAACAAAAATGGCCCTATGTCTGGAGACTGGTCCCTTTCCCAAAGAGCCAGCAGGGAAAACTATGCCTTGTTCTAAAGCTCTTTGTGAACCGCTTGCGTGGCCCCACACACCAGGGTGCTGCAGGCTTTCCTGCTGTCTTCAGCCTCAAAACCACCCTTTCCCACATGGCGTCACGCCAGGCCCAAAAATGGCCATATGTCTGGAGACTGGTCCCACGCCCAAAGAGCCAGCAGGGAAAACTATGCCTTGTTCTAAAGCTCTTTGGGAACCACTTGCGTAGCCCCACAGACCTGGGGGCTGCAGGCTTTCCTGCTGCCTTCAGCCTCAAAACCACCCTTTCCCACTTGGCGCCGCGCCAGGCCCAAAAATGGCCATATGTCTGGAGATTGGTCACACGCCAAAACAGCCAGCAGGGAAAACTATGCCTTATTATAAAGCTCTTTGGGAACCGTTTGAGTAGCCCCACACACCTGCGGGCTGCAGTCTTTCCTGCTCTCTTCAGCCTCAAAAGCACCCTTTCCCACTTGGCGTCGCGCCAGGCACAAAAATGGCCATATGTCTGGAGACTGGTCCCTTTCCCAAAGAGCCAGCAGGGAAAAATATGCCTTGTTCTAAAGCTCTTTGGGAACCGCTTGCGTAGCCCCACACACCTGGGGGCTGCAGGCTTTCCTGCTGCCTTCAGCCTCAAAGGCACCCTTTCCCACATGGCGTCACGCCAGGCCCAAAAATGGCCATATGTCTGGAGACTGCTCCTACGCCCAAAGAGCCAGCAGGGAAAACTATGCCTTGTTCTAAAGCTCTTTGGGAACCGCTTGCGTAGCCCCACACACCTGGGGGCTACAGGCTTTCCTGCTGCCTTCAGCCTCAAAACCACCCTTTCCCACTTGGCGCTGCGCCAGGAACAAAAATGGCCCTATGTCTGGAGACTGGTCCCTTTCCCAAAGAGCCAGCAGGGAAAACTATGCCTTGTTCTAAAGCTCTTTGGGAACCGCTTGCGTGGCCCCACACACCTGGGGGCTGCAGGCTTTCCTGCTGTCTTCAGCCTCAAAACCACCCTTTCCCACACGGTGTTACGCCAGGCCCAAAAATGGCCATATGTCTGGAGATTGGTCCCACGCCCAAAGAGCCAGCAGGGAAAAATATGCCTTGTTCTAAAGCTCTTTGGGAACCGCTTTCGTAGCCCCACAGACCTGGGGGCTGCAGGCTTTCCTGCTGCCTTCAGCCTCAAAACCACCCTTTCCCACATGGCGTCACGCCAGGCACAAAAATGGCCATATGTGTGGAGATTGGTCCCACGCACAAAGAGCCAGCAGGGAAAACTATGCCTTGTTCTAAAGCTCTTTGGGAACCGCTTGCGTAGCCCCACACAAACTGGGGGCTGCAGGCTTTCCTGCTGCCTTCAGCCTCAAAACCACCCTTTCCCACATGGCGTCACGCCAGGCACAAAAATGGCCATATGTCTGGAGACTGGTCCCACGCCCAAAGAGCCAGCAGAGAAAAATATGCCTTGTTCTAAAGCTCTTTGGGAACCGCTTGCGTGGCCCCACAGACCTGGGGGCTGCAGGCTTTCCTGCTGCCTTCAGCCTCAAAACCACCCTTTCCCACATGGCGCTGCGCCAGGCCCAAAAATGGCCATATGTCTGGAGACTGGTCTCACGCCGAAAGAGCCAGCAGGGAAAACTATGCCTTGTTCTAAAGCTCTTTGGGAACCTCTTGCGTCGCCCCACACACCTGGGGGCTGCAGGCTTTCCTGCTGCCTTCAGCCTCAAAACCACCCTTTCCCACATGGCGTCACGCCAGGCCCAAAAATGGCCATATGTCTGGAGACTGCTCCCACGCCCAAAGAGCCAGCAGGGAAAACTATGCCTTGTTCTAAAGCTCTTTGGGAACCGCTTGCGTAGCCCCACACACCTGGGGGCTGCAGGCTTTCCTGCTGCCTTCAGCCTCAAAAGCACCCTTTCCCACTTGGCGTCGCGCCAGGCACAAAAATGGCCATATGTCTGGAGATTGGTCCCACGCCCAAAGAGCCAGCAGGGAAAACTATGCCTTGTTCTAAAGCTCTTTGGGAACCGCTTGCGTAGCCCCACACACCTGGGGGCTGCAGGTTTTCCTGCTGCCTTCAGCCTCAAAACCACCCTTTCCCACTTGGCGTCGCGCTAGGCACAAAAATGGCCATATGTCTGGAGACTGGTCCCTTTCCCAAAGAGCCAGCAGGGAAAAATATGCCTTGTTCTAAAGCTCTTTGGGAACCGCTTGCGTAGCCCCACACACCTGGGGGCTGCAGGCTTTCCTGCTGCCTTCAGCCTTAAAGGCACCCTTTCCCACATGGCGTCACGCCAGGAACAAAAATGGCCATATGTCTGGAGATTGGTCCCACGACCAAAGAGCCAGCAGGGAAAACTATGCCTTGTTCTAAAGCTCTTTGGGAACCACTTGCGTAGCCCCACACACCTGGGGGCTGCAGGCTTTCCTGCTGCCTTCAGCCTCAAAACCACCCTTTCCCACATAGCGTCACGCCAGGCACAAAAACGGCCATATGTCTGGAGATTGGTCCCACGCCCAAAGAACCAGCAGGGAAAACTATGCCTTGTTCTATAGCTCTTTGGGAACCGCTTGCGTAGCCCCACACACCTGGGGGCTGCAGGCTTTCCTGCTGCCTTCAGCCTCAAAACCACCCTTTCCCACATGGCGCTGCGCCAGGCACAAAAATGGCCATATGTCTAGAGATTGGTCCCACGCCCAAAGAGCCAGCAGGGAAAACTATGCCTTGTTCTAAAGCTCTTTGGGAACCGCTTGCGTAGCCCCACAGACTTGGGGGCTGCAGGCTTTTCTGCTGCCTTCAGCCTCAAAACCACCCTTTCCCACTTGGCGCCACGCCAGGCCCAAAAATGGCCATATGTCTGGAGATTGGTTCCACGCCCAAAGAGCCAGCAGGGAAAACTATGCCTTGTTCTAAAGCTCTTTGGGAACCGCTTGCGTGGCCCCACACACCAGGGTGCTGCAGGCTTTCCTGCTGTCTTCAGCCTCAAAACCACCCTTTCCCACATGGTGTTACGCCAGGCCCAAAAATGGCCATATGTCTGGAGATTGGTCCCACGCCCAAAGAGCCAGCAGGGAAAACTATGCCTTGTTCTAAAGCTCTTTGGGAACCACTTGTGTAGCCCCACACACCTGGGGGCTGCAGGCTTTCCTGCTGCCTTCAGCCTCAAAACCACCCTTTCCCACATGGCGTCACGCCAGGCCCAAAAATGGCCATATGTCTGGAGATTGGTCCCACGCCCAAAGAGCCAGCAGGGAAAACTATGCCTTGTTCTAAAGCTCTTTGGGAACCGCTTGCGTAGCCCCACAGACTTGGGGGCTGCAGGCTTTTCTGCTGCCTTCAGCCTCAAAACCACCCTTTCCCACTTGGCGCCACGCCAGGCCCAAAAATGGCCATATGTCTGGAGATTGGTTCCACGCCCAAAGAGCCAGCAGGGAAAACGATGCCTTATTCTAAATCTCTTTGGGAACCGCTTGCGTGGCCCCGCAGACCTGGGGGCTGCAGGCTTTCCTGCTGCCTTCAGCCTCAAAACCACCCTTTCCCACTTGGCGTCGCGCCACGCACAAAAATGGCCATATGTCTGGAGGGTGGTCCCACTCCCAAAGAGCCAGCAGGGAAAACTATGCCTTGTTCTAAAGCTCTTTGGGAACCACTTGCGTGGCCTCACAGACCTGGGGGTTGCAGACTTTCCTGCTGCCTTCAGCCTCAAAGGCACCCTGTCCCACTTGGCGCTGCGCCAGGCCCAGAAAAGGCCATATGTCTGGAGATTGGTCCCACGCCCAAAGAGCCAGCAGGGAAAACTATGCCTTGTTCTAAAGCTCTTTAGGAACCGCTTGCGTGGCCTCACAGACCTGGGGGTTGCAGACTTTCCTGCTGCCTTCAGCCTCAAAACCACCCTTTTCCCTCATGGCGTCACGCCAGGTACAAAAATGGCCATATGTCTGGAGATTGGTCCCACGCCCAAAGAGCCAGCAGGGAAAACTATGCCTTGATCTAAAGCTCTTTGGGAACCGCTTGCGTAGCCCCACAGACCTGGGGGCTGCAGTCTTTCCTGCTGCCTTCAGCCTCAAAACCACCCTTTCCCACTTGGCGCCGCGCCAGCACAAAAATGGCAATATGCCTGGAGATTGGTCCCACGCCCAAAGAGCCAGCAGGGAAAACTATGCCTTGTTCTAAAGCTCTTAGGGAACGGCTTGCGTAGCCCCACAGACCTGGGGGCTGCAGGCTTTCCTGCTGCCTTCAGCCTCAAAACCACCCTTTCCCACTTGGTGCCGCGCCAGGCCCAAAAATGGCCATATGTCTGGAGACTGGTCCCACGCCCAAAGAGCCGGCAGGGAACACTATGCCTTGTTCTAAAGCTCTTTGGGAACCGCTTGCGTAGCCCCACACACCTGGGGGCTGCAGGCTTTCCTGCTCTCTTCAGCCTCAGAGGCACCCTTTCCCCACTTGGCGACACGCCAGGCACAAAAATGCCCATATGTCTGGAGCTTGGTTCCACGCCCAAAGAGCCAGCAGGGAAAAATATGCCTTGTTCTAAAGCTCTTTGGGAACCGCTTGCGTGGCCCCACAGACCTGGGGGGTGCAGGCTTTCCTGCTGCCTTCAGCCTCAAAACCACCCTTTCCCACTTGGCGCCGCGCCAGGCACAAAAATGGCCATATGTCTGGAGATTGGTCCCACGCCCAAAGAGCCAGCAGGGAAAACTATACCTTGTTCTAAAGCTCTTTGGAAACCGCTTGCGTGGCCCCACAGACCTGGGGGCTGCAGGCTTTCCTGCTGCCTTCAGCCTCAAAACCACCCTTTCCCTCTTGGCGTCGCGCCAGGCACAAAAATGGCTATATTTCTGGAGACTGGTCCCACGCCCAAAGAGCCAGCAGGGAAAACTATGCCTTGTTCTAAAGCTCTTTGGGAACGGCTTGCGTAGCCCCACACAGACTGGGGGCTGCAGGCATTCCTGCTCTCTTCAGTCTCAAAACCACCCTTTCCCACTTGGCCCCGCGCCAGGCACAAAAATGGCCATATGTCTGGAGACTGGTCCCACGCCCAAAGAGCCAGCAGGGAAAACTATGCCTTGTTCTAAAGCTCTTTGGGAACCGCTTGCGTAGCCCCACACACCTGGGGGCTGCAGGCTTTCCTGCTGCCTTCAGCCTCAAAACCACCCTTTCCCACTTGGTGTCGTGCCACGCACAAAAATGGCTATATTTCTGGAGACTGGTCCCTTTCCCAAAGAGCCAGCAGGGAAAACTATGCCTTGTTCTAAAGCTCTTTGGGAACCGCTTGCGTGGCGTCACAGACCTGGGGGCTGCAGGCTTTCCTGCTGCCTTCAGCCTCAAAACCACCCTTTCCCACATGGCGTCACGCCAGGCACAAAAATGGCCATATGTCTGGAGATTGGTCCCACGCACAAAGAGCCAGCAGGGAAAACTATGCCTTGTTCTAAAGCTCTTTGGGAACCGCTTGCGTGGCGTCACAGACCTGGGGGCTGCAGGCTTTCCTGCTGCCTTCAGCCTCAAAACCACCCTTTCCCACATGGCGTCACGCCAGGCACAAAAATGGCCATATGTCTGGAGATTGGTCCCACGCACAAAGAGCCAGCAGGGAAAACTATGCCTTGTTCTAAAGCTCTTTGGGAACCGCTTGCGTAGCCCCACACACCTGGGGGCTGCAGTCTTTCCTGCTGCCTTCAGCCTCAAAACCACCCTTTCCCACATGGCGTCACGCCAGGCACAAAAATGGCCATATGTCTGGAGACTGGTCCCACGCCCAAAGAGACAGCAGGGAAAAATATGCCTTGTTCTAAAGCTCTTTGGGAACCGCTTGCGTGGCCCCACAGACCTGGGGGCTGCAGGCTTTCCTGCTCTCTTCAACCTCAGAGGCACCCTTTCCCACTTGGCGCCAAGCCAGGCACAAAAATGGCCATATATCTGGAGATTGGTTCCACGCCCAAAGAGCCAGCAGGGAAAACTATGCCTTGTTCTAAAGCTCTTTGGGAACCACTTGTGTAGCCCCACACACCTGGGGGCTGCAGGCTTTCCTGCTGCCTTCAGCCTCAAAACCACCCTTTCCCACATGGCGTCACGCCAGGCCCAAAAATGGCCATATGTCTGGAGACTGGTCCCACGCCCAAAGAGGCAGCAGGGAAAGCTATGCCTTGTTCTAAAGCTCTTTGGGAACCGCTTGCGTAGCCCCACAGACTTGGGGGCTGCAGGCTTTTCTGCTGCCTTCAGCCTCAAAACCACCCTTTCCCACTTGGCGCCACGCCAGGCACAAAAATGGCCATATGTCTGGAGACTGGACCCATGCCCAAAGAGCCAGCAGGGAAAACGATGCCTTATTCTAAATCTCTTTGGGAACCGCTTGCGTGGCCCCGCAGACCTGGGGGCTGCAGGCTTTCCTGCTGCCTTCAGCCTCAAAACCACCCTTTCCCACTTGGCTTCGCTTCAGGCACAAAAATGGCCATATGTCTGGAGACTGGTCCCACGACCAAAGAGCCAGCAGGGAAAACTATGCCTTGTTCTAAAGCTCTTTGGGAACCGCTTGCGTGGCCCCACACACCTGGGGGGTGCAGGCTTTCCTGCTGCCTTCAGCCTCAAAACCACCCTTTCCCACTTGGAGTCGCGCCACGCACAAAAATGGCTATATTTCTGGAGACTGGTCCCTTTCCCAAAGAGCCAGCAGGGAAAACTATGCCTTGTTCTAAAGCTCTTTGGGAACCGCTTGCGTGGCCTCACAGACCTGGGGGTTGCAGACTTTCCTGCTGCCTTCAGCCTCAAAACCACCCTTTTCCCACATGGCGTCACGCCAGGTACAAAAATGGCCATATGTCTGGAGATTGGTCCCACGCCCAAAGAGCCAGCAGGGAAAACTATGCCTTGTTCTAAAGCTCTTTGGGAACCGCTTGCGTAGCCCCACAGACCTGCGGGCTGCAGGCTTTCCTGCTGCCTTCAGCCTCAAAACCACCCTTTCCCACTTGGCGCCGCGCCAGGCCCAAAAATGGCCATATGTCTGGAGATTGGTCCCACGCCCAAAGAGCCAGCAGGGAAAACTATGCCTTGTTCTAAAGCTCTTAGGGAACGGCTTGCGTAGCCCCACAGACCTGGGGGCTGCAGGCTTTCCTGCTGCCTTCAGCCTCAAAACCACCCTTTCCCACTTGGTGCCGCGCCAGGCCCAAAAATGGCCATATGTCTGGAGACTGGTCCCACGCCCAAAGAGCCGGCAGGGAACACTATGCCTTGTTCTAAAGCTCTTTGGGAACCGCTTGCGTAGCCCCACACACCTGGGGGCTGCAGGCTTTCCTGCTCTCTTCAGCCTCAGAGGCACCCTTTCCCACTTGGCGACACGCCAGGCACAAAAATGCCCATATGTCTGGAGCTTGGTTCCACGCCCAAAGAGCCAGCAGGGAAAAATATGCCTTGTTCTAAAGCTCTTTGGGAACCGCTTGCGTGGCCCCACAGACCTGGGGGGTGCAGGCTTTCCTGCTGCCTTCAGCCTCAAAACCACCCTTTCCCACTTGGCGCCGCGCCAGGCCCAAAAATGGCCATATGTCTGGAGATTGGTCCCACGCCCAAAGAGCCAGCAGGGAAAACTATACCTTGTTCTAAAGCTCTTTGGAAACCGCTTGCATGGCCCCACAGACCTGGGGGCTGCAGGCTTTCCTGCTGCCTTCAGCCTCAAAACCACCCTTTCCCTCTTGGCGTCGCGCCAGGCACAAAAATGGCCATATATCTGGAGATTGGTTCCACGCCCAAAGAGCCAGCAGGGAAAACTATGCCTTGTTCTAAAGCTCTTTGGGAACCACTTGTGTAGCCCCACACACCTGGGGGCTGCAGGCTTTCCTGCTGCCTTCAGCCTCAAAACCACCCTTTCCCACATGGCGTCACGCCAGGCCCAAAAATGGCCATATGTCTGGAGACTGGTCCCACGCCCAAAGAGGCAGCAGGGAAAGCTATGCCTTGTTCTAAAGCTCTTTGGGAACCGCTTGCGTAGCCCCACAGACTTGGGGGCTGCAGGCTTTTCTGCTGCCTTCAGCCTCAAAACCACCCTTTCCCACTTGGCGCCACGCCAGGCACAAAAATGGCCATATGTCTGGAGACTGGACCCATGCCCAAAGAGCCAGCAGGGAAAACGATGCCTTATTCTAAATCTCTTTGGGAACCGCTTGCGTGGCCCCGCAGACCTGGGGGCTGCAGGCTTTCCTGCTGCCTTCAGCCTCAAAACCACCCTTTCCCACTTGGCTTCGCTTCAGGCACAAAAATGGCCATATGTCTGGAGACTGGTCCCACGACCAAAGAGCCAGCAGGGAAAACTATG
Source organism: Chroicocephalus ridibundus (assembly GCF_963924245.1). Taxonomy (NCBI): domain Eukaryota; kingdom Metazoa; phylum Chordata; class Aves; order Charadriiformes; family Laridae; genus Chroicocephalus; species Chroicocephalus ridibundus. Next base: position 45,637,393 of record NC_086290.1, read on the forward strand.
CCTTGTTCTAAAGCTCTTTGGGAACCGCTTGCGTGGCCCCACACACCTGGGGGGTGCAGGCTTTCCTGCTGCCTTCAGCCTCAAAACCACCCTTTCCCACTTGGAGTCGCGCCACGCACAAAAATGGCTATATTTCTGGAGACTGGTCCCTTTCCCAAAGAGCCAGCAGGGAAAACTATGCCTTGTTCTAAAGCTCTTTGGGAACCGCTTGCGTGGCCTCACAGACCTGGGGGTTGCAGACTTTCCTGCTGCCTTCAGCCTCAAAACCACCCTTTTCCCACATGGCGTCACGCCAGGTACAAAAATGGCCATATGTCTGGAGATTGGTCCCACGCCCAAAGAGCCAGCAGGGAAAACTATGCCTTGTTCTAAAGCTCTTTGGGAACCGCTTGCGTAGCCCCACAGACCTGCGGGCTGCAGGCTTTCCTGCTGCCTTCAGCCTCAAAACCACCCTTTCCCACTTGGCGCCGCGCCAGGCCCAAAAATGGCCATATGTCTGGAGATTGGTCCCACGCCCAAAGAGCCAGCAGGGAAAACTATGCCTTGTTCTAAAGCTCTTAGGGAACGGCTTGCGTAGCCCCACACACCTGGGGGCTGCAGGCTTTCCTGCTGCCTTCAGCCTCAAAACCACCCTTTCCCACTTGGTGCCGCGCCAGGCCCAAAAATGGCCATATGTCTGGAGACTGGTCCCACGCCCAAAGAGCCGGCAGGGAACACTATGCCTTGTTCTAAAGCTCTTTGGGAACCGCTTGCGTAGCCCCACACACCTGGGGGCTGCAGGCTTTCCTGCTCTCTTCAGCCTCAGAGGCACCCTTTCCCACTTGGCGACACGCCAGGCACAAAAATGCCCATATGTCTGGAGCTTGGTTCCACGCCCAAAGAGCCAGCAGGGAAAAATATGCCTTGTTCTAAAGCTCTTTGGGAACCGCTTGCGTGGCCCCACAGACCTGGGGGGTGCAGGCTTTCCTGCTGCCTTCAGCCTCAAAACCACCCTTTCCCACTTGGCGCCGCGCCAGGCACAAAAATGGCCATATGTCTGGAGACTGGTCCCACGCCCAAAGAGCCAGCAGGGAAAACTATGCCTTGTTCTAAAGCTCTTTGGGAACGGCTTGCGTAGCCCCACACAGACTGGGGGCTGCAGGCATTCCTGCTCTCTTCAGTCTCAAAACCACCCTTTCCCACTTGGCGCCGCGCCAGGCACAAAAATGGCCATATGTCTGGAGATTGGTCCCACGCCCAGAGAGCCAGCAGGGAAAACTATGCCTTGTTCTAAAGCTCTTTGGGAACCGCTTGCGTGGCCCCACACACCTGGGGGCTGCAGGCTTTTCTGCTGCCTTCAGCCTCAAAACCACCCTTTCCCACTTGGCGTCGCGCCACGCACAAAAATGACTATATTTCTGGAGACTGGTCCCTTTCCCAAAGAGCCAGCAGGGAAAACTATGCCTTGTTCTAAAGCTCTTTGGGAACCGCTTGCGTGGCTTCACAGACCTGGGGGCTGCAGACTTTCCTGCTGCCTTCAGACTCAAAACCACCCTTTTCCCACTTGGCGCCGCGCCAGGCACAAAAATGGCCATATGTGTGGAGATTGGTCCCACGCACAAAGAGCCAGCAGGGAAAACTATGCCTTGTTCTAAAGCTCTTTGGGAACCGCTTGCGTAGCCCCACAGACCTGGGGGCTGCAGTCTTTCCTGCTGCCTTCAGCCTCAAAACCACCCTTTCCCACATGGCGTCACGCCAGGCACAAAAATGGCCATATGTCTGGAGACTGGTCCCACGCCCAAAGAGACAGCAGGGAAAAATATGCCTTGTTCTAAAGCTCTTTGGGAACCGCTTGCGTGGCCCCACAGACTTGGGGGCTGCAGGCTTTCCTGCTCTCTTCAACCTCAGAGGCACCCTTTCCCACTTGGCGCCAAGCCAGGCACAAAAATGGCCATATATCTGGAGATTGGTTCCACGCCCAAAGAGCCAGCAGGGAAAACTATGCCTTGTTCTAAAGCTCTTTGGGAACCACTTGTGTAGCCCCACACACCTGGGGGCTGCAGGCTTTCCTGCTGCCTTCAGCCTCAAAACCACCCTTTCCCACATGGCGTCACGCCAGGCCCAAAAATGGCCATATGTCTGGAGACTGGTCCCACGCCCAAAGAGGCAGCAGGGAAAGCTATGCCTTGTTCTAAAGCTCTTTGGGAACCGCTTGCGTGGCCCCGCAGACCTGGGGGCTGCAGGCTTTCCTGCTGCCTTCAGCCTCAAAACCACCCTTTCCCACTTGGCTTCGCTTCAGGCACAAAAATGGCCATATGTCTGGAGACTGGTCCCACGCCCAAAGAGCCAGCAGGGAAAACTATGCCTTGTTCTAAAGCTCTTTGGGAACCGCTTGCGTGGCCCCACACACCTGGGGGGTGCAGGCTTTCCTGCTGCCTTCAGCCTCAAAACCACCCTTTCCCACTTGGAGTCGCGCCACGCACAAAAATGGCTATATTTCTGGAGACTGGTCCCTTTCCCAAAGAGCCAGCAGGGAAAACTATGCCTTGTTCTAAAGCTCTTTGGGAACCGCTTGCGTGGCCTCACAGACCTGGGGGTTGCAGACTTTCCTGCTGCCTTCAGCCTCAAAACCACCCTTTTCCCACATGGCGTCACGCCAGGTACAAAAATGGCCATATGTCTGGAGATTGGTCCCACGCCCAAAGAGCCAGCAGGGAAAACTATGCCTTGTTCTAAAGCTCTTTGGGAACCGCTTGCGTAGCCCCACAGACCTGGGGGCTGCAGGCTTTCCTGCTGCCTTCAGCCTCAAAACCACCCTTTCCCACTTGGCGCCGCGCCAGCACAAAAATGGCCATATGTCTGGAGATTGGTCCCACGCCCAAAGAGCCAGCAGGGAAAACTATGCCTTGTTCTAAAGCTCTTAGGGAACGGCTTGCGTAGCCCCACAGACCTGGGGGCTGCAGGCTTTCCTGCTGCCTTCAGCCTCAAAACCACCCTTTCCCACTTGGTGCCGCGCCAGCCCCAAAAATGGCCATATGTCTGGAGACTGGTCCCACGCCCAAAGAGCCGGCAGGGAACACTATGCCTTGTTCTAAAGCTCTTTGGGAACCGCTTGCGTAGCCCCACAGACCTGGGGGCTGCAGGCTTTCCTGCTCTCTTCAGCCTCAGACGCACCCTTTCCCACTTGGCGTCACGCCAGGCACAAAAATGCCCATATGTCTGGAGCTTGGTTCCACGCCCAAAGAGCCAGCAGGGAAAAATATGCCTTGTTCTAAAGCTCTTTGGGAACCGCTTGCGTGGCCCCACAGACCTGGGGGGTGCAGGCTTTCCTGCTGCCTTCAGCCTCAAAACCACCCTTTCCCACTTGGCGCCGCGCCAGGCCCAAAAATGGCCATATGTCTGGAGATTGGTCCCACGCCCAAAGAGCCAGCAGGGAAAACTATACCTTGTTCTAAAGCTCTTTGGAAACCGCTTGCATGGCCCCACAGACCTGGGGGCTGCAGGCTTTCCTGCTGCCTTCAGCCTCAAAACCACCCTTTCCCTCTTGGCGTCGCGCCAGGCACAAAAATGGCTATATTTCTGGAGACTGGTCCCACGCCCAAAGAGCCAGCAGGGAAAACTATGCCTTGTTCTAAAGCTCTTTGGGAACGGCTTGCGTAGCCCCACACAGACTGGGGGCTGCAGGCATTCCTGCTCTCTTCAGTCTCAAAACCACCCTTTCCCACTTGGCGCCGCGCCAGGCACAAAAATGGCCATATGTGTGGAGATTGGTCCCACGCACAAAGAGGCAGCAGGGAAAGCTATACCTTGTTCTAAAGCTCTTTGGGAACCGCTTGCGTGGCCCCACAGACCTGGGGGCTGCAGGCTTTCCTGCTCTCTTCAACCTCAGAGGCACCCTTTCCCACTTGGCGCCAAGCCAGGCACAAAAATGGCCATATATCTGGAGATTGGTTCCACGCCCAAAGAGCCAGCAGGGAAAACTATGCCTTGTTCTAAAGCTCTTTGGGAACCACTTGTGTAGCCCCACACACCTGGGGGCTGCAGGCTTTCCTGCTGCCTTCAGCCTCAAAACCACCCTTTCCCACATGGCGTCACGCCAGGCCCAAAAATGGCCATATGTCTGGAGACTGGTCCCACGCCCAAAGAGGCAGCAGGGAAAGCTATGCCTTGTTCTAAAGCTCTTTGGGAACCGCTTGCGTAGCCCCACAGACTTGGGGGCTGCAGGCTTTTCTGCTGCCTTCAGCCTCAAAACCACCCTTTCCCACTTGGCGCCACGCCAGGCACAAAAATGGCCATATGTCTGGAGACTGGACCCACGCCCAAAGAGCCAGCAGGGAAAACGATGCCTTATTCTAAATCTCTTTGGGAACCGCTTGCGTGGCCCCGCAGACCTGGGGGCTGCAGGCTTTCCTGCTGCCTTCAGCCTCAAAACCACCCTTTCCCACTTGGCTTCGCTTCAGGCACAAAAATGGCCATATGTCTGGAGACTGGTCCCACGACCAAAGAGCCAGCAGGGAAAACTATGCCTTGTTCTAAAGCTCTTTGGGAACCGCTTGCGTGGCCCCACACACCTGGGGGGTGCAGGCTTTCCTGCTGCCTTCAGCCTCAAAACCACCCTTTCCCACTTGGAGTCGCGCCACGCACAAAAATGGCTATATTTCTGGAGACTGGTCCCTTTCCCAAAGAGCCAGCAGGGAAAACTATGCCTTGTTCTAAAGCTCTTTGGGAACCGCTTGGGTGGCCTCACAGACCTGGGGGTTGCAGACTTTCCTGCTGCCTTCAGCCTCAAAACCACCCTTTTCCCACATGGCGTCACGCCAGGTACAAAAATGGCCATATGTCTGGAGATTGGTCCCACGCCCAAAGAGCCAGCAGGGAAAACTATGCCTTGTTCTAAAGCTCTTTGGGAACCGCTTGCGTAGCCCCACACACCTGGGGGCTGCAGGCTTTCCTGCTGCCTTCAGCCTCAAAACCACCCTTTCCCTCTTGGCGCCGCGCCAGCACAAAAATGGCCATATGTCTGGAGATTGGTCCCACGCCCAAAGAGCCAGCAGGGAAAACTATGCCTTGTTCTAAAGCTCTTAGGGAACGGCTTGCGTAGCCCCACAGACCTGGGGGCTGCAGGCTTTCCTGCTGCCTTCAGCCTCAAAACCACCCTTTCCCACTTGGTGCCGCGCCAGGCCCAAAAATGGCCATATGTCTGGAGACTGGTCCCACGCCCAAAGAGCCGGCAGGGAACACTATGCCTTGTTCTAAAGCTCTTTGGGAACCGCTTGCGTAGCCCCACACACCTGGGGGCTGCAGGCTTTCCTGCTCTCTTCAGCCTCAGACGCACCCTTTCCCACTTGGCGACACGCCAGGCACAAAAATGCCCATATGTCTGGAGCTTGGTTCCACGCCCAAAGAGCCAGCAGGGAAAACTATGCCTTGTTCTAAAGCTCTTTGGGAACCGCTTGCGTGGCCCCACAGACCTGGGGGGTGCAGGCTTTCCTGCTGCCTTCAGCCTCAAAACCACCCTTTCCCACTTGGCGCCGCGCCAGGCCCAAAAATGGCCATATGTCTGGAGATTGGTCCCACGCCCAAAGAGCCAGCAGGGAAAACTATACCTTGTTCTAAAGCTCTTTGGAAACCGCTTGCATGGCCCCACAGACCTGGGGGCTGCAGGCTTTCCTGCTGCCTTCAGCCTCAAAACCACCCTTTCCCTCTTGGCGTCGCGCCAGGCACAAAAATGGCTATATTTCTGGAGACTGGTCCCACGCCCAAAGAGCCAGCAGGGAAAACTATGCCTTGTTCTAAAGCTCTTTGGGAACGGCTTGCGTAGCCCCACACAGACTGGGGGCTGCAGGCATTCCTGCTCTCTTCAGTCTCAAAACCACCCTTTCCCACTTGGCGCCGCGCCAGGCACAAAAATGGCCATATGTCTGGAGACTGGTCCCACGCCCAGAGAGCCAGCAGGGAAAACTATGCCTTGTTCTAAAGCTCTTTGGGAACCGCTTGCGTGGCCCCACACACCTGGGGGCTGCAGGCTTTTCTGCTGCCTTCAGCCTCAAAACCACCCTTTCCCACTTGGCGTCGCGCCACGCACAAAAATGGCTATATTTCTGGAGACTGGTCCCTTTCCCAAAGAGCCAGCAGGGAAAACTATGCCTTGTTCTAAAGCTCTTTGGGAACCGCTTGCGTGGCTTCACAGACCTGGGGGCTGCAGACTTTCCTGCTGCCTTCAGACTCAAAACCACCCTTTTCCCACTTGGCGCCGCGCCACGCACAAAAATGGCCATATGTCTGGAGACTGGTCCCACGCCCAAAGAGCCAGCAGAGAAAACTATGCCTTGTTCTAAAGCTCTTTGGGAACCGCTTGCGTAGCCCCACACACCTGGGGGCTGCAGGCTTTCCTGCTGCCTTCAGCCTCAAAACCACCCTTTCCCACTTGGCGTCGTGCCACGCACAAAAATGGCTATATTTCTGGAGACTGGTCCCTTTCCCAAAGAGCCAGCAGGGAAAACTATGCCTTGTTCTAAAGCTCTTTGGGAACCGCTTGCGTGGCGTCACAGACCTGGGGGCTGCAGGCTTTCCTGCTGCCTTCAGCCTCAAAACCACCCTTTCCCACATGGCGTCACGCCAGGCACAAAAATGGCCATATGTGTGGAGATTGGTCCCACGCACAAAGAGCCAGCAGGGAAAACTATGCCTTGTTCTAAAGCTCTTTGGGAACCGCTTGCGTAGCCCCACACACCTGGGGGCTGCAGTCTTTCCTGCTGCCTTCAGCCTCAAAACCACCCTTTCCCACATGGCGTCACGCCAGGCACAAAAATGGCCATATGTCTGGAGACTGGTCCCACGCCCAAAGAGCCAGCAGGGAAAAATATGCCTTGTTCTAAAGCTCTTTGGGAACCGCTTGCGTGGCCCCACAGACCTGGGGGCTGCAGGCTTTCCTGCTGCCTTCAGCCTCAAAACCACCCTTTCCCACTTGGCGCCAAGCCAGGCACAAAAATGGCCATATATCTGGAGATTGGTTCCACGCCCAAAGAGCCAGCAGGGAAAACTATGCCTTGTTCTAAAGCTCTTTGGGAACCACTTGTGTAGCCCCACACACCTGGGGGCTGCAGGCTTTCCTGCTGCCTTCAGCCTCAAAACCACCCTTTCCCACATGGCGTCACGCCAGGCCCCAAAATGGCCATATGTCTTGAGATTGGTCCCACGCCCAAAGAGCCAGCAGGGAAAACTATGCCTTGTTCTAAAGCTCTTTGGGAACCGTTTGCGTAGCCCCACAGACTTGGGGGCTGCAGGCTTTTCTGCTGCCTTCAGCCTCAAAACCACCCTTTCCCACTTGGCGCCACGCCAGGCCCAAAAATGGCCATATTTCTGGAGACTGGACCCACGCCCAAAGAGCCAGCAGGGAAAACGATGCCTTATTCTAAATCTCTTTGGGAACCGCTTGCGTGGCCCCGCAGACCTGGGGGCTGCAGGCTTTCCTGCTGCCTTCAGCCTCAAAACCACCCTTTCCCACTTGGCTTCGCTTCAGGCACAAAAATGGCCATATGTCTGGAGACTGGTCCCACGCCCAAAGAGCCAGCAGGGAAAACTATGCCTTGTTCTAAAGCTCTTTGGGAACCGCTTGCGTAGCCCCACACACCTGGGGGCTGCAGTCTTTCCTGCTGCCTTCAGCCTCAAAACCACCCTTTCCCACATGGCGTCACGCCAGGCACAAAAATGGCCATATGTCTGGAGACTGGTCCCACGCCCAAAGAGCCAGCAGGGAAAAATATGCCTTGTTCTAAAGCTCTTTGGAAACCGCTTGCGTGGCCCCACAGACCTGGGGGGTGCAGGCTTTCCTGCTGCCTTCAGCCTCAAAACCACCCTTTCCCACTTGGAGTCGCGCCACGCACAAAAATGGCTATATTTCTGGAGACTGGTCCCTTTCCCAAAGAGCCAGCAGGGAAAACTATGCCTTGTTCTAAAGCTCTTTGGGAACCGCTTGCGTGGCCTCACAGACCTGGGGGTTGCAGACTTTCCTGCTGCCTTCAGCCTCAAAACCACCCTTTTCCCACATGGCGTCACGCCAGGTACAAAAATGGCCATATGTCTGGAGATTGGTCCCACGCCCAAAGAGCCAGCAGGGAAAACTATGCCTTGTTTTAAAGCTCTTAGGGAACGGCTTGCGTAGCCCCACAGACCTGGGGGCTGCAGGCTTTCCTGCTGCCTTCAGCCTCAAAACCACCCTTTCCCACTTGGTGCCGCGCCAGGCCCAAAAATGGCCATATGTCTGGAGACTGGTCCCACGCCCAAAGAGCCGGCAGGGAACACTATGCCTTGTTCTAAAGCTCTTTGGGAACCGCTTGCGTAGCCCCACACACCTGGGGGCTGCAGGCTTTCCTGCTCTCTTCAACCTCAGAGGCACCCTTTCCCACTTGGCGACACGCCAGGCACAAAAATGGCCATATGTCTGGAGACTGGTCCCACGCCCAAAGAGCCAGCAGGGAAAAATATGCCTTGTTCTAAAGCTCTTTGGGAACCGCTTGCGTAGCCCCACACACCTGGGGGCTGCAGGCTTTCCTGCTCTCTTCAGCCTCAGACGCACCCTTTCCCACTTGGCGACACGCCAGGCACAAAAATGCCCATATGTCTGGAGCTTGGTTCCACACCCAAAGAGCCAGCAGGGAAAACTATGCCTTGTTCTAAAGCTCTTTGGGAACCGCTTGCGTGGCCCCACAGACCTGGGGGGTGCAGGCTTTCCTGCTGCCTTCAGCCTCAAAACCACCCTTTCCCACTTGGCGCCGCGCCAGGCCCAAAAATGGCCATATGTCTGGAGATTGGTCCCACGCCCAAAGAGCCAGCAGGGAAAACTATACCTTGTTCTAAAGCTCTTTGGAAACCGCTTGCATGGCCCCACAGACCTGGGGGCTGCAGGCTTTCCTGCTGCCTTCAGCCTCAAAACCACCCTTTCCCTCTTGGCGTCGCGCCAGGCACAAAAATGGCTATATTTCTGGAGACTGGTCCCACGCCCAAAGAGCCAGCAGGGAAAACTATGCCTTGTTCTAAAGCTCTTTGGGAACGGCTTGCGTAGCCCCACACAGACTGGGGGCTGCAGGCATTCCTGCTCTCTTCAGTCTCAAAACCACCCTTTCCCACTTGGCGCCGCGCCAGGCACAAAAATGGCCATATGTCTGGAGACTGGTCCCACGCCCAAAGAGCCAGCAGGGAAAACTATGCCTTGTTCTAAAGCTCTTTGGGAACCGCTTGCGTGGCCCCACACACCTGGGGGCTGCAGGCTTTTCTGCTGCCTTCAGCCTCAAAACCACCCTTTCCCACTTGGCGTCGCGCCACGCACAAAAATGGCTATATTTCTGGAGACTGGTCCCTTTCCCAAAGAGCCAGCAGGGAAAACTATGCCTTGTTCTAAAGCTCTTTGGGAACCGCTTGCGTGGCTTCACAGACCTGGGGGCTGCAGACTTTCCTGCTGCCTTCAGACTCAAAACCACCCTTTTCCCACTTGGCGCCGCGCCACGCACAAAAATGGCCATATGTCTGGAGACTGGTCCCACGCCCAAAGAGCCAGCAGAGAAAACTATGCCTTGTTCTAAAGCTCTTTGGGAACCGCTTGCGTAGCCCCACACACCTGGGGGCTGCAGGCTTTCCTGCTGCCTTCAGCCTCAAAACCACCCTTTCCCACTTGGCGTCGTGCCACGCACAAAAATGGCTATATTTCTGGAGACTGGTCCCTTTCCCAAAGAGCCAGCAGGGAAAACTATGCCTTGTTCTAAAGCTCTTTGGGAACCGCTTGCGTGGCGTCACAGACCTGGGTGCTGCAGGCTTTCCTGCTGCCTTCAGCCTCAAAACCACCCTTTCCCACATGGCGTCACGCCAGGCACAAAAATGGCCATATGTGTGGAGATTGGTCCCACGCACAAAGAGCCAGCAGGGAAAACTATGCCTTGTTCTAAAGCTCTTTGGGAACCGCTTGCGTAGCCCCACACACCTGGGGGCTGCAGGCTTTCCTGCTGCCTTCAGCCTCAAAACCACCCTTTCCCACATGGCGTCACGCCAGGCACAAAAATGGCCATATGTCTGGAGACTGGTCCCACGCCCAAAGAGCCAGCAGGGAAAAATATGCCTTGTTCTAAAGCTCTTTGGGAACCGCTTGCGTGGCCCCACAGACCTGGGGGCTGCAGGCTTTCCTGCTGCCTTCAGCCTCAAAACCACCCTTTCCCACTTGGCGCCAAGCCAGGCACAAAAATGGCCATATATCTGGAGATTGGTTCCACGCCCAAAGAGCCAGCAGGGAAAACTATGCCTTGTTCTAAAGCTCTTTGGGAACCACTTGTGTAGCCCCACACACCTGGGGGCTGCAGGCTTTCCTGCTGCCTTCAGCCTCAAAACCACCCTTTCCCACATGGCGTCACGCCAGGCCCCAAAATGGCCATATGTCTTGAGATTGGTCCCACGCCCAAAGAGCCAGCAGGGAAAACTATGCCTTGTTCTAAAGCTCTTTGGGAACCGTTTGCGTAGCCCCACAGACTTGGGGGCTTCAGGCTTTTCTGCTGCCTTCAGCCTCAAAACCACCCTTTCCCACTTGGCGCCACGCCAGGCCCAAAAATGGCCATATGTCTGGAGACTGGACCCACGCCCAAAGAGCCAGCAGGGAAAACGATGCCTTATTCTAAATCTCTTTGGGAACCGCTTGCGTGGCCCCGCAGACCTGGGGGCTGCAGGCTTTCCTGCTGCCTTCAGCCTCAAAACCACCCTTTCCCACTTGGCTTCGCTTCAGGCACAAAAATGGCCATATGTCTGGAGACTGGTCCCACGACCAAAGAGCCAGCAGGGAAAACTATGCCTTGTTCTAAAGCTCTTTGGGAACCGCTTGCGTAGCCCCACACACCTGGGGGCTGCAGTCTTTCCTGCTGCCTTCAGCCTCAAAACCACCCTTTCCCACATGGCGTCACGCCAGGCACAAAAATGGCCATATGTCTGGAGACTGGTCCCACGCCCAAAGAGCCAGCAGGGAAAAATATGCCTTGTTCTAAAGCTCTTTGGAAACCGCTTGCGTGGCCCCACAGACCTGGGGGGTGCAGGCTTTCCTGCTGCCTTCAGCCTCAAAACCACCCTTTCCCACTTGGAGTCGCGCCACGCACAAAAATGGCTATATTTCTGGAGACTGGTCCCTTTCCCAAAGAGCCAGCAGGGAAAACTATGCCTTGTTCTAAAGCTCTTTGGGAACCGCTTGCGTGGCCTCACAGACCTGGGGGTTGCAGACTTTCCTGCTGCCTTCAGCCTCAAAACCACCCTTTTCCCACATGGCGTCACGCCAGGTACAAAAATGGCCATATGTCTGGAGATTGGTCCCACGCCCAAAGAGCCAGCAGGGAAAACTATGCCTTGTTTTAAAGCTCTTAGGGAACGGCTTGCGTAGCCCCACAGACCTGGGGGCTGCAGGCTTTCCTGCTGCCTTCAGCCTCAAAACCACCCTTTCCCACTTGGTGCCGCGCCAGGCCCAAAAATGGCCATATGTCTGGAGACTGGTCCCACGCCCAAAGAGCCGGCAGGGAACACTATGCCTTGTTCTAAAGCTCTTTGGGAACCGCTTGCGTAGCCCCACACACCTGGGGGCTGCAGGCTTTCCTGCTCTCTTCAACCTCAGAGGCACCCTTTCCCACTTGGCGACACGCCAGGCACAAAAATGGCCATATGTCTGGAGACTGGTCCCACGCCCAAAGAGCCAGCAGGGAAAAATATGCTTTGTTCTAAAGCTCTTTGGGAACCGCTTGCGTGGCCCCACAGACCTGGGGGCTGCAGGCTTTCCTGCTGCCTTCAGCCTCAAAACCACCCTTTCCCACTTGGCGCCAAGCCAGGCACAAAAATGGCCATATATCTGGAGACTGGTTCCACGCCCAAAGAGCCAGCAGGGAAAACTATGCCTTGTTCTAAAGCTCTTTGGGAACCACTTGTGTAGCCCCACACACCTGGGGGCTGCAGGCTTTCCTGCTGCCTTCAGCCTCAAAACCACCCTTTCCCTCTTGGCGTCGCGCCAGGCACAAAAATGGCTATATTTCTGGAGACTGGTCCCAAGCCCAAAGAGCCAGCAGGGAAAACTATGCCTTGTTCTAAAGCTCTTTGGGAACGGCTTGCGTAGCCCCACACAGACTGGGGGCTGCAGGCATTCCCGCTCTCTTCAGTCTCAAAACCACCCTTTCCCACTTGGCGCCGCGCCAGGCACAAAAATGGCCATATGTCTGGAGACTGGTCCCACGCCCAGAGAGCCAGCAGGGAAAACTATGCCTTGTTCTAAAGCTCTTTGGGAACCGCTTGCGTGGCCCCACACACCTGGGGGCTGCAGGCTTTCCTGCTGCCTTCAGCCTCAAAACCACCCTTTCCCACTTGGCGTCGCGCCACGCACAAAAATGGCCATATGTCTGGAGACTGGTCCCTTTCCCAAAGAGCCAGCAGGGAAAACTATGCCTTGTTCTAAAGCTCTTTGGGAACCGCTTGCGTAGCCCCACACACCTGGGGGCTGCAGGCTTTCCTGCTGCCTTCAGCCTCAAAACCACCCTTTTCCCACATGGCGTCACGCCAGGCCCAAAAATGGCCATATGTCTGGAGACTGGTCCCACGCCCAAAGAGCCAGCAGGGAAAACTATGCCTTGTTCTAAAGCTCTTTGGGAACCGCTTGCGTAGCCCCACACACCTGGGGGCTGCAGGCTTTCCTGCTGCCTTCAGCCTCAAAACCACCCTTTCCCACTTGGCGTCACGCCAGGCACAAAAATGGCCATATGTCTGGAGACTGGTCCCACGCCCAAAGAGCCAGCAGGGAAAACTATGCCTTGTTCTAAAGCTCTTTGGGAACCGCTTGCGTAGCCCCACACACCTGCTGGCTGCAGGCTTTCCTGCTCTCTTCAGCCTCAAAGGCACCCTGTCCCACTTGGCGCCGCGCCAGGCCCAAAAATGGCCATATGTCTGGAGGTTGGTCCCACGCCGAAAGAGCCAGCATGGAAAACTATGCCTTGTTCTAAAGCTCTTTGGGAACCGCTTGCGTAGCCCCACACACCTGGGGGCTGCAGGCTTTCCTGCTGCCTTCAGCCTCAAAACCACCCTTTCCCACTTGGCGCCGCGCCAGGCACAAAAATGGCCCTATGTCTGGAGACTGGTCCCTTTCCCAAAGAGCCAGCAGGGAAAACTATGCCTTGTTCTAAAGCTCTTTGGGAACCGCTTGCGTGGCCCCACACACCAGGGTGCTGCAGGCTTTCCTGCTGCCTTCAGCCTCAAAACCACCCTTTCCCACATGGCTTTACGCCAGGCCCAAAAATGGCCATATATCTGGAGATTGGTCCCACGCCCAAAGAGCCAGCAGGGAAAAATATGCCTTGTTCTAAAGCTCTTTTGGAACCGCTTGCGTAGCCCCACAGACCTGCGGGCTGCAGGCTTTCCTGCTGCCTTCAGCCTCAAAACCACCCTTTCCCACATGGCGTCACGCCAGGCCCAAAAATGGCCATATGTCTGGAGATTGGTCCCACGACCAAAGAGCCAGCAGGGAAAACTATGCCTTGTTCTAAAGCTCTTTGGGAACCGCTTGCGTAGCCCCACAGACTTGGGGGCTGCAGGCTTTCCTGCTGCCTTCAGCCTCAAAACCACCCTTTCCCACATGGCGTCACGCCAGGCACAAAAATGGCCATATGTCTGGAGACTGGTCCCACGCCCAAAGAGCCAGCAGGGAAAAATATGCCTTGTTCTAAAGCTCTTTGGGAACCGCTTGCGTAGCCCCACAGACCTGGGGGCTGCGGCTTTCCTGCTCTCTTCAGCCTCAGAGGCACCCTTTCCCACTTGGCGACACGCCAGGCACAAAAATGGCCATATGTCTGGAGCTTGGTTCCACGCCCAAAGAGCCAGCAGGGAAAACGATGCCTTGTTCTAAAGCTCTTTGGGAACCGCTTGCGTGGCCCCACAGACCTGGGGGGTGCAGGCTTTCCTGCTGCCTTCAGCCTCAAAACCACCCTTTCCCACTTGGCGCCGCGCCAGGCACAAAAATGGCCATATGTCTGGAGATTGGTCCCACGCCCAAAGAGCCAGCAGGGAAAACTATGCCTTGTTCTAAAGCTCTTTGGGAACGGCTTGCGTAGCCCCACACAAACTGGGGGCTGCAGGCATTCCTGCTCTCTTCAGTCTCAAAACCACCCTTTCCCACTTGGCGCCGCGCCAGGCACAAAAATGGCCATATGTCTGGAGACTGGTCCCACGCCCAGAGAGCCAGCAGGGAAAACTATGCCTTGTTCTAAAGCTCTTTGGGAACCGCTTGCGTGGCCCCACAAACCTGGGGGCTGCAGGCTTTCCTGCTGCCTTCAGCCTCAAAACCACCCTTTCCCACTTGGCGCCGCGCCAGGCACAAAAATGGCCCTATGTCTGGAGACTGGTCCCTTTCCCAAAGAGCCAGCAGGGAAAACTATGCCTTGTTCTAAAGCTCTTTGGGAACCGCTTGTGTGGCCCCACAGACCTGGGGGCTGCAGGCTTTCCTGCTGCCTTCAGCCTCAAAACCACCCTTTCCCACATGGCTTTACGCGAGGCCCAAAAATGGCCATATGTCTGGAGATTGGTCCCACGCCCAAAGAGCCAGCAGGGAAAACGATGCCTTGTTCTAAAGCTCTTTGGGAACCGCTTGCGTGGCCCCACACACCTGGGGGGTGCAGGCTTTCCTGCTGCCTTCAGCCTCAAAACCACCCTTTCCCACTTGGCGCCGCGCCAGGCACAAAAATGGCCATATGTCTGGAGATTGGTCCCACGCCCAAAGAGCCAGCAGGGAAAACTATGCCTTGTTCTAAAGCTCTTTGGAAACCGCTTGCGTGGCCCCACACACCTGGGGGCTGCAGGCTTTCCTGCTGCCTTCAGCCTCAAAACCACCCTTTCCCTCTTGGCGTCGCGCCAGGCACAAAAATGGCTATATTTCTGGAGACTGGTCCCAAGCCCAAAGAGCCAGCAGGGAAAACTATGCCTTGTTCTAAAGCTCTTTGGGAACAGCTTGCGTAGCCCCACACAGACTGGGGGCTGCAGGCATTCCCGCTCTCTTCAGTCTCAAAACCACCCTTTCCCACTTGGCGCCGCGCCAGGCACAAAAATGGCCATATGTCTGGAGACTGGTCCCACGCCCAGAGAGCCAGCAGGGAAAACTATGCCTTGTTCTAAAGCTCTTTGGGAACCGCTTGCGTGGCCCCACACACCTGGGGGCTGCAGGCTTTCCTGCTGCCTTCAGCCTCAAAACCACCCTTTCCCACTTGGCGTCGCGCCACGCACAAAAATGGCCATATGTCTGGAGACTGGTCCCTTTCCCAAAGAGCCAGCAGGGAAAACTATGCCTTGTTCTAAAGCTCTTTGGGAACCGCTTGCGTAGCCCCACACACCTGGGGGCTGCAGGCTTTCCTGCTGCCTTCAGCCTCAAAACCACCCTTTTCCCACATGGCGTCACGCCAGGCCCAAAAATGGCCATATGTCTGGAGACTGGTCCCACGCCCAAAGAGCCAGCAGGGAAAACTATGCCTTGTTCTAAAGCTCTTTGGGAACCGCTTGCGTAGCCCCACACACCTGGGGGCTGCAGGCTTTCCTGCTGCCTTCAGCCTCAAAACCACCCTTTCCCACTTGGCGTCACGCCAGGCACAAAAATGGCCATATGTCTGGAGACTGGTCCCACGCCCAAAGAGCCAGCAGGGAAAACTATGCCTTGTTCTAAAGCTCTTTGGGAACCGCTTGCGTAGCCCCACACACCTGCTGGCTGCAGGCTTTCCTGCTCTCTTCAGCCTCAAAGGCACCCTGTCCCACTTGGCGCCGCGCCAGGCCCAAAAATGGCCATATGTCTGGAGGTTGGTCCCACGCCGAAAGAGCCAGCATGGAAAACTATGCCTTGTTCTAAAGCTCTTTGGGAACCGCTTGCGTAGCCCCACACACCTGGGGGCTGCAGGCTTTCCTGCTGCCTTCAGCCTCAAAACCACCCTTTCCCACTTGGCGCCGCGCCAGGCACAAAAATGGCCCTATGTCTGGAGACTGGTCCCTTTCCCAAAGAGCCAGCAGGGAAAACTATGCCTTGTTCTAAAGCTCTTTGGGAACCGCTTGCGTGGCCCCACACACCAGGGTGCTGCAGGCTTTCCTGCTGCCTTCAGCCTCAAAACCACCCTTTCCCACATGGCTTTACGCCAGGCCCAAAAATGGCCATATATCTGGAGATTGGTCCCACGCCCAAAGAGCCAGCAGGGAAAAATATGCCTTGTTCTAAAGCTCTTTGGGAACCGCTTGCGTAGCCCCACAGACCTGCGGGCTGCAGGCTTTCCTGCTGCCTTCAGCCTCAAAACCACCCTTTCCCACATGGCGTCACGCCAGGCCCAAAAATGGCCATATGTCTGGAGATTGGTCCCACGACCAAAGAGCCAGCAGGGAAAACTATGCCTTGTTCTAAAGCTCTTTGGGAACCGCTTGCGTAGCCCCACAGACTTGGGGGCTGCAGGCTTTCCTGCTGCCTTCAGCCTCAAAACCACCCTTTCCCACTTGGCCCCGCGCCAGGCACAAAAATGGCCATATGTCTGGAGACTGGTCCCACGCCCAAAGAGCCAGCAGGGAAAAATATGCCTTGTTCTAAAGCTCTTTGGGAACCGCTTGCGTAGCCCCACAGACCTGGGGGCTGCGGCTTTCCTGCTCTCTTCAGCCTCAGAGGCACCCTTTCCCACTTGGCGACACGCCAGGCACAAAAATGGCCATATGTCTGGAGCTTGGTTCCACGCCCAAAGAGCCAGCAGGGAAAACTATGCCTTGTTCTAAAGCTCTTTGGGAACCGCTTGCGTGGCCCCACAGACCTGGGGGGTGCAGGCTTTCCTGCTGCCTTCAGCCTCAAAACCACCCTTTCCCACTTGGCGCCGCGCCAGGCACAAAAATGGCCATATGTCTGGAGATTGGTCCCACGCCCAAAGAGCCAGCAGGGAAAACTATGCCTTGTTCTAAAGCTCTTTGGGAACGGCTTGCGTAGCCCCACACAAACTGGGGGCTGCAGGCATTCCTGCTCTCTTCAGTCTCAAAACCACCCTTTCCCACTTGGCGCCGCGCCAGGCACAAAAATGGCCATATGTCTGGAGACTGGTCCCACGCCCAGAGAGCCAGCAGGGAAAACTATGCCTTGTTCTAAAGCTCTTTGGGAACCGCTTGCGTGGCCCCACAAACCTGGGGGCTGCAGGCTTTCCTGCTGCCTTCAGCCTCAAAACCACCCTTTCCCACTTGGCGCCGCGCCAGGCACAAAAATGGCCCTATGTCTGGAGACTGGTCCCTTTCCCAAAGAGCCAGCAGGGAAAACTATGCCTTGTTCTAAAGCTCTTTGGGAACCGCTTGTGTGGCCCCACAGACCTGGGGGCTGCAGGCTTTCCTGCTGCCTTCAGCCTCAAAACCACCCTTTCCCACATGGCTTTACGCGAGGCCCAAAAATGGCCATATGTCTGGAGATTGGTCCCACGCCCAAAGAGCCAGCAGGGAAAACGATGCCTTGTTCTAAAGCTCTTTGGGAACCGCTTGCGTGGCCCCACACACCTGGGGGGTGCAGGCTTTCCTGCTGCCTTCAGCCTCAAAACCACCCTTTCCCACTTGGCGCCGCGCCAGGCACAAAAATGGCCATATGTCTGGAGATTGGTCCCACGCCCAAAGAGCCAGCAGGGAAAACTATGCCTTGTTCTAAAGCTCTTTGGAAACCGCTTGCGTGGCCCCACAGACCTGGGGGCTGCAGGCTTTCCTGCTGCCTTCAGCCTCAAAACCACCCTTTCCCACTTGGCGTCGCGCCAGGCACAAAAATGGCTATATTTCTGGAGACTGGTCCCACGCCCAAAGAGCCAGCAGGGAAAACTATGCCTTGTTCTAAAGCTCTTTGGGAACGGCTTGCGTAGCCCCACACAAACTGGGGGCTGCAGGCATTCCTGCTCTCTTCAGTCTCAAATCCACCCTTTCCCACTTGGCGCCGCGACAGGCACAAAAATGGCCATATGTCTGGAGACTGGTCCCACGCCCAGAGAGCCAGCAGGGAAAACTATGCCTTGTTCTAAAGCTCTTTGGGAACCGCTTGCGTGGCCCCACAAACCTGGGGGCTGCAGGCTTTCCTGCTGCCTTCAGCCTCAAAACCACCCTTTCCCACTTGGCGTCGCGCCACGCACAAAAATGGCTATATTTCTGGAGACTGGTCCCTTTCCCAAAGAGCCAGCAGAGAAAACTATGCCTTGTTCTAAAGCTCTTTGGGAACCGCTTGCGTGGCGTCACAGATCTGGGGGTTGCAGACTTTCCTGCTGCCTTCAGACTCAAAACCACCATTTTCCCTCTTGGCCCCGCGCCAGGCACAAAAATGGCCATATGTCTGGGGACTGGTCCCACGCCCAAAGAGCCAGCAGGGAAAACTATGCCTTGTTCTAAAGCTCTTTGGGAACCGCTTGCGTTGCCCCACACACCTGGGGGCTGCAGTCTTTCCTGCTGCCTTCAGCCTCAAAACCACCCTTTCCCACTTGGCCCCGCGCCAGGCACAAAAATGGCCATATGTCTGGAGACTGGTCCCACGCCCAAAGAGCCAGCAGGGAAAAATATGCCTTGTTCTAAAGCTCTTTGGGAACCGCTTGCGTAGCCCCACACACCTGGGGGCTGCAGGCTTTCCTGCTCTCTTCAGCCTCAAAGGCACCCTGTCCCACTTGGCGACACGCCAGGCACAAAAATGGCCATATGTCTGGAGCTTGGTTCCACGCCCAAAGAGCCAGCAGGGAAAACGATGCCTTGTTCTAAAGCTCTTTGGGAACCGCTTGCGTGGCCCCACAGACCTGGGGGGTGCAGGCTTTCCTGCTGCCTTCAGCCTCAAAACCACCCTTTCCCACTTGGCGCCGCGCCAGGCACAAAAATGGCCATATGTCTGGAGATTGGTCCCACGCCCAAAGAGCCAGCAGGGAAAACTATGCCTTGTTCTAAAGCTCTTTGGGAACGGCTTGCGTAGCCCCACACAAACTGGGGGCTGCAGGCATTCCTGCTCTCTTCAGTCTCAAAACCACCCTTTCCCACTTGGCGCCGCGCCAGGCACAAAAATGGCCATATGTCTGGAGACTGGTCCCACGCCCAGAGAGCCAGCAGGGAAAACTATGCCTTGTTCTAAAGCTCTTTGGGAACCGCTTGCGTGGCCCCACAAACCTGGGGGCTGCAGGCTTTCCTGCTGCCTTCAGCCTCAAAACCACCCTTTCCCACTTGGCGCCGCGCCAGGCACAAAAATGGCCCTATGTCTGGAGACTGGTCCCTTTCCCAAAGAGCCAGCAGGGAAAACTATGCCTTGTTCTAAAGCTCTTTGGGAACCGCTTGTGTGGCCCCACAGACCTGGGGGCTGCAGGCTTTCCTGCTGCCTTCAGCCTCAAAACCACCCTTTCCCACATGGCTTTACGCGAGGCCCAAAAATGGCCATATGTCTGGAGATTGGTCCCACGCCCAAAGAGCCAGCAGGGAAAACGATGCCTTGTTCTAAAGCTCTTTGGGAACCGCTTGCGTGGCCCCACACACCTGGGGGGTGCAGGCTTTCCTGCTGCCTTCAGCCTCAAAACCACCCTTTCCCACTTGGCGCCGCGCCAGGCACAAAAATGGCCATATGTCTGGAGATTGGTCCCACGCCCAAAGAGCCAGCAGGGAAAACTATGCCTTGTTCTAAAGCTCTTTGGAAACCGCTTGCGTGGCCCCACAGACCTGGGGGCTGCAGGCTTTCCTGCTGCCTTCAGCCTCAAAACCACCCTTTCCCACTTGGCGTCGCGCCAGGCACAAAAATGGCTATATTTCTGGAGACTGGTCCCACGCCCAAAGAGCCAGCAGGGAAAACTATGCCTTGTTCTAAAGCTCTTTGGGAACGGCTTGCGTAGCCCCACACAAACTGGGGGCTGCAGGCATTCCTGCTCTCTTCAGTCTCAAATCCACCCTTTCCCACTTGGCGCCGCGACAGGCACAAAAATGGCCATATGTCTGGAGACTGGTCCCACGCCCAGAGAGCCAGCAGGGAAAACTATGCCTTGTTCTAAAGCTCTTTGGGAACCGCTTGCGTGGCCCCACAAACCTGGGGGCTGCAGGCTTTCCTGCTGCCTTCAGCCTCAAAACCACCCTTTCCCACTTGGCGTCGCGCCACGCACAAAAATGGCTATATTTCTGGAGACTGGTCCCTTTCCCAAAGAGCCAGCAGAGAAAACTATGCCTTGTTCTAAAGCTCTTTGGGAACCGCTTGCGTGGCGTCACAGATCTGGGGGTTGCAGACTTTCCTGCTGCCTTCAGACTCAAAACCACCATTTTCCCTCTTGGCCCCGCGCCAGGCACAAAAATGGCCATATGTCTGGGGACTGGTCCCACGCCCAAAGAGCCAGCAGGGAAAACTATGCCTTGTTCTAAAGCTCTTTGGGAACCGCTTGCGTAGCCCCACACACCTGGGGGCTGCAGGCTTTCCTGCTGCCTTCAGCCTCAAAACCACCCTTTCCCACTTGGCCCCGCGCCAGGCACAAAAATGGCCATATGTCTGGAGACTGGTCCCACGCCCAAAGAGCCAGCAGGGAAAAATATGCCTTGTTCTAAAGCTCTTTGGGAACCGCTTGCGTAGCCCCACACACCTGGGGGCTGCAGGCTTTCCTGCTCTCTTCAGCCTCAAAGGCACCCTGTCCCACTTGGCGCCGCGCCAGGCCCAAAAATGGCCATATCTCTGGAGATTGGTCCCACGCCGAAAGAGCCAGCAGGGAAAACTATGCCTTGTTCTAAAGCTCTTTGGGAACCGCTTGCGTAGCCCCACAGACCTGGGGTCTGCAGGCTTTCCTGCTGCCTTCAGCCTCAAAACCACCCTTTCCCACTTGGCGCCAAGCCAGGCACAAAAATGGCCCTATGTCTGGAGACTGGTCCCTTTCCCAAAGAGCCAGCAGGGAAAACTATGCCTTGTTCTAAAACTCTTTGGGAACCGCTTGCGTGGCCCCACACACCAGGGTGCTGCAGGCTTTCCTTCTGCATTCAGCCTCAAAACCACCCTTTCCCACATGGCTTTACGCCAGGCACAAAAATGGCCATATGTCTGGAGATTGGTCCCACGCCCAAAGAGCCAGCAGGGAAAACTATGCCTTGTTCTAAAACTCTTTGGGAACCGCTTTCGTAGCCAAACAGACCTGGGGGCTGCAGGCTTTCCTTCTGCCTTCAGCCTCAAAACCACCCTTTCCCACATGGCTTTACGCCAGGCACAAAAATGGCCATATGTCTGGAGATTGGTCCCACGACCAAAGAGCCAGCAGGGAAAACTATGCCTTGTTCTAAAGCTCTTTGGGAACCGCTTGCGTAGCCCCACACACCTGGGGGCTGCAGGCTTTCCTGCTGCCTTCAGCCTCAAAACCACCCTTTCCCACATGGCGTCACGCCAGGCACAAAAATGGCCATATGTCTGGAGATTGGTCCCACGACCAAAGAGCCAGCAGGGAAAACTATGCCTTGTTCTAAAGCTCTTTGGGAACGGCTTGCGTAGCCCCACACAAACTGGGGGCTGCAGGCATTCCTGCTCTCTTCAGTCTCAAAACCACCCTTTCCCACTTGGCGCCGCGCCAGGCACAAAAATGGCCATATGTCTGGAGACTGGTCCCACGCCCAGAGAGCCAGCAGGGAAAACTATGCCTTGTTCTAAAGCTCTTTGGGAACCGCTTGCGTAGCCCCACAAACCTGGGGGCTGCAGGCTTTCCTGCTGCCTTCAGCCTCAAAACCACCCTTTCCCACTTGGCGCCGCGCCAGGCACAAAAATGGCCCTATGTCTGGAGACTGGTCCCTTTCCCAAAGAGCCAGCAGGGAAAACTATGCCTTGTTCTAAAGCTCTTTGGGAACCGCTTGCGTGGCCCCACAGACCTGGGGGCTGCAGGCTTTCCTGCTGCCTTCAGCCTCAAAACCACCCTTTCCCACATGGCTTTACGCCAGGCCCAAAAATGGCCATATGTCTGGAGATTGGTCCCACGCCCAAAGAGCCAGCAGGGAAAACGATGCCTTGTTCTAAAGCTCTTTGGGAACCGCTTGCGTGGCCCCACACACCTGGGGGGTGCAGGCTTTCCTGCTGCCTTCAGCCTCAAAACCACCCTTTCCCACTTGGCGCCGCGCCAGGCACAAAAATGGCCATATGTCTGGAGATTGGTCCCACGCCCAAAGAGCCAGCAGGGAAAACTATGCCTTGTTCTAAAGCTCTTTGGAAACCGCTTGCGTGGCCCCACAGACCTGGGGGCTGCAGGCTTTCCTGCTGCCTTCAGCCTCAAAACCACCCTTTCCCACTTGGCGTCGCGCCAGGCACAAAAATGGCTATATTTCTGGAGACTGGTCCCACGCCCAAAGAGCCAGCAGGGAAAACTATGCCTTGTTCTAAAGCTCTTTGGGAACGGCTTGCGTAGCCCCACACAAACTGGGGGCTGCAGGCATTCCTGCTCTCTTCAGTCTCAAATCCACCCTTTCCCACTTGGCGCCGCGCCAGGCACAAAAATGGCCATATGTCTGGAGACTGGTCCCACGCCCAGAGAGCCAGCAGGGAAAACTATGCCTTGTTCTAAAGCTCTTTGGGAACCGCTTGCGTGGCCCCACAAACCTGGGGGCTGCAGGCTTTCCTGCTGCCTTCAGCCTCAAAACCACCCTTTCCCACTTGGCGTCGCGCCACGCACAAAAATGGCTATATTTCTGGAGACTGGTCCCTTTCCCAAAGAGCCAGCAGAGAAAACTATGCCTTGTTCTAAAGCTCTTTGGGAACCGCTTGCGTGGCGTCACAGATCTGGGGGTTGCAGACTTTCCTGCTGCCTTCAGACTCAAAACCACAATTTTCCCACTTGGCCCCGCGCCAGGCACAAAAATGGCCATATGTCTGGGGACTGGTCCCACGCCCAAAGAGCCAGCAGGGAAAACTATGCCTTGTTCTAAAGCTCTTTGGGAACCGCTTGCGTAGCCCCACACACCTGGGGGCTGCAGTCTTTCCTGCTGCCTTCAGCCTCAAAACCACCCTTTCCCACTTGGCCCCGCGCCAGGCAAAAAAATGGCCATATGTCTGGAGACTGGTCCCACGCCCAAAGAGCCAGCAGGGAAAAATATGCCTTGTTCTAAAGCTCTTTGGGAACCGCTTGCGTAGCCCCACAGACCTGGGGGCTGCAGGCTTTCCTGCTCTCTTCAGCCTCAAAGGCACCCTGTCCCACTTGGCGCCGCGCCAGGCCCAAAAATGGCCATATCTCTGGAGATTGGTCCCACGCCGAAAGAGCCAGCAGGGAAAACTATGCCTTGTTCTAAAGCTCTTTGGGAACCGCTTGCGTAGCCCCACAGACCTGGGGTCTGCAGGCTTTCCTGCTGCCTTCAGCCTCAAAACCACCCTTTCCCACTTGGCGCCGCGCCAGGCACAAAAATGGCCCTATGTCTGGAGACTGGTCCCTTTCCCAAAGAGCCAGCAGGGAAAACTATGCCTTGTTCTAAAACTCTTTGGGAACCGCTTGCGTGGCCCCACACACCAGGGTGCTGCAGGCTTTCCTTCTGCCTTCAGCCTCAAAACCACCCTTTCCCACATGGCTTTACGCCAGGCACAAAAATGGCCATATGTCTGGAGATTGGTCCCACGCCCAAAGAGCCAGCAGGGAAAACTATGCCTTGTTCTAAAGCTCTTTGGGAACCGCTTTCGTAGCCAAACAGACCTGGGGGCTGCAGGCTTTCCTTCTGCCTTCAGCCTCAAAACCACCCTTTCCCACATGGCTTTACGCCAGGCACAAAAATGGCCATATGTCTGGAGATTGGTCCCACGACCAAAGAGCCAGCAGGGAAAACTATGCCTTGTTCTAAAGCTCTTTGGGAACCGCTTGCGTAGCCCCACACACCTGGGGGCTGCAGGCTTTCCTGCTGCCTTCAGCCTCAAAACAACCCTTTCCCACATGGCGTCACGCCAGGCACAAAAATGGCCATATGTCTGGAGATTGGTCCCACGACCAAAGAGCCAGCAGGGAAAACTATGCCTTGTTCTAAAGCTCTTTGGGAACCGCTTGCGTAGCCCCACACACCTGGGGGCTGCAGGCTTTCCTGCTGCCTTCAGCCTCAAAACCACCCTTTCCCACATGGCGTCACGCCAGGCACAAAAATGGCCATATGTCTGGAGACTGGTCCCACGCCCAAAGAGCCAGCAGGGAAAACTATGCCTTGTTCTAAAGCTCTTTGGGAACCGCTTGCGTAGCCCCACACACCTGGGGGCTGCAGGCTTTCCTGCTGCCTTCAGCCTCAAAACCACCCTTTTCCACTTGGCGCCAAGCCAGGCACAAAAATGGCCATATATCTGGAGACTGGTCCCACGCCCAAAGAGCCAGCAGGGAAAACTATGCCTTGTTCTAAAGCTCTTTGGGAACCACTTGTGTAGCCCCACACACCTGGGGGCTGCAGGCTTTCCTGCTGCCTTCAGCCTCAAAACCACCCTTTCCCACATGGCGTCACGCCAGGCCCAAAAATGGCCATATGTCTGGAGATTGGTCCCACGCCCAAAGAGCCAGCAGGGAAAACTATGCCTTGTTCTAAAGCTCTTTGGGAACCGCTTGCGTAGCCCCACAGACCTGGGGGCTGCAGGCTTTTCTGCTGCCTTCAGCCTCAAAACCACCCTTTCCCACTTGGCGCCACGCCAGGCACAAAAATGGCCATATGTCTGGAGACTGGTTCCACGCCCAAAGAGCCAGCAGGGAAAACGATGCCTTATTCTAAATCTCTTTGGGAATCGCTTGCGTGGCCCCGCAGACCTGGGGGGTGCAGGCTTTCCTGCTGCCTTCAGCCTCAAAACCACCCTTTCCCACTTGGCGCCGCGCCAGGCACAAAAATGGCCATATGTCTGGAGACTGGTTCCACGCCCAAAGAGCCAGCAGGGAAAACTATGCCTTGTTCTAAAGCTCTTTGGGAACCGCTTGCGTAGCCCCACAGACTTGGGGGCTGCAGGCTTTCCTGCTGCCTTCAGCCTCAAAACCACCCTTTCCCACTTGGCGCCGCGTCAGGCACAAAAATGGCACTATGTCTGGAGACTGGTCCCTTTCCCAAAGAGCCAGCAGGGAAAACTATGCCTTGTTCTAAAGCTCTTTGGGAACCGCTTGCGTGGCCCCAGACACCAGGGTGCTGCAGGCTTTCCTGCTGCCTTCAGCCTCAAACCACCCTTTCCCACATGGCTTTACGCCATGCGCAAAAATGGCCATATGTCTGGAGATTGGTCCCACGCCCAAAGTGCCAGCAGGGAAAACTATGCCTTGTTCTAAAGCTCTTTGGGAACGGCTTGCGTAGCCCCACACAAACTGGGGGCTGCAGGCATTCCTGCTCTCTTCAGTCTCAAAACCACCCTTTCCCACTTGGCGCCGCGCCAGGCACAAAAATGGCCCTATGTCTGGAGACTGGTCCCTTTCCCAAAGAGCCAGCAGGGAAAACTATGCCTTGTTCTAAAGCTCTTTGGGAACCGCTTGTGTGGCCCCACAGACCTGGGGGCTGCAGGCTTTCCTGCTGCCTTCAGCCTCAAAACCACCCTTTCCCACATGGCTTTACGCGAGGCCCAAAAATGGCCATATGTCTGGAGATTGGTCCCACGCCCAAAGAGCCAGCAGGGAAAACGATGCCTTGTTCTAAAGCTCTTTGGGAACCGCTTGCGTGGCCCCACACACCTGGGGGGTGCAGGCTTTCCTGCTGCCTTCAGCCTCAAAACCACCCTTTCCCACTTGGCGCCGCGCCAGGCACAAAAATGGCCATATGTCTGGAGATTGGTCCCACGCCCAAAGAGCCAGCAGGGAAAACTATGCCTTGTTCTAAAGCTCTTTGGAAACCGCTTGCGTGGCCCCACAGACCTGGGGGCTGCAGGCTTTCCTGCTGCCTTCAGCCTCAAAACCACCCTTTCCCACTTGGCGTCGCGCCAGGCACAAAAATGGCTATATTTCTGGAGACTGGTCCCACGCCCAAAGAGCCAGCAGGGAAAACTATGCCTTGTTCTAAAGCTCTTTGGGAACGGCTTGCGTAGCCCCACACAAACTGGGGGCTGCAGGCATTCCTGCTCTCTTCAGTCTCAAATCCACCCTTTCCCACTTGGCGCCGCGACAGGCACAAAAATGGCCATATGTCTGGAGACTGGTCCCACGCCCAGAGAGCCAGCAGGGAAAACTATGCCTTGTTCTAAAGCTCTTTGGGAACCGCTTGCGTGGCCCCACAAACCTGGGGGCTGCAGGCTTTCCTGCTGCCTTCAGCCTCAAAACCACCCTTTCCCACTTGGCGTCGCGCCACGCACAAAAATGGCTATATTTCTGGAGACTGGTCCCTTTCCCAAAGAGCCAGCAGAGAAAACTATGCCTTGTTCTAAAGCTCTTTGGGAACCGCTTGCGTGGCGTCACAGATCTGGGGGTTGCAGACTTTCCTGCTGCCTTCAGACTCAAAACCACCATTTTCCCTCTTGGCCCCGCGCCAGGCACAAAAATGGCCATATGTCTGGGGACTGGTCCCACGCCCAAAGAGCCAGCAGGGAAAACTATGCCTTGTTCTAAAGCTCTTTGGGAACCGCTTGCGTAGCCCCACACACCTGGGGGCTGCAGGCTTTCCTGCTGCCTTCAGCCTCAAAACCACCCTTTCCCACTTGGCCCCGCGCCAGGCACAAAAATGGCCATATGTCTGGAGACTGGTCCCACGCCCAAAGAGCCAGCAGGGAAAAATATGCCTTGTTCTAAAGCTCTTTGGGAACCGCTTGCGTAGCCCCACACACCTGGGGGCTGCAGGCTTTCCTGCTCTCTTCAGCCTCAAAGGCACCCTGTCCCACTTGGCGCCGCGCCAGGCCCAAAAATGGCCATATCTCTGGAGATTGGTCCCACGCCGAAAGAGCCAGCAGGGAAAACTATGCCTTGTTCTAAAGCTCTTTGGGAACCGCTTGCGTAGCCCCACAGACCTGGGGTCTGCAGGCTTTCCTGCTGCCTTCAGCCTCAAAACCACCCTTTCCCACTTGGCGCCAAGCCAGGCACAAAAATGGCCCTATGTCTGGAGACTGGTCCCTTTCCCAAAGAGCCAGCAGGGAAAACTATGCCTTGTTCTAAAACTCTTTGGGAACCGCTTGCGTGGCCCCACACACCAGGGTGCTGCAGGCTTTCCTTCTGCATTCAGCCTCAAAACCACCCTTTCCCACATGGCTTTACGCCAGGCACAAAAATGGCCATATGTCTGGAGATTGGTCCCACGCCCAAAGAGCCAGCAGGGAAAACTATGCCTTGTTCTAAAACTCTTTGGGAACCGCTTTCGTAGCCAAACAGACCTGGGGGCTGCAGGCTTTCCTTCTGCCTTCAGCCTCAAAACCACCCTTTCCCACATGGCTTTACGCCAGGCACAAAAATGGCCATATGTCTGGAGATTGGTCCCACGACCAAAGAGCCAGCAGGGAAAACTATGCCTTGTTCTAAAGCTCTTTGGGAACCGCTTGCGTAGCCCCACACACCTGGGGGCTGCAGGCTTTCCTGCTGCCTTCAGCCTCAAAACCACCCTTTCCCACATGGCGTCACGCCAGGCACAAAAATGGCCATATGTCTGGAGATTGGTCCCACGACCAAAGAGCCAGCAGGGAAAACTATGCCTTGTTCTAAAGCTCTTTGGGAACGGCTTGCGTAGCCCCACACAAACTGGGGGCTGCAGGCATTCCTGCTCTCTTCAGTCTCAAAACCACCCTTTCCCACTTGGCGCCGCGCCAGGCACAAAAATGGCCATATGTCTGGAGACTGGTCCCACGCCCAGAGAGCCAGCAGGGAAAACTATGCCTTGTTCTAAAGCTCTTTGGGAACCGCTTGCGTAGCCCCACAAACCTGGGGGCTGCAGGCTTTCCTGCTGCCTTCAGCCTCAAAACCACCCTTTCCCACTTGGCGCCGCGCCAGGCACAAAAATGGCCCTATGTCTGGAGACTGGTCCCTTTCCCAAAGAGCCAGCAGGGAAAACTATGCCTTGTTCTAAAGCTCTTTGGGAACCGCTTGCGTGGCCCCACAGACCTGGGGGCTGCAGGCTTTCCTGCTGCCTTCAGCCTCAAAACCACCCTTTCCCACATGGCTTTACGCCAGGCCCAAAAATGGCCATATGTCTGGAGATTGGTCCCACGCCCAAAGAGCCAGCAGGGAAAACGATGCCTTGTTCTAAAGCTCTTTGGGAACCGCTTGCGTGGCCCCACACACCTGGGGGGTGCAGGCTTTCCTGCTGCCTTCAGCCTCAAAACCACCCTTTCCCACTTGGCGCCGCGCCAGGCACAAAAATGGCCATATGTCTGGAGATTGGTCCCACGCCCAAAGAGCCAGCAGGGAAAACTATGCCTTGTTCTAAAGCTCTTTGGAAACCGCTTGCGTGGCCCCACAGACCTGGGGGCTGCAGGCTTTCCTGCTGCCTTCAGCCTCAAAACCACCCTTTCCCACTTGGCGTCGCGCCAGGCACAAAAATGGCTATATTTCTGGAGACTGGTCCCACGCCCAAAGAGCCAGCAGGGAAAACTATGCCTTGTTCTAAAGCTCTTTGGGAACGGCTTGCGTAGCCCCACACAAACTGGGGGCTGCAGGCATTCCTGCTCTCTTCAGTCTCAAATCCACCCTTTCCCACTTGGCGCCGCGCCAGGCACAAAAATGGCCATATGTCTGGAGACTGGTCCCACGCCCAGAGAGCCAGCAGGGAAAACTATGCCTTGTTCTAAAGCTCTTTGGGAACCGCTTGCGTGGCCCCACAAACCTGGGGGCTGCAGGCTTTCCTGCTGCCTTCAGCCTCAAAACCACCCTTTCCCACTTGGCGTCGCGCCACGCACAAAAATGGCTATATTTCTGGAGACTGGTCCCTTTCCCAAAGAGCCAGCAGAGAAAACTATGCCTTGTTCTAAAGCTCTTTGGGAACCGCTTGCGTGGCGTCACAGATCTGGGGGTTGCAGACTTTCCTGCTGCCTTCAGACTCAAAACCACAATTTTCCCACTTGGCCCCGCGCCAGGCACAAAAATGGCCATATGTCTGGGGACTGGTCCCACGCCCAAAGAGCCAGCAGGGAAAACTATGCCTTGTTCTAAAGCTCTTTGGGAACCGCTTGCGTAGCCCCACACACCTGGGGGCTGCAGTCTTTCCTGCTGCCTTCAGCCTCAAAACCACCCTTTCCCACTTGGCCCCGCGCCAGGCAAAAAAATGGCCATATGTCTGGAGACTGGTCCCACGCCCAAAGAGCCAGCAGGGAAAAATATGCCTTGTTCTAAAGCTCTTTGGGAACCGCTTGCGTAGCCCCACAGACCTGGGGGCTGCAGGCTTTCCTGCTCTCTTCAGCCTCAAAGGCACCCTGTCCCACTTGGCGCCGCGCCAGGCCCAAAAATGGCCATATCTCTGGAGATTGGTCCCACGCCGAAAGAGCCAGCAGGGAAAACTATGCCTTGTTCTAAAGCTCTTTGGGAACCGCTTGCGTAGCCCCACAGACCTGGGGTCTGCAGGCTTTCCTGCTGCCTTCAGCCTCAAAACCACCCTTTCCCACTTGGCGCCGCGCCAGGCACAAAAATGGCCCTATGTCTGGAGACTGGTCCCTTTCCCAAAGAGCCAGCAGGGAAAACTATGCCTTGTTCTAAAACTCTTTGGGAACCGCTTGCGTGGCCCCACACACCAGGGTGCTGCAGGCTTTCCTTCTGCCTTCAGCCTCAAAACCACCCTTTCCCACATGGCTTTACGCCAGGCACAAAAATGGCCATATGTCTGGAGATTGGTCCCACGCCCAAAGAGCCAGCAGGGAAAACTATGCCTTGTTCTAAAGCTCTTTGGGAACCGCTTTCGTAGCCAAACAGACCTGGGGGCTGCAGGCTTTCCTTCTGCCTTCAGCCTCAAAACCACCCTTTCCCACATGGCTTTACGCCAGGCACAAAAATGGCCATATGTCTGGAGATTGGTCCCACGACCAAAGAGCCAGCAGGGAAAACTATGCCTTGTTCTAAAGCTCTTTGGGAACCGCTTGCGTAGCCCCACACACCTGGGGGCTGCAGGCTTTCCTGCTGCCTTCAGCCTCAAAACAACCCTTTCCCACATGGCGTCACGCCAGGCACAAAAATGGCCATATGTCTGGAGATTGGTCCCACGACCAAAGAGCCAGCAGGGAAAACTATGCCTTGTTCTAAAGCTCTTTGGGAACCGCTTGCGTAGCCCCACACACCTGGGGGCTGCAGGCTTTCCTGCTGCCTTCAGCCTCAAAACCACCCTTTCCCACATGGCGTCACGCCAGGCACAAAAATGGCCATATGTCTGGAGACTGGTCCCACGCCCAAAGAGCCAGCAGGGAAAACTATGCCTTGTTCTAAAGCTCTTTGGGAACCGCTTGCGTAGCCCCACACACCTGGGGGCTGCAGGCTTTCCTGCTGCCTTCAGCCTCAAAACCACCCTTTTCCACTTGGCGCCAAGCCAGGCACAAAAATGGCCATATATCTGGAGACTGGTCCCACGCCCAAAGAGCCAGCAGGGAAAACTATGCCTTGTTCTAAAGCTCTTTGGGAACCACTTGTGTAGCCCCACACACCTGGGGGCTGCAGGCTTTCCTGCTGCCTTCAGCCTCAAAACCACCCTTTCCCACATGGCGTCACGCCAGGCCCAAAAATGGCCATATGTCTGGAGATTGGTCCCACGCCCAAAGAGCCAGCAGGGAAAACTATGCCTTGTTCTAAAGCTCTTTGGGAACCGCTTGCGTAGCCCCACAGACCTGGGGGCTGCAGGCTTTTCTGCTGCCTTCAGCCTCAAAACCACCCTTTCCCACTTGGCGCCACGCCAGGCACAAAAATGGCCATATGTCTGGAGACTGGTTCCACGCCCAAAGAGCCAGCAGGGAAAACGATGCCTTATTCTAAATCTCTTTGGGAATCGCTTGCGTGGCCCCGCAGACCTGGGGGGTGCAGGCTTTCCTGCTGCCTTCAGCCTCAAAACCACCCTTTCCCACTTGGCGCCGCGCCAGGCACAAAAATGGCCATATGTCTGGAGACTGGTTCCACGCCCAAAGAGCCAGCAGGGAAAACTATGCCTTGTTCTAAAGCTCTTTGGGAACCGCTTGCGTAGCCCCACAGACTTGGGGGCTGCAGGCTTTCCTGCTGCCTTCAGCCTCAAAACCACCCTTTCCCACTTGGCGCCGCGTCAGGCACAAAAATGGCACTATGTCTGGAGACTGGTCCCTTTCCCAAAGAGCCAGCAGGGAAAACTATGCCTTGTTCTAAAGCTCTTTGGGAACCGCTTGCGTGGCCCCAGACACCAGGGTGCTGCAGGCTTTCCTGCTGCCTTCAGCCTCAAACCACCCTTTCCCACATGGCTTTACGCCATGCGCAAAAATGGCCATATGTCTGGAGATTGGTCCCACGCCCAAAGTGCCAGCAGGGAAAACTATGCCTTGTTCTAAAGCTCTTTGGGAACGGCTTGCGTAGCCCCACACAAACTGGGGGCTGCAGGCATTCCTGCTCTCTTCAGTCTCAAAACCACCCTTTCCCACTTGGCGCCGCGCCAGGCACAAAAATGGCCATATGGCTGGAGACTGGTCCCACGCCCAGAGAGCCAGCAGGGAAAACTATGCCTTGTTCTAAAGCTCTTTGGGAACCGCTTGCGTGGCCCCACAAACCTGGGGGCTGCAGGCTTTCCTGCTGCCTTCAGCCTCAAAACCACCCTTTCCCACTTGGCGTCGCGCCACGCACAAAAATGGCTATATTTCTGGAGACTGGTCCCTTTCCCAAAGAGCCAGCAGGGAAAACTATGCCTTGTTCTAAAGCTCTTTGGGAACCGCTTGCGTGGCGTCACAGACCTGGGGGTTGCAGACTTTCCTGCTGCCTTCAGACTCAAAACCACCCTTTTCCCACTTGGCCCCGCGCCAGGCACAAAAATGGCCATATGTCTGGGGACTGGTCCCACGCCCAAAGAGCCAGCAGGGAAAACTATGCCTTGTTCTAAAGCTCTTTGGGAACCGCTTGTGTAGCCCCACACACCTGCGTGCTGCAGTCTTTCCTGCTGCCTTCAGCCTCAAAACCACCCTTTCCCACTTGGCGTCACGCCAGGCACAAAAATGGCCATATGTCTGGAGACTGGTCCCACGCCCAAAGAGCCAGCAGGGAAAAATATGCCTTGTTCTAAAGCTCTTTGGGAACCGCTTGCGTAGCCCCACACACCTGGGGGCTGCAGGCTTTCCTGCTCTCTTCAGCCTCAAAGGCACCCTGTCCCACTTGGCGCCGCGCCAGGCCCAAAAATGGCCATATCTCTGGAGATTGGTCCCACGCCGAAAGAGCCAGCAGGGAAAACTATGCCTTGTTCTAAAGCTCTTTGGGAACCGCTTGCGTAGCCCCACAGACCTGGGGTCTGCAGGCTTTCCTGCTGCCTTCAGCCTCAAAACCACCCTTTCCCACTTGGCGCCGCGCCAGGCACAAAAATGGCCCTATGTCTGGAGACTGGTCCCTTTCCCAAAGAGCCAGCAGGGAAAACTATGCCTTGTTCTAAAACTCTTTGGGAACCGCTTGCGTGGCCCCACACACCAGGGTGCTGCAGGCTTTCCTTCTGCCTTCAGCCTCAAAACCACCCTTTCCCACATGGCTTTACGCCAGGCCCAAAAATGGCCATATGTCTGGAGATTGGTCCCACGCCCAAAGAGCCAGCAGGGAAAAATATGCCTTGTTCTAAAGCTCTTTGGGAACTGCTTTCGTAGCCCCACAGACCTGGGGGCTGCAGGCTTTCCTGCTGCCTTCAGCCTCAAAACCACCCTTTCCCACATGGCGTCACGCCAGGAACAAAAATGGCCATATGTCTGGAGATTGGTCCCACGCCCAAAGAGCCAGCAGGGAAAACTATGCCTTGTTCTAAAGCTCTTTGGGAACCGCTTGCGTAGCCCCACACACCTGGGGGCTGCAGGCTTTCCTGCTGCCTTCAGCCTCAAAACCACCCTTTCCCACATGGCGTCACGCCAGGCACAAAAATGGCCATATGTCTGGAGACTGGTCCCACGCCCAAAGAGCCAGCAGGGAAAACTATGCCTTGTTCTAAAGCTCTTTGGGAACCGCTTGCGTAGCCCCACAGAGCTGGGGGCTGCAGGCTTTCCTGCTGCCTTCAGCCTCAAAACCGCCCTTTCCCACATGGCGTCATGCCAGGCACAAAAATGGCCATATGTCTGGAGGTTGGTCCCACGCCCAAAGAGCCAGCAGGGAAAACTATGCCTTGTTCTAAAGCTCTTTGGGAACCGCTTGCGTAGCCCCACACACCTGGGGGCTGCAGGCTTTCCTGCTGCCTTCAGCCTCAAAACCACCCTTTCCCACTTGGCGCCGCGTCAGGCACAAAAATGGCACTATGTCTGGAGACTGGTCCCTTTCCCAAAGAGCCAGCAGGGAAAACTATGCCTTGTTCTAAAGCTCTTTGGGAACCGCTTGCGTGGCCCCAGACACCAGGGTGCTGCAGGCTTTCCTGCTGCCTTCAGCCTCAAACCACCCTTTCCCACATGGCTTTACGCCATGCGCAAAAATGGCCATATGTCTGGAGATTGGTCCCACGCCCAAAGTGCCAGCAGGGAAAACTATGCCTTGTTCTAAAGCTCTTTGGGAACGGCTTGCGTAGCCCCACACAAACTGGGGGCTGCAGGCATTCCTGCTCTCTTCAGTCTCAAAACCACCCTTTCCCACTTGGCGCCGCGCCAGGCACAAAAATGGCCATATGGCTGGAGACTGGTCCCACGCCCAGAGAGCCAGCAGGGAAAACTATGCCTTGTTCTAAAGCTCTTTGGGAACCGCTTGCGTGGCCCCACAAACCTGGGGGCTGCAGGCTTTCCTGCTGCCTTCAGCCTCAAAACCACCCTTTCCCACTTGGCGTCGCGCCACGCACAAAAATGGCTATATTTCTGGAGACTGGTCCCTTTCCCAAAGAGCCAGCAGGGAAAACTATGCCTTGTTCTAAAGCTCTTTGGGAACCGCTTGCGTGGCGTCACAGACCTGGGGGTTGCAGACTTTCCTGCTGCCTTCAGACTCAAAACCACCCTTTTCCCACTTGGCCCCGCGCCAGGCACAAAAATGGCCATATGTCTGGGGACTGGTCCCACGCCCAAAGAGCCAGCAGGGAAAACTATGCCTTGTTCTAAAGCTCTTTGGGAACCGCTTGTGTAGCCCCACACACCTGCGTGCTGCAGTCTTTCCTGCTGCCTTCAGCCTCAAAACCACCCTTTCCCACTTGGCGTCACGCCAGGCACAAAAATGGCCATATGTCTGGAGACTGGTCCCACGCCCAAAGAGCCAGCAGGGAAAAATATGCCTTGTTCTAAAGCTCTTTGGGAACCGC
The DNA here is from genome assembly GCF_963924245.1 of Chroicocephalus ridibundus. Lineage (NCBI taxonomy): Eukaryota > Metazoa > Chordata > Aves > Charadriiformes > Laridae > Chroicocephalus > Chroicocephalus ridibundus. The sequence continues at coordinate 45,671,650 of NC_086290.1, forward strand.
TTGCGTAGCCCCACACACCTGGGGGCTGCAGGCTTTCCTGCTCTCTTCAGCCTCAAAGGCACCCTGTCCCACTTGGCGCCGCGCCAGGCCCAAAAATGGCCATATCTCTGGAGATTGGTCCCACGCCGAAAGAGCCAGCAGGGAAAACTATGCCTTGTTCTAAAGCTCTTTGGGAACCGCTTGCGTAGCCCCACAGACCTGGGGTCTGCAGGCTTTCCTGCTGCCTTCAGCCTCAAAACCACCCTTTCCCACTTGGCGCCGCGCCAGGCACAAAAATGGCCCTATGTCTGGAGACTGGTCCCTTTCCCAAAGAGCCAGCAGGGAAAACTATGCCTTGTTCTAAAACTCTTTGGGAACCGCTTGCGTGGCCCCACACACCAGGGTGCTGCAGGCTTTCCTTCTGCCTTCAGCCTCAAAACCACCCTTTCCCACATGGCTTTACGCCAGGCCCAAAAATGGCCATATGTCTGGAGATTGGTCCCACGCCCAAAGAGCCAGCAGGGAAAAATATGCCTTGTTCTAAAGCTCTTTGGGAACTGCTTTCGTAGCCCCACAGACCTGGGGGCTGCAGGCTTTCCTGCTGCCTTCAGCCTCAAAACCACCCTTTCCCACATGGCGTCACGCCAGGAACAAAAATGGCCATATGTCTGGAGATTGGTCCCACGCCCAAAGAGCCAGCAGGGAAAACTATGCCTTGTTCTAAAGCTCTTTGGGAACCGCTTGCGTAGCCCCACACACCTGGGGGCTGCAGGCTTTCCTGCTGCCTTCAGCCTCAAAACCACCCTTTCCCACATGGCGTCACGCCAGGCACAAAAATGGCCATATGTCTGGAGACTGGTCCCACGCCCAAAGAGCCAGCAGGGAAAACTATGCCTTGTTCTAAAGCTCTTTGGGAACCGCTTGCGTAGCCCCACAGAGCTGGGGGCTGCAGGCTTTCCTGCTGCCTTCAGCCTCAAAACCGCCCTTTCCCACATGGCGTCATGCCAGGCACAAAAATGGCCATATGTCTGGAGGTTGGTCCCACGCCCAAAGAGCCAGCAGGGAAAACTATGCCTTGTTCTAAAGCTCTTTGGGAACCGCTTGCGTAGCCCCACACACCTGGGGGCTGCAGGCTTTCCTGCTGCCTTCAGCCTCAAAACCACCCTTTTCCACTTGGCGCCAAGCCAGGCACAAAAATGGCCATATATCTGGAGACTGGTCCCACGCCCAAAGAGCCAGCAGGGAAAACTATGCCTTGTTCTAAAACTCTTTGGGAACCACTTGTGTAGCCCCACACACCTGGGGGCTGCAGGCTTTTCTGCTGCCTTCAGCCTCAAAACCACCCTTTCCCACATGGCGTCACGCCAGGCCCAAAAATGGCCATATGTCTGGAGATTGGTCCCACGCCCAAAGAGCCAGCAGGGAAAACTATGCCTTGTTCTAAAGCTCTTTGGGAACCGCTTGCGTAGCCCCACAGACCTGGGGGCTGCAGGCTTTTCTGCTGCCTTCAGCCTCAAAACCACCCTTTCCCAGTTGGCGCCACGCCAGGCACAAAAATGGCCATATGTCTGGAGACTGGTTCCACGCCCAAAGAGCCAGCAGGGAAAACGATGCCTTATTCTAAATCTCTTTGGGAACCGCTTGCGTGGCCCCGCAGACCTGCGGGGTGCAGGCTTTCCTGCTGCCTTCAGCCTCAAAACCACCCTTTCCCACTTGGCGCCGCGCCAGGCACAAAAATGGCCATATGTCTGGAGACTGGTTCCACGCCCAAAGAGCCAGCAGGGAAAACTATGCCTTGTTCTAAAGCTCTTTGGGAACCGCTTGCGTAGCTCCACAGACTTGGGGGCTGCAGGCTTTCCTGCTGTCTTCAGCCTCAAAACCACCCTTTCCCACTTGGCGCCGCGCCAGGCACAAAAATGGCACTATGTCTGGAGACTGGTCCCTTTCCCAAAGAGCCAGCAGGGAAAACTATGCCTTGTTCTAAAGCTCTTTGGGAACTGCTTGCGTAGCCCCACACACCTGGGGGCTGCAGGCTTTCCTGCTGCCTTCAGCCTCAAAACCACCCTTTCCCACATGGCGTCACGCCAGGCCCAAAAATGGCGATGTATCTGGAGACTGGTTCCACGCCCAAAGAGCCAGCAGGGAAAACGATGCCTTATTCTAAATCTCTTTGGGAACCGCTTGCGTGGCCCCGCAGACCTGGGGGCTGCAGGCTTTCCTGCTGCCTTCAGCCTCAAAACCACCCTTTCCCACTTGGCTTCGCTTCAGGCACAAAAATGGCCATATGTCTGGAGACTGGTTCCACGCCCAAAGAGCCAGCAGGGAAAACTATGCCTTGTTCTAAAGCTCTTTGGGAACCGCTTGCGTAGCCCCACAGACTTGGGGGCTGCAGGCTTTCCTGCTGCCTTCAGCCTCAAAACCACCCTTTCCCACTTGGCTTCGCTTCAGGCACAAAAATGGCCATATGTCTGGAGACTGGTCCCACGCCCAAAGAGCCAGCAGGGAAAACTATGCCTTGTTCTAAAGCTCTTTGGGAACCGCTTGCGTGGCCCCACACACCTGGGGGCTGCAGGCTTTCCTGCTGCCTTCAGCCTCAAAACCACCCTTTCCCACTTGGAGTCGCGCCACACACAAGAATGGCTATATTTCTGGAGACTGGTCCCTTTCCCAAAGAGCCAGCAGGGAAAAATATGCCTTGTTCTAAAGCTCTTTGGGAACCGCTTGCGTGGCCTCACAGACCTGGGGGTTGCAGACTTTCCTGCTGCCTTCAGACTCAAAACCACCCTTTTCCCACTTGGCCCCGCGCCAGGCACAAAAATGGCCATATGTCTGGAGACTGGTCCCACGCCCAAAGAGCCAGCAGGGAAAACTATGCCTTGTTCTAAAGCTCTTTGGGAACCGCTTGCGTAGCCCCACAGACCTGGGGGCTGCAGGCTTTCCTGCTGCCTTCAGCCTCAAAACCACCCTTTCCCACTTGGCGCCGCGCCAGCACAAAAATGGCCATATGTCTGGAGATTGGTCCCACGCCCAAAGAGCCAGCAGGGAAAACTATGCCTTGTTCTAAAGCTCTTAGGGAACGGCTTGCGTAGCCCCACAGACCTGGGGGCTGCAGGCTTTCCTGCTGCCTTCAGCCTCAAAACCACCCTTTCCCACTTGGTGCCGCGCCAGGCCCAAAAATGGCCATATGTCTGGATACTGGTCCCACGCCCAAAGAGCCGGCAGGGAAAACTATGCCTTGTTCTAAAGCTCTTTGGGAACCGCTTGCGTAGCCCCACACACCTGGGGGCTGCGGCTTTCCTGCTCTCTTCAGCCTCAGAGGCACCCTTTCCCACTTGGCTACACGCCAGGCCCAAAAATGGCCATATGTCTGGAGATTGGTTCCACGCCCAAAGAGCCAGCAGGGAAAAGGATGCCTTGTTCTAAAGCTGTTTGGGAACCGCTTGCGTGGCCCCACAGACCTGGGGGCTGCAGGCTTTCCTGCTGCCTTCAGCCTCAAAACCACCCTTTCCCTCTTGGCGTCGCGCCAGGCACAAAAATGGCTATATTTCTGGAGACTGGACCCACGCCCAAAGAGCCAGCAGGGAAAACTATGCCTTGTTCTAAAGCTCTTTGGGAACCCCTTGTATGGCCCCACACACCTGGGGGCTGCAGGCTTTCCTGCTGCCTTCAGCCTCAAAACCACCCTTTCCCACTTGGCGTCGCGCCACGCACAAAAATGGCTATATTTCTGGAGACTGGTCCCTTTCCCAAAGAGCCAGCAGGGAAAACTATGCCTTGTTCTAAAGCTCTTTGGGAACCGCTTGCGTGGCGTCACAGACCTGGGGGTTGCAGACTTTCCTGCTGCCTTCAGACTCAAAACCATCCTTTTCCCACTTGGCCCCGCGCCAGGCACAAAAATGGCCATATGTCTGGAGGTTGGTCCCACGCCGAAAGAGCCAGCAGGGAAAACTATGCCTTGTTCTAAAGCTCTTTGGGAACCGCTTGCGTAGCCCCACAGACCTGGGGGCTGCAGGCTTTCCTGCTGCCTTCAGCCTAAAAACCACCCTTTCCCACTTTGCGTCACGCCAGGCACAAAAATGGCCATATGTCTGGAGATTGGTCCCACGCCCAAAGAGCCAGCAGGGAAAACTATGCCTTGTTCTAAAGCTCTTTGGGAACCGCTTGCGTAGCCCCACACACCTGGGGGCTGCAGGCTTTCCTGCTGCCTTCAGCCTCAAAACCACCCTTTCCCACTTGGCGCCGCGCCAGGCACAAAAATGGCCATATGTCTGGAGATTGGTCCCACGCCCAAAGAGCCAGCAGGGAAAACTATGCCTTGTTCTAAAGCTCTTAGGGAACGGCTTGCGTAGCCCCACACACCTGGGGGCTGCAGGCTTTCCTGCTGCCTTCAGCCTCAAAACCACCCTTTCCCACATGGCGTCACGACAGGCACAAAAATGGCCATATGTCTGGAGACTGGTCCCACGCCCAAAGAGCCAGCAGGGAAAACTATGCCTTGTTCTAAAGCTCTTTGGGAACCGCTTGCGTAGCCCCACACACCTGGGGGCTGCAGGCTTTCCTGCTGCCTTCAGCCTCAAAACCACCCTTTCCCACTTGGTGCCGCGCCAGGCCCAAAAATGGCCATATGTCTGGAGACTGGTCCCACGCCCAAAGAGCCAGCAGGGAAAACTATGCCTTGTTCTAAAGCTCTTTGGGAACCGCTTGCGTAGCCCCACACACCTGGGGGCTTCAGGCTTTCCTGCTGCCTTCAGCCTCAAAACCACCCTTTCCCTCTTGGCGTCGCGCCAGGCACAAAAATGGCCATATGTCTGGAGACTGGTCCCACGCCCAAAGAGCCAGCAGGGAAAACTATGCCTTGTTCTAAAGCTCTTTGGGAACGGCTTGCGTAGCCCCACACAAACTGGGGGCTGCAGGCATTCCTGCTCTCTTCAGCCTCAAAGGCACCCTTTCCAACTTGGCGCCGCGCCAGGCACAAAAATGGCCATATGGCTGGAAATTGGTCCCACGCCCAAAGAGCCAGCAGGGAAAACTATGCCTTGTTCTAAAGCTCTTTGGGAACCGCTTGCGTAGCCCCACACGCCTGGGGGCGGCAGGCTTTCCTGCTGCCTTCAGCCTCAAAACCACCCTTTCCCACTTGGCGTCGCGCCAGGCACAAAAATGGCTATATTTCTGGAGACTGGTCCCTTGCCAAAGAGCCAGCAGGGAAAACTATGCCTTGTTCTAAAGCTCTTTGGGAACCGCTTGCGTAGCCCCACACACCTGGGGGCTGCAGGCTTTCCTGCTGTCTTCAGCCTCAAAACCACCCTTTCCCACATGGCGCCGCGCCAGGCCCAGAAACGGCCATATGTCTGGAGACTGGTCCCACGCCCAAAGAGCCAGCAGGGAAAACTATGCCTTGTTCTAAAGCTCTTTGGGAACCGCTTGCGTGGCCCCACAGACCTGGGGGCTGCAGGCTTTCCTGCTGCCTTCAGCCTCAAAACCACCCTTTCCCACATGGCGTCACGCCAGGCCCAAAAATGGCCATATGTCTGGAGATTGGTTCCACGCCCAAAGAGCCAGCAGGGAAAACTATGCCTTGTTCTAAAGCTCTTTGGGAACCGCTTGCGTGGCCCCATACACCTGGGGGCTGCAGGCTTTCCTGCTGCCTTCAGCCTCAAAACCACCCTTTCCCACATGGCGTCACGCCAGGCACAAAAATGGCCATATGTCTGGAGACTGGTCCCACGCCCAAAGAGCCAGCAGGGAAAACTATGCCTTGTTCTAAAGCTCTTTGGGAACCGCTTGCGTAGCCCCACACAAACTGGGGGCTGCAGGCATTCCTGCTCTCTTCAGTCTCAAAACCACCCTTTCCCACTTGGCGCCGCGCCAGGCACAAAAATGGCCATATGTCTGGAGACTGGTCCCACGCCCAGAGAGCCAGCAGGGAAAACTATGCCTTGTTCTAAAGCTCTTTGGGAACCGCTTGCGTGGCCCCACAAACCTGGGGGCTGCAGGCTTTCCTGCTGCCTTCAGCCTCAAAACCACCCTTTCCCACTTGGCGTCGCGCCACGCACAAAAATGGCTATATTTCTGGAGACTGGTCCCTTTCCCAAAGAGCCAGCAGGGAAAACTATGCCTTGTTCTAAAGCTCTTTGGGAACCGCTTGCGTGGCGTCACAGACCTGGGGGTTGCAGACTTTCCTGCTGCCTTCAGACTCAAAACCATCCTTTTCCCACTTGGCCCCGCGCCAGGCACAAAAATGGCCATATGTCTGGAGGTTGGTCCCACGCCGAAAGAGCCAGCAGGGAAAACTATGCCTTGTTGTAAAGCTCTTTGGGAACCGCTTGCGTAGCCACACAGACCTGGGGGCTGCAGGCTTTCCTGCTGCCTTCAGCCTAAAAACCACCCTTTCCCACTTGGCGTCACGCCAGGCACAAAAATGGCCATATGTCTGGAGATTGGTCCCACGCCCAAAGAGCCAGCAGGGAAAACTATGCCTTGTTCTAAAGCTCTTTGGGAACCGCTTGCGTAGCCCCACACACCTGGGGGCTGCAGGCTTTCCTGCTGCCTTCAGCCTCAAAACCACCCTTTCCCACTTGGTGCCGCGCCAGGCCCAAAAATGGCCATATGTCTGGAGACTGGTCCCACGCCCAAAGAGCCAGCAGGGAAAACTATGCCTTGTTCTAAAGCTCTTTGGGAACCGCTTGCGTAGCCCCACACACCTGGGGGCTTCAGGCTTTCCTGCTGCCTTCAGCCTCAAAACCACCCTTTCCCTCTTGGCGTCGCGCCAGGCACAAAAATGGCTATATTTCTGGAGACTGGTCCCACGCCCAAAGAGCCAGCAGGGAAAACTATGCCTTGTTCTAAAGCTCTTTGGGAACGGCTTGCGTAGCCCCACACAAACTGGGGGCTGCAGGCATTCCTGCTCTCTTCAGCCTCAAAGGCACCCTTTCCAACTTGGCGCCGCGCCAGGCACAAAAATGGCCATATGGCTGGAAATTGGTCCCACGCCCAAAGAGCCAGCAGGGAAAACTATGCCTTGTTCTAAAGCTCTTTGGGAACCGCTTGCGTAGCCCCACACGCCTGGGGGCGGCAAGCTTTCCTGCTGCCTTCAGCCTCAAAACCACCCTTTCCCACTTGGCGTCGCGCCAGGCACAAAAATGGCTATATTTCTGGAGACTGGTCCCTTGCCAAAGAGCCAGCAGGGAAAACTATGCCTTGTTCTAAAGCTCTTTGGGAACCGCTTGCGTAGCCCCACACACCTGGGGGCTGCAGGCTTTCCTGCTGCCTTCAGCCTCAAAACCACCCTTTCCCACATGGCGCCGCGCCAGGCCCAGAAACGGCCATATGTCTGGAGACTGGTCCCACGCCCAAAGAGCCAGCAGGGAAAACTATGCCTTGTTCTAAAGCTCTTTGGGAACCGCTTGCGTAGCCCCACAGACCTCGGGGCTGCAGGCTTTCCTGCTGCCTTCAGCCTCAAAACCACCCTTTCCCACATGGCGTCACGCCAGGCCCAAAAATGGCCATATGTCTGGAGATTGGTTCCACGACCAAAGAGCCAGCAGGGAAAACTATGCCTTGTTCTAAAGCTCTTTGGGAACCGCTTGCGTGGCCCCATACACCTGGGGGCTGCAGGCTTTCCTGCTGCCTTCAGCCTCAAAACCACCCTTTCCCACATGGCGTCACGCCAGGCACAAAAATGGCCATATGTCTGGAGACTGGTCCCACGCCCAAAGAGCCAGCAGGGAAAACTATGCCTTGTTCTAAAGCTCTTTGGGAACCGCTTGCGTAGCCCCACAAACCAGGGGGCTGCAGGCTTTCCTGCTGCCTTCAGCCTCAAAACCACCCTTTCCCACTTGGCCCCGTGCCAGGCACGAAAATGGCCATATGTCTGGAGATTGGTCCCACGCCCAAAGAGCCAGCAGGGAAAACTATGCCTTGTTCTAAAGCTCTTTGGGAACGGTTTGCGTAGCCCCACACACCTGGGGGCTGCAGGCTTTCCTGCTGCCTTCAGCCTCAAAACCACCCTTTCCCCCACTGCGTAACGCCAGGCACAAAAATGGCCATATGGCTGGAGATTGGTCCCACGCCCAAAGAGCCAGCAGGGAAAACTATGCCTTGTTCTAAAGCTCTTTGGAAACCGCTTGCGTGGCCCCACAGACCTGGGGGCTGCAGGCTTTCCTCCTGCCTTCAGCCTCAAAACCACCCTTTCCCTCTTGGCGTCGCGCCAGGCACAAAAATGGCTATATTTCTGGAGACTGGTCCCTTTCCCAAAGAGCCAGCAGGGAAAACTATGCCTTGTTCTAAAGCTCTTTGGGAACGGCTTGCGTAGCCCCACACAAACTGGGGGCTGCAGGCATTCCTGCTCTCTTCAGCCTCAAAGGCACCCTTTCCCACTTGGCCCCGTGCCAGGCATGAAAATGGCCATATGTCTGGAGACTGGTCCCTTTCCCAAAGAGCCAGCAGGGAAAACTATGCCTTGTTCTAAAGCTCTTTGGGAACCGCTTGCGTCGCCCCACACACCTGGGGGCTGCAGGCTTTCCTGCTGCCTTCATCCTCAAAACCACCCTTTCCCACTTGGCGTCGCGCCAGACACAAAAATGGCCATATGTCTGGAGGGTGGTCCCACGCCCAAGAGCCAGCAGGGAAAACTATGCCTTGTTGTAAAGCTCTTTGGGAACCGCTTGCGTAGCCCCACAGACCTGGGGGGTGCAGGCTTTCCTGCTGCCTTCAGCCTCAAAACTACCCTTTCCCACTTGGCCCCGCGCCACGCACAAAAATGGCCATATGGCTGGAGACTGGTCCCACGCCCAAAGAGCCAGCAGGGAAAACTATGCCTTGTTCTAAAGCTCTTTGGGAACCGCTTCCGTGGCCCCACAGACCTGGGGGCTGCAGGCTTTCCTGCTGCCTTCAGCCTCAAAACCACCCTTTCCCTCTTGGCGTCGCGCCAGGCACAAAAATGGCCATATGTCTGGAGACTGGTCCCACGCCCAAAGAGCCAGCAGGGAAAACTATGCCTTGTTCTAAAGCTCTTTGGGAACCGCTTGCGTAGCCCCACACACCTGGGGGCTGCAGGCTTTACTGCTGCCTTCAGCCTCAAAACCACCCTTTCCCACTTGGCCCCGTGCTAGGCACGAAAATGGCCATATGTCTGGAGGTTGGTCCCACGCCCAAAGAGCCAGCAGGGAAAACTATGCCTTGTTCTAAAGCTCTTTGGGAACCACTTGCGTAGCCACACACACCTGGGGGCTGCAGGCTTTCCTGCTCTCTTCAGCCTCAAAGGCACCCTGTCCCACTTGGCGCTGCGCCAGGCCCAGAAAAGGCCATATGTCTGGAGATTGGTCCCACGCCCAAAGAGCCAGCAGGGAAAACTATGCCTTGTTCTAAAGCTCTTTGGGAACCGCTTGCGTAGCCCCACACACCTGGGGGCTGCAGGCTTTCCTGCTGCCTTCAGCCTCAAAACCACCCTTTCCCACATGGCGTCACGCCAGGCCCAAAAATGGCCATATGTCTGGAGACTGGTCCCACGCCCAAGAGCAAGCAGGGAAAACTATGCCTTGTTCTAAAGCTCTTTGGGAACCGCTTGCGTCGCCCCACACACCTGGGGGCTGCAGGCTTTCCTGCTGCCTTCAGCCTCAAAACCACCCTTTCCCACTTGGCGTCGCGCCAGGCACAAAAATGGCCATATGTCTGGAGACTGGTCCCACGCCGAAAGAGCCAGCAGGGAAAACTATGCCTTGTTCTAAAGCTCTTTGGGAACCGCTTGCGTAGCCCCACAGACCTGGGGGCTGCAGGCTTTCCTGCTCTCTTCAGCCTCAAAGGCACCCTGTCCCACTTGGCGCTGCGCCAGGCCCAGAAAAGGCCATATGTCTGGAGATTGGTCCCACGCCCAAAGAGCCAGCAGGGAAAACTACGCCTTGTTCTAAAGCTCTTTGGGAACCGCCTGCGTAGCCCCACACACCTGGGGGCTGCAGGCTTTCCTGCTGCCTTCAGCCTCAAAACCACCCTTTCCCACTTGGCGTCGCGCCAGGCCCAAAAATGGCCATATGTGTGGAGACTGGTCCCACGCCCAAGAGCCAGCAGGGAAAACTATGCCTTGTTGTAAAGCTCTTTGGGAACCGCTTGCGTAGCCCCACACACATGGGGGCTGCAGGCTTTCCTGCTGCCTTCAGCCTCAAAACCACCCTTTCCCACTTGGTGCCGCACCAGGCCCAAAAATGGCCATATGTCTGGAGACTGGTCCCACGCCCAAAGAGCCAGCAGGGAAAACTATGCCTTGTTCTAAAGCTCTTTGGGAACCGCTTGCGGAGCCCCACACACCTGGGGGATGCAGGCTTTCCTGCTGCCTTCAGCCTCAAAATCACCCTTTCCCACTTGGCGGCGCGCCAGGCCCAAAAATGGCCATATGTCTAGAGATTGGTCCCATGCCCAAAGAGCCAGCAGGGAAAACTATGCCTTGTTCTAAAGCTCTTTGGGAACCGCTTGCGTAGCCCCACAGACCTGGGGGGTGCAGGCTTTCCTGCTGCCTTCAGCCTCAAAACCACCCTTTCCCACTTGGCCCCGCGCCAGGCCCAAAAATGGCCATATGGCTGGAGACTGGTCCCACGCCCAAAGAGCCAGCAGGGAAAACTATGCCTTGTTCTAAAGCTCTTTGGGAACCGCTTCCGTGGCCCCACAGACCTGGGGGCTGCAGGCTTTCCTGCTGCCTTCAGCCTCAAAACCACCCTTTCCCACACGGCGTCACTCCAGGCACAAAAATGGCCATATGTCTGGAGATTGGTCCCACGCCCAAAGAGCCAGCAGGGAAAACTATGCCTGGTTCTAAAGCTCTTTGGGAACCTCTTGCGTAGCCCCACACACCTGGGGGCTGCAGGCTTTCCCGCTGCCTTCAGCCTCAAAACCACCCTTTCCCACTTGGCGCCGCGCCAGGCACAAAAATGGCCATATGTCTGGAGATTGGTTCCACGCCCAAAGAGCCAGCAGGGAAAACGATGCCTTGTTCTAAAGCTCTTTGGGAACCGCTTGCGTCGCCCCACACACCTGGGGGCTGCAGGCTTTCCTGCTGCCTTCAGCCTCAAAACCACCCTTTCCCTCTTGGCGTCGCGCCAGGCCCAAAAATGGCCATATGTCTGGAGACTGGTCCCACGCCCAAAGAGCCAGCAGGGAAAACTATGCCTTGTTCTAAAGCTCTTTGGGAACCGCTTGCGTGGCCCCACAGACCTGCGGGCTGCAGGCTTTCCTGCTGCCTTCAGCCTCAAAACCACCCTTTCCCACTTGGCGTCGCGCCAGGCACAAAAATGGCCATATATCTGGAGGGTGGTCCCACGCCCAAAGAGCCAGCAGGGAAAACTATGCCTTGTTCTAAAGCTCTTTGGGAACCACTTGCGTAGCCCCACACACCTGGGGGCTGCAGGCTTTCCTGCTCTCTTCAGCCTCAAAGGCACCCTGTCCCACTTGGCGCTGCGCCAGGCCCAGAAAAGGCCATATGTCTGGAGATTGGTCCCACGCCCAAAGAGCCAGCAGGGAAAACTATGCCTTGTTCTAAAGCTCTTTGGGAACCGCTTGCGTGGCCCCACACACCTGGGGGCTGCAGGCTTTCCTGCTGCCTTCAGCCTCAAAACCACCCTTTCCCACTTGGCGCAACGCCAGGCCCAAAAATGGCCATATGTCTGGAGACTGGTCCCACGCCCAAGAGCAAGCAGGGAAAACTATGCCTTGTTCTAAAGCTCTTTGGGAACCGCTTGCGTCGCCCCACACACCTGGGGGCTGCAGGCTTTCCTGCTGCCTTCAGCCTCAAAACCACCCTTTCCCACTTGGCGCCGCGCCAGGCACAAAAATGGCCATATGTCTGGAGACTGGTCCCACGCCAAAAGAGCCAGCAGGGAAAACTATGCCTTGTTCTAAAGCTCTTTGGGAACCGCTTGCGTGGCCCCACAGACCTGGGGGCTGCAGGCTTTCCTGCTGCCTTCAGCCTCAAAACCACCCTTTCCCACTTGGCGTCACACCAGGCACAAAAATGGCCATATGTCTGGAGATTGGTCCCACGCCCAAAGAGCCAGCAGGGAAAACTATGCCTTGTTCTAAAGCTCTTTGGGAACCGCTTGCGTAGCCCCACACACCTGGGGGCTGCAGGTTTCCTGATGCCTTCAGCCTCAAAATCACCCTTTCCCACTTGGCGCCGCGCCAGGCCCAGAAACGGCCATATGTCTGGAGATTGGTCCCACGCCCAAAGAGCCAGCAGGGAAAACTATGCCTTGTTCTAAAGCTCTTTGGGAACCGCTTGCGTAGCCCCACACACCTGGGGGCTGCAGGCTTTTCTGCTGCCTTCAGCCTCAAACCACCCTTTCCCACTTGGCGCCGCGCCAGGCCCAAGAATGGCCATATGTCTGGAGATTGGTTCCACGCCCAAAGAGCCAGCAGGGAAAACGATGCTTTATTCTCAAGCTCTTTGTGAATCGCTTGCGTGGCCCCACAGACCTGGGGGGTGCAGGCTTTCCTGCTGCCTTCAGCCTCAAAACCACCCTTTCCCACTTGGCGCCGCGCCAGGCCCAAAAATGGCCATATGTCTGGAGATTGGTCCCACGCCCAAAGAGCCAGCAGGGAAAACTCTGCCTTGTTCTAAAGCTCTTTGGGAACCGCTTGCGTGGCCCCACAGACCTGGGGGGTGCAGGCTTTCCTGCTGCCTTCAGCCTCAAAACCACCATTTCCCACTTGGCGCCGCGCCAGGCCCAAAAATGGCCATATGTCAGGAGACTGGTCCCTTTCCCAAAGAGCCAGCAGGGAAAACTATGCCTTGTTCTAAAGCTCTTTGGGAACCGCTTCCGTGGCCCCACAGACCTGGGGGCTGCAGGCTTTCCTGCTGCCTTCAGCCTCAAAACCACCCTTTCCCACACGGCGTCACTCCAGGCACAAAAATGGCCATATGTCTGGAGATTGGTCCCACGCCCAAAGAGCCAGCAGGGAAAACTATGCCTGGTTCTAAAGCTCTTTGGGAACCTCTTGCGTAGCCCCACACACCTGGGGGCTGCAGGCTTTCCCGCTGCCTTCAGCCTCAAAACCACCCTTTCCCACTTGGCGCCGCGCCAGGCACAAAAATGGCCATATGTCTGGAGATTGGTTCCACGCCCAAAGAGCCAGCAGGGAAAACTATGCCTTGTTCTAAAGCTCTTTGGGAACCGCTTGCGTAGCCCCACACACCTGCGGGCTGCAGGCTTTTCTGCTGCCTTCAGCCTCAAACCACCCTTTCCCACTTGGCGCCGCGCCAGGCCCAAAAATGGCCATATGTCTGGAGATTGGTCCCACGCCCAAAGAGCCAGCAGGGAAAACTATGCCTTGTTCTAAAGCTCTTTGGGAACCGCTTGCGTGGCCCCACAGACCTGGGGGGTGCAGGCTTTCCTGCTGCCTTCAGCCTCAAAACCACCCTTTCCCACTTGGCGCCGCGCCAGGCCCAAAAATGGCCATATGTCAGGAGACTGGTCCCTTTCCCAAAGAGCCAGCAGGGAAAACTATGCCTTGTTCTAAAGCTCTTTGGGAACCGCTTCCGTGGCCCCACAGACCTGGGGGCTGCAGGGTTTCCTGCTGCCTTCAGCCTCAAAACCACCCTTTCCCACACGGCGTCACTCCAGGCACAAAAATGGCCATATGTCTGGAGACTGGTCCCACGCCAAAAAAGCCAGCAGGAAAACTATGCCTTGTTCTAAAGCTCTTTGGGAACCGCTTGCGTAGCCCCACACACCTGGGGGCTGCAGGCTTTACTGCTGCCTTCAACCTCAGAGGCACCCTTTCCCACTTGGCCCCGTGCCAGGCACGAAAATGGCCATATGTCTGGAGGTTGGTCCCACGCCCAAAGAGCCAGCAGGGAAAACTATGCCTTGTTCTAAAGCTCTTTGGGAACCGCTTGCGTGGCCCCACACACCTGGGGGCTGCAGGCTTTCCTGCTGCCTTCAGCCTCAAAACCACCCTTTCCCACTTGGCGTCGCGCCACGCACAAAAATGGCCATATATCTGGAGGGTGGTCCCACGCCCAAAGAGCCAGCAGGGAAAAGTATGCCTTGTTCTAAAGCTCTTTGGGAACCACTTGCGTAGCCCCACACACCTGGGGGCTGCAGGCTTTCCTGCTCTCTTCAGCCTCAAAACCACCCTTTCCCACTTGGCCGCGTGCCAGGCACGGAAATGGCCATATGTCTGGAGACTGGTCCCTTTCCCAAAGAGCCAGCAGGGAAAACTATGCCTTGTTCTAAAGCTCTTTGGGAACCGCTTGCGTGGCCCCACAGACCTGGGGGCTGCAGGCTTTCCTGCTGCCTTCAGCCTCAAAAGCACCCTTTCCCACTTGGCGTCGCGCCAGGCACAAAAATGGCCATATATCTGGAGGGTGGTCCCACGCCCAAAGAGCCAGCAGGGAAAACTATGCCTTGTTCTAAAGCTCTTTGGGAACCACTTGCGTAGCCCCACACACCTGGGGGCTGCAGGCTTTCCTGCTGCCTTCAGCCTCAAAACCACCCTTTCCCACTTGGCGCCGCGCCAGGCCCAAAAATGGCCATATGTGTGGAGACTGGTCGGACGCCCAAGAGCCAGCAGGGAAAACTATGCCTTGTTGTAAAGCTCTTTGGGAACCGCTTGCGTAGCCCCACACACCTGGGGGCTTCAGGCTTTCCTGCTGCCTTCAGCCTCAAAACCACCCTTTCCCACTTGGCCCCGCGCCAGGCACAAAAATGGCTATATTTCTGGAGACTGGTCCCTTTCCCAAAGAGCCAGCAGGGAAAACTATGCCTTGTTCTAAAGCTCTTTGGGAACCGCTTGCGTAGCCCCACACACCTGGGGGATGCAGGCTTTCCTGCTGCCTTCAGCCTCAAAATCACCCTTTCCCACTTGGCTCCGCGCCAGGCCCAAAAATGGCCATATGTCTAGAGATTGGTCGCACGCACAAAGAGCCAGCAGGGAAAACTATGCCTTGTTCTAAAGCTCTTTGGGAACCGCTTGCGTAGCCCCACACACCTGGGGGATGCAGGCTTTCCTGCTGCCTTCAGCCTCAAAACCACCCTTTCCCACATGGCGTCACGCCAGGCCCAAAAAAGGCCATATGTCTGGAGACTGGTCCCACGCCCAAGAGCAAGCAGGGAAAACTATGCCTTGTTCTAAAGCTCTTTGGGAACCGCTTGCGTCGCCCCACACACCTGGGGGCTGCAGGCTTTCCTGCTGCCTTCAGCCTCAAAACCACCCTTTCCCACTTGGCGCCGCGCCAGGCACAATAATGGCCATATGTCAGGAGACTGGTCCCTTTCTCAAAGAGCCAGCAGGGAAGACTATGCCTTGTTCTAAAGCTCCTTGGGAACCGCTTGCATAGCCCCACACACCTGAGGGCTGCAGGCTTTCCTGCTGCCTTCAGCCTCAAAACCTCCATTTCCCACGTGGCCCCGCGCCAGGCACAAAAACAGCCATATGTCTGGAAGTTGGTCCCACGCCGAAAGAGCCAGCAGGGAAAACTATGCCTTGTTCTAAAGCTCTTTGGGAACTGCTTGCGTGGCCCCACAGACCTGGGGGGTGCAGGCTTTCCTGCTGCCTTCAGCCTCAAAACCACCCTTTCCCAATTGGCGTCACGCCAGGCACAAAAATGGCCATATGTCTGGAGATTGGTCCCACGCCCAAAGAGCCAGCAGGGAAAGCTATGCCTTGTTCTAAAGCTCTTTGGGAACCGCTTGCGTCGCCCCACAGACCTGGGGGCTGCAGGCTTTCCTGCTCTCTTCAGCCTCAAAGGCACCCTGTCACACTTGGCGCTGCGCCAGGCCCAGAAAAGGCCATATGTCAGGAGATTGGTCCCACGCCCAAAGAGCCAGCAGGGAAAACTATGCCTTGTTCTAAAGCTCTTTGGGAACCGCTTGCGTAGCCCCACACACCTGGGGGCTGCAGGCTTTCCTGCTGCCTTCAGCCTCAAAACCACCCTTTCCCACTTGGCGCCGCGCCAGGCCCAAAAATGGCCATATGTGTGGAGACTGGTCCCACGCCCAAGAGCCAGCAGGGAAAACTATGCCTTGTTCTAAAGCTCTTTGGGAACCGCTTGCGTAGCCCTACACACCTGGGGGCTTCAGGCTTTCCTGCTGCCTTCAGCCTCAAAACCACCCTTTCCCACTTGGCGCCGCGCCAGGCACAAAAATGGCCATATGGCTGGAGACTGGTCCCACGCCCAAAGAGCCAGCAGGGAAAACTATGCCTTGTTCTAAAGCTCTTTGGGAACCGCTTGCGTAGCCCCACACACCTGGGGGCTGCAGGCTTTCCTGCTGCCTTCAGCCTCAAAACCACCCTTTCCCACATGGCGTCACGCCAGGCACAAAAATGGCCATATGTCTGGAGACTGGTCCCACGCCCAAGAGCAAGCAGGGAAAACTATGCCTTGTTCTAAAGCTCTTTGGGAACCGCTTGCGTAGCCCCACACACCTGGGGGCTGCAGGCTTTCCTGCTGCCTTCAGCCTCAAAACCACCCTTTCCCACTTGGCGCCGCGCCAGGCACAAAAATGGCCATATGTCAGGAGACTGGTCCCTTTCTCAAAGAGCCAACAGGGAAGACTATGCCTTGTTCTAAAGCTCTTTGGGAACCGCTTGCATAGCCCCACACACCTGGGGGCTGCAGGCTTTCCTGCTGCCTTCAGCCTCAAAACCTCCATTTCCCACGTGGCCCCGCGCCAGGCACAAAAACGGCCATATGTCTGGAGGTTGGTCCCACGCCCAAAGAGCCAGCAGGGAAAACTATGCCTTGTTCTAAAGCTCTTTGGGAACCGCTTGCGTGGCCCCACAGACCTGCGGGCTGCAGACTTTCCTGCTGCCTTCAGCCTCAAAAACACCCTTTCCCACTTGGCGCCACGCCAGGCACAAAAATGGCCATATGTCTGGAGATTGGTCCCACGCCGAAAGAGCCAGCAGGGAAAACTATGCCTTGTTCTAAAGCTCTTTGGGAACCGCTTGCGTAGCCCCACACACCTGGGGGCTGCAGGCTTTCCTGCTCTCTTCAGCCTCAGAGGCACCCTTTCCCACTTGGCGACACGCCAGGCACAAAAATGGCCATATGTCTGGAGATTGGTTCCACGCCCAAAGAGCCAGCAGGGAAAACGATGCCTTGTTCTAAAGCTCTTTGGGAACCGCTTGCGTGGCCCCACAGACCTGGGGGCTGCAGGCTTTCCTGCTGCCTTCAGCCTCAAAACCACCCTTTCCCACTTGGCGCCGCGCCAGGCACAAAAATGGCCATATGGCTGGAGATTGGTCCCACGCCCAAAGAGCCAGCAGGGAAAACTATGCCTTGTTCTAAAGCTCTTTGGAAACCGCTTGCGTGGCCCCACAGACCTGGGGGCTGCAGGCTTTCCTCCTGCCTTCAGCCTCAAAACCACCCTTTCCCTCTTGGCGTCGCGCCAGGCACAAAAATGGCTATATTTCTGGAGACTGGTCCCACACCCAAAGAGCCAGCAGGGAAAACTATGCCTTGTTCTAAAGCTCTTTGGGAACGGCTTGCGTAGCCCCACACAAACTGGGGGCTGCAGGCATTCCTGCTCTCTTCAGCCTCAAAGGCACCCTTTCCCACTTGGCCCCGTGCCAGGCATGAAAATGGCCATATGTCTGGAGACTGGTCCCTTTCCCAAAGAGCCAGCAGGGAAAACTATGCCTTGTTCTAAAGCTCTTTGGGAACCGCTTGCGTCGCCCCACACACCTGGGGGCTGCAGGCTTTCCTGCTGCCTTCATCCTCAAAACCACCCTTTCCCACTTGGCGTCGCGCCAGACACAAAAATGGCCATATGTCTGGAGGGTGGTCCCACGCCCAAAGAGCCAGCAGGGAAAACGATGCCTTGTTCTAAAGCTCTTTGGGAACCGCTTGCGTAGCCCCACAGACCTGGGGGCTGCAGGCTTTCCTGCTCTCTTCAGCCTCAAAGGCACCCTTTCCCACTTGGCGCTGCGCCAGGCCCAGAAAAGGCCATATGTCTGGAGATTGGTCCCACGCCCAAAGAGCCAGCAGGGAAAACTATGCCTTGTTCTAAAGCTCTTTGGGAACCGCTTGCGTAGCCCCACACACCTGGGGGCTGCAGGCTTTCCTGCTGCCTTCAGCCTCAAAACCACCCTTTCCCACTTGGCGTCGCGCCAGGCCCAAAAATGGCCATATGTGTGGAGACTGGTCCCACGCCCAAGAGCCAGCAGGGAAAACTATGCCTTGTTGTAAAGCTCTTTGGGAACCGCTTGCGTAGCCCCACACACCTGGGGGCTTCAGGCTTTCCTGCTGCCTTCAGCCTCAAAACCACCCTTTCCCACTTGTCCCCGCGCCAGGCCCAAAAATGGCCATATGTCTGGAGATTGGTCCCACGCCCAAAGAGCCAGCAGGGAAAACTATGCCTTGTTCTAAAGCTCTTTGGGAACCGCTTGCGTAGCCCCACACGCCTGGGGGATGCAGGCTTTCCTGCTGCCTTCAGCCTCAAAATCACCCTTTCCCACTTGGCGGCGCGCCAGGCCCAAAAAAGGCCATATGTCTAGAGATTGGTCCCACGCCCAAAGAGCCAGCAGGGAAAACTATGCCTTGTTCTAAAGCTCTTTGGGAACCGCTTGCGTAGCCCCACAGACCTGGGGGGTGCAGGCTTTCCTGCTGCCTTCAGCCTCAAAACTACCCTTTCCCACTTGGCCCCGCGCCACGCACAAAAATGGCCATATGTCTGGAGATTGGTCCCACGCCCAAAGAGCCAGCAGGGAAAACTATGCCTTGTTCTAAAGCTCTTTGGGAACCGCTTCCGTGGCCCCACAGACCTGGGGGCTGCAGGCTTTCCTGCTGCCTTCAGCCTCAAAACCACCCTTTCCCTCTTGGCGTCGCGCCAGGCACAAAAATGGCCATATGTCTGGAGACTGGTCCCACGCCCAAAGAGCCAGCAGGGAAAACTATGCCTTGTTCTAAAGCTCTTTGGGAACCGCTTGCGTAGCCCCACACACCTGGGGGCTGCAGGCTTTACTGCTGCCTTCAGCCTCAAAACCACCCTTTCCCACTTGGCCCCGTGCTAGGCACGAAAATGGCCATATGTCTGGAGGTTGGTCCCACGCCCAAAGAGCCAGCAGGGAAAACTATGCCTTGTTCTAAAGCTCTTTGGGAACCACTTGCGTAGCCACACACACCTGGGGGCTGCAGGCTTTCCTGCTCTCTTCAGCCTCAAAGGCACCCTGTCCCACTTGGCGCTGCGCCAGGCCCAGAAAAGGCCATATGTCTGGAGATTGGTCCCACGCCCAAAGAGCCAGCAGGGAAAACTATGCCTTGTTCTAAAGCTCTTTGGGAACCGCTTGCGTAGCCCCACAGACCTGGGGGCTGCAGGCTTTCCTGCTGCCTTCAGCCTCAAAACCACCCTTTCCCACATGGCGTCACGCCAGGCCCAAAAATGGCCATATGTCTGGAGACTGGTCCCACGCCCAAGAGCAAGCAGGGAAAACTATGCCTTGTTCTAAAGCTCTTTGGGAACCGCTTGCGTCGCCCCACACACCTGGGGGCTGCAGGCTTTCCTGCTGCCTTCAGCCTCAAAACCACCCTTTCCCACTTGGCGTCGCGCCAGGCACAAAAATGGCCATATGTCTGGAGACTGGTCCCACGCCGAAAGAGCCAGCAGGGAAAACTATGCCTTGTTCTAAAGCTCTTTGGGAACCGCTTGCGTAGCCCCACAGACCTGGGGGCTGCAGGCTTTCCTGCTCTCTTCAGCCTCAAAGGCACCCTGTCCCACTTGGCGCTGCGCCAGGCCCAGAAAAGGCCATATGTCTGGAGATTGGTCCCACGCCCAAAGAGCCAGCAGGGAAAACTACGCCTTGTTCTAAAGCTCTTTGGGAACCGCCTGCGTAGCCCCACACACCTGGGGGCTGCAGGCTTTCCTGCTGCCTTCAGCCTCAAAACCACCCTTTCCCACTTGGCGTCGCGCCAGGCCCAAAAATGGCCATATGTGTGGAGACTGGTCCCACGCCCAAGAGCCAGCAGGGAAAACTATGCCTTGTTGTAAAGCTCTTTGGGAACCGCTTGCGTAGCCCCACACACATGGGGGCTGCAGGCTTTCCTGCTGCCTTCAGCCTCAAAACCACCCTTTCCCACTTGGTGCCGCGCCAGGCCCAAAAATGGCCATATGTCTGGAGACTGGTCCCACGCCCAAAGAGCCAGCAGGGAAAACTATGCCTTGTTCTAAAGCTCTTTGGGAACCGCTTGCGTAGCCCCACACACCTGGGGGATGCAGGCTTTCCTGCTGCCTTCAGCCTCAAAACCACCCTTTCCCACATGGCGGCGCGCCAGGCCCAAAAATGGCCATATGTCTAGAGATTGGTCCCACGCCCAAAGAGCCAGCAGGGAAAACTATGCCTTGTTCTAAAGCTCTTTGGGAACCGCTTGCGTAGCCCCACAGACCTGGGGGGTGCAGGCTTTCCTGCTGCCTTCAGCCTCAAAACCACCCTTTCCCACTTGGCCCCGCGCCAGGCCCAAAAATGGCCATATGGCTGGAGACTGGTCCCACGCCCAAAGAGCCAGCAGGGAAAACTATGCCTTGTTCTAAAGCTCTTTGGGAACCGCTTCCGTGGCCCCACAGACCTGGGGGCTGCAGGCTTTCCTGCTGCCTTCAGCCTCAAAACCACCCTTTCCCACACGGCGTCACTCCAGGCACAAAAATGGCCATATGTCTGGAGATTGGTCCCACGCCCAAAGAGCCAGCAGGGAAAACTATGCCTGGTTCTAAAGCTCTTTGGGAACCTCTTGCGTAGCCCCACACACCTGGGGGCTGCAGGCTTTCCCGCTGCCTTCAGCCTCAAAACCACCCTTTCCCACTTGGCGCCGCGCCAGGCACAAAAATGGCCATATGTCTGGAGATTGGTTCCACGCCCAAAGAGCCAGCAGGGAAAACGATGCCTTGTTCTAAAGCTCTTTGGGAACCGCTTGCGTCGCCCCACACACCTGGGGGCTGCAGGCTTTCCTGCTGCCTTCAGCCTCAAAACCACCCTTTCCCTCTTGGCGTCGCGCCAGGCCCAAAAATGGCCATATGTCTGGAGACTGGTCCCACGCCCAAAGAGCCAGCAGGGAAAACTATGCCTTGTTCTAAAGCTCTTTGGGAACCGCTTGCGTGGCCCCACAGACCTGGGGGCTGCAGGCTTTCCTGCTGCCTTCAGCCTCAAAACCACCCTTTCCCACTTGGCGTCGCGCCAGGCACAAAAATGGCCATATATCTGGAGGGTGGTCCCACGCCCAAAGAGCCAGCAGGGAAAACTATGCCTTGTTCTAAAGCTCTTTGGGAACCACTTGCGTAGCCCCACACACCTGGGGGCTGCAGGCTTTCCTGCTCTCTTCAGCCTCAAAGGCACCCTGTCCCACTTGGCGCTGCGCCAGGCCCAGAAAAGGCCATATGTCTGGAGATTGGTCCCACGCCCAAAGAGCCAGCAGGGAAAACTATGCCTTGTTCTAAAGCTCTTTGGGAACCGCTTGCGTAGCCCCACACACCTGGGAGCTGCAGGCTTTCCTGCTGCCTTCAGCCTCAAAACCACCCTTTCCCACTTGGCGCAACGCCAGGCCCAAAAATGGCCATATGTCTGGAGACTGGTCCCACGCCCAAGAGCAAGCAGGGAAAACTATGCCTTGTTCTAAAGCTCTTTGGGAACCGCTTGCGTCGCCCCACACACCTGGGGGCTGCAGGCTTTCCTGCTGCCTTCAGCCTCAAAACCACCCTTTCCCACTTGGCGCCGCCCCAGGCACAAAAATGGCCATATGTCTGGAGACTGGTCCCACGCCAAAAGAGCCAGCAGGGAAAACTATGCCTTGTTCTAAAGCTCTTTGGGAACCGCTTGCGTGGCCCCACAGACCTGGGGGCTGCAGGCTTTCCTGCTGCCTTCAGCCTCAAAACCACCCTTTCCCACTTGGCGTCACACCAGGCACAAAAATGGCCATATGTCTGGAGATTGGTCCCACGCCCAAAGAGCCAGCAGGGAAAACTATGCCTTGTTCTAAAGCTCTTTGGGAACCGCTTGCGTAGCCCCACACACCTGGGGGCTGCAGGTTTCCTGATGCCTTCAGCCTCAAAATCACCCTTTCCCACTTGGCGCCGCGCCAGGCCCAGAAACGGCCATATGTCTGGAGATTGGTCCCACGCCCAAAGAGCTAGCAGGGAAAACTATGCCTTGTTCTAAAGCTCTTTGGGAACCGCTTGCGTAGCCCCACACACCTGGGGGCTGCAGGCTTTTCTGCTGCCTTCAGCCTCAAACCACCCTTTCCCACTTGGCGCCGCGCCAGGCCCAAGAATGGCCATATGTCTGGAGATTGGTTCCACGCCCAAAGAGCCAGCAGGGAAAACGATGCCTTATTCTAAAGCTCTTTGTGAATCGCTTGCGTGGCCCCACAGACCTGGGGGGTGCAGGCTTTCCTGCTGCCTTCAGCCTCAAAACCACCCTTTCCCACTTGGCGCCGCGCCAGGCCCAAAAATGGCCATATGTCTGGAGATTGGTCCCACGCCCAAAGAGCCAGCAGGGAAAACTCTGCCTTGTTCTAAAGCTCTTTGGGAACCGCTTGCGTGGCCCCACAGACCTGGGGGGTGCAGGCTTTCCTGCTGCCTTCAGCCTCAAAACCACCATTTCCCACTTGGCGCCGCGCCAGGCCCAAAAATGGCCATATGTCAGGAGACTGGTCCCTTTCCCAAAGAGCCAGCAGGGAAAACTATGCCTTGTTCTAAAGCTCTTTGGGAACCGCTTCCGTGGCCCCACAGACCTGGGGGCTGCAGGCTTTCCTGCTGCCTTCAGCCTCAAAACCACCCTTTCCCACACGGCGTCACTCCAGGCACAAAAATGGCCATATGTCTGGAGATTGGTCCCACGCCCAAAGAGCCAGCAGGGAAAACTATGCCTGGTTCTAAAGCTCTTTGGGAACCTCTTGCGTAGCCCCACACACCTGGGGGCTGCAGGCTTTCCCGCTGCCTTCAGCCTCAAAACCACCCTTTCCCACTTGGCGCCGCGCCAGGCACAAAAATGGCCATATGTCTGGAGATTGGTTCCACGCCCAAAGAGCCAGCAGGGAAAACTATGCCTTGTTCTAAAGCTCTTTGGGAACCGCTTGCGTAGCCCCACAGACCTGAGGGCTGCAGGCTTTTCTGCTGCCTTCAGCCTCAAACCACCCTTTCCCACTTGGCGCCGCGCCAGGCCCAAAAATGGCCATATGTCTGGAGATTGGTCCCACGCCCAAAGAGCCAGCAGGGAAAACTATGCCTTGTTCTAAAGCTCTTTGGGAACCGCTTCCGTGGCCCCACAGACCTGGGGGCTGCAGGGTTTCCTGCTGCCTTCAGCCTCAAAACCACCCTTTCCCACACGGCGTCACTCCAGGCACAAAAATGGCCATATGTCTGGAGACTGGTCCCACGCCAAAAAAGCCAGCAGGAAAACTATGCCTTGTTCTAAAGCTCTTTGGGAACCGCTTGCGTAGCCCCACACACCTGGGGGCTGCAGGCTTTACTGCTGCCTTCAGCCTCAAAACCACCCTTTCCCACTTGGCCCCGTGCCAGGCACGAAAATGGCCATATGTCTGGAGGTTGGTCCCACGCCCAAAGAGCCAGCAGGGAAAACTATGCCTTGTTCTAAAGCTCTTTGGGAACCGCTTGCGTGGCCCCACACACCTGGGGGCTGCAGGCTTTCCTGCTGCCTTCAGCCTCAAAACCACCCTTTCCCACTTGGCGTCGCGCCACGCACAAAAATGGCCATATATCTGGAGGGTGGTCCCACGCCCAAAGAGCCAGCAGGGAAAAGTATGCCTTGTTCTAAAGCTCTTTGGGAACCACTTGCGTAGCCCCACACACCTGGGGGCTGCAGGCTTTCCTGCTCTCTTCAGCCTCAAAACCACCCTTTCCCACTTGGCCGCGTGCCAGGCACGGAAATGGCCATATGTCTGGAGACTGGTCCCTTTCCCAAAGAGCCAGCAGGGAAAACTATGCCTTGTTCTAAAGCTCTTTGGGAACCGCTTCCGTGGCCCCACAGACCTGGGGGCTGCAGGCTTTCCTGCTGCCTTCAGCCTCAAAAGCACCCTTTCCCACTTGGCGTCGCGCCAGGCACAAAAATGGCCATATATCTGGAGGGTGGTCCCACGCCCAAAGAGCCAGCAGGGAAAACTATGCCTTGTTCTAAAGCTCTTTGGGAACCACTTGCGTAGCCCCACACACCTGGGGGCTGCAGGCTTTCCTGCTGCCTTCAGCCTCAAAACCACCCTTTCCCACTTGGCGCCGCGCCAGGCCCAAAAATGGCCATATGTGTGGAGACTGGTCGGACGCCCAAGAGCCAGCAGGGAAAACTATGCCTTGTTGTAAAGCTCTTTGGGAACCGCTTGCGTAGCCCCACACACCTGGGGGCTTCAGGCTTTCCTGCTGCCTTCAGCCTCAAAACCACCCTTTCCCACTTGGCCCCGCGCCAGGCACAAAAATGGCTATATTTCTGGAGACTGGTCCCTTTCCCAAAGAGCCAGCAGGGAAAACTATGCCTTGTTCTAAAGCTCTTTGGGAACCGCTTGCGTAGCCCCACACACCTGGGGGATGCAGGCTTTCCTGCTGCCTTCAGCCTCAAAATCACCCTTTCCCACTTGGCTCCGCGCCAGGCCCAAAAATGGCCATATGTCTAGAGATTGGTCGCACGCACAAAGAGCCAGCAGGGAAAACTATGCCTTGTTCTAAAGCTCTTTGGGAACCGCTTGCGTGGCCCCACACACCTGGGGGATGCAGGCTTTCCTGCTGCCTTCAGCCTCAAAACCACCCTTTCCCACATGGCGTCACGCCAGGCCCAAAAAAGGCCATATGTCTGGAGACTGGTCCCACGCCCAAGAGCAAGCAGGGAAAACTATGCCTTGTTCTAAAGCTCTTTGGGAACCGCTTGCGTCGCCCCACACACCTGGGGGCTGCAGGCTTTCCTGCTGCCTTCAGCCTCAAAACCACCCTTTCCCACTTGGCGCCGCGCCAGGCACAATAATGGCCATATGTCAGGAGACTGGTCCCTTTCTCAAAGAGCCAGCAGGGAAGACTATGCCTTGTTCTAAAGCTCCTTGGGAACCGCTTGCATAGCCCCACACACCTGAGGGCTGCAGGCTTTCCTGCTGCCTTCAGCCTCAAAACCTCCATTTCCCACGTGGCCCCGCGCCAGGCACAAAAACAGCCATATGTCTGGAAGTTGGTCCCACGCCGAAAGAGCCAGCAGGGAAAACTATGCCTTGTTCTAAAGCTCTTTGGGAACCGCTTGCGTGGCCCCACAGACCTGGTGGGTGCAGGCTTTCCTGCTGCCTTCAGCCTCAAAACCACCCTTTCCCAATTGGCGTCACGCCAGGCACAAAAATGGCCATATGTCTGGAGATTGGTCCCACGCCCAAAGAGCCAGCAGGGAAAACTATGCCTTGTTCTAAAGCTCTTTGGGAACCGCTTGCGTCGCCCCACAGACCTGGGGGCTGCAGGCTTTCCTGCTCTCTTCAGCCTCAAAGGCACCCTGTCACACTTGGCGCTGCGCCAGGCCCAGAAAAGGCCATATGTCAGGAGATTGGTCCCACGCCCAAAGAGCCAGCAGGGAAAACTATGCCTTGTTCTAAAGCTCTTTGGGAACCGCTTGCGTAGCCCCACACACCTAGGGGCTGCAGGCTTTCCTGCTGCCTTCAGCCTCAAAACCACCCTTTCCCACTTGGCGCCGCGCCAGGCCCAAAAATGGCCATATGTGTGGAGACTGGTCCCACGCCCAAGAGCCAGCAGGGAAAACTATGCCTTGTTCTAAAGCTCTTTGGGAACCGCTTGCGTAGCCCTACACACCTGGGGGCTTCAGGCTTTCCTGCTGCCTTCAGCCTCAAAACCACCCTTTCCCACTTGGCGCCGCGCCAGGCACAAAAATGGCCATATGGCTGGAGACTGGTCCCACGCCCAAAGAGCCAGCAGGGAAAACTATGCCTTGTTCTAAAGCTCTTTGGGAACCGCTTGCGTAGCCCCACACACCTGGGGGCTGCAGGCTTTCCTGCTGCCTTCAGCCTCAAAACCACCCTTTCCCACATGGCGTCACGCCAGGCACAAAAATGGCCATATGTCTGGAGACTGGTCCCACGCCCAAGAGCAAGCAGGGAAAACTATGCCTTGTTCTAAAGCTCTTTGGGAACCGCTTGCGTAGCCCCACACACCTGGGGGCTGCAGGCTTTCCTGCTGCCTTCAGCCTCAAAACCACCCTTTCCCACTTGGCGCCGCGCCAGGCACAAAAATGGCCATATGTCAGGAGACTGGTCCCTTTCTCAAAGAGCCAACAGGGAAGACTATGCCTTGTTCTAAAGCTCTTTGGGAACCGCTTGCATAGCCCCACACACCTGGGGGCTGCAGGCTTTCCTGCTGCCTTCAGCCTCAAAACCTCCATTTCCCACGTGGCCCCGCGCCAGGCACAAAAACGGCCATATGTCTGGAGGTTGGTCCCACGCCCAAAGAGCCAGCAGGGAAAACTATGCCTTGTTCTAAAGCTCTTTGGGAACCGCTTGCGTGGCCCCACAGACCTGCGGGCTGCAGACTTTCCTGCTGCCTTCAGCCTCAAAACCACCCTTTCCCACTTGGCGCCACGCCAGGCACAAAAATGGCCATATGTCTGGAGATTGGTCCCACGCCGAAAGAGCCAGCAGGGAAAACTATGCCTTGTTCTAAAGCTCTTTGGGAACCGCTTGCGTAGCCCCACACACCTGGGGGCTGCAGGTTTCCTGATGCCTTCAGCCTCAAAACCACCTTTTCCCACTTGGCGCCGCGCCAGGCCCAGAAACGGCCATATGTCTGGAGATTGGTCCCACGCCCAAAGAGCCAGCAGGGAAAACTATGCCTTGTTCTAAAGCTCTTTGGGAACCGCTTGCTTAGCCCCACACACCTGGGGGCTGCAGGCTTTCCTGCTGCCTTCAGCCTCAAAACCACCCTTTCCAACTTGGCGCCGCGCCAGGCCCAAAAATGGCGATATATCTGGAGATTGATTCCACGCCCAAAGAGCCAGCAGGGAAAACTATGCCTTGTTCTAAAGCTCTTTGGGTACCGCTTGCGTGGCCCCACAGACCTGGGGGCTGCAGGCTTTCCTGCTGCCTTCAGCCTCAAAACCACCCTTTCCCACACGGCGTCACGCCAGGCACAAAAATGGCCATATGTCTGGAGATTGGTCCCACGCCCAAAGAGCCAGCAGGGAAAACTATGCCTTGTTCTAAAGCTCTTTGGGAACCGCTTGCGTAGCCCCACACACCTGGGGGCTGCAGGCTTTCCTGCTGCCTTCAGCCTCAAAACCACCCTTTCCCACTTGGCCCCGCGCCAGGCACAAAAATGGCCATATGTCTGGAGATTGGTTCCACGCCCAAAGAGCCAGCAGGGAAAACGATGCCTTATTCTAAAGCTCTTTGGGAACCGCTTGCGTGGCCCCACAGACCGGGGGGTGCAGGCTTTCCTACTGCCTTCAGCCTCAAAACCACCCTTTCCCACTTGGCGCCGCGCCATGCACAAAAATGGCCATATGTCTGGAGATTGGTCCCACGCCCAAAGAGCCAGCAGGGAAAACTATGCCTTGTTCTAAAGCTCTTTGGGAACCACTTGCGTAGCCACACACACCTGGGGGCTGCAGGCTTTCCTGCTGCCTTCAGCCTCAAAACCACCCTTTCCCACTTGGCGCCGCGCCAGGCCCAAAAATGGCCATATGTCTGGAGACTGGTCCCACGCCCAAAGAGCCAGCAGGGAAAACGATGCCTTATTCTAAAGCTCTTTGGGAACCGCTTGCGTGGCCCCACAGACCTGGGGGGTGCAGGCTTTCCTGCTGCCTTCAGCCTCAAAACCACCCTTTCCCACTTGGCGCCGCGCCAGGCCCAAAAATGGCCATATGTCTGGAGATTGGTCCCACGCCCAAAGAGCCAGCAGGGAAAACTATGCCTTGTTCTAAAGCTCTTTGGGAACCGCTTGCGTGGCCCCACACACCTGGGGGCTGCAGGCTTTCCTGCTGCCTTCAGCCTCAAAACCACCCTTTCCCACTTGGCGTCGCGCCAGGCACAAAAATGGCTATATTTCTGGAGACTGGTCCCTTTCCCAAAGAGCCAGCAGGGAAAACTATGCCTTGTTCTAAAGCTCTTTGGGAACCGCTTGCGTGGCCCCACAGACCTGCGGGCTGCAGACTTTCCTGCTGCCTTCAGCCTCAAAACCACCCTTTCCCAATTGGCGTCACGCCAGGCACAAAAATGGCCATATGTCTGGAGATTGGTCCCACGCCCAAAGAGCCAGCAGGGAAAACTATGCCTTGTTCTAAAGCTCTTTGGGAACCGCTTGCGTAGCCCCACACACCTGGGGGCTGCAGGTTTCCTGCTGCCTTCAGCCTCAAAATCACCCTTTCCCACTTGGCGCCGCGCCAGGCCCAGAAACGGCCATATGTCTGGAGATTGGTCCCACGCCCAAAGAGCCAGCAGGGAAAACTATGCCTTGTTCTAAAGCTCTTTGGGAACCGCTTGCGTAGCCCCACACACCTGGGGGCTGCAGGCTTTCCTGCTGCCTTCAGCCTCAAAACCACCCTTTCCCACTTGGCGCCGCGACAGCCCCAAAAATGGCCATATGGCTGGAGACTGGTCCCACGCCCAAAGAGCCAGCAGGGAAAACTATGCCTTGTTCTAAAGCTCTTTGGGAACCGCTTGCGTAGCCCCACAGACCTGGGGGCTGCAGGCTTTCCTGCTGCCTTCAGCCTCAAAACCACCCTTTCCCACTTGGCGTCGCGCCAGGCACAAAAATGGCTATATTTCTGGAGACTGGTCCCTTTCCCAAAGAGCCAGCAGGGAAAACTATGCCTTGTTCTAAAGCTCTTTGGGAACCGCTTGCGTAGCCCCACAGACCTGGGGGCTGCAGGCTTTCCTGCTGCCTTCAGCCTCAAAACCACCCTTTCCCACTTGGCGTCGCGCCAGGCACAAAAATGGCTATATTTCTGGAGACTGGTCCCTTTCCCAAAGAGCCAGCAGGGAAAACTATGCCTTGTTCTAAAGCTCTTTGGGAACCGCTTGCGTGGCCACACAGACCTGCGGGCTGCAGACTTTCCTGCTGCCTTCAGCCTCAAAAACACCCTTTCCCACTTGGCGCCACGCCAGGCCCAAAAATGGCCATATGTCTGGAGATTGGTCCCACGCCCAAAGAGCCAGCAGGGAAAACTATGCCTTGTTCTAAAGCTCTTTGGGAACGGCTTGCGTAGCCCCACAGACCTGGGGGCTGCAGGCTTTCCTGCTGCCTTCAGCGTCAAAACCACCTTTTCCCAGTTGGCGCCGCGCCAGGCCCAAAAATGGCCATATATCTGGAGACTGATTCCACGCCCAAAGAGCCAGCAGGGAAAACTATGCCTTGTTCTAAAGCTCTTTGGGAACCGCTTGCGTAGCCCCACAGAGCTGGGGGCTGCAGGCTTTCCTGCTCTCTTCAACCTCAGAGACACCCTTTCCCACTTGGTGCCGCGCCAGGCCCAAAAATGGCCATATGTCTGGAGATTGGTCCCACGCCCAAAGAGCCAGCAGGGAAAACTATGCCTTGTTCTAAAGCTCTTTGGGAACGGCTTGCGTAGCCCCACAGACCTTGGGGCTGCAAGCTCTCCTGCTGCCTTCAGCCTCAAAACCACCCTTTCCCACTTGGCGCTGCGCCAGGCCCAAAAATGGCCATATGTCTGGAGATTGGTCCCACGCCCAAAGAGGCAGCAGGGAAAACTATGCCTTGTACTAAAGCTCTTTGGGAACCGCTTGCGTAGCCCCACACACCTGGGGGCTGCAGGCTTTCCTGCTCTCTTCAGTCTCAAAACCACCCTTTCCCACATGGCGTCACGCCAGGCCCAAAAATGGCCATATATCTGGAGACTGGTCCCACGCCCAAAGAGCCAGCAGGGAAAACGTTGCCTTGTTCTAAAGCTCTTTGGGAACCGCTTGCGTGGCCCCACACACCAGGGGGCTGCAGGCTTTCCTGCTGCCTTCAGCCTCAAAACCACCCTTTCCCACATGGTTCCGCGCCAGGCCCAAAAATGGCCATATGGCTGGAGATTGGTCCCACGCCCAAAGAGCCAGCAGGGAAAACTATGCCTTGTTCTAAAGCTCTTTGGGAACCGCTTGTGTGGCCCCACAGACCTGCGGGCTGCAGACTTTCCTGCTGCCTTCAGCCTCAAAACCACCCTTTCCCACTTGGCGTCGCGCCAGGCACAAAAATGGCCATATGTCTGGAGACTGGTCCCACGCCCAAAGAGCCAGCAGGGAAAACTATGCCTTGTTCTAAAGCTCTTTGGGAACCGCTTGCGTAGCCCCACACACCTGGGGGCTGCAGGCTTTCCTGCTCTCTTCAGCCTCAGAGGCACCCTTTCCCACTTGGTGCCGCGCCAGGCCCAAAAATGGCCATATGTCTGGAGATTGGTCCCACGCCCAAAGAGCCAGCAGGGAAAACTATGCCTTGTTCTAAAGCTCTTTGGGAACCGCTTGCGTAGCCCCACAGAGCTGGGGGCTGCAGGCTTTCCTGCTGCCTTCAGCCTCAAAACCACCCTTTCCCACTTGGCGCCGCGCCAGGCCCAAAAATGGCCATATGTCTGGAGACTGGTCCCACGCCCAAAGAGCCAGCAGGGAAAACTATGCCTTGTTCTAAAGCTCTTTGGGAACCGCTTGCGTAGCTCCACAGACCTGGGGGCTGCAGGCTTTCCTGCTCTCTTCAACCTCAGAGGCACCCTTTCCCACGTGGTGCCGCGCCAGGCCCAAAAATGGCCATATGTCTGGAGATTGGTCCCACGCCCAAAGAGCCAGCAGGGAAAACTATGCCTTGTTCTAAAGCTCTTTGGGAACGGCTTGCGTAGCCCCACAGACCGTGGGGCTGCAAGCTCTCCTGCTGCCTTCAGCCTCAAAACCACCCTTTCCCACTTGGCGCCGCGCCAGGCCCAAAAATGGCCATATTTCTGGAGATTGGTCCCACGCCCAAAGAGCCAGCAGGGAAAACTATGCCTTGTACTAAAGCTCTTTGGGAACCGCTTGCGTAGCCCCACACACCTGGGGGCTGCAGGCTTTCCTGCTGCCTTCAGCCTCAAAACCACCCTTTCCCACTTGGCGCCGCGCCAGGCACAAAAATGGCCATATGGCTGGAGATTGGTCCCACGCCCAAAGAGACAGCAGGGAAAACTATGCCTTGTTCTAAAGCTCTTTGGGAAGCGCTTGCGTAGCCCCACACACCTGGGGGCTGCAGGCATTCCTGCTCTCTTCAGTCTCAAAACCACCCTTTCCCACATGGCGTCACGCCAGGCCCAAAAATGGCCATATATCTGGAGACTGGTCCCATGCCCAAAGAGCCAGCAGGGAAAACTATGCCTTGTTCTAAAGCTCTTTGGGAACCGCTTGCGTGGCCCCACACACCTGGGGGCTGCAGGCTTTCCTGCTGCCTTCAGCCTCAAAACCACCCTTTCCCACTTGGCGTCGCGCCAGGCACAAAAATGGCTATATTTCTGGAGACTGGTCCCACGCCCAAAGAGCCAGCAGGGAAAACTATGCCTTGTTCTAAAGCTCTTTGGGAACCGCTTGCGTGGCCCCACACACCTGCGGGCTGCAGGCTTTCCTGCTGCCTTCAGCCTCAAAACCACCCTTTCCCACTTGGCGTCGCGCCAGGCACAAAAATGGTCATATGTCTGGAGACTGGTCCCTTTCACAAAGAGCCAGCAGGGAAAACTATGCCTTGTTCTAAAGCTCTTTGGGAACCGCTTGTGTGGCCCCACAGACCTGGGGGGTGCAGGCTTTCCTGCTGCCTTCAGCCTCAAAACCACCCTTTCCCTCTTGGTGTCGCGCCAGGCACAAAAATGGCTATATTTCTGGAGACTGGTCCCACGCCCAAAGAGCCAGCAGGGAAAACTATGCCTTGTTCTAAAGCTCTTTGGGAACGGCTTGCGTAGCCCCACACAAACTGGGGGCTGCAGGCATTCCTGCTCTCTTCAGTCTCAAAACCACCCTTTCCCACTTGGCGCCGCGCCAGGCACAAAAATGGCCATATGTCTGGAGACTGGTCCCACGCCCAGAGAGCCAGCAGGGAAAACTATGCCTTGTTCTAAAGCTCTTTGGGAACCGCTTGCGTGGCCCCACACACCTGGGGGCTGCAGGCTTTCCTGCTGCCTTCAGCCTCAAAACCACCCTTTCCCACTTGGCGTCGCGCCACGCACAAAAATGGCTATATTTCTGGAGACTGGTCCCTTTCCCAAAGAGCCAGCAGGGAAAACTATGCCTTGTTCTAAAGCTCTTTGGGAACCGCTTGCGTGGCCCCACACACCTGGGGGCTGCAGGCTTTCCTGCTGCCTTCAGACTCAAAACCACCCTTTTCCCACTTGGACCCGCGCCAGGCACAAAAATGGCCATATGTCTGGAGACTGGTCCCACGCCCAAAGAGCCAGCAGGGAAAACTATGCCTTGTTCTAAAGCTCTTTGGGAACCGCTTGCGTAGCCCCACAGACCTGGGGGCTGCAGGCTTTCCTGCTGCCTTCAGCCTCAAAACCACCCTTTCCCACATGGCTTTACGCCAGGCCCAAAAATGGCCATATGTCTGGAGATTGGTCCCACGCCCAAAGAGCCAGCAGGGAAAAATATGCCTTGTTGTAAAGCTCTTTGGGAACCGCTTGCGTAGCCCCACACACCTGGGGGCTGCAGGCTTTCCTGCTCTCTTCAGCCTCAGAGGTACCCTTTCCCACTTGGCGACACGCCAGGCACAAAAATGCCCATATGTCTGGAGCTTGGTTCCACGCCCAAAGAGCCAGCAGGGAAAACGATGCCTTGTTCTAAAACTCTTTGGGAACGGCTTGCGTGGCCCCACAGACCTGGGGGGTGCAGGCTTTCCTGCTGCCTTCAGCCTCAAAACCACCCTTTCCCACTTGGCGCCGCGCCAGGCCCAAAAATGGCCATATGTCTGGAGGTTGGTCCCACGCCCAAAGAGCCAGCAGGGAAAACTATGCCTTGTTCTAAAGCTCTTTGGAAACCGCTTGCGTGGCCCCACAGACCTGGGGGCTGCAGGCTTTCCTGCTGCCTTCAGCCTCAAAACCACCCTTTCCCTCTTGGCGTCGCGCCAGGCACAAAAATGGCTATATTTCTGGAGACTGGTCCCACGCCCAAAGAGCCAGCAGGGAAAACGATGTCTTGTTCTAAAGCTCTTTGGGAACGGCTTGCGTAGCCCCACACAAACTGGGGGCTGCAGGCATTCCTGCTCTCTTCAGTCTCAAAACCACCCTTTCCCACTTGGCGCCGCGCCAGGCACAAAAATGGCCATATGTCTGGAGACTGGTCCCACGCCCAGAGAGCCAGCAGGGAAAACTATGCCTTGTTCTAAAGCTCTTTGGGAACCGCTTGCGTAGCCCCACACACCTGGGGGCTGCAGGCTTTCCTGCTGCCTTCAGCCTCAAAACCACCCTTTCCCACTTGGCGTCGCGCCACGCACAAAAATGGCTATATTTCTGGAGACTGGTCCCTTTCCCAAAGAGCCAGCAGGGAAAACTATGCCTTATTCTAAAGCTCTTTGGGAACCGCTTGCGTGGCCCCACACACCTGGGGGCTGCAGGCTTTCCTGCTGCCTTCAGCCTCAAAACCACCCTTTCCCACTTGGCGCCGCGCCACGCACAAAAATGGCCATATGTCTGGAGATTGGTCCCACGCCCAAAGAGCCAGCAGGGAAAACTATGCCTTGTTCTAAAGCTCTTTGGGAACCGCTTGCGTGGCCCCACACACCTGGGGGCTGCAGGCTTTCCTGCTGCCTTCAGCCTCAAAACCACCCTTTCCCACTTGGCGTCGCGCCAGGCACAAAAATGGCTATATTTCTGGAGACTGGTCCCTTTCCCAAAGAGCCAGCAGGGAAAACTATGCCTTGTTCTAAAGCTCTTTGGGAACCGCTTGCGTGGCCCCACAGACCTGGGGGCTGCAGACTTTCCTGCTGCCTTCAGCCTGAAAACTACCCTTTCCCACTTGGCGTCACGCCAGGCACAAAAATGGTCATATGGCTGGAGATTGGTCCCACGCCCAAAGAGCCAGCAGGGAAAACTATGCCTTGTTCTAAAGCTCTTTGGGAACCGCTTGCGTAGCCCCACACACCTGGGGGCTGCAGGCTTTCCTGCTGCCTTCAGCCTCAAAACCACCCTTTCCCACTTGGCGCCGCGCCAGGCCCAAAAATGGCCATATGTCTGGAGACTGGTCCCACGCCCAAAGAGCCAGCAGGGAAAACTATGCCTTGTTCTAAAGCTCTTTGGGAACCGCTTGCGTAGCCCCACACACCTGGGGGCTGCAGGCTTTCCTGCTGCCTTCAGCCTCAAAACCACCCTTTCCCACATGGCGTCACGCCAGGCCCAAAAATGGCCATATGTCTGGAGACTGGTCCCACGCCCAAAGAGCCAGCAGGGAAAACTATGCCTTGTTCTAAAGCTCTTTGGGAACCGCTTGCGTAGCCCCACAGACCTGGGGACTGCAGACTTTCCTGCTGCCTTCAGCCTCAAAACCACCCTTTCCCACTTGGCGTCACGCCAGGCCCAAAAATGGCCATATATCTGGAGACTGGTCCCACGCCCAAAGAGCCAGCAGGGAAAACGTTGCCTTGTTCTAAAGCTCTTTGGGAACCGCTTGCGTGGCCCCACACACCTGGGGGCTGCAGGCTTTCCTGCTGCCTTCAGCCTCAAAACCACCCTTTCCCACATGCTTCCGCGCCAGGCCCAAAAATGGCCATATGGCTGGAGATTGGTCCCACGCCCAAAGAGCCAGCAGGGAAAACTATGCCTTGTTCTAAAGCTCTTTGGGAACCGCTTGCATAGCCCCACACACCTGGGGGCTGCAGGCTTTCCTGCTCTCTTCAGCCTCAAAGGCACCCTGTCCCACTTGGCGCCGCGCCAGGCCCAAAAATGGCCATATGTCTGGAGATTGGTCCCACGCCGAAAGAGCCAGCATGGAAAACTATGCCTTGTTCTAAAGCTCTTTGGGAACGGCTTGCGTAGCCCCACACAAACTGGGGGCTGCAGGCATTCCTGCTCTCTTCAGTCTCAAAACCACCCTTTCCCACTTGGCGCCGCGCCAGGCACAAAAATGGCCATATGTCTGGAGACTGGTCCCACGCCCAGAGAGCCAGCAGGGAAAACTATGCCTTGTTCTAAAGCTCTTTGGGAACCGCTTGCGTGGCCCCACACACCTGGGGGCTGCAGGCTTTCCTGCTGCCTTCAGCCTCAAAACCACCCTTTCCCACTTGGCGTCGCGCCAGGCACAAAAATGGCCATATGTCTGGAGACTGGTCCCACGCCCAAAGAGCCAGCAGGGAAAACTATGCCTTGTTCTAAAGCTCTTTGGGAACCACTTGCGTAGCCCCACACACCTGGGGGCTGCAGGCTTTCCTGCTCTCTTCAGCCTCAGAGGCACCCTTTCCCACTTGGTGCCGCGCCAGGCCCAAAAATGGCCATATGTCTGGAGATTGGTCCCACGCCCAAAGAGCCAGCAGGGAAAACTATGCCTTGTTCTAAAGCTCTTTGGGAACCGCTTGCGTAGCCCCACAGAGCTGGGGGCTGCAGGCTTTCCTGCTGCCTTCAGCCTCAAAACCACCCTTTCCCACTTGGCGCCGCGCCAGGCCCAAAAATGGCCATATGTCTGGAGACTGGTCCCACGCCCAAAGAGCCAGCAGGGAAAACGTTGCCTTGTTCTAAAGCTCTTTGGGAACCGCTTGCGTGGCCCCACACACCTGGGGGCTGCAGGCTTTCCTGCTGCCTTCAGCCTCAAAACCACCCTTTCCCACATGCTTCCGCGCCAGGCCCAAAAATGGCCATATGGCTGGAGATTGGTCCCACGCCCAGAGAGCCAGCAGGGAAAACTATGCCTTGTTCTAAAGCTCTTTGGGAACCGCTTGCATAGCCCCACACACCTGGGGGCTGCAGGCTTTCCTGCTCTCTTCAGCCTCAAAGGCACCCTGTCCCACTTGGCGCCGCGCCAGGCCCAAAAATGGCCATATGTCTGGAGATTGGTCCCACGCCGAAAGAGCCAGCAGGGAAAACTATGCCTTGTTCTAAAGCTCTTTGGGAACGGCTTGCGTAGCCCCACACAAACTGGGGGCTGCAGGCATTCCTGCTCTCTTCAGTCTCAAAACCACCCTTTCCCACTTGGCGCCGCGCCAGGCACAAAAATGGCCATATGTCTGGAGACTGGTCCCACGCCCAGAGAGCCAGCAGGGAAAACTATGCCTTGTTCTAAAGCTCTTTGGGAACCGCTTGCGTGGCCCCACACACCTGGGGGCTGCAGGCTTTCCTGCTGCCTTCAGCCTCAAAACCACCCTTTCCCACTTGGCGTCGCGCCAGGCACAAAAATGGCCATATGTCTGGAGACTGGTCCCACGCCCAAAGAGCCAGCAGGGAAAACTATGCCTTGTTCTAAAGCTCTTTGGGAACCACTTGCGTAGCCCCACACACCTGGGGGCTGCAGGCTTTCCTGCTCTCTTCAGCCTCAGAGGCACCCTTTCCCACTTGGTGCCGCGCCAGGCCCAAAAATGGCCATATGTCTGGAGATTGGTCCCACGCCCAAAGAGCCAGCAGGGAAAACTATGCCTTGTTCTAAAGCTCTTTGGGAACCGCTTGCGTAGCCCCACAGAGCTGGGGGCTGCAGGCTTTCCTGCTGCCTTCAGCCTCAAAACCACCCTTTCCCACTTGGCGCCGCGCCAGGCCCAAAAATGGCCATATGTCTGGAGGTTGGTCCCACGCCCAAAGAGCCAGCAGGGAAAACTATGCCTTGTTCTAAAGCTCTTTGGGAACCGCTTGCGTGGCCCCACACACCTGCGGGCTGCAGGCTTTCCTGCTACCTTCAGCCTCAAAACCACCCTTTCCCACTTTGCGTCGCGCCAGGCACAAAAATGGCCATATGTCTGGAGACTGGTCCCTTTCACAAAGAGCCAGCAGGGAAAACTATGCCTTGTTCTAAAACTCTTTGGGAACCGCTTGCGTGGCCCCACAGACCTGGGGGCTGCAGGCTTTCCTGCTGCCTTCAGCCTCAAAACCACCCTTTCCCTCTTGGCGTCGCGCCAGGCACAAAAATGGCTATATTTCTGGAGACTGGTCCCACGCCCAAAGAGCCAGCAGGGAAAACTATGCCTTGTTCTAAAGCTCTTTGGGAACGGCTTGCGTAGCCCCACACAAACTGGGGGCTGCAGGCATTCCTGCTCTCTTCAGTCTCAAAACCACCCTTTCCCACTTGGCGCCGCGCCAGGCACAAAAATGGCCATATGTCTGGAGACTGGTCCCACGCCCAGAGAGCCAGCAGGGAAAACTATGCCTTGTTCTAAAGCTCTTTGGGAACCGCTTGCGTGGCCCCACACACCTGGGGGCTGCAGGCTTTCCTGCTGCCTTCAGCCTCAAAACCACCCTTTCCCACTTGGCGTCGCGCCACGCACAAAAATGGCTATATTTCTGGAGACTGGTCCCTTTCCCAAAGAGCCAGCAGGGAAAACTATGCCTTATTCTAAAGCTCTTTGGGAACCGCTTGCGTGGCCCCACAGACCTGGGGGGTGCAGGCTTTCCTGCTGCCTTCAGCCTCAAAACCACCCTTTCCCACTTGGCGCCGCGCCACGCACAAAAATGGCCATATGTCTGGAGATTGGTCCCACGCCCAAAGAGCCAGCAGGGAAAACTATGCCTTGTTCTAAAGCTCTTTGGGAACCGCTTGCGTGGCCCCACACACCTGGGGGCTGCAGGCTTTCCTGCTGCCTTCAGCCTCAAAACCACCCTTTCCCACTTGGCGTCGCGCCACGCACAAAAATGGCTATATTTCTGGAGACTGGTCCCTTTCCCAAAGAGCCAGCAGGGAAAACTATGCCTTGTTCTAAAGCTCTTTGGGAACCGCTTGCGTGGCCCCACAGACCTGGGGGCTGCAGACTTTCCTGCTGCCTTCAGCCTGAAAACTACCCTTTCCCTCATGGCGTCACGCCAGGCACAAAAATGGTCATATGGCTGGAGATTGGTCCCACGCCAAAGAGCCAGCAGGGAAAACTATGCCTTGTTCTAAAGCTCTTTGGGAACCGCTTGCGTAGCCCCACACACCTGGGGGCTGCAGGCTTTCCTCCTGCCTTCAGCCTGAAAACCACCCTTTCCGACATGGCGTCACGCCAGGCACAAAAATGGCCATATGTCTGGAGACTGGTCCCACGCCCAAAGAGCCAGCAGGGAAAACTATGCCTTGTTCTAAAGCTCTTTGGGAAGCGCTTGCGTAGCCCCACACACCTGGGGGCTGCAGGCTTTCCTGCTGCCTTCAGCCTCAAAACCACCCTTTCCCACATGGCGTCACGCCAGGCCCAAAAATGGCCATATGTCTGGAGACTGGTCCCACGCCCAAAGAGCCAGCAGGGAAAACTATGCCTTGTTCTAAAGCTCTTTGGGAACCGCTTGCGTAGCCCCACAGACCTGGGGACTGCAGACTTTCCTGCTGCCTTCAGCCTCAAAACCACCCTTTCCCACTTGGCGTCACGCCAGGCACAAAAATGGCCATATGTCTGGAGATTGGTCCCACGCCGAAAGAGCCAGCAGGGAA
This sequence comes from Chroicocephalus ridibundus, assembly GCF_963924245.1. Taxonomy (NCBI): domain Eukaryota; kingdom Metazoa; phylum Chordata; class Aves; order Charadriiformes; family Laridae; genus Chroicocephalus; species Chroicocephalus ridibundus. Next base: position 45,710,117 of record NC_086290.1, read on the forward strand.
AACTATGCCTTGTACTAAAGCTCTTTGGGAACCGCTTGCGTAGCCCCACACACCTGGGGGCTGCAGGCTTTCCTGCTGCCTTCAGCCTCAAAACCACCCTTTCCCACTTGGCGCCGCGCCAGGCACAAAAATGGCCATATGGCTGGAGATTGGTCTCACGCCCAAAGAGACAGCAGGGAAAACTATGCCTTGTTCTAAAGCTCTTTGGGAACCACTTGCGTAGCCCCACACACCTCGGGGATGCAGGCATTCCTGCTCTCTTCAGCCTCAAAACCACCCTTTCCCACATGGCGTCACGCCAGGCCCAAAAATGGCCATATATCTGGAGACTGGTCCCACGCCCAAAGAGCCAGCAGGGAAAACTATGCCTTGTTCTAAAGCTCTTTGGGAACCGCTTGTGTGGCCCCACAGACCTGCGGGCTGCAGACTTTCCTGCTGCCTTCAGCCTCAAAACCACCCTTTCCCACTTGGCGTCGCGCCAGGCACAAAAATGGCCATATGTCTGGAGACTGGTCCCACGTCCAAAGAGCCAGCAGGGAAAACTATGCCTTGTTCTAAAGCTCTTTGGGAACCGCTTGCGTAGCTCCACAGACCTGGGGGCTGCAGGCTTTCCTGCTGCCTTCAACCTCAGAGGCACCCTTTCCCACTTGGTGCCGCGCCAGGCCCAAAAATGGCCATATGTCTGGAGATTGGTCCCACGCCCAAAGAGCCAGCAGGGAAAACTATGCCTTGTTCTAAAGCTCTTTGGGAACGGCTTGCGTAGCCCCACAGACCTGGGGGCTGCAGGCTTTCCTGCTGCCTTCAGCCTCAAAACCACCCTTTCCCACTTGGCGCCGCGCCAGGCCCAAAAATGGCCATATTTCTGGAGATTGGTCCCACGCCCAAAGAGCCAGCAGGGAAAACTATGCCTTGTACTAAAGCTCTTTCGGAACGGCTTGCGTAGCCCCACAGACCTGGGGGCTGCAGGCTTTCCTGCTGCCTTCAGCCTCAAAACCACCCTTTCCCACTTGGCGCCGCGCCAGGCACAAAAATGGCCATATGGCTGGAGATTGGTCCCACGCCCAAAGAGACAGCAGGGAAAACTATGCCTTGTTCTAAAGCTCTTTGGGAAGCGCTTGCGTAGCCCCACACACCTGGGGGCTGCAGGCTTTCCTGCTGCCTTCAGCCTCAAAACCACCCTTTCCCACTTGGCGTCGCGCCAGGCACAAAAATGGCCATATGTCTGGAGACTGGTCCCACGCCCAAAGAGCCAGCAGGGAAAACTATGCCTTGTTCTAAAGCTCTTTGGGAAGCGCTTGCGTAGCCCCACACACCTGGGGGCTGCAGGCTTTCCTGCTGCCTTCAGCCTCAAAACCACCCTTTCCCACATGGCGTCACGCCAGGCCCAAAAATGGCCATATGTCTGGAGACTGGTCCCACGCCCAAAGAGCCAGCAGGGAAAACTATGCCTTGTTCTAAAGCTCTTTGGGAACCGCTTGCGTAGCCCCACAGACCTGGGGACTGCAGACTTTCCTGCTGCCTTCAGCCTCAAAACCACCCTTTCCCACTTGGCGTCACGCCAGGCACAAAAATGGCCATATGTCTGGAGATTGGTCCCACGCCGAAAGAGCCAGCAGGGAAAACTATGCCTTGTACTAAAGCTCTTTGGGAACCGCTTGCGTAGCCCCACACACCTGGGGGCTGCAGGCTTTCCTGCTGCCTTCAGCCTCAAAACCACCCTTTCCCACTTGGCGCCGCGCCAGGCACAAAAATGGCCATATGGCTGGAGATTGGTCTCACGCCCAAAGAGACAGCAGGGAAAACTATGCCTTGTTCTAAAGCTCTTTGGGAACCACTTGCGTAGCCCCACACACCTCGGGGATGCAGGCATTCCTGCTCTCTTCAGCCTCAAAACCACCCTTTCCCACATGGCGTCACGCCAGGCCCAAAAATGGCCATATATCTGGAGACTGGTCCCACGCCCAAAGAGCCAGCAGGGAAAACTATGCCTTGTTCTAAAGCTCTTTGGGAACCGCTTGTGTGGCCCCACAGACCTGCGGGCTGCAGACTTTCCTGCTGCCTTCAGCCTCAAAACCACCCTTTCCCACTTGGCGTCGCGCCAGGCACAAAAATGGCCATATGTCTGGAGACTGGTCCCACGTCCAAAGAGCCAGCAGGGAAAACTATGCCTTGTTCTAAAGCTCTTTGGGAACCGCTTGCGTAGCTCCACAGACCTGGGGGCTGCAGGCTTTCCTGCTCTCTTCAACCTCAGAGGCACCCTTTCCCACTTGGTGCCGCGCCAGGCCCAAAAATGGCCATATGTCTGGAGATTGGTCCCACGCCCAAAGAGCCAGCAGGGAAAACTATGCCTTGTTCTAAAGCTCTTTGGGAACGGCTTGCGTAGCCCCACAGACCTTGGGGCTGCAAGCTCTCCTGCTGCCTTCAGCCTCAAAACCACCCTTTCCCACTTGGCGCCGCGCCAGGCACAAAAATGGCCATATGGCTGGAGATTGGTCCCACGCCCAAAGAGACAGCAGGGAAAACTATGCCTTGTTCTAAAGCTCTTTGGGAAGCGCTTGCGTAGCCCCACACACCTGGGGGCTGCAGGCTTTCCTGCTGCCTTCAGCCTCAAAACCACCCTTTCCCACTTGGCGTCGCGCCAGGCACAAAAATGGCCATATGTCTGGAGACTGGTCCCACGCCCAAAGAGCCAGCAGGGAAAACTATGCCTTGTTCTAAAGCTCTTTGGGAACCACTTGCGTAGCCCCACACACCTGGGGGCTGCAGGCTTTCCTGCTCTCTTCAGCCTCAGAGGCACCCTTTCCCACTTGGTGCCGCGCCAGGCCCAAAAATGGCCATATGTCTGGAGATTGGTCCCACGCCCAAAGAGCCAGCAGGGAAAACTATGCCTTGTTCTAAAGCTCTTTGGGAACCGCTTGCGTAGCCCCACAGAGCTGGGGGCTGCAGGCTTTCCTGCTGCCTTCAGCCTCAAAACCACCCTTTCCCACTTGGCCCCGCGCCAGGCCCAAAAATGGCCATATGGCTGGAGACTGGTCCCACGCCCAAAGAGCCAGCAGGGAAAACTATGCCTTGTTCTAAAGCTCTTTGGGAACCGCTTGCGTGGCCCCACAGACCTGCGGGCTGCAGTCTTTCCTGCTGCCTTCAGCCTCAAAACCACCCTTTCCCACTTTGCGTCGCGCCAGGCACAAAAATGGTCATATGTCTGGAGACTGGTCCCTTTCACAAAGAGCCAGCAGGGAAAACTATGCCTTGTTCTAAAGCTCTTTGGGAACCGCTTGCGTGGCCCCACACACCTGGGGGCTGCAGGCTTTCCTGCTGCCTTCAGCCTCAAAACCACCCTTTCCCTCTTGGCGTCACGCCAGGCACAAAAATGGCTATATTTCTGGAGACTGGTCCCTTTCCCAAAGAGCCAGCAGGGAAAACTATGCCTTGTTCTAAAGCTCTTTGGGAACCGCTTGCGTGGCGTCACAGACCTGGGGGTTGCAGACTTTCCTGCTGCCTTCAGACTCAAAACCACCCTTTTCCCACTTGGCCCCGCGCCAGGCACAAAAATGGCCATATGTCTGGAGACTGGTCCCACGCCCAAAGAGCCAGCAGGGAAAACTATGCCTTGTTCTAAAGCTCTTTGGGAACCGCTTGCGTAGCCCCACACACCTGGGGGCTGCAGTCTTTCCTGCTGCCTTCAGCCTCAAAAGCACCCTTTCCCACTTGGCGTCACGCCAGGCACAAAAATGGCCATATGTCTGGAGACTGGTCCCACGCCCAAAGAGCCAGCAGGGAAAACTATGACTTGTTCTAAAGCTCTTTGGGAACCGCTTGCGTAGCCCCACACACCTGGGGGCTGCAGGCTTTCCTGCTGCCTTCAGCCTCAAAACCACCCTTTCCCACTTGGCGCCGCGCCAGGCTCAAAAATGGCCATATGTCTTGAGACTGGTCCATTTCCCAAAGAGCCAGCAGGGAACACTATGCCTTGTTCTAAAGCTCTTTGGGAACCGCTTGCGTGGCCCCATACACCAGGGTGCTGCAGGCTTTCCTGCTGCCTTCAGCCTCAAAACCACCCTTTCCCACATGGCGTCACGCCAGGCCCAAAAATGGCCATATGTCTGGAGATTGGTCCCACGCCCAAAGAGCCAGCAGGGAAAAATATGCCTTGTTGTAAAGCTCTTTGGGAACCGCTTGCGTAGCCCCACACACCTGGGGGCTGCAGGCTTTCCTGCTCTCTTCACCCTCAGAGGTACCCTTTCCCACTTGGCGACACGCCGGGCACAAAAATGGCCATATGTCTGGAGATTGGTTCCACGCCCAAAGAGCCAGCAGGGAAAACGATGCCTTGTTCTAAAGCTCTTTGGGAACGGCTTGCGTAGCCCCACACCCCTGGGGGCTGCAGGCTTTCCTGCTGCCTTGAGCCTCAAAACCACCCTTTCCCACTTGGCGCAGCGCCAGGCACAAAAATGGCCATATGGCTGGAGATTGGTCCCACGCCCAAAGAGCCAGCAGGGAAAACTATGCCTTGTTCTAAAGCTCTTTGGAAACCGCTTGCGTGGCCCCACACACCTGCGGGCTGCAGGCTTTCCTGCTGCCTTCAGCCTCAAAACCACCCTTTCCCTCTTGGCGTCGCGCCAGGCACAAAAATGGCTATATTTCTGGAGACTGGTCCCACGCCCAAAGAGCCAGCAGGGAAAACTATGCCTTGTTCTAAAGCTCTTTGGGAACGGCTTGCGTAGCCCCACACAAACTGGGGGCTGCAGGCATTCCTGCTCTCTTCAGTCTCAAAACCACCCTTTCCCACTTGGCGCCGCGCCAGGCACAAAAATGGCCATATGTCTGGAGACTGGTCCCACGCCCAGAGAGCCAGCAGGGAAAACTATGCCTTGTTCTAAAGCTCTTTGGGAACCGCTTGCGTGGCCCCACACACCTGGGGGCTGCAGGCTTTCCTGCTGCCTTCAGCCTCAAAACCACCCTTTCCCACTTGGCGTCGCGCCACGCACAAAAATGGCTATATTTCTGGAGACTGGTCCCTTTCCCAAAGAGCCAGCAGGGAAAACTATGCCTTGTTCTAAAGCTCTTTGGGAACCGCTTGCGTGGCGTCACAGACCTGGCGGTTGCAGACTTTCCTGCTGCCTTCAGACTCAAAACCACCCTTTTCCCACTTGGCCCCGCGCCAGGCACAAAAATGGCCATATGTCTGGAGATTGGTCCCACGCCCAAAGAGCCAGCAGGGAAAACTATGCCTTGTTCTAAAGCTCTTTGGGAACCGCTTGCGTAGCCCCACACACCTGGGGGCTGCAGTCTTTCCTGCTGCCTTCAGCCTCAAAAGCACCCTTTCCCACTTGGCGTCACGCCAGGCACAAAAATGGCCATATGTCTGGAGACTGGTCCCACGCCCAAAGAGCCAGCAGGGAAAAATATGCCTTGTTCTAAAGCTCTTTGGGAACCGCTTGCGTAGCCCCACACACCTGGGGGCTGCAGGCTTTCCTGCTCTCTTCAGCCTCAAAGGCACCCTGTCCCACTTGGCGCCGCGCCAGGCCCAAAAATGGCCATATGTCTGGAGATTGGTCCCACGCCGAAAGAGCCAGCATGGAAAACTATGCCTTGTTCTAAAGCTCTTTGGGAACCGCTTGCGTAGCCCCACACCCCTGGGGGCTGCAGGCTTTCCTGCTGCCTTCAGCCTTAAAACCACCCTTTCCCACTTGGCGTCACGCCAGGCACAAAAATGGCCCTATGTCTGGAGACTGGTCCCTTTCCCAAAGAGCCAGCATGGAAAACTATGCCTTGTTCTAAAGCTCTTTGGGAACCGCTTGCGTAGCCCCACACCCCTGGGGGCTGCAGGCTTTCCTGCTGCCTTCAGCCTCAAAAGCACCCTTTCCCACTTGGCGTCACGCCAGGCACAAAAATGGCCATATGTCTGGAGACTGGTCCCACGCCCAAAGAGCCAGCAGGGAAAAATATGCCTTGTTCTAAAGCTCTTTGGGAACCGCTTGCGTAGCCCCACACACCTGGGGGCTGCAGGCTTTCCTGCTCTCTTCAGCCTCAAAGGCACCCTGTCCCACTTGGCGCCGCGCCAGGCCCAAAAATGGCCATATGTCTGGAGATAAGTCCCACGCCGAAAGAGCCAGCATGGAAAACTATGCCTTGTTCTAAAGCTCTTTGGGAACCGCTTGCGTAGCCCCACACCCCTGGGGGCTGCAGGCTTTCCTGCTGCCTTCAGCCTTAAAACCACCCTTTCCCACTTGGCGCCGCGCCAGGCACAAAAATGGCCCTATGTCTGGAGACTGGTCCCTTTCCCAAAGAGCCAGCATGGAAAACTATGCCTTGTTCTAAAGCTCTTTGGGAACCGCTTGCGTAGCCCCACACCCCTGGGGGCTGCAGGCTTTCCTGCTGCCTTCAGCCTCAAAACCACCCTTTCCCACTTGGCGTCGCGCCAGGCACAAAAATGGCTATATTTCTGGAGACTGGTCCCACGCCGAAAGAGCCAGCAGGGAAAACTATGCCTTGTTCTAAAGCTCTTTGGGAACCGCTTGCGTGGCCCCACACACCTGGGGGCTGCAGGCTTTCCTGCTGCCTTCAGCCTCAAAACCACCCTTTCCCACTTGGCGTCGCGCCAGGCACAAAAATGGTCATATGTCTGGAGACTGGTCCCTTTCACAAAGAGCCAGCAGGGAAAACTATGCCTTGTTCTAAAGCTCTTTGGGAACCGCTTGCATGGCCCCACAGACCTGGGGGCTGCAGGCTTTCCTGCTGCCTTCAGCCTCAAAACCAGCCTTTCCCACTTGGCGTCGCGCCAGGCACAAAAATGGCTATATTTCTGGAGACTGGTCCCACGCCCAAAGAGCCAGCAGGGAAAACTATGCCTTGTTCTAAAGCTCTTTGGGAACGGCTTGCGTAGCCCCACACAAACTGGGGGCTGCAGGCATTCCTGCTCTCTTCAGTCTCAAAACCACCCTTTCCCACTTGGCGCCGCGCCAGGCACAAAAATGGCCATATGTCTGGAGACTGGTCCCACGCCCAGAGAGCCAGCAGGGAAAACTATGCCTTGTTCTAAAGCTCTTTGGGAACCGCTTGCATGGCCCCATACACCTGGGGGCTGCAGGCTTTCCTGCTGCCTTCAGCCTCAAAACCACCCTTTCCCACTTGGCGTCGCGCCACGCACAAAAATGGCTATATTTCTGGAGACTGGTCCCACGCCGAAAGAGCCAGCAGGGAAAACTATGCCTTGTTCTAAAGCTCTTTGGGAACCGCTTGCGTGGCGTCACAGACCTGGCGGTTGCAGACTTTCCTGCTACCTTCAGTCTCAAAACCACCCTTTTCCCACTTGGCCCCGCGCCAGGCACAAAAATGGCCATATGTCTGGAGACTGGTCCCACGCCCAAAGAGCCAGCAGGGAAAACTATGCCTTGTTCTAAAGCTCTTTGGGAAGCGCTTGCGTAGCCCCACACACCTGGGGGCTGCAGGCTTTCCTGCTGCCTTCAGCCTCAAAACCACCCTTTCCCACTTGGCGTCACGCCAGGCACAAAAATGGCCATATGTCTGGAGACTGGTCCCACGCCCAAAGAGCCAGCAGGGAAAAATATGCCTTGTTCTAAAGCTCTTTGGGAACCGCTTGCATAGCCCCACACACCTGGGGGCTGCAGGCTTTCCTGCTCTCTTCAGCCTCAAAGGCACCCTGTCCCACTTGGCGCCGCGCCAGGCCCAAAAATGGCCATATGTCTGGAGATTGGTCCCACGCCGAAAGAGCCAGCATGGAAAACTATGCCTTGTTCTAAAGCTCTTTGGGAACGGCTTGCGTAGCCCCACACAAACTGGGGGCTGCAGGCATTCCTGCTCTCTTCAGTCTCAAAACCACCCTTTCCCACTTGGCGCCGCGCCAGGCCCAAAAATGGCCATATGTCTGGAGACTGGTCCCACGCCCAGAGAGCCAGCAGGGAAAACTATGCCTTGTTCTAAAGCTCTTTGGGAACCGCTTGCGTGGCCCCACACACCTGGGGGCTGCAGGCTTTCCTGCTGCCTTCAGCCTCAAAACCACCCTTTCCCACTTGGCGTCGCGCCACGCACAAAAATGGCTATATTTCTGGAGACTGGTCCCACGCCGAAAGAGCCAGCAGGGAAAACTATGCCTTGTTCTAAAGCTCTTTGGGAACCGCTTGCGTGGCGTCACAGATCTGGCGGTTGCAGACTTTCCTGCTACCTTCAGACTCAAAACCACCCTTTTCCCACTTGGCCCCGCGCCAGGCACAAAAATGGCCATATGTCTGGAGACTGGTCCCACGCCCAAAGAGCCAGCAGGGAAAACTATGCCTTGTTCTAAAGCTCTTTGGGAACCGCTTGCGTAGCCCCACACACCTGGGGGCTGCAGGCTTTCCTGCTGCCTTCAGCCTCAAAACCACCCTTTCCCACTTGGCGTCACGCCAGGCACAAAAATGGCCATATGTCTGGAGACTGGTCCCACGCCCAAAGAGCCAGCAGGGAAAAATATGCCTTGTTCTAAAGCTCTTTGGGAACCGCTTGCATAGCCCCACACACCTGGGGGCTGCAGGCTTTCCTGCTCTCTTCAGCCTCAAAGGCACCCTGTCCCACTTGGCGCCGCGCCAGGCCCAAAAATGGCCATATGTCTGGAGATTGGTCCCACGCCCAAAGAGCCAGCAGGGAAAACTATGCCTTGTTCTAAAGCTCTTTGGGAACCGCTTGCGTAGCCCCACAGACCTGCGGGCTGCAGGCTTTCCTGCTGCCTTCAGCCTCAAAACCACCCTTTCCCACTTGGCGCCGCGCCAGGCACAAAAATGGCCCTATGTCTTGAGAGTGGTCCCTTTCCCAAAGAGCCAGCAGGGAAAACTATGCCTTGTTCTAAAGCTCTTTGGGAACCGCTTGCGTGGCCCCATAAACCAGGGTGCTGCAGGCTTTCCTGCTGCCTTCAGCCTCAAAACCACCCTTTCCCACATGGCGTCACGCCAGGCCCAAAAATGGCCATATGTCTGGAGATTGGTCCCACGCCCAAAGAGCCAGCAGGGAAAAATATGCCTTGTTGTAAAGCTCTTTGGGAACCGCTTGCGTAGCCCCACACACCTGGGGGCTGCAGGCTTTCCTGCTCTCTTCAGTCTCAGAGGCACCCTTTCCCACTTGGCGACACGCCAGGCACAAAAATGGCCATATGTCTGGAGATTGGTTCCACGCCCAAAGAGCCAGCAGGGAAAACGATGCCTTGTTCTAAAGCTCTTTGGGAACGGCTTGCGTGGCCCCTCAGACCTGGGGGGTGCAGGCTTTCCTGCTGCCTTGAGCCTCAAAACCACCCTTTCCCACTTGGCGCCGCGCCAGGGCCAAAAATGGCCATATGTCTGGAGATTGGTCCCACGCCCAAAGAGCCAGCAGGGAAAACTATGCCTTGTTCTAAAGCTCTTTGGAAACCGCTTGCGTGGCCCCACAGACCTGGGGGCTGCAGGCTTTCCTGCTGCCTTCAGCCTCAAAACCACCCTTTCCCTCTTGGCGTCGCGCCAGGTACAAAAATGGCTATATTTCTGGAGACTGGTCCCACGCCCAAAGAGCCAGCAGGGAAAACTATGCCTTGTTCTAAAGCTCTTTGGGAACGGCTTGCGTAGCCCCACACAAACTGGGGGCTGCAGGCTTTCCTGCTGCCTTCAGCCTCAAAACCACCCTTTCCCACTTGGAGACGCACCACGCACAAAAATGTCTATATTTCTGGAGACTGGTCCCTTTCCCAAAGAGCCAGCAGGGAAAACGATGCCTTGTTCTAAAGCTCTTTGGGAATGGCTTGCGTGGCCCCACAGACCTGGGGGGTGCAGGCTTTCCTGCTGCCTTCAGCCTCAAAACCACCCTTTCCCACTTGGCGCCGCACCAGGCACAAAAATGGCCATATGTCTGGAGATTGGTCCCACGCCCAAAGAGCCAGCAGGGAAAACTATGCCTTGTTCTAAAGCTCTTTGGAAACCGCTTGCGTGGCCCCACACACCTGGGGGCTGCAGGCTTTCCTGCTGCCTTCAGCCTCAAAACCACCCTTTCCCTCTTGGCGTCGCGCCAGGCACAAAAATGGCTATATTTCTGGAGACTGGTCCCTTTCCCAAAGAGCCAGCAGGGAAAACTATGCCTTGTTCTAAAGCTCTTTGGGAACGGCTTGCGTAGCCCCACACAAACTGGGGGCTGCAGGCATTCCTGCTCTCTTCAGTCTCAAAACCACCCTTTCCCACTTGGCGCCGCGCCAGGCACAAAAATGGCCATATGTCTGGAGACTGGTCCCACGCCCAGAGAGCCAGCAGGGAAAACTATGCCTTATTCTAAAGCTCTTTGGGAACCGCTTGCGTGGCCCCACACACCTGGGGGCTGCAGGCTTTCCTGCTGCCTTGAGCCTCAATACCACCCGTTCCCACTTGGCGTCGCGCCACGCACAAAAATGGCTATATTTCTGGAGACTGGTCCCACGCCCAAAGAGCCAGCAGGGAAAACTATGCCTTGTTCTAAAGCTCTTTGGGAACCGCTTGCGTGGCGTCACAGACCTGGCGGTTGCAGACTTTCCTGCTGCCTTCAGACTCAAAACCACCCTTTTCCCACTTGGCCCCGCGCCAGGCACAAAAATGGCCATATGTCTGGAGACTGGTCCCACGCCCAAAGAGCCAGCAGGGAAAACTATGCCTTGTTCTAAAGCTCTTTGGGAACCGCTTGCGTAGCCCCACACACCTGCGGGCTGCAGTCTTTCCTGCTGCCTTCAGCCTCAAAACCACCCTTTCCCACTTGGCGTCACGCCAGGCACAAAAATGGCCATATGTCTGGAGACTGGTCCCACGCCCAAAGAGCCAGCAGGGAAAACTATGCCTTGTTCTAAAGCTCTTTGGGAACCGCTTGCGTAGCCCCACACACCTGGGGGCTGCAGGCTTTCCTGCTGCCTTCAGCCTCAAAGGCACCCTGTCCCACTTGGCGCCGCGCCAGGCCCAAAAATGGCCATATGTCTGGAGACTGGTCCCACGCCGAAAGAGCCAGCAGGGAAAACTATGCCTTGTTCTAAAGCTCTTTGGGAACCGCTTGCGTGGCCCCACACACCTGCGGGCTGCAGGCTTTCCTGCTGCCTTCAGCCTCAAAACCACCCTTTCCCACTTGGCTTCGCGCCAGGCACAAAAATGGTCATATGTCTGGAGACTGGTCCCTTTCACAAAGAGCCAGCAGGGAAAACTATGCCTTGTTCTAAAGCTCTTTGGGAACCGCTTGCGTGGCCCCACACACCTGGGGGCTGCAGGCTTTCCTGCTGCCTTCAGCCTCAAAACCACCCTTTCCCTCTTGGCGTCGCGCCAGGCACAAAAATGGCTATATTTCTGGAGACTGGTCCCACGCCCAAAGAGCCAGCAGGGAAAACTATGCCTTGTTCTAAAGCTCTTTGGGAACGGCTTGCGTAGCCCCACACAAACTGGGGGCTGCAGGCATTCCTGCTCTCTTCAGTCTCAAAACCACCCTTTCCCACTTGGCGCCGCGCCAGGCACAAAAATGGCCATATGTCTGGAGACTGGTCCCACGCCCAAAGAGCCAGCAGGGAAAACTATGCCTTGTTCTAAAGCTCTTTGGGAACCGCTTGCGTGGCCCCACACACCTGGGGGCTGCAGGCTTTCCTGCTGCCTTCAGCCTCAAAACCACCCTTTCCGACTTGGCGTCGCGCCACGCACAAAAATGGCTATATTTCTGGAGACTGGTCCCTTTCCCAAAGAGCCAGCAGGGAAAACTATGCCTTGTTCTAAAGCTCTTTGGGAACCGCTTGCGTGGCGTCACAGACCTGGGGGTTGCAGACTTTCCTGCTGCCTTCAGACTCAAAACCACCCTTTTCCCACTTGGCCCCGCGCCAGGCACAAAAATGGCCATATGTCTGGAGATTGGTCCCACGCCCAAAGAGCCAGCAGGGAAAACTATGCCTTGTTCTAAAGCTCTTTGGGAACCGCTTGCGTAGCCCCACACACCTGGGGGCTGCAGGCTTTCCTGCTGCCTTCAGCCTCAAAACCACCCTTTCCCACTTGGCGTCACGCCAGGCACAAAAATGGCCATATGTCTGGAGACTGGTCCCACGCCCAAAGAGCCAGCAGGGAAAAATATGCCTTGTTCTAAAGCTCTTTGGGAACCGCTTGCGTAGCCCCACACACCTGGGGGCTGCAGGCTTTCCTGCTCTCTTCAGCCTCAAAGGCACCCTGTCCCACTTGGCGCCGCGCCAGGCCCAAAAATGGCCATATGTCTGGAGATTGGTCCCACGACCAAAGAGCCAGCAGGGAAAACTATGCCTTGTTCTAATGCTCTTTGGGAACGGCTTGCGTAGCCCCACACAAACTGGGGGCTGCAGGCATTCCTGCTCTCTTCAGTCTCAAAACCACCCTTTTCCCACTTGGCCCCGCGCCAGGCACAAAAATGGCCATATGTCTGGAGACTGGTCCCACGCCCAAAGAGCCAGCAGGGAAAACTATGCCTTGTTCTAAAGCTCTTTGGGAACCGATTGTGTAGCCCCACACACCTGGGGGCTGCAGGCTTTCCTGCTGCCTTCAGCCTCAAAACCACCCTTTCCCACTTGGCGTCACGCCAGGCACAAAAATGGCCATATGTCTGGAGACTGGTCCCACGCCCAAAGAGCCAGCAGGGAAAACTATGCCTTGTTCTAAAGCTCTTTGGGAACCGCTTGCGTGGCGTCACAGACCTGGGGGCTGCAGGCTTTCCTGCTGCCTTCAGCCTCAAAGGCACCCTGTCCCACTTGGCGCCGCGCCAGGCCCAAAAATGGCCATATGTCTGGAGATTGGTCCCACGCCGACAGAGCCAGCAGGGAAAACTATGCCTTGTTCTAAAGCTCTTTGGGAACCGCTTGCGTAGCCCCACAGACCTGGGGGCTGCAGGCTTTCCTGCTGCCTTCAGCCTCAAAATCACCCTTTCCCACTTGGCGCCGCGACAGGCACAAAAATGGCCCTATGTCTGGAGACTGGTCCCTTTCCCAAAGAGCCAGCAGGGAAAACTATGCCTTGTTCTAAAGCTCTTTGGGAACCGCTTGCGTGGCCCCATACACCAGGGTGCTGCAGGCTTTCCTGCTGCCTTCAGCCTCAAAACCACCCTTTCCCACATGGCTTTACGCCAGGCCCAAAAATGGCCATATGTCTGGAGATTGGTCCCACGCCCAAAGAGCCAGCAGGGAAAAATATGCCTTGTTCTAAAGCTCTTTGGGAACCGCTTTCGTAGCCCCACAGACCTGGGGGCTGCAGGCTTTCCTGCTGCCTTCAGCCTCAAAACCACCCTTTCCCACATGGCGTCACGCCAGGAACAAAAATGGCCATATGTCTGGAGATTGGTCCCACGACCAAAGAGCCAGCAGGGAAAACTATGCCTTGTTCTAAAGCTCTTTGGGAACCGCTTGCGTAGCCCCACACACCTGGGGGCTGCAGGCTTTCCTGCTGCCTTCAGCCTCAAAACCACCCTTTCCCACTTGGAGTCGCACCACGCACAAAAATGGCTATATTTCTGGAGACTGGTCCCTTTCCCAAAGAGCCAGCAGGGAAAACTATGCCTTGTTCTAAAGCTCTTTGGGAACGGCTTGCGTAGCCCCACAGACCTTGGGGCTGCAAGCTCTCCTGCTGCCTTCAGCCTCAAAACCACCCTTTCCCACTTGGCGCCGAGCCAGGCCCAAAAATGGCCATATGTCTGGAGACTAGTCCCACGCCCAAAGAGCCAGCAGGGAAAACTATGCCTTGTTGTAAAGCTCTTTGGGAACCGCTTGCGTAGCCCCACAGACCTGGGGGCTGCAGGCTTTCCTGCTGCCTTCAGCCTCAAAACCACCCTTTCCCACTTGGCGCCGCGCCAGGCACAAAAATGGCCATATGTCTGGAGACTGGTCCCACGCCCAAAGAGCCAGCAGGGAAAACGATGCCTTGTTCTAAAGCTCTTTGGGAACCGCTTGCGTGGCCCCACAGACCTGGGGGGTGCAGTCTTTCCTGCTGCCTTCAGCCTCAAAACCACCCTTTCCCACTTGGCGCCGCGCCAGGCACAAAAATGGCCATATGGCTGGAGACTGGTCCCACGCCCAAAGAGACAGCAGGGAAAACTATGCCTTGTTCTAAAGCTCTTTGGGAACGGCTTGCGTGGCCCCACACACCTGGGGGCTGCAGGCTTTCCTGCTGCCTTCAGCCTCAAAACCACCCTTTCCCACTTGGCGTCGCGCCAGGCACTAAAATGACTATATCTCTGGAGACTGGTCCCACGCCGAAAGAGCCAGCAGGGAAAACTATGCCTTGTTCTAAAGCTCTTTGGGAACCGCTTGCGTGGCCCCACACACCTGCGGGCTGCAGGCTTTCCTGCTGCCTTCAGCCTCAAAACCACCCTTTCCCACTTGGCGTCGCGCCAGGCACAAAAATGGTCATATGTCTGGAGACTGGTCCCTTTCACAAAGAGCCAGCAGGGAAAACTATGCCTTGTTCTAAAGCTCTTTGGGAACCGCTTGCGTGGCCCCACACACCTGGGGGCTGCAGGCTTTCCTGCTGCCTTCAGCCTCAAAACCACCCTTTCCCTCTTGGCGTCGCGCCAGGCACAAAAATGGCTATATTTCTGGAGACTGGTCCCACGCCCAAAGAGCCAGCAGGGAAAACTATGCCTTGTTCTAAAGCTCTTTGGGAACCGCTTGCGTGGCGTCACAGACCTGGGGGTTGCAGACTTTCCTGCTGCCTTCAGACTCAAAACCACCCTTTTCCCACTTGGCCCCGCGCCAGGCACAAAAATGGCCATATGTCTGGAGATTGGTCCCACGCCCAAAGAGCCAGCAGGGAAAACTATGCCTTGTTCTAAAGCTCGTTGGGAACTGCTTGCGTAGCCCCACACACCTGGGGGCTGCAGGCTTTCCTGCTGCCTTCAGCCTCAAAACCACCCTTTCCCACTTGGCGTCACGCCAGGCACAAAAATGGCCATATGTCTGGAGACTGGTCCCACGCCCAAAGAGCCAGCAGGGAAAAATATGCCTTGTTCTAAAGCTCTTTGGGAACCGCTTGCGTAGCCCCACACACCTGGGGGCTGCAGGCTTTCCTGCTCTCTTCAGCCTCAAAGGCACCCTTTCCCACTTGGCGCCGCGCCAGGCCCAAAAATGGCCATATGTCTGGAGATTGGTCCCACGACCAAAGAGCCAGCAGGGAAAACTATGCCTTGTTCTAAAGCTCTTTGGGAACCGCTTGCGTAGCCCCACACACCTGGGGGCTGCAGGCTTTCCTGCTGCCTTCAGCCTCAAAACCACCCTTTCCCACTTGGCGCCGCGCCAGGCACAAAAATGGCCCTATGTCTTGAGACTGGTCCCTTTCCCAAAGAGCCAGCAGGGAAAACTATGCCTTGTTCTAAAGCTCTTTGGGAACCGCTTGCGTGGCCCCATACACCAGGGTGCTGCAGGCTTTCCTGCTGCCTTCAGCCTCAAAACCACCCTTTCCCACATGGCTTTACGCCAGGCACAAAAATGGCCATATGTCTGGAGATTGGTCCCACGCCCAAAGAGCTAGCAGGGAAAAATATGCCTTGTTCTAAAGCTCTTTGGGAACCGCTTTCGTAGCCCCACACACCTGGGGGCTGCAGGCTTTCCTGCTGCCTTCAGCCTCAAAACCACCCTTTCCCACATGGCGTCACGCCAGGCCCAAAAATGGCCATATGTCTGGAGATTGGTCCCACGCCCATAAGCCAGCAGGGAAAACTATGCCTTGTTCTAAAGCTCTTTGGGAACCGCTTGCGTAGCCCCACAGACCTGGGGGCTGCAGGCTTTCCTGCTGCCTTCAGCCTCAAAACCACCCTTTCCCACATGGCGTCACGCCAGGCACAAAAATGGCCATATGTCTGGAGCTTGGTCCCACGCCCAAAGAGCCAGCAGGGAAAACTATGCCTTGTTGTAAAGCTCTTTGGGAACCGCTTGCGTAGCCCCACACACCTGGGGGCTGCAGGCTTTCCTGCTCTCTTCAGCCTCAGAGGCACCCTTTCCCACTTGGCGACACGCCAGGCACAAAAATGCCCATATGTCTGGAGCTTGGTTCCACGCCCAAAGAGCCAGCAGGGAAAACTATGCCTTGTTCTAAAGCTCTTTGGGAACCGCTTGCGTGGCCCCACAGACCTGGGGGGTGCAGGCTTTCCTGCTGCCTTCAGCCTCAAAACCACCCTTTCCCACTTGGCGCCGCGCCAGGCACAAAAATGGCCATATGTCTGGAGATTGGTCCCACGCCCAAAGAGCCAGCAGGGAAAACTATGCCTTGTTCTAAAGCTCTTTGGAAACCGCTTGCGTGGCCCCACAGAGCTGGGGGCTGCAGGCTTTCCTGCTGCCTTCAGCCTCAAAACCACCCTTTCCCTCTTGGCGTCGCGCAAGGCACAAAAATGGCTATATTTCTGGAGACTGGTCCCACGCCCAAAGAGCCAGCAGGGAAAACTATGCCTTGTTCTAAAGCTCTTTGGGAACCTCTTGCGTAGCCCCACACAAACTGGGGGCTGCAGGCATTCCTGCTCTCTTCAGTCTCAAAACCACCCTTTCCCACTTGGCGCCGCGCCAGGCACAAAAATGGCCATATGTCTGGAGACTGGTCCCACGCCCAGAGAGCCAGCAGGGAAAACTATGCCTTGTTCTAAAGCTCTTTGGGAACCGCTTGCGTGGCCCCACACACCTGGGGGCTGCAGGCTTTCCTGCTGCCTTCAGCCTCAAAACCACCCTTTCCCACTTGGCGTCGCGCCACGCACAAAAATGGCTATATTTCTGGAGACTGGTCCCTTTCCCAAAGAGCCAGCAGGGAAAACTATGCCTTGTTCTAAAGCTCTTTGGGAACCGCTTGCGTGGCGTCACAGACCTGGGGGTTGCAGACTTTCCTGCTGCCTTCAGACTCAAAACCACCCTTTTCCCACTTGGCCCCGCGCCAGGCACAAAAATGGCCATATGTCTGGAGACTGGTCCCACGCCCAAAGAGCCAGCAGGGAAAACTATGCCTTGTTCTAAAGCTCTTTGGGAACCGCTTGTGTAGCCCCACACACCTGGGGGCTGCAGGCTTTCCTGCTGCCTTCAGCCTCAAAACCACCCTTTCCCACTTGGCGTCACGCCAGGCACAAAAATGGCCATATGTCTGGAGGTTGGTCCCACGCCCAAAGAGCCAGCAGGGAAAAATATGCCTTGTTCTAAAGCTTTTTGGGAACCGCTTGCGTAGCCCCACAGACCTGGGGGGTGCAGTCTTTCCTGCTGCCTTCAGCCTCAAAACCACCCTTTCCCACATGGCGTCACGCCAGGCACAAAAATGGCCATATGGCTGGAGACTGGTCCCACGCCCAAAGAGACAGCAGGGAAAACTATGCCTTGTTCTAAAGCTCTTTGGGAACGGCTTGCGTGGCCCCACACACCTGGGGGCTGCAGGCTTTCCTGCTGCCTTCAGCCTCAAAACCACCCTTTCCCACTTGGCGTCGCGCCAGGCACTAAAATGGCTATATCTCTGGAGACTGGTCCCACGCCGAAAGAGCCAGCAGGGAAAACTATGCCTTGTTCTAAAGCTCTTTGGGAACCGCTTGCGTGGCCCCACACACCTGCGGGCTGCAGGCTTTCCTGCTGCCTTCAGCCTCAAAACCACCCTTTCCCACTTGGCGTCGCGCCAGGCACAAAAATGGTCATATGTCTGGAGACTGGTCCCTTTCACAAGGAGCCAGCAGGGAAAACTATGCCTTGTTCTAAAGCTCTTTGGGAACCGCTTGCGTGGCCCCACACACCTGGGGGCTGCAGGCTTTCCTGCTGCCTTCAGCCTCAAAACCACCCTTTCCCTCTTGGCGTCGCGCCACGCACAAAAATGGCTATATTTCTGGAGACTGGTCCCACGCCCAAAGAGCCAGCAGGGAAAACTATGCCTTGTTCTAAAGCTCTTTGGGAACCGCTTGCGTGGCGTCACAGACCTGGGGGTTGCAGACTTTCCTGCTGCCTTCAGACTCAAAACCACCCTTTTCCCACTTGGCCCCGCGCCAGGCACAAAAATGGCCATATGTCTGGAGACTGGTCCCACGCCCAAAGAGCCAGCAGGGAAAACTATGCCTTGTTCTAAAGCTCTTTGGGAACCGCTTGCGTGGCCCCACAGACCTGGGGGCTGCAGGCTTTCCTGCTGCCTTCAGCCTCAAAACCACCCTTTCCCACTTGGCGTCACGCCAGGCACAAAAATGGCCATATGTCTGGAGACTGGTCCCACGCCCAAAGAGCCAGCAGGGAAAAATATGCCTTGTTCTAAAGCTCTTTGGGAACCGCTTGCGTAGCCCCACACACCTGGGGGCTGCAGGCTTTCCTGCTCTCTTCAGCCTCAAAGGCACCCTGTCCCACTTGGCGCCGCGCCAGGCCCAAAAATGGCCATATGTCTGGAGATTGGTCCCACGACCAAAGAGCCAGCAGGGAAAACTATGCCTTGTTCTAAAGCTCTTTGGGAACCGCTTGCGTAGCCCCACAGAGCTGGGGGCTGCAGGCTTTCCTGCTGCCTTCAGCCTCAAAACCACCCTTTCCCACATGGCGTCACGCCAGGCCCAAAAATGGCCATATGTCTGGAGATTGGTCCCACGACCAAAGAGCCAGCAGGGAAAACTATGCCTTGTTCTAAAGCTCTTTGGGAACCGCTTGCGTAGCCCCACAGACCTGGGGGCTGCAGGCTTTCCTGCTGCCTTCAGCCTCAAAACCACCCTTTCCCACATGGCGTCACGCCAGGCACAAAAATGGCCATATGTCTGGAGATTGGTCCCACGCCCAAAGAGCTAGCAGGGAAAAATATGCCTTGTTCTAAAGCTCTTTGGGAACCGCTTTCGTAGCCCCACACACCTGGGGGCTGCAGGCTTTCCTGCTGCCTTCAGCCTCAAAACCACCCTTTCCCACATGGCGTCACGCCAGGCCCAAAAATGGCCATATGTCTGGAGATTGGTCCCACGACCAAAGAGCCAGCAGGGAAAACTATGCCTTGTTCTAAAGCTCTTTGGGAACCGCTTGCGTAGCCCCACAGACCTGGGGGCTGCAGGCTTTCCTGCTGCCTTCAGCCTCAAAACCACCCTTTCCCACATGGCGTCACGCCAGGCACAAAAATGGCCATATGTCTGGAGCTTGGTCCCACGCCCAAAGAGCCAGCAGGGAAAACTATGCCTTGTTGTAAAGCTCTTTGGGAACCGCTTGCGTAGCCCCACACACCTGGGGGCTGCAGGCTTTCCTGCTCTCTTCAGCCTCAGAGGCACCCTTTCCCACTTGGCGACACGCCAGGCACAAAAATGCCCATATGTCTGGAGCTTGGTTCCACGCCCAAAGAGCCAGCAGGGAAAACTATGCCTTGTTCTAAAGCTCTTTGGGAACCGCTTGCGTGGCCCCACAGACCTGGGGGCTGCAGGCTTTCCTGCTGCCTTCAGCCTCAAAACCACCCTTTCCCTCTTGGCGTCGCGCAAGGCACAAAAATGGCTATATTTCTGGAGACTGGTCCCACGCCCAAAGAGCCAGCAGGGAAAACTATGCCTTGTTCTAAAGCTCTTTGGGAACCTCTTGCGTAGCCCCACACAAACTGGGGGCTGCAGGCATTCCTGCTCTCTTCAGTCTCAAAACCACCCTTTCCCACTTGGCGCCGCGCCAGGCACAAAAATGGCCATATGTCTCGAGACTGGTCCCACGCCCAGAGAGCCAGCAGGGAAAACTATGCCTTGTTCTAAAGCTCTTTGGGAACCGCTTGCGTGGCCCCACACACCTGGGGGCTGCAGGCTTTCCTGCTGCCTTCAGCCTCAAAACCACCCTTTCCCACTTGGCGTCGCGCCACGCACGAAAATGGCTATATTTCTGGAGACTGGTCCCTTTCCCAAAGAGCCAGCAGGGAAAACTATGCCTTGTTCTAAAGCTCTTTGGGAACCGCTTGCGTGGCGTCACAGACCTGGGGGTTGCAGACTTTCCTGCTGCCTTCAGACTCAAAACCACCCTTTTCCCACTTGGCCCCGCGCCAGGCACAAAAATGGCCATATGGCTGGAGACTGGTCCCACGCCCAAAGAGCCAGCAGGGAAAACTATGCCTTGTTCTAAAGCTCTTTGGGAACCGCTTGTGTAGCCCCACACACCTGGGGGCTGCAGGCTTTCCTGCAGCCTTCAGCCTCAAAACCACCCTTTCCCACTTGGCGGCACGCCAGGCACAAAAATGGCCATATGTCTGGAGGTTGGTCCCACGCCCAAAGAGCCAGCAGGGAAAAATATGCCTTGTTCTAAAGCTTTTTGGGAACCGCTTGCGTAGCCCCACACACCTGGGGGCTGCAGGCTTTCCTGCTCTCTTCAGCCTCAAAGGCACCCTGTCCCACTTGGCGCCGCGCCAGGCCCAAAAATGGCCATATGTCTGGAGATTGGTCCCACGCCCAAAGAGCCAGCAGGGAAAACTATGCCTTGTTCTAAAGCTCTTTGGGAACCGATTGTGTAGCCCCACACACCTGCGGGCTGCAGTCTTTCCTGCTGCCTTCAGCCTCAAAACCACCCTTTCCCACTTGGCGTCACGCCAGGCACAAAAATGGCCATATTTCTGGAGATTGGTCCCACGCCCAAAGAGCCAGCAGGGAAAACTATGCCTTGTTCTAAAGCTCTTTGGGAACCGCTTGCGTAGCCCCACAGACCTGGGGGCTGCAGGCTTTCCTGCTGCCTTCAGCCTCAAAACCACCCTTTCCACTTGGCACCGCGCCAGGCACAAAAATGGCCATATGTCTGGAGATTGGTCCCACGCCCAAAGAGCCAGCAGGGAAAACTATGCCTTGTTCTAAAGCTCTTTGGGAACCGATTGTGTAGCCCCACACACCTGCGGGCTGCAGTCTTTCCTGCTGCCTTCAGCCTCAAAACCACCCTTTCCCACTTGGCGTCACGCCAGGCACAAAAATGCCCATATGTCTGGAGACTGGTCCCACGCCCAAAGAGCCAGCAGGGAAAAATATGCCTTGTTCTAAAGCTCTTTGGGAACCGCTTGCGTAGCCCCACACACCTGGGGGCTGCAGGCTTTCCTGCTCTCTTCAGCCTCAAAGGCACCCTGTCCCACTTGGCGCCGCGCCAGGCGCAAAAATGGCCATATGTCTGGAGATTGGTCCCACGCCGAAAGAGCCAGCGGGGAAAACTATGCCTTCTTCTAAAGCTCTTTGGGAACCGCTTGCGTAGCCCCACAGACCTGGGGGCTGCAGGCTTTCCTGCTGCCTTCAGCCTCAAAACCACCCTTTCCCACTTGGCGCCGCGCCAGGCACAAAAATGGACCTATGTCTGGAGACCGGTCCCTTTCCCAAAGAGCCAGCAGGGAAAACTATGCCTTGTTCTAAAGCTCTTTGGGAACCGCTTGCGTGGCCCCACACACCAGGGTGCTGCAGGCTTTCCTGCTGCCTTCAGCCTCAAAACCACCCTTTCCCACATGGCTTTACGCCAGGCCCAAAAATGGCCATATGTCTGGAGATTGGTCCCACGCCCAAAGAGCCAGCAGGGAAAAATATGCCTTGTTCTAAAGCTCTTTGGGAACCGCTTGCGTAGCCCCACAGACCTGGGGGCTGCAGGCTTTCCTGCTGCCTTCAGCCTCAAAACCACCCTTTCCCACTTGGAGTCGCGCCACGCACAAAAATGGCTATATTTCTGGAGACTGGTCCCTTTCCCAAAGAGCCAGCAGGGAAAACTATGCCTTGTTCTAAAGCTCTTTGGGAACCGCTTGCGTGGCCTCACAGACCTGGGGGTTGCAGACTTTCCTGCTGCCTTCAGCCTCAAAACCACCCTTTTCCCACATGGCGTCACGCCAGGTACAAAAATGGCCATATGTCTGGAGATTGGTCCCACGCCCAAAGAGCCAGCAGGGAAAACTATGCCTTGTTCTAAAGCTCTTTGGGAACGGCTTGCGTAGCCCCACAGACCTGGGGGCTGCAGGCTTTCCTGCTGCCTTCAGCCTCAAAACCACCCTTTCCCACTTGGCCCCGCGCCAGCACAAAATTGGCCATATGTCTGGAGACTGGTCCCACGCCCAAAGAGCCAGCAGGGAAAACTATGCCTTGTTCTAAAGCTCTTTGGGAACCGCTTTCGTAGCCCCACAGACCTGGGGGCTGCAGGCTTTCCTGCTGCCTTCAGCCTCAAAACCACCCTTTCCCACATGGCGTCACGCCAGGAACAAAAATGGCCATATGTCTGGAGATTGGTCCCACGCCCAAAGAGCCAGCAGGGAAAACTATGCCTTGTTCTAAAGCTCTTTGGGAACCGCTTTCGTAGCCCCACAGACCTGGGGGCTGCAGGCTTTCCTGCTGCCTTCAGCCTCAAAACCACCCTTTCCCACATGGCGTCACGCCAGGAACAAAAATGGCCATATGTCTGGAGATTGGTCCCATGCCCAAAGAGCCAGCAGGGAAAACTATGCCTTGTTCTAAAGCTCTTTGGGAACCGCTTGCGTAGCCCCACACACCTGGGGGCTGCAGGCTTTCCTGCTGCCTTCAGCCTCAAAACCACCCTTTCCCACTTGGAGTCGCGCCACGCACAAAAATGGCTATATTTCTTTAGACTGGTCCCACGCCCAAAGAGCCAGCAGGGAAAACTATGCCTTGTTCTAAAGCTCTTTGGGAACCGCTTGCGTAGCCCCACACAAACTGGGGGCTGCAGGCATTCCTGCTCTCTTCAGTCTCAAAACCACCCTTTCCCACTTGGCGCCGCGCCAGGCACAAAAATGGCCATATGTCTGGAGACTGGTCCCACGCCCAAAGAGCCAGCAGGGAAAACTATGCCTTGTTCTAAACCTCTTTGGGAACCGCTTGCGTGGCCCCACACACCTGGGGGCTGCAGGCTTTCCTGCTGCCTTCAGCCTCAAAACCACCCTTTCCCACTTGGCGTCGCGCCACGCACAAAAATGGCTATATTTCTGGAGACTGGTCCCTTTCCCAAAGAGCCAGCAGGGAAAACTATGCCTTGTTCTAATGCTCTTTGGGAACCGCTTGCGTGGCGTCACAGACCTGGGGGTTGCAGACTTTCCTGCTGCCTTCAGACTCAAAACCATCCTTTTCCCACTTGGCCCCGCGCCAGGCCCAAAAATGGCCATATGTCTGGAGACTGGTCCCACGCCCAAAGAGCCAGCAGGGAAAACTATGCCTTGTTCTAAAGCTCTTTGGGAACCGCTTGTGTAGCCCCACACACCTGGGGGCTGCAGGCTTTCCTGCTGCCTTCAGCCTCAAAACCACCCTTTCCCACATGGCGTCACGCCAGGCACAAAAATGGCCATATGTCTGGAGCTTGGTCCCACGCCCAAAGAGCCAGCAGGGAAAACTATGCCTTGTTCTAAAGCTCTTTGGGAACCGCTTGCGTAGCCCCACACACCTGGGGGCTGCAGGCTTTCCTGCTCTCTTCAGCCTCAGAGGCACCCTTTCCCACTTGGCGACACGCCAGGCACAAAAATGGACCTATGTCTGGAGCTTGGTTCCACGCCCAAAGAGCCAGCAGGGAAAACTATGCCTTGTTCTAAAGCTCTTTGGGAACCGCTTGCGTGGCCCCACAGACCTGGGGGCTGCAGGCTTTCCTGCTGCCTTCAGCCTCAAAACCACCCTTTCCCTCTTGGCGTCGCGCAAGGCACAAAAATGGCTATATTTCTGGAGACTGGTCCCACGCCCAAAGAGCCAGCAGGGAAAACTATGCCTTGTTCTAAAGCTCTTTGGGAACCTCTTGCGTAGCCCCACACAAACTGGGGGCTGCAGGCATTCCTGCTCTCTTCAGTCTCAAAACCACCCTTTCCCACTTGGCGCCGCGCCAGGCACAAAAATGGCCATATGTCTGGAGACTGGTCCCACGCCCAGAGAGCCAGCAGGGAAAACTATGCCTTGTTCTAAAGCTCTTTGGGAACCGCTTGCGTAGCCCCACACACCTGGGGGCTGCAGGCTTTCCTGCTGCCTTCAGCCTCAAAACCACCCTTTCCCACTTGGCGTCGCGCCACGCACAAAAATGGCTATATTTCTGGAGACTGGTCCCTTTCCCAAAGAGCCAGCAGGGAAAACTATGCCTTGTTCTAAAGCTCTTTGGGAACCGCTTGCGTGGCGTCACAGACCTGGGGGTTGCATACTTTCCTGCTGCCTTCAGACTCAAAACCACCCTTTTCCCACTTGGCCCCGCGCCAGGCACAAAAATGGCCATATGGCTGGAGACTGGTCCCACGCCCAAAGAGCCAGCAGGGAAAACTATGCCTTGTTCTAAAGCTCTTTGGGAACCGCTTGTGTAGCCCCACACACCTGGGGGCTGCAGGCTTTCCTGCTGCCTTCAGCCTCAAAACCACCCTTTCCCACTTGGCGGCACGCCAGGCACAAAAATGGCCATATGTCTGGAGGTTGGTCCCACGCCCAAAGAGCCAGCAGGGAAAAATATGCCTTGTTCTAAAGCTTTTTGGGAACCGCTTGCGTAGCCCCACACACCTGGGGGCTGCAGGCTTTCCTGCTCTCTTCAGCCTCAAAGGCACCCTGTCCCACTTGGCGCCGCGCCAGGCCCAAAAATGGCCATATGTCTGGAGATTGGTCCCACGCCGAAAGAGCCAGCAGGGAAAACTATGCCTTGTTCTAAAGCTCTTTGGGAACCGCTTGCGTAGCCCCACAGACCTGGGGGCTGCAGGCTTTCCTGCTGCCTTCAGCCTAAAAACCACCCTTTCCCACATGGCGTCACGCCAGGCACAAAAATGGCCATATGTCTGGAGACTGGTCCCACGCCCAAAGAGCCAGCAGGGAAAACTATGCCTTGTTCTAAAGCTCTTTGGGAACCGCTTGCGTAGCCCCACACACCTGGGGGCTGCAGGCTTTCCTGCTGCCTTCAGCCTCAAAACCACCCTTTCCCACTTGGCGCCGCGCCAGGCACAAAAATGGCCATATTTCTGGAGATTGGTCCCACGCCCAAAGAGCCAGCAGGGAAAACTATGCCTTGTTCTAAAGCTCTTTGGGAACCGCTTGCGTAGCCCCACAGACCTGGGGGCTGCAGGCTTTCCTGCTGCCTTCAGCCTCAAAACCACCCTTTCCACTTGGCACCGCGCCAGGCACAAAAATGGCCATATGTCTGGAGACTGGTCCCACGCCCAAAGAGCCAGCAGGGAAAACTATGCCTTGTTCTAAAGCTCTTTGGGAACCGATTGTGTAGCCCCACACACCTGCGGGCTGCAGTCTTTCCTGCTGCCTTCAGCCTCAAAACCACCCTTTCCCACTTGGCGTCACGCCAGGCACAAAAATGCCCATATGTCTGGAGACTGGTCCCACGCCCAAAGAGCCAGCAGGGAAAACTATGCCTTGTTCTAAAGCTCTTTGGGAACCGCTTGCGTGGCGTCACAGACCTGGCGGTTGCAGACTTTCCTGCTACCTTCAGTCTCAAAACCACCCTTTTCCCACTTGGCCCCGCGCCAGGCACAAAAATGGCCATATGTCTGGAGACTGGTCCCACGCCCAAAGAGCCAGCAGGGAAAACTATGCCTTGTTCTAAAGCTCTTTGGGAACCGCTTGCGTAGCCCCACACACCTGGGGGCTGCAGGCTTTCCTGCTGCCTTCAGCCTCAAAGGCACCCTGTCCCACTTGGCGCCGCGCCAGGCGCAAAAATGGCCATATGTCTGGAGATTGGTCCCACGCCGAAAGAGCCAGCGGGGAAAACTATGCCTTCTTCTAAAGCTCTTTGGGAACCGCTTGCGTAGCCCCACAGACCTGGGGGCTGCAGGCTTTCCTGCTGCCTTCAGCCTCAAAACCACCCTTTCCCACTTGGCGCCGCGCCGGGCACAAAAATGGACCTATGTCTGGAGACCGGTCCCTTTCCCAAAGAGCCAGCAGGGAAAACTATGCCTTGTTCTAAAGCTCTTTGGGAACCGCTTGCGTGGCCCCACACACCAGGGTGCTGCAGGCTTTCCTGCTGCCTTCAGCCTCAAAACCACCCTTTCCCACATGGCTTTACGCCAGGCCCAAAAATGGCCATATGTCTGGAGATTGGTCCCACGCCCAAAGAGCCAGCAGGGAAAAATATGCCTTGTTCTAAAGCTCTTTGGGAACCGCTTGCGTAGCCCCACAGACCTGGGGGCTGCAGGCTTTCCTGCTGCCTTCAGCCTCAAAACCACCCTTTCCCACTTGGAGTCGCGCCACGCACAAAAATGGCTATATTTCTGGACACTGGTCCCTTTCCCAAAGAGCCAGCAGGGAAAACTATGCCTTGTTCTAAAGCTCTTTGGGAACCGCTTGCGTGGCCTCACAGACCTGGGGGTTGCAGACTTTCCTGCTGCCTTCAGCCTCAAAACCACCCTTTTCCCACATGGCGTCACGCCAGGTACAAAAATGGCCATATGTCTGGAGATTGGTCCCACGCCCAAAGAGCCAGCAGGGAAAACTATGCCTTGTTCTAAAGCTCTTTGGGAACCGCTTGCGTAGCCCCACAGACCTGGGGGCTGCAGGCTTTCCTGCTGCCTTCAGCCTCAAAACCACCCTTTCCCACTTGGCCCCGCGCCAGCACAAAATTGGCCATATGTCTGGAGACTGGTCCCACGCCCAAAGAGCCAGCAGGGAAAACTATGCCTTGTTCTAAAGCTCTTTGGGAACCGCTTTCGTAGCCCCACAGACCTGGGGGCTGCAGGCTTTCCTGCTGCCTTCAGCCTCAAAACCACCCTTTCCCACATGGCGTCACGCCAGGAACAAAAATGGCCATATGTCTGGAGATTGGTCCCACGCCCAAAGAGCCAGCAGGGAAAACTATGCCTTGTTCTAAAGCTCTTTGGGAACCGCTTTCGTAGCCCCACAGACCTGGGGGCTGCAGGCTTTCCTGCTGCCTTCAGCCTCAAAACCACCCTTTCCCACATGGCGTCACGCCAGGAACAAAAATGGCCATATGTCTGGAGATTGGTCCCATGCCCAAAGAGCCAGCAGGGAAAACTATGCCTTGTTCTAAAGCTCTTTGGGAACCGCTTGCGTAGCCCCACAGACCTGGGGGCTGCAGGCTTTCCTGCTGCCTTCAGCCTCAAAACCACCCTTTTCGCACATGGCGTCACGCCAGGTACAAAAATGGCCATATGTCTGGAGATTGGTCCCACGCCCAAAGAGCCAGCAGGGAAAACTATGCCTTGTTCTAAAGCTCTTTGGGAACCGCTTGCGTAGCCCCACAGACCTGGGGGCTGCAGGCTTTCCTGCTGCCTTCAGCCTCAAAACCACCCTTTCCCACTTGGCGCCGCGCCAGGCACAAAAATGGACCTATGTCTGGAGACCGGTCCCTTTCCCAAAGAGCCAGCAGGGAAAACTATGCCTTGTTCTAAAGCTCTTTGGGAACCGCTTGCGTGGCCCCACACACCAGGGTGCTGCAGGCTTTCCTGCTGCCTTCAGCCTCAAAACCACCCTTTCCCACATGGCTTTACGCCAGGCCCAAAAATGGCCATATGTCTGGAGACTGGTCCCACGCCCAAAGAGCCAGCAGGGAAAAATATGCCTTGTTCTAAAGCTCTTTGGGAACCGCTTGCGTAGCCCCACAGACCTGGGGGCTGCAGGCTTTCCTGCTGCCTTCAGCCTCAAAACCACCCTTTCCCACTTGGAGTCGCGCCACGCACAAAAATGGCTATATGTCTGGAGACTGGTCCCTTTCCCAAAGAGCCAGCAGGGAAAACTATGCCTTGTTCTAAAGCTCTTTGGGAACCGCTTGCGTGGCCTCACAGACCTGGGGGTTGCAGACTTTCCTGCTGCCTTCAGCCTCAAAACCACCCTTTTCCCACATGGCGTCACGCCAGGTACAAAAATGGCCATATGTCTGGAGATTGGTCCCACGCCCAAAGAGCCAGCAGGGAAAACTATGCCTTGTTCTAAAGCTCTTTGGGAACCGCTTGCGTAGCCCCACAGACCTGGGGGCTGCAGGCTTTCCTGCTGCCTTCAGCCTCAAAACCACCCTTTCCCACTTGGCCCCGCGCCAGCACAAAAATGGCCATATGTCTGGAGACTGGTCCCACGCCCAAAGAGCCAGCAGGGAAAACTATGCCTTGTTCTAAAGCTCTTTGGGAACCGCTTGCGTAGCCCCACAGACCTGGGGGCTGCAGGCTTTCCTGCTGCCTTCAGCCTCAAAACCACCCTTTCCCACATGGCGTCACGCCAGGAACAAAAATGGCCATATGTCTGGAGATTGGTCCCACGCCCAAAGAGCCAGCAGGGAAAACTATGCCTTGTTCTAAAGCTCTTTGGGAACCGCTTTCGTAGCCCCACAGACCTGGGGGCTGCAGGCTTTCCTGCTGCCTTCAGCCTCAAAACCACCCTTTCCCACATGGCGTCACGCCAGGAACAAAAATGGCCATATGTCTGGAGATTGGTCCCATGCCCAAAGAGCCAGCAGGGAAAACTATGCCTTGTTCTAAAGCTCTTTGGGAACCGCTTGCGTAGCCCCACACACCTGGGGGCTGCAGGCTTTCCTGCTGCCTTCAGCCTCAAAACCACCCTTTCCCACTTGGAGTCGCGCCACGCACAAAAATGGCTATATTTCTTTAGACTGGTCCCTTTCACAAAGAGCCAGCAGGGAAAACTATGCCTTGTTCTAAAGCTCTTTGGGAACGGCTTGCGTAGCCCCACACAAACTGGGGGCTGCAGGCTTTCCTGCTGCCTTCAGTCTCAAAACCACCCTTTCCCACTTGGCGCCGCGCCAGGCACAAAAATGGCCATATGTCTGGAGACTGGTCCCACGCCCAAAGAGCCAGCAGGGAAAACTATGCCTTGTTCTAAACCTCTTTGGGAACCGCTTGCGTGGCCCCACACACCTGGGGGCTGCAGGCTTTCCTGCTGCCTTCAGCCTCAAAACCACCCTTTCCCACTTGGCGTCGCGCCACGCACAAAAATGGCTATATTTCTGGAGACTGGTCCCTTTCCCAAAGAGCCAGCAGGGAAAACTATGCCTTGTTCTAATGCTCTTTGGGAACCGCTTGCGTGGCGTCACAGACCTGGGGGTTGCAGACTTTCCTGCTGCCTTCAGACTCAAAACCATCCTTTTCCCACTTGGCCCCGCGCCAGGCCCAAAAATGGCCATATGTCTGGAGATTGGTCCCACGCCCAAAGAGCCAGCAGGGAAAACTATGCCTTGTTCTAAAGCTCTTTGGGAACCGCTTGTGTAGCCCCACAGACCTGGGGGCTGCAGTCTTTCCTGCTGCCTTCAGCCTCAAAGGCACCCTGTCCCACTTGGCGCCGCGCCAGGCCCAAAAATGGCCATATGTCTGGAGATTGGTCCCACGCCCAAAGAGCCAGCAGGGAAAAATATGCCTTGTTCTAAAGCTCTTTGGGAACCCCTTGCGTAGCCCCACACACCTGGGGGCTGCAGGCTTTCCTGCTCTCTTCAGCCTCAAAGGCACCCTGTCCCACTTGGCGCCGCGCCAGGCCCAAAAATGGCCATATGTCTGGAGATTGGTCCCACGCCGAAAGAGCCAGCAGGGAAAACTATGCCTTGTTCTAAATCTCTTTGGGAACCGCTTGCGTAGCCCCACAGACCTGGGGGCTGCAGGCTTTCCTGCTGCCTTCAGCCTAAAAACCACCCTTTCCCACATGGCGTCACGCCAGGCACAAAAATGGCCATATGTCTGGAGATTGGTCCCACGCCCAAAGAGCCAGCAGGGAAAACTATGCCTTGTTCTAAAGCTCTTTGGGAACCGCTTGCGTAGCCCCACACACCTGGGGGCTGCAGGCTTTCCTGCTGCCTTCAGCCTCAAAGGCACCCTGTCCCACTTGGCGCCGCGCCACGCACAAAAATGGCCATATGTCTGGAGATTGGTCCCACGCCCAAAGAGCCAGCAGGGAAAACTATGCCTTGTTCTAAAGCTCTTTGGGAACCGCTTGCGTGGCCTCACAGACCTGGGGGTTGCAGACTTTCCTGCTGCCTTCAGCCTCAAAACCACCCTTTTCCCACATGGCGTCACGCCAGGTACAAAAATGGCCATATGTCTGGAGATTGGTCCCACGCCCAAAGAGCCAGCAGGGAAAACTATGCCTTGTTCTAAAGCTCTTTGGGAACCGCTTGCGTAGCCCCACAGACCTGGGGGCTGCAGGCTTTCCTGCTGCCTTCAGCCTCAAAACCACCCTTTCCCACTTGGCCCCGCGCCAGCACAAAAATGGCCATATGTCTGGAGACTGGTCCCACGCCCAAAGAGCCAGCAGGGAAAACTATGCCTTGTTCTAAAGCTCTTTGGGAACCGCTTGCGTAGCCCCACAGACCTCGGGGCTGCAGGCTTTCCTGCTGCCTTCAGCCTCAAAACCACCCTTTCCCACATGGCGTCACGCCAGGAACAAAAATGGCCATATGTCTGGAGATTGGTCCCACGCCCAAAGAGCCAGCAGGGAAAACTATGCCTTGTTCTAAAGCTCTTTGGGAACCGCTTTCGTAGCCCCACAGACCTGGGGGCTGCAGGCTTTCCTGCTGCCTTCAGCCTCAAAACCACCCTTTCCCACATGGCGTCACGCCAGGAACAAAAATGGCCATATGTCTGGAGATTGGTCCCATGCCCAAAGAGCCAGCAGGGAAAACTATGCCTTGTTCTAAAGCTCTTTGGGAACCGCTTGCGTAGCCCCACACACCTGGGGGCTGCAGGCTTTCCTGCTGCCTTCAGCCTCAAAACCACCCTTTCCCACTTGGAGTCGCGCCACGCACAAAAATGGCTATATTTCTTTAGACTGGTCCCTTTCACAAAGAGCCAGCAGGGAAAACTATGCCTTGTTCTAAAGCTCTTTGGGAACGGCTTGCGTAGCCCCACACAAACTGGGGGCTGCAGGCATTCCTGCTCTCTTCAGTCTCAAAACCACCCTTTCCCACTTGGCGCCGCGCCAGGCACAAAAATGGCCATATGTCTGGAGACTGGTCCCACGCCCAAAGAGCCAGCAGGGAAAACTATGCCTTGTTCTAAACCTCTTTGGGAACCGCTTGCGTGGCCCCACACACCTGGGGGCTGCAGGCTTTCCTGCTGCCTTCAGCCTCAAAACCACCCTTTCCCACTTGGCGTCGCGCCACGCACAAAAATGGCTATATTTCTGGAGACTGGTCCCTTTCCCAAAGAGCCAGCAGGGAAAACTATGCCTTGTTCTAATGCTCTTTGGGAATCGCTTGCGTGGCGTCACAGACCTGGGGGTTGCAGACTTTCCTGCTGCCTTCAGCCTCAAAACCACCGTTTCCCACTTGGAGCCGCGCCAGCACAAAAATGGCCATATGTCTGGAGACTGCTCCCACGCCCAAAGAGCCAGCAGGGAAAACTATGCCTTGTTCTAAAGCTCTTTGGGAACGGCTTGCGTGGCCCCACACACCAGGGTGCTGCAGGCTTTCCTGCTGCCTTCAGCCTCAAAACCACCCTTTCCCACATGGCTTTACGCCAGGCCCAAAAATGGCCATATGTCTGGAGATTGGTCCCACGCCCAAAGAGCCAGCAGGGAAAAATATGCCTTGTTCTAAAGCTCTTTGGGAACCGCTTGCGTAGCCCCACAGACCTGGGGGCTGCAGGCTTTCCTGCTGCCTTCAGCCTCAAAACCACCCTTTCCCACTTGGAGTCGCGCCACGCACAAAAATGGCTATATTTCTGGAGACTGGTCCCTTTCCCAAAGAGCCAGCAGGGAAAACTATGCCTTGTTCTAAAGCTCTTTGGGAACCGCTTGCGTGGCCTCACAGACCTGGGGGTTGCAGACTTTCCTGCTGCCTTCAGCCTCAAAACCACCCTTTTCCCACATGGCGTCACGCCAGGTACAAAAATGGCCATATGTCTGGAGATTGGTCCCACGCCCAAAGAGCCAGCAGGGAAAACTATGCCTTGTTCTAAAGCTCTTTGGGAACCGCTTGCGTAGCCCCACAGACCTGGGGGCTGCAGGCTTTCCTGCTGCCTTCAGCCTCAAAACCACCCTTTCCCACTTGGCCCCGCGCCAGCACAAAAATGGCCATATGTCTGGAGACTGGTCCCACGCCCAAAGAGCCAGCAGGGAAAACTATGCCTTGTTCTAAAGCTCTTTGGGAACCGCTTGCGTAGCCCCACAGACCTGGGGGCTGCAGGCTTTCCTGCTGCCTTCAGCCTCAAAACCACCCTTTCCCACTTGGCTTCGCTCCAGGCCCAAAAATGGCCATATGTCTGGAGACTGGTCCCACGCCCAAAGAGCCGGCAGGGAAAACTATGCCTTGTTCTAAAGTTCTTTTGGAACGGCTTGCGTAGCCCCACACAAACTGGGGGCTGCAGGCATTCCTGCTCTCTTCAGCCTCAAAGGCACCCTTTCCCACTTGGCGCCGCGCCAGGCACAAAAATGGCCATATGGCTGGAAATTGGTCCCACGCCCAAAGAGCCAGCAGGGAAAACTATGCCTTGTTCTAAAGCTCTTTGGGAACCGCTTGCGTGGCCCCACACGCCTGGGGGCGGCAGGCTTTCCTGCTGCCTTCAGCCTCAAAACCACCCTTTCCCACTTGGCGTCGCGCCAGGCACAAAAATGGCTATATTTCTGGAGACTGGTCCCTTTCCAAAAGAGCCAGCAGGGAAAACTATGCCTTGTTCTAAAGCTCTTTGGGAACCGCTTGCGTAGCCCCACACACCTGGGGGCTGCAGGCTTTCCTGCTGCCTTCAGCCTCAAAACCACCCTTTCCCACTTGGAGTCGCGCCACGCACAAAAATGGCTATATTTCTGGAGACTGGTCCCTTTCCCAAAGAGCCAGCAGGGAAAACTATGCCTTGTTCTAAAGCTCTTTGGGAACCGCTTGCGTGGCCTCACAGACCTGCGGGCTGCAGGCTTTCCTGCTGCCTTCAGCCTCAAAACCACCCTTTCCCACTTGGCCCCGCGCCAGCACAAAAATGGCCATATGTCTGGAGATTGGTCCCACGCCCAAAGAGCCAGCAGGGAAAACTATGCCTTGTTCTAAAGCTCTTAGGGAACGGCTTGCGTAGCCCCACAGACCTGGGGGCTGCAGGCTTTCCTGCTGCCTTCAGCCTCAAAACCACCCTTTCCCACTTGGCTTCGCTCCAGGCCCAAAAATGGCCATATGTCTGGAGACTGGTCCCACGCCCAAAGAGCCGGCAGGGAAAACTATGCCTTCTTCTAAAGCTCTTTGGGAACCGCTTGCGTAGCCCCACACACCTGGGGGCTGCGGCTTTCCTGCTCTCTTCAGCCTCAGAGGCACCCTTTCCCACTTGGCGACACGCCAGGCACAAAAATGCCCATATGTCTGGAGCTTGGTTCCACGCCCAAAAAGCCAGCAGGGAAAACGATGCCTTGTTCTAAAGCTCTTTGGGAACCGCTTGCGTGGCCCCACAGACCTGGGGGTTGCAGGCTTTCCTGCTGCCTTCAGCCTCAAAACCACCCTTTCCCACTTGGCGCCGCGCCAGGCACAAAAATGGCCATATGTCTGGAGATTGGTCCCACGCCGAAAGAGCCAGCAGGGAAAACTATGCCTTGTTCTAAAGCTCTTTGGAAACCGCTTGCGTGGCCCCACAGAGCTGGGGGCTGCAGGATTTCCTGCTGCCTTCAGCCTCAAAACCACCCTTTCCCTCTTGGCGTCGCGCCAGGCACAAAAATGGTTATATTTCTGGAGACTGGTCCCACGCCCAAAGAGCCAGCAGGGAAAACTATGCCTTGTTCTAAAGCTCTTTGGGAACGGCTTGCGTAGCCCCACACAAACTGGGGGCTGCAGGCATTCCTGCTCTCTTCAGTCTCAAAACCACCCTTTCCCACTTGGCGCCGCGCCAGGAACAAAAATGGCCATATGTCTGGAGACTGGTCCCACGCCCAGAGAGCCAGCAGGGAAAACTATGCCTTGTTCTAAAGCTCTTTGGGAACCGCTTGCGTGGCCCCACACACCTGGGGGCTGCAGGCTTTCCTGCTTCCTTCAGCCTCAAAACCACCCTTTCCCACTTGGCGTCGCGCCACGCACAAAAATGGCTATATTTCTGGAGACTGGTCCCTTTCCCAAAGAGCCAGCAGGGAAAACTATGCCTTGTTCTAAAGCTCTTTGGGAACCGCTTGCGTAGCCCCACACACCTGGGGGCTGCAGGCTTTCCTGCTCTCTTCAGCCTCAAAGGCACCCTGTCCCACTTGGCGCCGCGCCAGGCACAAAAATGGCCATATGTCTGGAGATTGGTCCCACGCCGAAAGAGCCAGCAGGGAAAACTATGCCTTGTTCTAAAGCTCTTTGGGAACCGCTTGCGTAGCCCCACACACCTGGGGGCTGCAGGCTTTCCTGCTGCCTTCAGCCTAAAAACCACCCTTTCCCACATGGCGTCACGCCAGGCACAAAAATGGCCATATGTCTGGAGACTGGTCCCACGCCCAAAGAGCCAGCAGGGAAAACTATGCCTTGTTCTAAAGTTCTTTGGGAACCGCTTGCGTAGCCCCACAGACCTGGGGGCTGCAGGCTTTCCTGCTGCCTTCAGCCTCAAAACCACCCTTTCCCACTTGGCCCCGTGCCAGGCACGAAAATGGCCATATGTCTGGAGACTGGTCCCTTTCCCAAAGAGCCAGCAGGGAAAACTATGCCTTGTTCTAAAGCTCTTTGGGAACCGCTTGCGTGGCCCCACACACCTGGGGGCTGCAGGCTTTCCTGCTGCCTTCAGCCTCAAAACCACCCTTTCCCACTTGGCGCCGCGCCAGGCACAAAAATGGCCATATGGCTGGAGATTGGTCCCACGCCCAAAGAGCCAGCAGGGAAAACGATGCCTTGTTCTAAAGCTCTTTGGGAACCGCTTGCGTGGCCCCACAGACCTGGGGGCTGCAGGCTTTCCTGCTGCCTTCAGCCTCAAAACCACCCTTTCCCACTTGGCGTCGCGCCAGGCACAAAAATGGCTATATTTCTGGAGATTGGTGCCACGCCCAAAGAGCCAGCAGGGAAAACTATGCCTTGTTCTAAAGTTCTTTGGGAACGACTTGCGTAGCCCCACACAAACTGGGGGTTGCAGGCATTCCTGCTCTCTTCAGCCTCAAAGGCACCCTTTCCCACTTGGCGCCGCGCCAGGCACAAAAATGGCCATATGGCTGGAAATTGGTCCCACGCCCAAAGAGCCAGCAGGGAAAACTCTGCCTTGTTCTAAAGCTCTTTGGGAACCGCTTGCGTGGCCCCACACGCCTGGGGGCAGCAGGCTTTCCTGCTGCCTTCAGCCTCAAAACCACCCTTTCCCTCTTGGCGTCGCGCCAGGCACAAAAATGGCTATATTTCTGGAGACTGGTCCCACGCCCAAAGAGCCAGCAGGGAAAACTATGCCTTGTTCTAAAGCTCTTTGGGAACCGCTTGCGTAGCCCCACACACCTGGGGGCTGCAGGCTTTCCTGCTGCCTTCAGCCTCAAAACCACCCTTTCCCACTTGGAGTCGCGCCACGCACAAAAATGGCTATATTTCTGGAGACTGGTCCCTTTCCCAAAGAGCCAGCAGGGAAAACTATGCCTTGTTCTAAAGCTCTTTGGGAACCGCTTGCGTGGCCTCACAGACCTGGGGGTTGCAGACTTTCCTGCTGCCTTCAGCCTCAAAACCACCCTTTTCCCACATGGCGTCACGCCAGGTACAAAAATGGCCATATGTCTGGAGATTGGTCCCACGCCCAAAGAGCCAGCAGGGAAAACTATGCCTTGTTCTAAAGCTCTTTGGGAACCGCTTGCGTAGCCCCACAGACCTGGGGGCTGCAGGCTTTCCTGCTGCCTTCAGCCTCAAAACCACCCTTTCCCACTTGGCCCCGCGCCAGCACAAAAATGGCCATATGTCTGGAGATTGGTCCCACGCCCAAAGAGCCAGCAGGGAAAACTATGCCTTGTTCTAAAGCTCTTTGTGAACGGCTTTTGTAGCCCCACACACCTGGGGGCTGCAGGCTTTCCTGCTGCCTTCAGCCTCAAAACCACCCTTTCCCACTTGGTGCCACGCCAGGCCCAAAAATGGCCATATGTCTGGAGACTGGTCCCACGCCCAAAGAGCCGGCAGGGAAAACTATGCCTTCTTCTAAAGCTCTTTGGGAACCGCTTGCGTGGCCCCACACACCTGGGGGCTGCAGGCTTTCCTGCTCTCTTCAGCCTCAAAACCACCCTTTCCCACTTGGCGTCGCGCCAGGCCCAAAAATGGCTATATTTCTGGAGACTGGTCCCTTTCCCAAAGAGCCAGCAGGGAAAACTATGCCTTGTTCTAAAGCTCTTTGGGAACCGCTTGCGTAGCCCCACAGACCTGGCGGCTGCAGGCTTTCCTGCTGCCTTCAGCCTCAAAACCACCCTTTCCCACTTGGCGCCGCGCCACGCACAAAAATGGCCATATGTCTGGAGACTGGTCCCACGCCCAAAGAGCCAGCAGGGAAAACTATGCCTTGTTCTAAAGCTCTTTGGGAACCGCTTGCGTAGCCCCACACACCTGGGGGCTGCAGGCTTTCCTGCTGCCTTCAGCCTCAAAACCACCCTTTCCCACTTGGCGTCACGCCAGGCCCAAAAATGGCCATATGTCTGGAGACTGCTCCCACGCCCAAAGAGCCAGCAGGGAAAACTATGCCTTGTTCTAAAGCTCTTTGGGAACCGCTTGCGTAGCCCCACAGACCTGGGGGCTGCAGGCTTTCCTGCTGCCTTCAGCCTCAAAACCACCCTTTCCCGCTTGGCGTCGCTCCAGGCACAAAAATGGCCATATGTCTGGAGATTGGTCCCACGCCCAAAGAGCCAGCAGGGAAAACTATGCCTTGTTCTAAAGCTCTTTGGGAACCGCTTGCGTGGCCCCACAGACCTGGGGGCTGCAGGCTTTCCTGCTGCCTTCAGCCTCAAAACCACCCTTTCCCACTTGGCGTCACGCCAGGCCCAAAAATGGCCATATGTCTGGAGACTGCTCCCACGCCCAAAGAGCCAGCAGGGAAAACTATGCCTTGTTCTAAAGCTCTTTGGGAACCACTTGCGTAGCCCCACAGAGCTGGGGGCTGCAGGCTTTCCTGCTGCCTTCAGCCTCAAAACCACCCTTTCCCACTTGGCCCCGCGCCAGGCCCAAAAATGGCCCTATGTCTGGAGATTGCTCCCTTTCCCAAAGAGCCAGCAGGGAAAACTATGCCTTGTTCTAAAGCTCTTTGGGAACCGCTTGCGTAGCCCCACAGACCTGGGGGCTGCAGGCTTTCCTGCTGCCTTCAGCCTCAAAGGCACCCTTTCCCACATGGCGTCACGCCAGGAACAAAAATGGCCATATGTCTGGAGATTGGTCCCACGCCCAAAGAGCCAGCAGGGAAAACTATGCCTTGTTCTAAAGCTCTTTGGGAACCGCTTGCGTAGCCCCACACACCTGGGGGCTGCAGGCTTTCCTGCTGCCTTCAGCCTCAAAGGCACCCTTTCCCACATGGCGTCACGCCAGGAACAAAAATGGCCATATGTCTGGAGATTGGTCCCACGACCAAAGAGCCAGCAGGGAAAACTATGCCTTGTTCTAAAGCTCTTTGGGAACCGCTTGCGTAGCCCCCCACACCTGGGGGCTGCAGGCTTTCCTGCTGCCTTCAGCCTCAAAACCACCCTTTCCCACATGGCGCTGCGCCAGGGACAAAAATGGCCATATGTATAGAGATTGGTCCCACGCCCAAAGAGCCAGCAGGGAAAACTATGCCTTGTTCTAAAGCTCTTTGGGAACCGCTTGCGTGGCCCCACACACCTGGGGGCTGCAGGCTTTCCTGCTGCCTTCAGCCTCAAAACCACCCTTTCCCACTTGGCGCTGCGCCAGGCCCAAAAATGGCCATATGTCTGGAGACTGGTCTCACGCCCAAAGAGCCAGCAGGGAAAATTATGCCTTGTTCTAAAGCTCTTTGGGAACCGCTTGCGTGGCCCCACAGACCTGGGGGCTGCAGGCTTTCCTGCTGCCTTCAGCCTCAAAACCACCCTTTCCCACATGGCGTCACGCCAGGCACAAAAATGGCCATATGTCTGGAGACTGGTCCCACGCCCAAAGAGCCAGCAGGGAAAACTATGCCTTGTTCTAAAGCTCTTTGGGAACCGCTTGCGTAGCCCCACACACCTGGGGGCTGCAGGCTTTCCTGCTGCCTTCAGCCTCAAAACCACCCTTTCCCACTTGGCGCCGCGCCAGGTACAAAAATGGCCATATGTCTGGAGACTGGTCCCTTTCCCAAAGAGCCAGCAGGGAAAACTATGCCTTGTTCTAAAGCTCTTTGGGAACCGCTTGCGTGGCCCCACACACCAGGGTGCTGCAGGCTTTCCTGCTGCCTTCAGCCTCAAAACCACCCTTTCCCACAT
Organism: Chroicocephalus ridibundus; assembly: GCF_963924245.1. Taxonomy (NCBI): domain Eukaryota; kingdom Metazoa; phylum Chordata; class Aves; order Charadriiformes; family Laridae; genus Chroicocephalus; species Chroicocephalus ridibundus. The sequence continues at coordinate 45,748,232 of NC_086290.1, forward strand.
GGTGTTACGCCAGGCCCAAAAATGGCCATATGTCTGGAGATTGGTCCCACGCCCAAAGAGCCAGCAGGGAAAACTATGCCTTGTTCTAAAGCTCTTTGGGAACCGCTTGCGTAGCCCCACAGACCTGGGGGCTGCAGGCTTTCCTGCTGCCTTCAGCCTCAAAACCACCCTTTCCCACATGGCGTCACGCCAGGCACAAAAATGGCCATATGGCTGGAGATTGGTGCCACGCCCAAAGAGCCAGCAGGGAAAACTATGCCTTGTTCTAAAGTTCTTTGGGAACGGCTTGCGTAGCCCCACACAAACTGGGGGCTGCAGGCATTCCTGCTCTCTTCAGCCTCAAAGGCACCCTTTCCCACTTGGCGCCGCGCCACGCACAAAAATGGCTATATTTCTGGAGACTGGTCCCTTTCCCAAAGAGCCAGCAGGGAAAACTATGCCTTGTTCTAAAGCTCTTTGGGAACCGCTTGCGTGGCCTCACAGACCTGGGGGTTGCAGACTTTCCTGCTGCCTTCAGTCTCAAAACCACCCTTTTCCCACATAGCGTCACGCCAGGTACAAAAATGGCCATATGTCTGGAGATTGGTCCCACGCCCAAAGAGCCAGCAGGGAAAACTATGCCTTGTTCTAAAGCTCTTTGGGAACCGCTTGCGTAGCCCCACAGACCTGGGGGCTGCAGGCTTTCCTGCTCTCTTCAGCCTCAAAACCACCCTTTCCCACTTGGCCCCGCGCCAGCACAAAAATGGCCATATGTCTGGAGATTGGTCCCACGCCCAAAGAGCCAGCAGGGAAAACTATGCCTTGTTCTAAAGCTCTTAGGGAACGGCTTTCGTAGCCCCACAGACCTGGGGGCTGCAGGCTTTCCTGCTGCCTTCAGCCTCAAAACCACCCTTTCCCACTTGGTGCCGCGCCAGGCCCAAAAATGGCCATATGTCTGGAGACTGGTCCCACGCCCAAAGAGCCGGCAGGGAAAACTATGCCTTCTTCTAAAGCTCTTTGGGAACCGCTTGCGTGGCCCCACACACCTGGGGGCTGCAGGCTTTCCTGCTCTCTTCAGCCTCAAAACCACCCTTTCCCACTTGGCGTCGCGCCACGCACAAAAATGGCTATATTTCTGGAGACTGGTCCCTTTCCCAAAGAGCCAGCAGGGAAAACTATGCCTTGTTCTAAAGCTCTTTGGGAACCGCTTGCGTAGCCCCACACACCTGGGGGCTGCAAGCTCTCCTGCTCTCTTCAGCCTCAAAGGCACCCTGTCCCACTTGGCGCCGCGTGAGGCCCAAAAATGGCCATATGTCTGGAGATTGGTCCCACGCCGAAAGAGCCAGCAGGGAAAACTATGCCTTGTTCTAAAGCTCTTTGGGAACCGCTTGCGTAGCCCCACAGACCTGGCGGCTGCAGGCTTTCCTGCTGCCTTCAGCCTCAAAACCACCCTTTCCCACATGGCGTCACGCCAGGCACAAAAATGGCCATATGTCTGGAGACTGGTCCCACGCCCAAAGAGCCAGCAGGGAAAACTATGCCTTGTTCTAAAGCTCTTTGGGAACCGCTTGCGTGGCCCCACACACCTGCGGGCTGCAGGCTTTCCTGCTGCCTTCAGCCTCAAAACCACCCTTTCCCACATGGTGTTACGCCAGGCCCAAAAATGGCCATATGTCTGGAGATTGGTCCCACGCCCAAAGAGCCAGCAGGGAAAACTATGCCTTGTTCTAAAGCTCTTTGGGAACCGCTTGCGTAGCCCCACACACCTGGGGGCTGCAGGCTTTCCTGCTGCCTTCAGCCTCAAAACCACCCTTTCCCAATTGGCGTCACGCCAGGCACAAAAATGGCCATATGTCTGGAGACTGGTCCCACGCCCAAAGAGCCAGCAGGGAAAACTATGCCTTGTTCTAAAGCTCTTTGGGAACCGCTTGCGTAGCCCCACACACCTGGGGGCTGCAGGCTTTCCTGCTGCCTTCAGCCTCAAAACCACCCTTTCCCACTTGGCGCTGCGCCAGGCCCAAAAATGGCCATATGTCTAGAGATTGGTCCCACGCCCAAAGAGCCAGCAGGGAAAACTATGCCTTGTCCTAAAGCTCTTTGGGAACCGCTTGCGTGGCCCCACACACCTGGGGGCTGCAGGCTTTCCTGCTGCCTTCAGCCTCAAAACCACCCTTACCCACTTGGCGCTGCGCCAGGCCCAAAAATGGCCATATGTCTGGAGACTGGTCTCACGACCAAAGAGACAGCAGGGAAAACTATGCCTTGTTCTAAAGCTCTTTGGGAACCTCTTGCGTCGCCCCACACACCTGGGGGCTGCAGGCTTTCCTGCTGCCTTCAGCCTCAAAACCACCCTTTCCCACTTGGCTTCGCTCCAGGCACAAAAATGGCCATATGTCTGGAGGTTGGTCCCACGCCCAAAGAGCCAGCAGGGAAAACTATGCCTTGTTCTAAAGCTCTTTGGGAACCGCTTGCGTAGCCCCACACAAACTGGGGGCTGTAGGCTTTCCTGCTGCCTTCAGCCTCAAAACCACCCTTTCCCACTTGGCGCCAAGCCAGGCACAAAAATGGCCATATATCTGGAGATTGGTTCCACGCCCAAAGAGCCAGCAGGGAAAACTATGCCTTGTTCTAAAGCTCTTTGGGAACCACTTGTGTAGCCCCACACACCTGGGGGCTGCAGGCTTTCCTGCTGCCTTCAGCCTCAAAACCACCCTTTCCCACATGGCGTCACGCCAGGCCCAAAAATGGCCATATGTCTGGAGGTTGGTCCCACGCCCAAAGAACCAGCAGGGAAAACTATGCCTTGTTCTAAAGCTCTTTGGGAACCGCTTGCGTAGCCCCACAGACTTGGGGGCTGCAGGCTTTTCTGCTGCCTTCAGCCTCAAAACCACCCTTTCCCACTTGGCGCCACGCCAGGCCCAAAAATGGCCATATGTCTGGAGATTGGTTCCACGCCCAAAGAGCCAGCAGGGAAAACTATGCCTTATTCTAAAGCTCTTTGGGAACCGCTTGCGTGGCCCCACACACCTGGGGGCTGCAGGCTTTCCTGCTGCCTTCAGCCTCAAAACCACCCTTTCCCACATGGCGTCACGCCAGGCACAAAAATGGCCATATGTCTGGAGGTTGGTCCCACGCCCAAAGAGCCAGCAGGGAAAACTATGCCTTGTTCTAAAGCTCTTTGGGAACCGCTTGCGTGGCCCCACACACCTGGGGGGTGCAGGCTTTCCTGCTGCCTTCAGCCTCAAAACCACCCTTTCCCACTTGGAGTCGCGCCACGCACAAAAATGGCTATATTTCTGGAGACTGGTCCCTTTCCCAAAGAGCCAGCAGGGAAAACTATGCCTTGTTCTAAAGCTCTTTGGGAACCGCTTGCGTAGCCCCACACACCTGGGGGCTGCAGGCTTTCCTGCTGCCTTCAGCCTCAAAACCACCCTTTCCCACTTGGCGCCGCGCCAGGCACAAAAATGGCCATATGTCTGGAGATTGGTCCCACGCCCAAAGAGCCAGCAGGGAAAACTATGCCTTGTTCTAAAGCTCTTTGGGAACCGCTTGCGTAGCCCCACAGACCTGGGGGCTGCAGGCTTTCCTGCTGCCTTCAGCCTCAAAACCACCCTTTCCCACATGGCGTCACGCCAGGCACAAAAATGGCCATATGTCTGGAGATTGGTCCCACGCCCAAAGAGCCAGCAGGGAAAACTATGCCTTGTTCTAAAGCTCTTTGGAAACCGCTTGCGTGGCCCCCCACACCTGGGGGCTGCAGGCTTTCCTGCTGCCTTCAGCCTCAAAACCACCCTTTCCCTCTTGGCGTCGCGCCAGGCAAAAAAATGGCTATATTTCTGGAGACTGGTCCCACGCCCAAAGAGCCAGCAGGGAAAACTATGCCTTGTTCTAAAGCTCTTTGGGAACGGCTTGCGTAGCCCCACACAAACTTGGGGCTGCAGGCATTCCTGCTTTCTTCAGTCTCAAAACCACCCTTTCCCACTTGGCGCCGCGCCAGGCACAATAATGGCCATATGTCTGGAGACTGGTCCCACGCCCAGAGAGCCAGCAGGGAAAACTATGCCTTGTTCTAAAGCTCTTTGGGAACCGCTTGCGTGGCCCCACACACCTGGGGGCTGCAGGCTTTCCTGCTGCCTTCAGCCTCAAAACCACCCTTTCCCACTTGGCCCCGCGCCAGCACAAAAATGGCCATATGTCTGGAGATTGGTCCCACGCCCAAAGAGCCAGCAGGGAAAACTATGCCTTGTTCTAAAGCTCTTAGGGAACGGCTTGCGTAGCCCCACAGACCTGGGGGCTGCAGGCTTTCCTGCTGCCTTCAGCCTCAAAACCACCCTTTCCCACTTGGTGCCGCGCCAGGCCCAAAAATGGCCATATGTCTGGAGACTGGTCCCACGCCCAAAGAGCCAGCAGGGAAAAATATGCCTTGTTCTAAAGCTCTTTGGGAACCGCTTGCGTAGCCCCACACACCTGGGGGCTGCAGGCTTTCCTGCTCTCTTCAGCCTCAAAGGCACCCTGTCCCACTTGGTGCCGCGCCAGGCCCAAAAATGGCCATATGTCTGGAGATTGGTCCCACGCCGAAAGAGCCAGCAGGGAAAACTATGCCTTGTTCTAAAGCTCTTGGGAACCGCTTGCGTAGCCCCACACACCTGGGGGCTGCAGGCTTTCCTGCTGCCTTCAGCCTAAAAACCACCCTTTCCCACATGGCGTCACGCCAGGCACAAAAATGGCCATATGTCTGGAGATTGGTCCCACGCCCAAAGAGCCAGCAGGGAAAACTATGCCTTGTTCTAAAGCTCTTATGGAACGGCTTGCGTAGCCCCACAGACCTGGGGGCTGCAGGCTTTCCTGCTGCCTTCAGCCTCAAAACCACCCTTTCCCACATGGCGTCACGCCAGGCACAAAAATGGCCATATGTCTGGAGACTGGTCCCACGCCCAAAGAGCCAGCAGGGAAAACTATGCCTTGTTCTAAAGCTCTTTGGGAACCGCTTGCGTAGCCCCACACACCTGGGGACTGCAGGCTTTCCTGCTGCCTTCAGCCTCAAAACCACCCTTTCCCACTTGGTGCCGCGCCAGGCCCAAAAATGGCCATATGTCTGGAGACTGGTCCCACGCCCAAAGAGCCGGCAGGGAAAACTATGCCTTGTTCTAAAGCTCTTTGGGAACCGCTTGCGTAGCCCCACACACCTGGGGGCTGCAGGCTTTCCTGCTGCCTTCAGCCTCAAAACCACCCTTTCCCACTTGGCGTCGCGCCACGCACAAAAATGGCCATATGTCTGGAGACTGGTCCCACGCCCAAAGAGCCAGCAGGGAAAACTATGCCTTGTTCTAAAGCTCTTTGGGAACCGCTTGCGTAGCCCCACACACCTGGGGGGTGCAGGCTTTCCTGCTCTCTTCAGCCTCAAAGGCACCCTGTCCCACTTGGCGCCGCGCCAGGCCCAAAAATGGCCATATGTCTGGAGATTGGTCCCACGCCGAAAGAGCCAGCAGGGAAAACTATGCCTTGTTCTAAAGCTCTTTGGGAACCGCTTGCGTAGCCCCACACACCTGGGGGCTGCAGGCTTTCCTGCTGCCTTCAGCCTAAAAACCACCCTTTCCCACATGGCGTCACGCCAGGCACAAAAATGGCCATATGTCTGGAGATTGGTCCCACGCCCAAAGAGCCAGCAGGGAAAACTATGCCTTGTTCTAAAGCTCTTTGGGAACCGCTTGCGTAGCCCCACACACCTGGGGGCTGCAGGCTTTCCTGCTGCCTTCAGCCTCAAAACCACCCTTTCCCACTTGGCGCCGCGCCAGGCACAAAAATGGCCATATGTCTGGAGATTGGTCCCACGCCCAAAGAGCCAGCAGGGAAAACTATGCCTTGTTCTAAAGCTCTTATGGAACGGCTTGCGTAGCCCCACAGACCTGGGGGCTGCAGGCTTTCCTGCTGCCTTCAGCCTCAAAACCACCCTTTCCCACATGGCGTCACGCCAGGCACAAAAATGGCCATATGTCTGGAGACTGGTCCCACGCCCAAAGAGCCAGCAGGGAAAACTATGCCTTGTTCTAAAGCTCTTTGGGAACCGCTTGCGTAGCCCCACACACCTGGGGGCTGCAGGCTTTCCTGCTGCCTTCAGCCTCAAAACCACCCTTTCCCACTTGGTGCCGCGCCAGGCCCAAAAATGGCCATATGTCTGGAGACTGGTCCCACGCCCAAAGAGCCGGCAGGGAAAACTATGCCTTGTTCTAAAGCTCTTTGGGAACCGCTTGCGTAGCCCCACACACCTGGGGGCTGCAGGCTTTCCTGCTCTCTTCAGCCTCAGAGGCACCCTTTCATACATGCCGCCGCGCCAGGCACAAAAATGGCCATATGTGTGGAGATTGGTCCCACGCCGAAAGAGCCAGCAGGGAAAACTATGCCTTGTTCTAAAGCTCTTTGGGAACCGCTTGCGTGGCCCCACAGACCTGGGGGCTGCAGGCTTTCCTGCTGCCTTCAGCCTAAAAACCACCCTTTCCCACATGGCGTCACGCCAGGCACAAAAATGGCCATATGTCTGGAGATTGGTCCCACGCCCAAAGAGCCAGCAGGGAAAACTATGCCTTGTTCTAAAGCTCTTTGGGAACCACTTGCGTAGCCCCACACACCTGGGGGCTGCAGGCTTTCCTGCTGCCTTCAGCCTCAAAACCACCCTTTCCCACTTGGCGCCGCGCCAGGCACAAAAATGGCCATATGTCTGGAGATTGGTCCCACGCCCAAAGAGCCAGCAGGGAAAACTATGCCTTGTTCTAAAGCTCTTAGGGAACGGCTTGCGTAGCCCCACACACCTGGGGGCTGCAGGCTTTCCTGCTGCCTTGAGCCTCAAAACCACCCTTTCCCACTTGGCGTCGCGCCAGGCCCAAAAATGGCCATATGTCTGGAGACTGGTCCCACGCCCAAAGAGCCGGCAGGGAAAACTATGCCTTGTTCTAAAGCTCTTTCGGAACCGCTTGCGTGGCCCCATAGACCTGGGGGCTGCAGGCTTTCCTGCTGCCTTCAGCCTCAAAACCACCCTTTCCCACTTGGCGCCGCGCCAGGCACAAAAATGGCCATATGGCTGGAGATTGGTCCCACGCCGAAAGAGCCAGCAGGGAAAACTATGCCTTGTTCTAAAGCTCTTTGGAAACCGCTTGCGTGGCCCCACAGACCTGGGGGATGCAGGCTTTCCTGCTGCCTTCAGCCTCAAAACCACCCTTTCCCTCTTGGCGTCGCGCCAGGCACAAAAATGGCTATATTTCTGGAGACTGGTCCCACGCCCAAAGAGCCAGCAGGGAAAACTATGCCTTGTTCTAAAGCTCTTTGGGAACGGCTTGCGTAGCCCCACACAAACTGGGGGCTGCAGGCATTCCTGCTCTCTTCAGCCTCAAAACCACCCTTTCCCACTTGGCGTCGCGCCAGGCACAAAAATGGCTATATTTCTGGAGACTGGTCCCTTTCCCAAAGAGCCAGCCGGGAAAACTATGCCTTGTTCTAAAGCTCTTTGGGAACCGCTTGCGTGGCCCCACAGACCTGGGGGCTGCAGGCTTTCCTGCTGCCTTCAGCCTCAAAACCATCCTTTCCCTCTTGGTGTCGCGCCAGGCATAAAAATGGCCATATATCTGGAGATTGGTCCCACGCCCAAAGAGCCAGCAGGGAAAACTATGCCTTGTTCTAAAGCTCTTTGGGAACCGCTTGCGTAGCCCCACACACCTGGGGGCTGCAGGCTTTCCTGCTGCCTTCAGCCTCAAAACCACCCTTTCCCACTTGGCGCCGCGCCACGCACAAAAATGGCCATATGTGTGGAGACTGGTCCCACGCCCAAGAGCCAGCAAGGAAAACTATGCCTTGTTGTAAAGCTCTTTGGGAACCGCTTGCGTAGCCCCACACACCTGGGGGCTTCAGGCTTTCCTGCTGCCTTCAGCCTCAAAACCACCCTTTCCCACTTGGCCCCGCGCCAGGCACAAAAATGGCCATATGTCTGGAGACTGGTCCCACGCCCAAAGAGCCAGCAGGGAAAACTATGCCTTGTTCTAAAGCTCTTTGGGAACCGCTTGCGTAGCCCCAGACACCTGGGGGCTGCAGGCTTTCCTGCTGCCTTCAGCCTCAAAACCACCCTTTCCCACATGGCGTCACGCCAGGCCCAGAAACGGCCATATGTCTGGAGACTGGTCCCACGCCCAAAGAGCCAGCAGGGAAAACGATGCCTTGTTCTAAAGCTCTTTGGGAACCGCTTGCGTAGCCCCAAAAACCTGGGGCTGCAAGCTTTCCTGCTGCCTTCAGCCTCAAAACCACCCTTTCCCACTTGGCGCCGCGCCAGGCCCAAAAATGGCCATATGTCTGGAGATTGGTTCCACGCCCAAAGAGCCAGCAGGGAAAACTATGCCTTGTTCTAAAGCTCTTTGGGAACCGCTTGCGTGGCCCCATAGACCTGGGGGCTGCAGGCCTTTCCTGCTGCCTTCAGCCTCAAAACCACCCTTTCCCACTTGTCCCCGCGCCAGGCACAAAAATGGCCATATGTCTGGAGACTGGTCCCACGCCCAAAGAGCCAGCAGGGAAAACTATGCCTTGTTCTAAAGCTCTTTGGGAACCGCTTGCGTAGCCACACACACCTGGGGGCTGCAGGCTTTCCTGCTGCCTTCAGCCTCAAAACCACCCTTTCCCACTTGGCCCCGTGCCAGGCACGAAAATGGCCATATGTCTGGAGACTGGTCCCTTTCCCAAACAGCCAGCAGGGAAAACTATGCCTTGTTCTAAAGCTCTTTGGGAACCGCTTTCGTGGCCCCACACACCTGGGGGCTGCAGGCTTTCCTGCTGCCTTCAGCCTCAAAACCACCCTTTCCCACATGGCGTAACGCCAGGCACAAAAATGGCTATATTTCTGGAGATTGGTCCCTTTCACAAAGAGGCAGCAGGGAAAACTATGCCTTGTTCTAAAGCTCTTTGGGAACCGCTTGCGTAGCCCCACACACCTGGGGGCTGCAGGCTTTCCTGCTGCCTTCAGCCTCAAAACCACCCTTTCCCACTTGGTGCCGCGCCAGGCCCAAAAATGGCCATATGTCTGGAGACTGGTCCCACGCTCAAAGAGCCAGCAGGGAAAACTATGCCTTGTTCTAAAGCTCTTTGGGAACCGCTTGCGTAGCCCCACACACCTGGGGGCTGCAGGCTTTCCTGCTGCCTTCAGCCTCAAAACCACCCTTTCCCACTTGGCGCCGCGCCAGGCACAAAAATGGCCATATGTCTGGAGATTGGTCCCACGTCCAAAGAGCCAGCAGGGAAAACTGTGCCTTGTTCTAAAGCTCTTTGGAAACCGCTTGCGTGGCCCCACAGACCTGGGGGCTGCAGGCTTTCCTGCTGCCTTCAGCCTCAAAACCACCCTTTCCCTCTTGGCGTCGCGCCAGGCACAAAAATGGCTATATTTCTGGAGACTGGTCCCACGCCCAAAGAGCCAGCAGGGAAAACTATGCCTTGTTCTAAAGCTCTTTGGGAACGGCTTGCGTAGCCCCACACAAACTGGGGCCTGCAGGCATTCCTGCTCTCTTCAGCCTCAAAGGCACCCTTTCCCACTTGGCGCCGCGCCAGGCACAAAAATGGCCATATGGCTGGAAACTGGTCGCAGGTCCAAAGAGCCAGCAGGGAAAACTATGCCTTGTTCTAAAGCTCTTTGGGAACCGCTTGCGTGGCCCCACACGCCTGGGGGCGGCAGGCTTTCCTGCTGCCTTCAGCCTCAAAACCACCCTTTCCCACTTGGCGTCGCGCCAGGCACAAAAATGGCTATATTTCTGGAGACTGGTCCCTTTCCCAAAGAGCCAGCCGGGAAAACTATGCCTTGTTCTAAAGCTCTTTGGGAACCGCTTGCGTGGCCCCACAGACCTGGGGGCTGCAGGCTTTCCTGCTGCCTTCAGCCTCAAAACCACCCTTTCCCACTTGGTGTCGCGCCAGGCATAAAAATGGCCATATATCTGGAGGGTGGTCCCACGCCCAAAGAGCCAGCAGGGAAAACTATGCCTTGTTTTAAAGCTCTTTGGGAACCGCTTGCGTAGCCCCACACACCTGGGGGCTGCAGGCTTTCCTGCTGCCTTCAGCCTCAAAACCACCCTTTCCCACTTGGCGCCGCGCCACGCACAAAAATGGCCATATGTGTGGAGACTGGTCCCACGCCCAAGAGCCAGCAAGGAAAACTATGCCTTGTTGTAAAGCTCTTTGGGAACCGCTTGCGTAGCCCCACACACCTGGGGGCTTCAGGCTTTCCTGCTGCCTTCAGCCTCAAAACCACCCTTTCCCACTTGGCCCCGCGCCAGGCACAAAAATGGCCATATGTCTGGAGACTGGTCCCACGCCCAAAGAGCCAGCAGGGAAAACTATGCCTTGTTCTAAAGCTCTTTGGGAACCGCTTGCGTAGCCACACACACCTGGGGGATGCAGGCTTTCCTGCTGCCTTCAGCCTCAAAATCACCCTTTCCCACTTGGCACCGCGTCAGGCCCAAAAATGGCCATATGTCTAGAGATTGGTCCCACGCCCAAAGAGCAAGCAGGGAAAACTATGCCTTGTTCTAAAGCTCTTTGGGAACCGCTTGCGTAGCCCCACAGACCTGGGGGGTGCAGGCTTTCCTGCTGCCTTCAGCCTCAAAACCACCCTTTCCCACTTGGCGTCGCGCCAGGCACAAAAATGGCTATATTTCTGGAGACTGGTCCCACGCCCAAAGAGCCAGCAGGGAAAACTATGCCTTGTTCTAAAGCTCTTTGGGAACCGCTTGCGTAGCCCCAGACACCTGGGGGCTGCAGGCTTTCCTGCTGCCTTCAGCCTCAAAACCACCCTTTCCCACATGGCGTCACGCCAGGCCCAGAAACGGCCATATGTCTGGAGACTGGTCCCACGCCCAAAGAGCCAGCAGGGAAAACTATGCCTTGTTCTAAAGCTCTTTGGGAACCGCTTGCGTAGCCCCACACACCTGGGGGCTGCAGGCTTTCCTGCTGCCTTCAGCCTCAAAACCACCCTTTCCCACTTGGCCCCGTGCCAGGCACGAAAATGGCCATATGTCTGGAGACTGGTCCCACGCCCAAAGAGCCAGCAGGGAAAACTATGCCTTGTTCTAAAGCTCTTTGGGAACCGCTTGCGTAGCCCCACACACCTGGGGGCTGCAGGCTTTCCTGCTGCCTTCAGCCTCAAAACCACCCTTTCCCACATGGCGTCACGCCAGGCCCAAAAATGGCCATATGTCTGGAGACTGGTCCCACGCCCAAGAGCCAGCAGGGAAAACTATGCCTTGTTCTAAAGCTCTTTGGGAACCGCTTGCGTCGCCCCACACACCTGGGGGCTGCAGGCTTTCCTGCTGCCTTCAGCCTCAAAACCACCCTTTCCCACTTGGCGCCGCGCCAGGCACAAAAATGGCCATATGTCAGGAGACTGGTTCCTTTCTCAAAGAGCCAGCAGGGAAGACTATGCCTTGTTCTAAAGCTCTTTGGGAACCGCTTGCGTGGCCCCACAGACCTGGGGGCTGCAGATTTCCTGCTGCCTTCAGCCTCAAAACCACCCTTTCCCAATTGGCGTCACGCCAGGCACAAAAATGGCCATATGTCTGGAGATTGGTCCCACGCCCAAAGAGCCAGCAGGGAAAACTATGCCTTGTTCTAAAGCTCTTTGGGAACCGCTTGCGTCGCCCCACACACCTGGGGGCTGCAGGTTTCCTGATGCCTTCAGCCTCAAAATCACCCTTTCCCACTTGGCGCCGCGCCACGCACAAAAATGGCCATATGTGTGGAGACTGGTCCCACGCCCAAAGAGCCAGCAGGGAAAACTATGCCTTGTTCTAAAGCTCTTTGGGAACCGCTTGCGTAGCCCCAAAAACCTGGGGGCTGCAAGCTTTCCTGCTGCCTTCAGCCTCAAAACCACCCTTTCCCACTTGGCGCCGCGCCAGGCCCAAAAATGGCCATATGTCTGGAGATTGGTTCCACGCCCAAAGAGCCAGCAGGGAAAACTATGCCTTGTTCTAAAGCTCTTTGAGAACCGCTTGCGTGGCCCCATACACCTGGGGGCTGCAGGCCTTTCCTGCTGCCTTCAGCCTCAAAACCACCCTTTCCCACTTGTCCCCGCGCCAGGCACAAAAATGGCCATATGTCTGGAGACTGGTCCCACGCCCAAAGAGCCAGCAGGGAAAACTATGCCTTGTTCTAAAGCTCTTTGGGAACCTCTTGCGTAGCCCCACACACCTGGGGGCTGCAGGCTTTCCTGCTGCCTTCAGCCTCAAAACCACCCTTTCCCACTTGGCGTCGCGCCAGGCACAAAAATGGCTATATTTCTGGAGACTGGTCCCACGCCCAAAGAGCCAGCAGGGAAAACTATGCCTTGTTCTAAAGCTCTTTGGGAACCGCTTGCGTAGCCCCAGACACCTGGGGGCTGCAGGCTTTCCTGCTGCCTTCAGCCTCAAAACCACCCTTTCCCACATGGCGTCACGCCAGGCCCAGAAACGGCCATATGTCTGGAGACTGGTCCCACGCCCAAAGAGCCAGCAGGGAAAACTATGCCTTGTTCTAAAGCTCTTTGGGAACCGCTTGCGTAGCCCCACACACCTGGGGGCTGCAAGCTTTCCTGCTGCCTTCAGCCTCAAAACCACCCTTTCCCACTTGGCGCCGCGCCAGGCCCAAAAATGGCCATATGTCTGGAGATTGGTTCCACGCCCAAAGAGCCAGCAGGGAAAACTATGCCTTGTTCTAAAGCTCTTTGAGAACCGCTTGCGTGGCCCCATACACCTGGGGGCTGCAGGCCTTTCCTGCTGCCTTCAGCCTCAAAACCACCCTTTCCCACTTGTCCCCGCGCCAGGCACAAAAATGGCCATATGTCTGGAGACTGGTCCCACGCCCAAAGAGCCAGCAGGGAAAACTATGCCTTGTTCTAAAGCTCTTTGGGAACCGCTTGCGTAGCCCCACACACCTGGGGGCTGCAGGCTTTCCTGCTGCCTTCAGCCTCAAAACCACCCTTTCCCACTTGGCCCCGTGCCAGGCACGAAAATGGCCATATGTCTGGAGACTGGTCCCACGCCCAAAGAGCCAGCAGGGAAAACTATGCCTTGTTCTAAAGCTCTTTGGGAACCGCTTGCGTAGCCCCACACACCTGGGGGCTACAGGCTTTCCTGCTGCCTTCAGCCTCAAAACCACCCTTTCCCACATGGCGTCACGCCAGGCCCAAAAATGGCCATATGTCTGGAGACTGGTCCCACGCCCAAGAGCAAGCAGGGAAAACTATGCCTTGTTCTAAAGCTCTTTGGGAACCGCTTGCGTCGCCCCACACACCTGGGGGCTGCAGGCTTTCCTGCTGCCTTCAGCCTCAAAACCACCCTTTCCCACTTGGCGCCGCGCCAGGCACAAAAATGGCCATATGTCAGGAGACTGGTTCCTTTCTCAAAGAGCCAGCAGGGAAGACTATGCCTTGTTCTAAAGCTCTTTGGGAACCGCTTGCGTGGCCCCACAGACCTGGGGGCTGCAGACTTTCCTGCTGCCTTCAGCCTCAAAACCACCCTTTCCCAATTGGCGTCACGCCAGGCACAAAAATGGCCATATGTCTGGAGATTGGTCCCACGCCCAAAGAGCCAGCAGGGAAAACTATGCCTTGTTCTAAAGCTCTTTGGGAACCGCTTGCGTAGCCCCACACACCTGGGGGCTGCAGGTTTCCTGATGCCTTCAGCCTCAAAATCACCCTTTCCCACTTGGCGCCGCGCCAGGCCCAGAAACGGCCATATGTCTGGAGATTGGTCCCACGCCAAAAGAGCCAGCAGGGAAAACTATGCCTTGTTCTAAAGCTCTTTGGGAACCGCTTGCATAGCCCCACACACCTGGGGGCTGCAGGCTTTCCTGCTGCCTTCAGCCTCAAAACCTCCATTTCCCACGTGGCCCCGCGCCAGGCACAAAAATGGCCATATGTCTGGAGGTTGGTCCCACGCCCAAAGAGCCAGCAGGGAAAACTATGCCTTGTTCTAAAGCTCTTTGGGAACCGCTTGCGTGGCCCCACACACCTGCGGGCTGCAGACTTTCCTGCTTCCTTCAGCCTCAAAACCACCCTTTCCCAAGTGGCGTCACGCCAGGCACAAAAATGGCCATATATCTGGAGATTGGTACCACGCCCAAAGAGCCAGCAGGGAAAACTATGCCTTGTTCTAAAGCTCTTTGGGAACCGCTTGCGTAGCCCCACACACCTGGGGGCTGCAGGTTTCCTGATGCCTTCAGCCTCAAAATCACCTGTTCCCACTTGGCGCCGCACCAGGCCCAAAAATGGCCATATGTCTGGAGATTGGTCCCACGCCCAAAGAGCCAGCAGGGAAAACTATGCCTTGTTCTAAAGCTCTTTGGGAACCGCTTGCGTAGCCCCACAGACCTGGGGGCTGCAGGCTTTCCTGCTGCCTTCAGCCTCAAACCACCCTTTCCCACTTGGCGCCGCGCCAGGCCCAAAAATGGCCATATGTCTGGAGATTGGTTCCACGCCCAAAGAGCCAGCAGGGAAAACGATGCCTTGTTCTAAAGCTCTTTGGGAATCGCTTGCGTGGCCCCACAGACCTGAGGGGTGCAGGCTTTCCTGCTGCCTTCAGCTTCAAAACCACCCTTTCCCACTTGGCGCCGCGCCAGGCCCAAAAATGGCCATATGTCTGGAGATTGGTCCCACGCCCAAAGAGCCAGCAGGGAAAACTATGCCTTGTTCTAAAGCTCTTTGGGAACCGCTTGCGTAGCCCCACAGAGCTGGGGGCTGCAGGCTTTCCTGCTGCCTTCAGCCTCAAAACCACCCTTTCCCACATGGCGTCACGCCAGGCCCAAAAATGGCCATATGTCTGGAGACTGGTCCCACGCCCAAGAGCAAGCAGGGAAAACTATGCCTTGTTCTAAAGCTCTTTGGGAACCGCTTGCGTCGCCCCACACACCTGGGGGCTGCAGGCTTTCCTGCTGCCTTCAGCCTCAAAACCACCCTTTCCCACTTGGCGCCGCGCCAGGCACAAAAATGGCCATATGTCAGGAGACTGGTTCCTTTCTCAAAGAGCCAGCAGGGAAGACTATGCCTTGTTCTAAAGCTCTTTGGGAACCGCTTGCGTGGCCCCACAGACCTGGGGGCTGCAGACTTTCCTGCTGCCTTCAGCCTCAAAAGCACCCTTTCCCAATTGGCGTCACGCCAGGCACAAAAATGGCCATATGTCTGGAGATTGGTCCCACGCCCAAAGAGCCAGCAGGGAAAACTATGCCTTGTTCTAAAGCTCTTTGGGAACCGCTTGCGTAGCCCCACACACCTGGGGGCTGCAGGTTTCCTGATGCCTTCAGCCTCAAAATCACCCTTTCCCACTTGGCGCCGCGCCAGGCCCAGAAACGGCCATATGTCTGGAGATTGGTCCCACGCCAAAAGAGCCAGCAGGGAAAACTATGCCTTGTTCTAAAGCTCTTTGGGAACCGCTTGCATAGCCCCACACACCTGGGGGCTGCAGGCTTTCCTGCTGCCTTCAGCCTCAAAACCTCCATTTCCCACGTGGCCCCGCGCCAGGCACAAAAATGGCCATATGTCTGGAGGTTGGTCCCACGCCCAAAGAGCCAGCAGGGAAAACTATGCCTTGTTCTAAAGCTCTTTGGGAACCGCTTGCGTGGCCCCACACACCTGCGGGCTGCAGACTTTCCTGCTTCCTTCAGCCTCAAAACCACCCTTTCCCAAGTGGCGTCACGCCAGGCACAAAAATGGCCATATATCTGGAGATTGGTACCACGCCCAAAGAGCCAGCAGGGAAAACTATGCCTTGTTCTAAAGCTCTTTGGGAACCGCTTGCGTAGCCCCACACACCTGGGGGCTGCAGGTTTCCTGATGCCTTCAGCCTCAAAATCACCTGTTCCCACTTGGCGCCGCACCAGGCCCAAAAATGGCCATATGTCTGGAGATTGGTCCCACGCCCAAAGAGCCAGCAGGGAAAACTATGCCTTGTTCTAAAGCTCTTTGGGAACCGCTTGCGTAGCCCCACAGACCTGGGGGCTGCAGGCTTTCCTGCTGCCTTCAGCCTCAAACCACCCTTTCCCACTTGGCGCCGCGCCAGGCCCAAAAATGGCCATATGTCTGGAGATTGGTTCCACGCCCAAAGAGCCAGCAGGGAAAACGATGCCTTGTTCTAAAGCTCTTTGGGAATCGCTTGCGTGGCCCCACAGACCTGAGGGGTGCAGGCTTTCCTGCTGCCTTCAGCTTCAAAACCACCCTTTCCCACTTGGCGCCGCGCCAGGCCCAAAAATGGCCATATGTCTGGAGATTGGTCCCACGCCCAAAGAGCCAGCAGGGAAAACTATGCCTTGTTCTAAAGCTCTTTGGGAACCGCTTGCGTAGCCCCACAGAGCTGGGGGCTGCAGGCTTTCCTGCTGCCTTCAGCCTCAAAGGCACCCTGTCCCACTTGGCGCTGCTCCAGGCCCAAAAATGGCCATATGTGTGGAGACTGGTCCCACGCCCAAAGAGCCAGCAGGGAAAACTATGCCTTGTTCTAAAGCTCTTTGGGAACCGCTTGCGTGGCCCCACAGACCTGCGGGCTGCAGACTTTCCTGCTGCCTTCAGCCTCAAAACCACCCTTTCCCACTTGGCCCCGCGCCAGGCACAAAAATGGCCAGATGTCTGGACACTGGTACCACGCCCAAAGAGCCAGCAGGGAAAACTATGCCTTGTTCTAAAGCTCTTTGGGAACCGCTTGCGTAGCCCCACACACCTGGGGGATGCAGGCTTTCCTGCTTCCTTCAGCCTCAAAATCACCCTTTCCCACTTGGCGCCGCGCCAGGCCCAAAAATGGCCATATGTTTAGAGATTGGTCCCACGCCCAAAGAGCCAGCAGGGAAAACTATGCCTTGTTGTAAAGCTCTTTGGGAACCGCTTGCATAGTCCCACACACCTGCGGGCTGCAGGCTTTCCTGCTGCCTTCAGCCTCAAAACCTCCATTTCCCACGTGGCCCCACGCCAGGCACAAAAACGGCCATATGTCTGGAAGTTGGTCCCACGCCCAAAGAGCCAGCAGGGAAAACTATGCCTTGTTCTAAAGCTCTTTGGGAACCGCTTGCGTGGCCCCACAGACCTGCGGGCTGCAGACTTTCCTGCTGCCTTCAGCCTCAAAACCACCCTTTCCCAATTGGCGTCACGCCAGGCACAAAAATGGCCATATGTCTGGAGATTGGTCCCACGCCCAAAGAGCCAGCAGGGAAAACTATGCCTTGTTCTAAAACTCTTTGGGAACCGCTTGCGTAGCCCCACAGACCTGGGGGGTGCAGGCTTTCCTGCTGCCTTCAGCCTCAAAACCACCCTTTCCCACTTGGCGCCGCGCCAGGCCCAAAAATGGCCATATGTCTGGAGACTGGTCCCACGCCGAAAGAGCCAGCAGGGAAAACTATGCCTTGTTCTAAAGCTCTTTGGGAACCGCTTGCGTAGCCCCACACACCTGGGGGCTGCAGGCTTTCCTGCTGCCTTCAGCCTCAAAACCACCCTTTCCCACATGGCGTCACGCCAGGCCCAAAAATGGCCATATGTCTGGAGACTGGTCCCACGCCCAAGAGCAAGCAGGGAAAACTATGCCTTGTTCTAAAGCTCTTTGGGAACCGCTTGCGTCGCCCCACACACCTGGGGGCTGCAGGCTTTCCTGCTGCCTTCAGCCTCAAAACCACCCTTTCCCACTTGGCGCCGCGCCAGGCCCAAAAATGGCCATATGTCTGGAGACTGGTCCCACGCTCAAAGAGCCAGCAGGGAAAACTATGCCTTGTTCTAAAGCTCTTTGGGAACCGCTTGCGTAGCCCCACACACCTGGGGGCTGCAGGCTTTCCTGCTCTCTTCAGCCTCAGAGGCACCCTTTCCCACTTGGCGACACGCCAGGCACAAAAATGGCCATATGTCTGGAGATTGGTTCCACGCCCAAAGAGCCAGCAGGGAAAACGATGCCTTGTTCTAAAGCTCTTTGGGAACCGCTTGCGTGGCCCCACAGACCTGGGGGCTGCAGGCTTTCCTGCTGCCTTCAGCCTCAAAACCACCCTTTCCCACTTGGCGCCGCGCCAGGCACAAAAATGGCTATATGTCTGGAGATTGGTTCCACGCCCAAAGAGCCAGCAGGGAAAACTATGCCTTGTTCTAAAGCTATTTGGGAACCGCTTGCGTCGCCCCACACGCCTGGGGGCGACAGGCTTTCCTGCTGCCTTCAGCCTCAAAACCACCCTTTCCCACTTGGCGTCGCGCCAGGCACAAAAATGGCTATATTTCTGGAGACTGGTCCCTTTCCCAAAGAGCCAGCCGGGAAAACTATGCCTTGTTCTAAAGCTCTTTGGGAACCGCTTGCATAGCCCCACACACCTGGGGGCTGCAGGCTTTCCTGCTGCCTTCAGCCTCAAAACCTCCATTTCCCACGTGGCCCCGCGCCAGGCACAAAAATGGCCATATGTCTGGAGGTTGGTCCCACGCCCAAAGAGCCAGCAGGGAAAACTATGCCTTGTTCTAAAGCTCTTTGGGAACCGCTTGCGTGGCCCCACACACCTGCGGGCTGCAGACTTTCCTGCTTCCTTCAGCCTCAAAACCACCCTTTCCCAAGTGGCGTCACGCCAGGCACAAAAATGGCCATATATCTGGAGATTGGTACCACGCCCAAAGAGCCAGCAGGGAAAACTATGCCTTGTTCTAAAGCTCTTTGGGAACCGCTTGCGTAGCCCCACACACCTGGGGGCTGCAGGTTTCCTGATGCCTTCAGCCTCAAAATCACCTGTTCCCACTTGGCGCCGCACCAGGCCCAAAAATGGCCATATGTCTGGAGATTGGTCCCACGCCCAAAGAGCCAGCAGGGAAAACTATGCCTTGTTCTAAAGCTCTTTGGGAACCGCTTGCGTAGCCCCACAGACCTGGGGGCTGCAGGCTTTCCTGCTGCCTTCAGCCTCAAACCACCCTTTCCCACTTGGCGCCGCGCCAGGCCCAAAAATGGCCATATGTCTGGAGATTGGTTCCACGCCCAAAGAGCCAGCAGGGAAAACGATGCCTTGTTCTAAAGCTCTTTGGGAATCGCTTGCGTGGCCCCACAGACCTGAGGGGTGCAGGCTTTCCTGCTGCCTTCAGCTTCAAAACCACCCTTTCCCACTTGGCGCCGCGCCAGGCCCAAAAATGGCCATATGTCTGGAGATTGGTCCCACGCCCAAAGAGCCAGCAGGGAAAACTATGCCTTGTTCTAAAGCTCTTTGGGAACCGCTTGCGTAGCCCCACAGAGCTGGGGGCTGCAGGCTTTCCTGCTGCCTTCAGCCTCAAAGGCACCCTGTCCCACTTGGCGCTGCTCCAGGCCCAAAAATGGCCATATGTGTGGAGACTGGTCCCACGCCCAAAGAGCCAGCAGGGAAAACTATGCCTTGTTCTAAAGCTCTTTGGGAACCGCTTGCGTGGCCCCACAGACCTGCGGGCTGCAGACTTTCCTGCTGCCTTCAGCCTCAAAACCACCCTTTCCCACTTGGCCCCGCGCCAGGCACAAAAATGGCCAGATGTCTGGACACTGGTACCACGCCCAAAGAGCCAGCAGGGAAAACTATGCCTTGTTCTAAAGCTCTTTGGGAACCGCTTGCGTAGCCCCACACACCTGGGGGATGCAGGCTTTCCTGCTTCCTTCAGCCTCAAAATCACCCTTTCCCACTTGGCGCCGCGCCAGGCCCAAAAATGGCCATATGTTTAGAGATTGGTCCCACGCCCAAAGAGCCAGCAGGGAAAACTATGCCTTGTTGTAAAGCTCTTTGGGAACCGCTTGCATAGTCCCACACACCTGCGGGCTGCAGGCTTTCCTGCTGCCTTCAGCCTCAAAACCTCCATTTCCCACGTGGCCCCACGCCAGGCACAAAAACGGCCATATGTCTGGAAGTTGGTCCCACGCCCAAAGAGCCAGCAGGGAAAACTATGCCTTGTTCTAAAGCTCTTTGGGAACCGCTTGCGTGGCCCCACAGACCTGCGGGCTGCAGACTTTCCTGCTGCCTTCAGCCTCAAAACCACCCTTTCCCAATTGGCGTCACGCCAGGCACAAAAATGGCCATATGTCTGGAGATTGGTCCCACGCCCAAAGAGCCAGCAGGGAAAACTATGCCTTGTTCTAAAACTCTTTGGGAACCGCTTGCGTAGCCCCACAGACCTGGGGGGTGCAGGCTTTCCTGCTGCCTTCAGCCTCAAAACCACCCTTTCCCACTTGGCGCCGCGCCAGGCCCAAAAATGGCCATATGTCTGGAGACTGGTCCCACGCCGAAAGAGCCAGCAGGGAAAACTATGCCTTGTTCTAAAGCTCTTTGGGAACCGCTTGCGTAGCCCCACACACCTGGGGGCTGCAGGCTTTCCTGCTGCCTTCAGCCTCAAAACCACCCTTTCCCACATGGCGTCACGCCAGGCCCAAAAATGGCCATATGTCTGGAGACTGGTCCCACGCCCAAGAGCAAGCAGGGAAAACTATGCCTTGTTCTAAAGCTCTTTGGGAACCGCTTGCGTCGCCCCACACACCTGGGGGCTGCAGGCTTTCCTGCTGCCTTCAGCCTCAAAACCACCCTTTCCCACTTGGCGCCGCGCCAGGCCCAAAAATGGCCATATGTCTGGAGACTGGTCCCACGCTCAAAGAGCCAGCAGGGAAAACTATGCCTTGTTCTAAAGCTCTTTGGGAACCGCTTGCGTAGCCCCACACACCTGGGGGCTGCAGGCTTTCCTGCTCTCTTCAGCCTCAGAGGCACCCTTTCCCACTTGGCGACACGCCAGGCACAAAAATGGCCATATGTCTGGAGATTGGTTCCACGCCCAAAGAGCCAGCAGGGAAAACGATGCCTTGTTCTAAAGCTCTTTGGGAACCGCTTGCGTGGCCCCACAGACCTGGGGGCTGCAGGCTTTCCTGCTGCCTTCAGCCTCAAAACCACCCTTTCCCACTTGGCGCCGCGCCAGGCACAAAAATGGCTATATGTCTGGAGATTGGTTCCACGCCCAAAGAGCCAGCAGGGAAAACTATGCCTTGTTCTAAAGCTATTTGGGAACCGCTTGCGTCGCCCCACACGCCTGGGGGCGACAGGCTTTCCTGCTGCCTTCAGCCTCAAAACCACCCTTTCCCACTTGGCGTCGCGCCAGGCACAAAAATGGCTATATTTCTGGAGACTGGTCCCTTTCCCAAAGAGCCAGCCGGGAAAACTATGCCTTGTTCTAAAGCTCTTTGGGAACCGCTTGCGTGGCCCCACAGACCTGGGGGCTGCAGGCTTTCCTGCTGCCTTCAGCCTCAAAACCACCCTTTCCCACTTGGTGTCGCGCCAGGCACAAAAATGGCCATATATCTGGAGGGTGGTCCCACGCCCAAAGAGCCAGCAGGGAAAACTATGCCTTGTTCTAAAGCTCTTTGGGAACCGCTTCCGTGGCCCCACACACCTGGGGGCTGCAGGCTTTCCTGCTGCCTTCAGCCTCAAAACCACCCTTTCCCACTTGGCGCCGCGCCAGGCACAAAAATGGCCATATGTCTGGAGACTGGTCCCACGCCCAAAGAGCCAGCAGGGAAAACTATGCCTTGTTCTAAAGCTCTTTGGGAACCGCTTGCGTAGCCCCACACACCTGGGGGCTGCAGGCTTTCCTGCTGCCTTCAGCCTCAAAACCACCCTTTCCCACATGGCGTCACGCCAGGCCCAAAAATGGCCATATGTCTGGAGACTGGTCCCACGCCCAAGAGCAAGCAGGGAAAACTATGCCTTGTTCTAAAGCTCTTTGGGAACCGCTTGCGTCGCCCCACACACCTGGGGGCTGCAGGCTTTCCTGCTGCCTTCAGCCTCAAAACCACCCTTTCCCACTTGGCGCCGCGCCAGGCACAAAAATGGCCATATGTCAGGAGACTGGTTCCTTTCTCAAAGAGCCAGCAGGGAAGACTATGCCTTGTTCTAAAGCTCTTTGGGAACCGTTTGCGTGGCCCCACAGACCTGGGGGCTGCAGACTTTCCTGCTGCCTTCAGCCTCAAAACCACCCTTTCCCACATGGCGTCACGCCAGGAACAAAAATGGCCATATGTCTGGAGATTGGTCCCACGCCCAAAGAGCCAGCAGGGAAAACTATGCCTTGTTCTAAAGCTCTTTGGGAACCGCTTGCGTAGCCCCACACACCTGGGGGCTGCAGGCTTTCCTGCTGCCTTCAGCCTCAAAACCACCCTTTCCCACATGGCGTCACGCCAGGCCCAAAAATGGCCATATGTCTGGAGACTGGTCACACGCCCAAGAGCAAGCAGGGAAAACTATGCCTTGTTCTAAAGCTCTTTGGGAACCGCTTGCGTCGCCCCACACACCTGGGGGCTGCAGGCTTTCCTACTGCCTTCAGCCTCAAAACCACCCTTTCCCACTTGGTGCCGCGCCAGGCCCAAAAATGGCCATATGTCTGGAGACTGGTCCCACGCTCAAAGAGCCAGCAGGGAAAACTATGCCTTGTTGTAAAGCTCTTTGGGAACCGCTTGCGTAGCCCCACACACCTGGGGGCTGCAGGCTTTCCTGCTCTCTTCAGCCTCAGAGGCACCCTTTCCCACTTGGCGACACGCCAGGCACAAAAATGGCCATATGTCTGGAGATTGGTTCCACGCCCAAAGAGCCAGCAGGGAAAACGATGCCTTGTTCTAAAGCTCTTTGGGAACCGCTTGCGTGGCCCCACAGACCTGGGGGCTGCAGGCTTTCCTGCTGCCTTCAGCCTCAAAACCACCCTTTCCCACTTGGCGCCGCGCCAGGCACAAAAATGGCTATATGTCTGGAGATTGGTTCCACGCCCAAAGAGCCAGCAGGGAAAACTATGCCTTGTTCTAAAGCTCTTTGGGAACGGCTTGCGTAGCCCCACCTAAAAACTGGGGGCTGCAGGCATTCCTGCTCTCTTCAGCCTCAAAACCACCCTTTCCCACTTGGCGCCGCGCCAGGCACAAAAATGGCCATATGGCTGGAAATTGGTCCCACGCCCAAAGAGCCAGCAGGGAAAACTATGCCTTGTTCTAAAGCTCTTTGGGAACCGCTTGCGTGGCCCCACAGACGTGGGGGCGACAGGCTTTCCTGCTGCCTTCAGCCTCAAAACCACCCTTTCCCACTTGGCGTCGCGCCAGGCACAAAAATGGCTATATTTCTGGAGACTGGTCCCTTTCCCAAAGAGCCAGCCGGGAAAACTATGCCTTGTTCTAAAGCTCGTTGGGAACCGCTTGCGTGGCCCCACAGACCTGGGGGCTGCAGGCTTTCCTGCTGCCTTCAGCCTCAAAACCACCCTTTCCCACTTGGTGTCGCGCCAGGCACAAAAATGGCCATATATCTGGAGGGTGGTCCCACGCCCAAAGAGCCAGCAGGGAAAACTATGCCTTGTTCTAAAGCTCTTTGGGAACCGCTTGCGTAGCCCCACACACCTGGGGGCTGCAGGCTTTCCTGCTGCCTTCAGCCTCAAAACCACCCTTTCCCACTTGGCGCCGCGCCAGGCACAAAAATGGCCATATGTCTGGAGACTGGTCCCACGCCCAAAGAGCCAGCAGGGAAAACTATGCCTTGTTCTAAAGCTCTTTGGGAACCGCTTGCGTAGCCCCAAAAACCTGGGGGCTGCAGGCTTTCCTGCTGCCTTCAGCCTCAAAACCACCCTTTCCCACTTGGCCCCGCGCCAGGCCCAAAAATGGCCATATGTCTGGAGACTGGTCCCACGCCCAAGAGCAAGCAGGGAAAACTATGCCTTGTTCTAAAGCTCTTTGGGAACCGCTTGCGTCGCCCCACACACCTGGGGGCTGCAGGCTTTCCTGCTGCCTTCAGCCTCAAAACCACCCTTTCCCACTTGGCGCCGCGCCAGGCACAAAAATGGCCATATGTCAGGAGACTGGTTCCTTTCTCAAAGAGCCAGCAGGGAAGACTATGCCTTGTTCTAAAGCTCTTTGGGAACCGCTTGCGTGGCCCCACACACCTGGGGGCTGCAGGCTTTCCTGCTGCCTTCAGCCTCAAAACCACCCTTTCCCAATTGGCGTCACGCCAGGAACAAAAATGGCCATATGTCTGGAGATTGGTCCCACGCCCAAAGAGCCAGCAGGGAAAACTATGCCTTGTTCTAAAGCTCTTTGGGAACCGCTTGCGTAGCCCCACACACCTGGGGGCTGCAGGTTTCCTGATGCCTTCAGCCTCAAAATCACCCTTTCCCACTTGGCGCCGCGCCAGGCCCAGAAACGGCCATATGTCTGGAGATTGGTCCCACGCCCAAAGAGCCAGCAGGGAAAACGATGCCTTGTTCTAAAGCTCTTTGGGAACCGCTTGCGTAGCCCCACACACCTGGGGGCTGCAGGCTTTCCTGCTGCCTTCAGCCTCAAAACCACCCTTTCCCACATGGCGTCACGCCAGCCCCAAAAATGGCCATATGTCTGGAGACTGGTCCCACGCCCAAGAGCAAGCAGGGAAAACTATGCCTTGTTCTAAAGCTCTTTGGGAACCGCTTGCATAGCCCCACACACCTGGGGGCTGCAGGCTTTCCTGCTGCCTTCAGCCTCAAAACCTCCATTTCCCACGTGGCCCCGCGCCAGGCACAAAAATGGCCATATGTCTGGAGGTTGGTCCCACGCCCAAAGAGCCAGCAGGGAAAACTATGCCTTGTTCTAAAGCTCTTTGGGAACCGCTTGCGTGGCCCCACACACCTGTGGGCTGCAGACTTTCCTGCTTCCTTCAGCCTCAAAACCACCCTTTCCCAAGTGGCGTCACGCCAGGCACAAAAATGGCCATATGTCTGGAGATTGGTACCACGCCCAAAGAGCCAGCAGGGAAAACTATGCCTTGTTCTAAAGCTCTTTGGGAACCGCTTGCGTAGCCCCACACACCTGGGGGCTGCAGGTTTCCTGATGCCTTCAGCCTCAAAATCACCTGTTCCCACTTGGCGCCGCGCCAGGCCCAAAAATGGCCATATGTCTGGAGATTGGTCCCACGCCCAAAGAGCCAGCAGGGAAAACTATGCCTTGTTCTAAAGCTCTTTGGTAACCGCTTGCGTAGCCCCACAGACCTGGGGGCTGCAGGCTTTCCTGCTGCCTTCAGCCTCAAACCACCCTTTCCCACTTGGCGCCGCACCAGGCCCAAAAATGGCCATATGTCTGGAGATTGGTTCCACGCCCAAAGAGCCAGCAGGGAAAACGATGCCTTGTTCTAAAGGTCTTTGGGAATCGCTTGCGTGGCCCCACAGACCTGAGGGGTGCAGGCTTTCCTGCTGCCTTCAGCTTCAAAACCACCCTTTCCCACTTGGCGCCGCGCCAGGCCCAAAAATGGCCATATGTCTGGAGATTGGTCCCACGCCCAAAGAGCCAGCAGGGAAAACTATGCCTTGTTCTAAAGCTCTTTGGGAACCGCTTGCGTAGCCCCACAGAGCTGGGGGCTGCATGCTTTCCTGCTGCCTTCAGCCTCAAAGGCACCCTGTCCCACTTGGCGCTGCTCCAGGCCCAAAAATGGCCATATGTGTGGAGACTGGTCCCACGCCCAAAGAGCCAGCAGGGAAAACTATGCCTTGTTCTAAAGCTCTTTGGGAACCGCTTGCGTGGCCCCACAGACCTGCGGGCTGCAGACTTTCCTGCTGCCTTCAGCCCCAAAACCACCCTTTCCCACTTGGCCCCGCGCCAGGCACAAAAATGGCCAGATGTCTGGACACTGGTCCCACGCCCAAAGAGCCAGCAGGGAAAACTATGCCTTGTTCTAAAGCTCTTTGGGAACCGCTTGCGTGGCCCCACACACCTGGGGGATGCAGACTTTCCTGCTGCCTTCAGCCTCAAAACCACCCTTTCCCAATTGGCGTCACGCCAGGCACAAAAATGGCCATATGTCTGGAGATTGGTCCCACGCCCAAAGAGCCAGCAGGGAAAACTATGCCTTGTTCTAAAGCTCTTTGGGAACCGCTTGCGTAGCCCCACACACCTGGGGGCTGCAGGCTTTCCTGCTGCCTTCAGCCTCAAAACCACCCTTTCCCACATGGCGTCACGCCAGCCCCAAAAATGGCCATATGTCTGGAGACTGGTCCCACGCCCAAGAGCAAGCAGGGAAAACTATGCCTTGTTCTAAAGCTCTTTGGGAACCGCTTGCATAGCCCCACACACCTGGGGGCTGCAGGCTTTCCTGCTGCCTTCAGCCTCAAAACCTCCATTTCCCACGTGGCCCCGCGCCAGGCACAAAAATGGCCATATGTCTGGAGGTTGGTCCCACGCCCAAAGAGCCAGCAGGGAAAACTATGCCTTGTTCTAAAGCTCTTTGGGAACCGCTTGCGTGGCCCCACACACCTGTGGGCTGCAGACTTTCCTGCTTCCTTCAGCCTCAAAACCACCCTTTCCCAAGTGGCGTCACGCCAGGCACAAAAATGGCCATATGTCTGGAGATTGGTACCACGCCCAAAGAGCCAGCAGGGAAAACTATGCCTTGTTCTAAAGCTCTTTGGGAACCGCTTGCGTAGCCCCACACACCTGGGGGCTGCAGGTTTCCTGATGCCTTCAGCCTCAAAATCACCTGTTCCCACTTGGCGCCGCGCCAGGCCCAAAAATGGCCATATGTCTGGAGATTGGTCCCACGCCCAAAGAGCCAGCAGGGAAAACTATGCCTTGTTCTAAAGCTCTTTGGTAACCGCTTGCGTAGCCCCACACACCTGGGGGCTGCAGGCTTTCCTGCTGCCTTCAGCCTCAAACCACCCTTTCCCACTTGGCGCCGCACCAGGCCCAAAAATGGCCATATGTCTGGAGATTGGTTCCACGCCCAAAGAGCCAGCAGGGAAAACGATGCCTTGTTCTAAAGGTCTTTGGGAATCGCTTGCGTGGCCCCACAGACCTGAGGGGTGCAGGCTTTCCTGCTGCCTTCAGCTTCAAAACCACCCTTTCCCACTTGGCGCCGCGCCAGGCCCAAAAATGGCCATATGTCTGGAGATTGGTCCCACGCCCAAAGAGCCAGCAGGGAAAACTATGCCTTGTTCTAAAGCTCTTTGGGAACCGCTTGCGTAGCCCCACAGAGCTGGGGGCTGCATGCTTTCCTGCTGCCTTCAGCCTCAAAGGCACCCTGTCCCACTTGGCGCTGCTCCAGGCCCAAAAATGGCCATATGTGTGGAGACTGGTCCCACGCCCAAAGAGCCAGCAGGGAAAACTATGCCTTGTTCTAAAGCTCTTTGGGAACCGCTTGCGTGGCCCCACAGACCTGCGGGCTGCAGACTTTCCTGCTGCCTTCAGCCCCAAAACCACCCTTTCCCACTTGGCCCCGCGCCAGGCACAAAAATGGCCAGATGTCTGGACACTGGTCCCACGCCCAAAGAGCCAGCAGGGAAAACTATGCCTTGTTCTAAAGCTCTTTGGGAACCGCTTGCGTAGCCCCACACACCTGGGGGATGCAGGCTTTCCTGCTTCCTTCAGCCTCAAAATCACCCTTTCCCACTTGGCGCCGCGCCAGGCCCAAAAATGGCCATATGTCTAGAGATTGGTCCCACGCCCAAAGAGCCAGCAGGGAAAACTATGCCTTGTTGTAAAGCTCTTTGGGAACCGCTTGCATAGCCCCACACACCTGGGGGCTGCAGGCTTTCCTGCTGCCTTCAGCCTCAAAACCTCCATTTCCCACGTGGCCCCACGCCAGGCACAAAAACGGCCATATGTCTGGAAGTTGGTCCCACGCCCAAAGAGCCAGCAGGGAAAACTATGCCTTGTTCTAAAGCTCTTTGGGAACCGCTTGCGTGGCCCCACAGACCTGCGGGCTGCAGACTTTCCTGCTGCCTTCAGCCTCAAAACCACCCTTTCCCAATTGGCGTCACGCCAGGCACAAAAATGGCCATATGTCTGGAGATTGGTCCCACGCCCAAAGAGCCAGCAGGGAAAACTATGCCTTGTTCTAAAACTCTTTGGGAACCGCTTGCGTAGCCCCACACACCTGGGGGGTGCAGGCTTTCCTGCTGCCTTCAGCCTCAAAACCACCCTTTCCCACTTGGCCCCGCGCCAGGCCCAAAAATGGCCATATGTCTGGAGACTGGTCCCACGCCCAAAGAGCCAGCAGGGAAAACTATGCCTTGTTCTAAAGCTCTTTGGGAACCGCTTGCGTAGCCCCACACACCTGGGGGCTGCAGGCTTTCCTGCTGCCTTCAGCCTCAAAACCACCCTTTCCCACATGGCGTCACGCCAGGCCCAAAAATGGCCATATGTCTGGAGACTGGTCCCACGCCCAAGAGCAAGCAGGGAAAACTATGCCTTGTTCTAAAGCTCTTTGGGAACCGCTTGCGTGGCCCCACACACCTGGGGGCTGCAGGCTTTCCTGCTGCCTTCAGCCTCAAAACCA
Organism: Chroicocephalus ridibundus; assembly: GCF_963924245.1. Lineage (NCBI taxonomy): Eukaryota > Metazoa > Chordata > Aves > Charadriiformes > Laridae > Chroicocephalus > Chroicocephalus ridibundus. The sequence goes on from NC_086290.1 coordinate 45,776,459, forward strand.
CCCTTTCCCACTTGGCGCCGCGCCAGGCACAAAAATGGCCATATGTCAGGAGACTGGTTCCTTTCTCAAAGAGCCAGCAGGGAAGACTATGCCTTGTTCTAAAGCTCTTTGGGAACCGCTTGCGTGGCCCCACAGACCTGGGGGCTGCAGACTTTCCTGCTGCCTTCAGCCTCAAAACCACCCTTTCCCAATTGGCGTCACGCCAGGCACAAAAATGGCCATATGTCTGGAGATTGGTCCCACGCCCAAAGAGCCAGCAGGGAAAACTATGCCTTGTTCTAAAGCTCTTTGGGAACCGCTTGCGTAGCCCCACACACCTGGGGGCTGCAGGTTTCCTGATGCCTTCAGCCTCAAAATCACCCTTTCCCACTTGGCGCCGCGCCAGGCCCAGAAACGGCCATATGTCTGGAGATTGGTCCCACGCCAAAAGAGCCAGCAGGGAAAACTATGCCTTGTTCTAAAGCTCTTTGGGAACCGCTTGCGTAGCCCCACAGACCTGGGGGCTGCAGGCTTTCCTGCTGCCTTCAGCCTCAAAACCACCCTTTCCCACTTGGCGCCGCACCAGGCCCAAAAATGGCCATATGTCTGGAGATTGGTTCCACGCCCAAAGAGCCAGCAGGGAAAACGATGCCTTGTTCTAAAGCTCTTTGGGAATCGCTTGCGTGGCCCCACAGACCTGAGGGTTGCAGGCTTTCCTGCTGCCTTCAGCTTCAAAACCACCCTTTCCCACTTGGCGCCGCGCCAGGCCCAAAAATGGCCATATGTCTGGAGATTGGTCCCACGCCCAAAGAGCCAGCAGGGAAAACTATGCCTTGTTCTAAAGCTCTTTGGGAACCGCTTGCGTAGCCCCACAGAGCTGGGGGCTGCATGCTTTCCTGCTGCCTTCAGCCTCAAAGGCACCCTGTCCCACTTGGCGCTGCTCCAGGCCCAAAAATGGCCATATGTGTGGAGACTGGTCCCACGCCCAAAGAGCCAGCAGGGAAAACTATGCCTTGTTCTAAAGCTCTTTGGGAACCGCTTGCGTGGCCCCACAGACCTGCGGGCTGCAGACTTTCCTGCTGCCTTCAGCCTCAAAACCACCCTTTCCCACTTGGCCCCGCGCCAGGCACAAAAATGGCCAGATGTCTGGACACTGGTCCCACGCCCAAAGAGCCAGCAGGGAAAACTATGCCTTGTTCTAAAGCTCTTTGGGAACCGCTTGCATAGCCCCACACACCTGGGGGCTGCAGGCTTTCCTGCTGCCTTCAGCCTCAAAACCACCCTTTCCCACTTGGCGCCGCGCCAGGCACAAAAATGGCCATATGTCAGGAGACTGGTTCCTTTCTCAAAGAGCCAGCAGGGAAGACTATGCCTTGTTCTAAAGCTCTTTGGGAACCGCTTGCGTGGCCCCACAGACCTGGGGGCTGCAGACTTTCCTGCTGCCTTCAGCCTCAAAACCACCCTTTCCCAATTGGCGTCACGCCAGGCACAAAAATGGCCATATGTCTGGAGATTGGTCCCACGCCCAAAGAGCCAGCAGGGAAAACTATGCCTTGTTCTAAAGCTCTTTGGGAACCGCTTGCGTAGCCCCACACACCTGGGGGCTGCAGGTTTCCTGATGCCTTCAGCCTCAAAATCACCCTTTCCCACTTGGCGCCGCGCCAGGCCCAGAAACGGCCATATGTCTGGAGATTGGTCCCACGCCAAAAGAGCCAGCAGGGAAAACTATGCCTTGTTCTAAAGCTCTTTGGGAACCGCTTGCGTAGCCCCACACACCTGGGGGCTGCAGGCTTTCCTGCTGCCTTCAGCCTCAAAACCACCCTTTCCCACTTGGCGCCGCGCCAGGCCCAAAAATGGCCATATGGCTGGAGACTGGTCCCACGCCCAAAGAGCCAGCAGGGAAAACGATGCCTTGTTCTAAAGCTCTTTGGGAACCGCTTGCGTAGCCCCACACACCTGGGGGCTGCAGGCTTTCCTGCTGCCTTCAGCCTCAAAACCACCCTTTCCCACATGGCGTCACGCCAGCCCCAAAAATGGCCATATGTCTGGAGACTGGTCCCACGCCCAAGAGCAAGCAGGGAAAACTATGCCTTGTTCTAAAGCTCTTTGGGAACCGCTTGCATAGCCCCACACACCTGGGGGCTGCAGGCTTTCCTGCTGCCTTCAGCCTCAAAACCTCCATTTCCCACGTGGCCCCGCGCCAGGCACAAAAATGGCCATATGTCTGGAGGTTGGTCCCACGCCCAAAGAGCCAGCAGGGAAAACTATGCCTTGTTCTAAAGCTCTTTGGGAACCGCTTGCGTGGCCCCACACACCTGTGGGCTGCAGACTTTCCTGCTTCCTTCAGCCTCAAAACCACCCTTTCCCAAGTGGCGTCACGCCAGGCACAAAAATGGCCATATGTCTGGAGATTGGTACCACGCCCAAAGAGCCAGCAGGGAAAACTATGCCTTGTTCTAAAGCTCTTTGGGAACCGCTTGCGTAGCCCCACACACCTGGGGGCTGCAGGTTTCCTGATGCCTTCAGCCTCAAAATCACCTGTTCCCACTTGGCGCCGCGCCAGGCTCAAAAATGGCCATATGTCTGGAGATTGGTCCCACGCCCAAAGAGCCAGCAGGGAAAACTATGCCTTGTTCTAAAACTCTTTGGGAACCGCTTGCGTAGCCCCACACACCTGGGGGGTGCAGGCTTTCCTGCTGCCTTCAGCCTCAAAACCACCCTTTCCCACTTGGCCCCGCGCCAGGCCCAAAAATGGCCATATGTCTGGAGACTGGTCCCACGCCCAAAGAGCCAGCAGGGAAAACTATGCCTTGTTCTAAAGCTCTTTGGGAACCGCTTGCGTAGCCCCACACACCTGGGGGCTGCAGGCTTTCCTGCTGCCTTCAGCCTCAAAACCACCCTTTCCCACATGGCGTCACGCCAGGCCCAAAAATGGCCATATGTCTGGAGACTGGTCCCACGCCCAAGAGCAAGCAGGGAAAACTATGCCTTGTTCTAAAGCTCTTTGGGAACCGCTTGCGTGGCCCCACACACCTGGGGGCTGCAGGCTTTCCTGCTGCCTTCAGCCTCAAAACCACCCTTTCCCACTTGGCGCCGCGCCAGGCACAAAAATGGCCATATGTCAGGAGACTGGTTCCTTTCTCAAAGAGCCAGCAGGGAAGACTATGCCTTGTTCTAAAGCTCTTTGGGAACCGCTTGCGTGGCCCCACAGACCTGGGGGCTGCAGACTTTCCTGCTGCCTTCAGCCTCAAAACCACCCTTTCCCAATTGGCGTCACGCCAGGCACAAAAATGGCCATATGTCTGGAGATTGGTCCCACGCCCAAAGAGCCAGCAGGGAAAACTATGCCTTGTTCTAAAGCTCTTTGGGAACCGCTTGCGTAGCCCCACACACCTGGGGGCTGCAGGTTTCCTGATGCCTTCAGCCTCAAAATCACCCTTTCCCACTTGGCGCCGCGCCAGGCCCAGAAACGGCCATATGTCTGGAGATTGGTCCCACGCCAAAAGAGCCAGCAGGGAAAACTATGCCTTGTTCTAAAGCTCTTTGGGAACCGCTTGCGTAGCCCCACAGACCTGGGGGCTGCAGGCTTTCCTGCTGCCTTCAGCCTCAAAACCACCCTTTCCCACTTGGCGCCGCACCAGGCCCAAAAATGGCCATATGTCTGGAGATTGGTTCCACGCCCAAAGAGCCAGCAGGGAAAACGATGCCTTGTTCTAAAGCTCTTTGGGAATCGCTTGCGTGGCCCCACAGACCTGAGGGGTGCAGGCTTTCCTGCTGCCTTCAGCTTCAAAACCACCCTTTCCCACTTGGCGCCGCGCCAGGCCCAAAAATGGCCATATGTCTGGAGATTGGTCCCACGCCCAAAGAGCCAGCAGGGAAAACTATGCCTTGTTCTAAAGCTCTTTGGGAACCGCTTGCGTAGCCCCACAGAGCTGGGGGCTGCATGCTTTCCTGCTGCCTTCAGCCTCAAAGGCACCCTGTCCCACTTGGCGCTGCTCCAGGCCCAAAAATGGCCATATGTGTGGAGACTGGTCCCACGCCCAAAGAGCCAGCAGGGAAAACTATGCCTTGTTCTAAAGCTCTTTGGGAACCGCTTGCGTGGCCCCACAGACCTGCGGGCTGCAGACTTTCCTGCTGCCTTCAGCCTCAAAACCACCCTTTCCCACTTGGCCCCGCGCCAGGCACAAAAATGGCCAGATGTCTGGACACTGGTCCCACGCCCAAAGAGCCAGCAGGGAAAACTATGCCTTGTTCTAAAGCTCTTTGGGAACCGCTTGCGTCGCCCCACACACCTGGGGGCTGCAGGCTTTCCTGCTGCCTTCAGCCTCAAAACCACCCTTTCCCACTTGGCGCCGCGCCAGGCACAAAAATGGCCATATGTCAGGAGACTGGTTCCTTTCTCAAAGAGCCAGCAGGGAAGACTATGCCTTGTTCTAAAGCTCTTTGGGAACCGCTTGCGTGGCCCCACAGACCTGGGGGCTGCAGACTTTCCTGCTGCCTTCAGCCTCAAAACCACCCTTTCCCAATTGGCGTCACGCCAGGCACAAAAATGGCCATATGTCTGGAGATTGGTCCCACGCCCAAAGAGCCAGCAGGGAAAACTATGCCTTGTTCTAAAGCTCTTTGGGAACCGCTTGCGTAGCCCCACACACCTGGGGGCTGCAGGTTTCCTGATGCCTTCAGCCTCAAAATCACCCTTTCCCACTTGGCGCCGCGCCAGGCCCAGAAACGGCCATATGTCTGGAGATTGGTCCCACGCCAAAAGAGCCAGCAGGGAAAACTATGCCTTGTTCTAAAGCTCTTTGGGAACCGCTTGCGTAGCCCCACACACCTGGGGGCTGCAGGCTTTCCTGCTGCCTTCAGCCTCAAAACCACCCTTTCCCACTTGGCGCCGCGCCAGGCCCAAAAATGGCCATATGTGTGGAGACTGGTCCCACGCCCAAGAGCAAGCAGGGAAAACGATGCCTTGTTCTAAAGCTCTTTGGGAACCGCTTGCATAGCCCCACACACCTGGGGGCTGCAGGCTTTCCTGCTGCCTTCAGCCTCAAAACCTCCATTTCCCACGTGGCCCCGCGCCAGGCACAAAAATGGCCATATGTCTGGAGGTTGGTCCCACGCCCAAAGAGCCAGCAGGGAAAACTATGCCTTGTTCTAAAGCTCTTTGGGAACCGCTTGCGTGGCCCCACACACCTGTGGGCTGCAGACTTTCCTGCTTCCTTCAGCCTCAAAACCACCCTTTCCCAAGTGGCGTCACGCCAGGCACAAAAATGGCCATATGTCTGGAGATTGGTACCACGCCCAAAGAGCCAGCAGGGAAAACTATGCCTTGTTCTAAAGCTCTTTGGGAACCGCTTGCGTAGCCCCACACACCTGGGGGCTGCAGGTTTCCTGATGCCTTCAGCCTCAAAATCACCTGTTCCCACTTGGCGCCGCGCCAGGCCCAAAAATGGCCATATGTCTGGAGATTGGTCCCACGCCCAAAGAGCCAGCAGGGAAAACTATGCCTTGTTCTAAAGCTCTTTGGGAACCGCTTGCGTAGCCCCACAGACCTGGGGGCTGCAGGCTTTCCTGCTGCCTTCAGCCTCAAACCACCCTTTCCCACTTGGCGCCGCACCAGGCCCAAAAATGGCCATATGTCTGGAGATTGGTTCCACGCCCAAAGAGCCAGCAGGGAAAACGATGCCTTGTTCTAAAGCTCTTTGGGAATCGCTTGCGTGGCCCCACAGACCTGAGGGGTGCAGGCTTTCCTGCTGCCTTCAGCTTCAAAACCACCCTTTCCCACTTGGCGCCGCGCCAGGCCCAAAAATGGCCATATGTCTGGAGATTGGTCCCACGCCCAAAGAGCCAGCAGGGAAAACTATGCCTTGTTCTAAAGCTCTTTGGGAACCGCTTGCGTAGCCCCACAGAGCTGGGGGCTGCATGCTTTCCTGCTGCCTTCAGCCTCAAAGGCACCCTGTCCCACTTGGCGCTGCTCCAGGCCCAAAAATGGCCATATGTGTGGAGACTGGTCCCACGCCCAAAGAGCCAGCAGGGAAAACTATGCCTTGTTCTAAAGCTCTTTGGGAACCGCTTGCGTGGCCCCACAGACCTGCGGGCTGCAGACTTTCCTGCTGCCTTCAGCCTCAAAACCACCCTTTCCCACTTGGCCCCGCGCCAGGCACAAAAATGGCCAGATGTCTGGAGACTGGTCCCACGCCCAAAGAGCCAGCAGGGAAAACTATGCCTTGTTCTAAAGCTCTTTGGGAACCGCTTGCGTAGCCCCACACACCTGGGGGATGCAGGCTTTCCTGCTTCCTTCAGCCTCAAAATCACCCTTTCCCACTTGGCGCCGCGCCAGGCCCAAAAATGGCCATATGTCTAGAGATTGGTCCCACGCCCAAAGAGCCAGCAGGGAAAACTATGCCTTGTTGTAAAGCTCTTTGGGAACCGCTTGCATAGCCCCACACACCTGGGGGCTTCAGGCTTTCCTGCTGCCTTCAGCCTCAAAACCTCCATTTCCCACGTGGCCCCACGCCAGGCAGAAAAACGGCCATATGTCTGGAAGTTGGTCCCACGCCCAAAGAGCCAGCAGGGAAAACTATGCCTTGTTCTAAAGCTCTTTGGGAACCGCTTGCGTGGCCCCACAGACCTGCGGGCTGCAGACTTTCCTGCTGCCTTCAGCCTCAAAACCACCCTTTCCCAATTGGCGTCACGCCAGGCACAAAAATGGCCATATGTCTGGAGATTGGTCCCACGCCCAAAGAGCCAGCAGGGAAAACTATGCCTTGTTCTAAAACTCTTTGGGAACCGCTTGCGTAGCCCCACAGACCTGGGGGGTGCAGGCTTTCCTGCTGCCTTCAGCCTCAAAACCACCCTTTCCCACTTGGCCCCGCGCCAGGCCCAAAAATGGCCATATGTCTGGAGACTGGTCCCACGCCCAAAGAGCCAGCAGGGAAAACTATGCCTTGTTCTAAAGCTCTTTGGGAACCGCTTGCGTAGCCCCACACACCTGGGGGCTGCAGGCTTTCCTGCTGCCTTCAGCCTCAAAACCACCCTTTCCCACATGGCGTCACGCCAGGCCCAAAAATGGCCATATGTCTGGAGACTGGTCCCACGCCCAAGAGCAAGCAGGGAAAACTATGCCTTGTTCTAAAGCTCTTTGGGAACCGCTTGCGTGGCACCACACACCTGGGGGCTGCAGGCTTTCCTGCTGCCTTCAGCCTCAAAACCACCCTTTCCCACTTGGCGCCGCGCCAGGCACAAAAATGGCCATATGTCAGGAGACTGGTTCCTTTCTCAAAGAGCCAGCAGGGAAGACTATGCCTTGTTCTAAAGCTCTTTGGGAACCGCTTGCGTGGCCCCACAGACCTGGGGGCTGCAGACTTTCCTGCTGCCTTCAGCCTCAAAACCACCCTTTCCCAATTGGCGTCACGCCAGGCACAAAAATGGCCATATGTCTGGAGATTGGTCCCACGCCCAAAGAGCCAGCAGGGAAAACTATGCCTTGTTCTAAAGCTCTTTGGGAACCGCTTGCGTAGCCCCACACACCTGGGGGCTGCAGGTTTCCTGATGCCTTCAGCCTCAAAATCACCCTTTCCCACTTGGCGCCGCGCCAGGCCCAGAAACGGCCATATGGCTGGAGATTGGTCCCACGCCAAAAGAGCCAGCAGGGAAAACTATGCCTTGTTCTAAAGCTCTTTGGGAACCGCTTGCGTAGCCCCACAGACCTGGGGGCTGCAGGCTTTCCTGCTGCCTTCAGCCTCAAAACCACCCTTTCCCACTTGGCGCCGCACCAGGCCCAAAAATGGCCATATGTCTGGAGATTGGTTCCACGCCCAAAGAGCCAGCAGGGAAAACGATGCCTTGTTCTAAAGCTCTTTGGGAATCGCTTGCGTGGCCCCACAGACCTGAGGGGTGCAGGCTTTCCTGCTGCCTTCAGCTTCAAAACCACCCTTTCCCACTTGGCGCCGCGCCAGGCCCAAAAATGGCCATATGTCTGGAGATTGGTCCCACGCCCAAAGAGCCAGCAGGGAAAACTATGCCTTGTTCTAAAGCTCTTTGGGAACCGCTTGCGTAGCCCCACAGAGCTGGGGGCTGCATGCTTTCCTGCTGCCTTCAGCCTCAAAGGCACCCTGTCCCACTTGGCGCTGCTCCAGGGCCAAAAATGGCCATATGTGTGGAGACTGGTCCCACGCCCAAAGAGCCAGCAGGGAAAACTATGCCTTGTTCTAAAGCTCTTTGGGAACCGCTTGCGTGGCCCCACAGACCTGCGGGCTGCAGACTTTCCTGCTGCCTTCAGCCTCAAAACCACCCTTTCCCACTTGGCCCCGCGCCAGGCACAAAAATGGCCAGATGTCTGGAGACTGGTCCCACGCCCAAAGAGCCAGCAGGGAAAACTATGCCTTGTTCTAAAGCTCTTTGGGAACGGCTTGCGTAGCCCCACACACCTGGGGGATGCAGGCTTTCCTGCTTCCTTCAGCCTCAAAATCACCCTTTCCCACTTGGCGCCGCGCCAGGCCCAAAAATGGCCATATGTCTAGAGATTGGTCCCACGCCCAAAGAGCCAGCAGGGAAAACTATGCCTTGTTGTAAAGCTCTTTGGGAACCGCTTGCATAGCCCCACACACCTGGGGGCTGCAGGCTTTCCTGCTGCCTTCAGCCTCAAAACCTCCATTTCCCACGTGGCCCCACGCCAGGCACAAAAACGGCCATATGTCTGGAAGTTGGTCCCACGCCCAAAGAGCCAGCAGGGAAAACTATGCCTTGTTCTAAAGCTCTTTGGGAACCGCTTGCGTGGCCCCACAGACCTGCGGGCTGCAGACTTTCCTGCTGCCTTCAGCCTCAAAACCACCCTTTCCCAATTGGCGTCACGCCAGGCACAAAAATGGCCATATGTCTGGAGATTGGTCCCACGCCCAAAGAGCCAGCAGGGAAAACTATGCCTTGTTCTAAAACTCTTTGGGAACCGCTTGCGTAGCCCCACAGACCTGGGGGGTGCAGGCTTTCCTGCTGCCTTCAGCCTCAAAACCACCCTTTCCCACTTGGCCCCGCGCCAGGCCCAAAAATGGCCATATGTCTGGAGACTGGTCCCACGCCCAAAGAGCCAGCAGGGAAAACTATGCCTTGTTCTAAAGCTCTTTGGGAACCGCTTGCGTAGCCCCACACACCTGGGGGCTGCAGGCTTTCCTGCTGCCTTCAGCCTCAAAACCACCCTTTCCCACATGGCGTCACGCCAGGCCCAAAAATGGCCATATGTCTGGAGACTGGTCCCACGCCCAAGAGCAAGCAGGGAAAACTATGCCTTGTTCTAAAGCTCTTTGGGAACCGCTTGCGTGGCACCACACACCTGGGGGCTGCAGGCTTTCCTGCTGCCTTCAGCCTCAAAACCACCCTTTCCCACTTGGCGCCGCGCCAGGCACAAAAATGGCCATATGTCAGGAGACTGGTTCCTTTCTCAAAGAGCCAGCAGGGAAGACTATGCCTTGTTCTAAAGCTCTTTGGGAACCGCTTGCGTGGCCCCACAGACCTGGGGGCTGCAGACTTTCCTGCTGCCTTCAGCCTCAAAACCACCCTTTCCCAATTGGCGTCGCGCCAGGCACAAAAATGGCCATATGTCTGGAGATTGGTCCCACGCCCAAAGAGCCAGCAGGGAAAACTATGCCTTGTTCTAAAGCTCTTTGGGAACCGCTTGCGTAGCCCCACACACCTGGGGGCTGCAGGTTTCCTGATGCCTTCAGCCTCAAAATCACCCTTTCCCACTTGGCGCCGCGCCAGGCCCAGAAACGGCCATATGTCTGGAGATTGGTCCCACGCCAAAAGAGCCAGCAGGGAAAACTATGCCTTGTTCTAAAGCTCTTTGGGAACCGCTTGCGTAGCCCCACAGACCTGGGGGCTGCAGGCTTTCCTGCTGCCTTCAGCCTCAAAACCACCCTTTCCCACTTGGCACCGCGCCAGGCCCAAAAATGGCCATATGGCTGGAGACTGGTCCCACGCCCAAAGAGCCAGCAGGGAAAACTATGCCTTGTTCTAAAGCTCTTTGGGAACCGCTTGCGTAGCCCCACACACCTGGGGGCTGCAGGCTTTCCTGCTGCCTTCAGCCTCAAAACCACCCTTTCCCACATGGCGTCACGCCAGGCCCAAAAATGGCCATATGTCTGGAGACTGGTCCCACGCCCAAGAGCAAGCAGGGAAAACTATGCCTTGTTCTAAAGCTCTTTGGGAACCGCTTGCATAGCCCCACACACCTGGGGGCTGCAGGCTTTCCTGCTGCCTTCAGCCTCAAAACCACCCTTTCCCACTTGGTGCCGCGCCAGGCACAAAAACGGCCATATGTCTGGAGGTTGGTCCCACGCCCAAAGAGCCAGCAGGGAAAACTATGCCTTGTTCTAAAGCTCTTTGGGAACCGCTTGCGTGGCCCCACACACCTGGGGGCTGCAGACTTTCCTGCTGCCTTCAGCCTCAAAACCACACTTTCCCACTTGGCGTCACGCCAGGCACAAAAATGGCCATATGTCTGGAGATTGGTCCCACGCCCAAAGAGCCAGCAGGGAAAACTATGCCTTGTTCTAAAGCTCTTTGGGAACCGCTTGCGTAGCCCCACACACCTGGGGGCTGCAGGTTTCCTGCTGCCTTCAGCTTCAAAACCACCCTTTCCCACTTGGCGCCGCGCCAGCACAAAAATGGCCATATGTCTGGAGATTGGTCCCACGCCCAAAGAGCCAGCAGGGAAAACTATGCCTTGTTCTAAAGCTCTTTGGGAACCGCTTGCGTAGCCCCACAGAGCTGGGGGCTGCAGGCTTTCCTGCTGCCTTCAGCCTCAAAGGCACCCTGTCCCACTTGGCGCTGCGCCAGGCCCAAAAATGTCCATATGTGTGGAGACTGGTCCCACGCCCAAAGAGCCAGCAGGGAAAACTATGCCTTGTTATAAAGCTCTTTGGGAACCGCTTGCGTGGCCCCACAGACCTGCGGGTTGCAGACTTTCCTGCTGCCTTCAGCCTCAAAACCTCCATTTCCCACGTGGCCCCGCGCCAGGCACTAAAACGGCCATATGTCTGGAAGTTGGTCCCACGCCGAAAGAGCCAGCAGGGAAAACTATGCCTTGTTCTAAAGCTCTTTGGGAACCGCTTGCGTGGCCCCACAGACCTGCGGGCTGCAGGCTTTCCTGCTGCCTTCAGCCTCAAAACCACCCTTTCCCAATTGGCGTCACGCCAGGCACAAAAATGGCCATATGTCTGGAGATTGGTCCCACGCCCAAAGAGCCAGCAGGGAAAACTATGCCTTGTTCTAAAGCTCTTTGGGAACCGCTTGCGTAGCCCCACACACCTGGGGGCTGCAGGCTTTCCTGCTGCCTTCAGCCTCAAAACCACCCTTTCCCACTTGGCGCCGCGCCAGGCCCAAAAATGGCCATATGTGTGGAGACTGGTCCCACGCCCAAGAGCCAGCAGGGAAAACTATGCCTTGTTGTAAAGCTCTTTCGGAACCGCTTGCGTAGCCCCACACACCTGGGGGCTTCAGGCTTTCCTGCTGCCTTCAGCCTCAAAACCACCCTTTCCCAATTGGCGTCACGCCAGGCCCAAAAATGGCCATATGGCTGGAGACTGGTCCCACGCCCAAAGAGCCAGCAGGGAAAACTATGCCTTGTTCTAAAGCTCTTTGGGAACCGCTTGCGTGGCCCCACACACCTGGGGGCTGCAGGCTTTCCTGCTGCCTTCAGCCTCAAAACCACCCTTTCCCACTTGGCGTCGCGCCAGGCACAAAAATGGCTATATTTCTGGAGACTGGTCCCTTTCCCAAAGAGCCAGCAGGGAAAACTATGCCTTGTTCTAAAGCTCTTTGGGAACCGCTTGCGTGGCCCCACAGACCTGGGGGCTGCAGACTTTCCTGCTTCCTTCAGCCTCAAAACTACCCTTTCCCACATGGCGTCACGCCAGGCAGAACAATGGTCATATGGCTGGAGATTGGTCCCACGCCAAAGAGCCAGCAGGGAAAAGTATGCCTTGTTGTAAAACTCTTTGGGAACCGCTTGCATAGCCCCACACACCTGGGGGCTGCAGGCTTTCCTGCTGCCTTCAGCCTCAAAACCTCCATTTCCCACGTGGCCCCGCGCCAGGCACAAAAACGGCCATATGTCTGGAGGTTGGTCCCACGCCCAAAGAGCCAGCAGGGAAAACTATGCCTTGTTCTAAAGCTCTTTGGGAACCGCTTGCGTGGCCCCACACACCTGCGGGCTGCAGACTTTCCTGCTGCCTTCAGCCTCAAAACCACCCTTTCCCAATTGGCGTCACGCCAGGCACAAAAATGGCCATATGTCTGGAGATTGGTCCCACGCCCAAAGAGCCAGCAGGGAAAACTATGCCTTGTTCTAAAGCTCTTTGGGAACCGCTTGCGTAGCCCCACACACCTGGGGGCTGCAGGTTTCCTGATGCCTTCAGCCTCAAAATCACCCTTTCCCACTTGGCGCCGCGCCAGGCCCAAAAATGGCCATATGTCTGGAGATTGGTTCCACGCCCAAAGAGCCAGCAGGGAAAACTATGCCTTGTTCTAAAGCTCTTTGGGAACCGCTTGCGTAGCCCCACAGACCTGGGGGCTGCAGGCTTTCCTGCTGCCTTCAGCCTCAAAGGCACCCTGTCCCACTTGGCGCTGCGCCAGGCCCAAAAATGGCCATATGTGTGGAGACTGGTCCCACGCCCAAAGAGCCAGCAGGGAAAACTATGCCTTGTTCTAAAGCTCTTTGGGAACCGCTTGCGTGGCCCCACAGACCTGCGGGCTGCAGACTTTCCTGCTGCCTTCAGCCTCAAAACCACCCTTTCCCACTTGACCCCGCGCCAGGCACAAAAATGGCTAAATGTCTGGAGACTGGTCCCACGCCCAAAGAGCCAGCAGGGAAAACTATGCCTTGTTCTAAAGCTCTTTGGGAACCGCTTGCGTAGCCCCACACACCTGGGGGATGCAGGCTTTCCTGCTTCCTTCAGCCTCAAAATCACCCTTTCCCACTTGGCGCCGCGCCAGGCACAAAAATGGCCATATGTCTGGAGATTGGTCCCACGCCCAAAGAGCCAGCAGGGAAAACTATGCCTTGTTCTAAAGCTCTTTGGGAACCGCTTGCATAGCCCCACACACCTGCGGGCTGCAGGCTTTCCTGCTGCCTTCAGCCTCAAAACCTCCATTTCCCACGTGGCCCCGCGCCAGGCACAAAAACGGCCATATGTCTGGAAGTTGGTCCCACGCCGAAAGAGCCAGCAGGGAAAACTATGCCTTGTTCTAAAGCTCTTTGGGAACCGCTTGCGTGGCCCCACAGACCTGCGGGCTGCAGACTTTCCTGCTGCCTTCAGCCTCAAAACCACCCTTTCCCAATTGGCGTCACGCCAGGCACAAAAATGGCCATATGTCTGGAGATTGGTCCCACGCCCAAAGAGCCAGCAGGGAAAACTATGCCTTGTTCTAAAGCTCTTTGGGAACCGCTTGCGTAGCCCCACAGACCTAGGGGGTGCAGGCTTTCCTGCTGCCTTCAGCCTCAAAACCACCCTTTCCCACTTGGCCCCGCGTCAGGCCCAAAAATGGCCATATGGCTGGAGACTGGTCCCACGCCCAAGAGCAAGCAGGGAAAACTATGCCTTGTTCTAAAGCTCTTTGGGAACCGCTTGCGTCGCCCCACACACCTGGGGGCTGCAGGCTTTCCTGCTGCCTTCAGCCTCAAAACCACCCTTTCCCACTTGGCGCCGCGCCAGGCACAAAAATGGCCATATGTCTGGAGACTGGTCCCACGCCCAAAGAGCCAGCAGGGAAGACTATGCCTTGTTCTAAAGCTCTTTGGGAACCGCTTGCATAGCCCCACACACCTGGGGGCTGCAGGCTTTCCTGCTGCCTTCAGCCTCAAAACCACCCTTTCCCAATTGGCGTCACGCCAGGCACAAAAATGGCCATATGTCTGGAGATTGGTCCCACGCCCAAAGAGCCAGCAGGGAAAACTATGCCTTGTTCTAAAGCTCTTTGGGAACCGCTTGCGTAGCCCCACACACCTGGGGGCTGCAGGTTTCCTGATGCCTTCAGCCTCAAAATCACCCTTTTCCACTTGGCGCCGCGCCAGGCCCAGAAACGGCCATATGTCTGGAGATTGGTCCCATGCCAAAAGAGCCAGCAGGGAAAACTATGCCTTGTTCTAAAGCTCTTTGGGAACCGCTTGCGTAGCCCCACAGACCTGGGGGCTGCAGGCTTTCCTGCTGCCTTCAGCCTCAAAACCACCCTTTCCCACTTGGCGCCGCGCCAGGCCCAAAAATGGCCATATGGCTGGAGACTGGTCCCACGCCCAAAGAGCCAGCAGGGAAAACGATGCCTTGTTCTAAAGCTCTTTGGGAACCGCTTGCGTAGCCCCACAGACCTGGGGGCTGCAGGCTTTCCTGCTGCCTTCAGCCTCAAAACCACCCTTTCCCACATGGCGTCACGCCAGGCCCAAAAATGGCCATATGTCTGGAGACTGGTCCCACGCCCAAGAGCAAGCAGGGAAAACTATGCCTTGTTCTAAAGCTCTTTGGGAACCGCTTGCATAGCCCCACACACCTGGGAGCTGCAGGCTTTCCTGCTGCCTTCAGCCTCAAAACCTCCATTTCCCACGTGGCCCCGCGCCAGGCACAAAAACGGCCATATGTCTGGAGGTTGGTCCCACGCCCAAAGAGCCAGCAGGGAAAACTATGCCTTGTTCTAAAGCTCTTTGGGAACCGCTTGCGTGGCCCCACACACCTGCGGGCTGCAGACTTTCCTGCTGCCTTCAGCCTCAAAACCACCCTTTCCCAATTGGCGTCACGCCAGGCACAAAAATGGCCATATATCTGGAGATTGGTCCCACGCCCAAAGAGCCAGCAGGGAAAACTATGCCTTGTTCTAAAGCTCTTTGGGAACCGCTTGCGTAGCCCCACACACCTGGGGGCTGCAGGTTTCCTGCTGCCTTCAGCCTCAAAATCACCCTTTCCCACTTGGCGCCGCACCAGGCCCAAAAATGGCCATATGTCTGGAGATTGGTCCCACGCCCAAAGAGCCAGCAGGGAAAACTATGCCTTGTTCTAAAGCTCTTTGGGAACCGCTTGCGTAGCCCCACAGACCTGGGGGCTGCAGGCTTTCCTGCTGCCTTCAGCCTCAAACCACCCTTTCCCACTTGGCACCGCGCCAGGCCCAAAAATGGCCATATGTCTGGAGATTGGTTCCACGCCCAAAGAGCCAGCAGGGAAAACGATGCCTTGTTCTAAAGCTCTTTGGGAATCGCTTGCGTGGCCCCACAGACCTGAGGGGTGCAGGCTTTCCTGCTGCCTTCAGCTTCAAAACCACCCTTTCCCACTTGGCGCCGCGCCAGGCCCAAAAATGGCCATATGTCTGGAGATTGGTCCCACGCCCAAAGAGCCAGCAGGGAAAACTATGCCTTGTTCTAAAGCTCTTTGGGAACCGCTTGCGTAGCCCCACAGAGCTGGGGGCTGCAGGCTTTCCTGCTGCCTTCAGCCTCAAAGGCACCCTGTCCCACTTGGCGCTGCGCCAGGCCCAAAAATGGCCATATGTGTGGAGACTGGTCCCACGCCCAAAGAGCCAGCAGGGAAAACTATGCCTTGTTTTAAAGCTCTTCGGGAACCGCTTGCGTGGCCCCACAGACCTGCGGGCTGCAGACTTTCCTGCTGCCTTCAGCCCCAAAACCACCCTTTCCCACTTGGCCCCGCGCCAGGCACAAAAATGGCCATATGTCTGGAGATTGGTCCCACGCCCAAAGAGCCAGCAGGGAAAACTATGCCTTGTTCTAAAGCTCTTTGGGAACCGCTTGCGTAGCCCCACACACCTGGGGGATGCAGGCTTTCCTACTGCCTTCAGCCTCAAAATCACCCTTTCCCACTTGGCGCCGCGCCAGGCCCAAAAATGGCCATATGTCTAGAGATTGGTCCCACGCCCAAAGAGCCAGCAGGGAAAACTATGCCTTGTTGTAAAGCTCTTTGGGAACCGCTTGCATAGCCCCACACACCTGCGGGCTGCAGGCTTTCCTGCTGCCTTCAGCCTCAAAACCTCCATTTCCCACGTGGCCCCGCGCCAGGCACAAAAACGGCCATATGTCTGGAAGTTGGTCCCACGCCGAAAGAGCCAGCAGGGAAAACTATGCCTTGTTCTAAAGCTCTTTGGGAACCGCTTGCATAGCCCCACACACCTGCGGGCTGCAGGCTTTCCTGCTGCCTTCAGCCTCAAAACCACCCTTTCCCACTTGGCCCCGCGCCAGGCACAAAAATGGCCAAATGTCTGGAGACTGGTCCCACGCCCAAAGAGCCAGCAGGGAAAACTATGCCTTGTTCTAAAGCTCTTTGGGAACCGGTTGCGTAGCCCCACACAAACTGGGGGCTGCAGGCTTTCCTGCTGCCTTCAGCCTCAAAACCACCCTTTCCCACTTGGCGCCGCGCCAGGCACAAAAATGGCCATATGTCTGGAGACTGGTCCCACGCCCAAAGAGCCAGCAGGGAAAACGATGCCTTGTTCTAAAGCTCTTTGGGAATCGCTTGCGTGGCCCCACAGACCTGAGGGGTGCAGGCTTTCCTGCTGCCTTCAGCTTCAAAACCACCCTTTCCCACTTGGCGCCGCGCCAGGCCCAAAAATGGCCATATGTCTGGAGATTGGTCCCACGCCCAAAGAGCCAGCAGGGAAAACTATGCCTTGTTCTAAAGCTCTTTGGGAACCGCTTGCGTAGCCCCACAGAGCTGGGGGCTGCAGGCTTTCCTGCTGCCTTCAGCCTCAAAACCACCCTTTCCCACTTGGCCCCGCGCCAGGCACAAAAATGGCCAAATGTCTGGAGACTGGTCCCACGCCCAAAGAGCCAGCAGGGAAAACTATGCCTTGTTCTAAAGCTCTTTGGGAACCGCTTGCGTAGCCCCACACACCTGGGGGATGCAGGCTTTCCTGCTTCCTTCAGCCTCAAAATCACCCTTTCCCACTTGGCGCCGCGCCAGGCCCAAAAATGGCCATATGTCTAGAGATTGGTCCCACGCCCAAAGAGCCAGCAGGGAAAACTATGCCTTGTTCTAAAGCTCTTTGGGAACCGCTTGCATAGCCCCACACACCTGCGGGGTGCAGGCTTTCCTGCTGCCTTCAGCCTCAAAACCTCCATTTCCCACGTGGCCCCGCGCCAGGCACAAAAACGGCCATATGTCTGGAAGTTGGTCCCACGCCGAAAGAGCCAGCAGGGAAAACTATGCCTTGTTCTAAAGCTCTTTGGGAACCGCTTGCGTGGCCCCACAGACCTGCGGGCTGCAGACTTTCCTGCTGCCTTCAGCCTCAAAAACACCCTTTCCCAATTGGCGTCACGCCAGGCACAAAAATGGCCATATGTCTGGAGATTGGCCCCACGCCCAAAGAGCCAGCAGGGAAAACTATGCCTTGTTCTAAAGCTCTTTGGGAACCGCTTGCGTAGCCCCACAGACCTGGGGGGTGCAGGCTTTCCTGCTGCCTTCAGCCTCAAAACCACCCTTTCCCACTTGGCCCCGTGCCAGGCCCAGAGATGGCCATATGGCTGGAGACTGGTCCCACGCCCAAAGAGCCAGCAGGGAAAACTATGCCTTGTTCTAAAGCTCTTTGGGAACCGCTTGCGTAGCCCCACACACCTGGGGGCTGCAGGCTTTCCTGCTGCCTTCAGCCTCAAAACCACCCTTTCCCACAGGGCGTCACGCCAGGCCCAAAAATGGCCATATGGCTGGAGACTGGTCCCACGCCCAAAGAGCCAGCAGGGAAAACTATGCCTTGTTGTAAAGCTCTTTGGGAACCGCTTGCGTAGCCCCACAGACTGGGGGCTGCAGGCTTTCCTGCTGCCTTCAGCCTCAAAACTACCCTTTCCCACATGGCGTCACGCCAGGCCCAAAAATGGCCATATGTCTGGAGACTGGTCCCACGCCCAAGAGCAAGCAGGGAAAACTATGCCTTGTTCTAAAGCTCTTTGGGAACCGCTTGCATAGCCCCACACACCTGGGGGCTGCAGGCTTTCCTGCTGCCTTCAGCCTCAAAACCTCCATTTCCCACGTGGCCCCGCGCCAGGCACAAAACGGCCATATGTCTGGAGGTTGGTCCCACGCCCAAAGAGCCAGCAGGGAAAACTATGCCTTGTTCTAAAGCTCTTTGGGAACCGCTTGCGTGGCCCCACACACCTGCGGGCTGCAGACTTTCCTGCTGCCTTCAGCCTCAAAACCACCCTTTCCCAATTGGCGTCACGCCAGGCACAAAAATGGCCATATGTCTGGAGATTGGTCCCACGCCCAAAGAGCCAGCAGGGAAAACTATGCCTTGTTCTAAAGCTCTTTGGGAACCGCTTGCGTAGCCCCACACACCTGGGGGCTGCAGGTTTCCTGCTGCCTTCAGCCTCAAAATCACCCTTTCCCACTTGGCGCCGCGCCAGGCCCAAAAATGGCCATATGTCTGGAGACTGGTCCCACGCCCAAAGAGCCAGCAGGGAAAACTATGCCTTGTTCTAAAGCTCTTTGGGAACCGCTTGCGTAGCCCCACAGACCTGGGGGCTGCAGGCTTTCCTGCTGCCTTCAGCCTCAAACCACCCTTTCCCACTTGGCACCGCGCCAGGCCCAAAAATGGCCATATGTCTGGAGATTGGTTACACGCCCAAAGAGCCAGCAGGGAAAACGATGCCTTGTTCTAAAGCTCTTTGGGAATCGCTTGCGTGGCCCCACAGACCTGAGGGGTGCAGGCTTTCCTGCTGCCTTCAGCTTCAAAACCACACTTTCCCACTTGGCGCCGCGCCAGGGCCAAAAATGGCCATATGTCTGGAGATTGGTCCCACGCCCAAAGAGCCAGCAGGGAAAACTATGCCTTGTTCTAAAGCTCTTTGGGAACCGCTTGCGTAGCCCCACAGAGCTGGGGGCTGCAGGCTTTCCTGCTGCCTTCAGCCTCAAAACCACCCTGTCCCACTTGGCGCTGCGCCAGGCCCAAAAATGGCCATATGTGTGGAGACTGGTCCCACGCCCAAAGAGCCAGCAGGGAAAACTATGCCTTGTTCTAAAGCTCTTTGGGAACCGCTTGCGTGGCCCCACAGACCTGCGGGCTGCAGACTTTCCTGCTGCCTTCAGCCTCAAAACCACCCTTTCCCACTTGGCCCCGCGCCAGGCACAAAAATGGCCAAATGTCTGGAGACTGGTCCCACGCCCAAAGAGCCAGCAGGGAAAACTATGCCTTGTTCTAAAGCTCTTTGGGAACCGCTTGCGTAGCCCCACACACCTGGGGGATGCAGGCTTTCCTGCTGCCTTCAGCCTCAAAATCACCCTTTCCCACTTGGCGCCGCGCCAGGCCCAAAAATGGCCATATGTCTAGAGATTGGTCACACGCCCAAAGAGCCAGCAGGGAAAACTATGCCTTGTTGTAAAGCTCTTTGGGAACCGCTTGCATAGCCCCACACACCTGCGGGCTGCAGGCTTTCCTGCTGCCTTCAGCCTCAAAACCTCCATTTCCCACGTGGCCCCGCGCCAGGCACAAAAACGGCCATATGTCTGGAAGTTGGTCCCACGCCGAAAGAGCCAGCAGGGAAAACTATGCCTTGTTCTAAAGCTCTTTGGGAACCGCTTGCGTGGCCCCACAGACCTGCGGGCTGCAGACTTTCCTGCTGCCTTCAGCCTCAAAACCACCCTTTCCCAATTGGCGTCACGCCAGGCACAAAAATGGCCATATATCTGGAGATTGGTCCCACGCCCAAAGAGCCAGCAGGGAAAACTATGCCTTGTTCTAAAGCTCTTTGGGAACCGCTTGCGTAGCCCCACAGACCTGGGGGGTGCAGGCTTTCCTGCTGCCTTCAGCCTCAAAACCACCCTTTCCCACTTGGCCCCGCGCCAGGCCCAAAAATGGCCATATGGCTGGAGACTGGTCCCACGCCCAAGAGCAAGCAGGGAAAACTATGCCTTGTTCTAAAGCTCTTTGGGAACCGCTTGCGTCGCCCCACACACCTGGGGGCTGCAGGCTTTCCTGCTGCCTTCAGCCTCAAAATCACCCTTTCCCACTTGGCGCCGCGCCAGGCACAAAAATGGCCATATGTCAGGAGACTGGTTCCTTTCTGAAAGAGCCAGCAGGGAAGACTATGCCTTGTTCTAAAGCTCTTTGGGAACCGCTTGCGTGGCCCCACAGACCTGGGGGCTGCAGATTTCCTGCTGCCTTCAGCCTCAAAACCACCCTTTCCCAATTGGCGTCACGCCAGGCACAAAAATGGCCATATGTCTGGAGATTGGTCCCACGCCCAAAGAGCCAGCAGGGAAAACTATGCCTTGTTCTAAAGCTCTTTGGGAACCGCTTGCGTCGCCCCACACACCTGGGGGCTGCAGGTTTCCTGATGCCTTCAGCCTCAAAATCACCCTTTCCCACTTGGCGCCGCGCCACGCACAAAAATGGCCATATGTGTGGAGACTGGTCCCACGCCCAAAGAGCCAGCAGGGAAAACTATGCCTTGTTCTAAAGCTCTTTGGGAACCGCTTGCGTAGCCCCAAAAACCTGGGGGCTGCAAGCTTTCCTGCTGCCTTCAGCCTCAAAACCACCCTTTCCCACTTGGCGCCGCGCCAGGCCCAAAAATGGCCATATGTCTGGAGATTGGTTCCACGCCCAAAGAGCCAGCAGGGAAAACTATGCCTTGTTCTAAAGCTCTTTGAGAACCGCTTGCGTGGCCCCATACACCTGGGGGCTGCAGGCCTTTCCTGCTGCCTTCAGCCTCAAAACCACCCTTTCCCACTTGTCCCCGCGCCAGGCACAAAAATGGCCATATGTCTGGAGACTGGTCCCACGCCCAAAGAGCCAGCAGGGAAAACTATGCCTTGTTCTAAAGCTCTTTGGGAACCTCTTGCGTAGCCCCACACACCTGGGGGCTGCAGGCTTTCCTGCTGCCTTCAGCCTCAAAACCACCCTTTCCCACTTGGCGTCGCGCCAGGCACAAAAATGGCTATATTTCTGGAGACTGGTCCCACGCCCAAAGAGCCAGCAGGGAAAACTATGCCTTGTTCTAAAGCTCTTTGGGAACCGCTTGCGTAGCCCCAGACACCTGGGGGCTGCAGGCTTTCCTGCTGCCTTCAGCCTCAAAACCACCCTTTCCCACATGGCGTCACGCCAGGCCCAGAAACGGCCATATGTCTGGAGACTGGTCCCACGCCCAAAGAGCCAGCAGGGAAAACTATGCCTTGTTCTAAAGCTCTTTGGGAACCGCTTGCGTAGCCCCAAAAACCTGGGGGCTGCAAGCTTTCCTGCTGCCTTCAGCCTCAAAACCACCCTTTCCCACTTGGCGCCGCGCCAGGCCCAAAAATGGCCATATGTCTGGAGATTGGTTCCACGCCCAAAGAGCCAGCAGGGAAAACTATGCCTTGTTCTAAAGCTCTTTGAGAACCGCTTGCGTGGCCCCATACACCTGGGGGCTGCAGGCCTTTCCTGCTGCCTTCAGCCTCAAAACCACCCTTTCCCACTTGTCCCCGCGCCAGGCACAAAAATGGCCATATGTCTGGAGACTGGTCCCACGCCCAAAGAGCCAGCAGGGAAAACTATGCCTTGTTCTAAAGCTCTTTGGGAACCGCTTGCGTAGCCCCACACACCTGGGGGCTGCAGGCTTTCCTGCTGCCTTCAGCCTCAAAACCACCCTTTCCCACTTGGCCCCGTGCCAGGCACGAAAATGGCCATATGTCTGGAGACTGGTCCCACGCCCAAAGAGCCAGCAGGGAAAACTATGCCTTGTTCTAAAGCTCTTTGGGAACCGCTTGCGTAGCCCCACACACCTGGGGGCTACAGGCTTTCCTGCTGCCTTCAGCCTCAAAACCACCCTTTCCCACATGGCGTCACGCCAGGCCCAAAAATGGCCATATGTCTGGAGACTGGTCCCACGCCCAAGAGCAAGCAGGGAAAACTATGCCTTGTTCTAAAGCTCTTTGGGAACCGCTTGCGTCGCCCCACACACCTGGGGGCTGCAGGCTTTCCTGCTGCCTTCAGCCTCAAAACCACCCTTTCCCACTTGGCGCCGCGCCAGGCACAAAAATGGCCATATGTCAGGAGACTGGTTCCTTTCTCAAAGAGCCAGCAGGGAAGACTATGCCTTGTTCTAAAGCTCTTTGGGAACCGCTTGCGTCGCCCCACACACCTGGGGGCTGCAGGCTTTCCTGCTGCCTTCAGCCTCAAAACCACCCTTTCCCAATTGGCGTCACGCCAGGCACAAAAATGGCCATATGTCTGGAGATTGGTCCCACGCCCAAAGAGCCAGCAGGGAAAACTATGCCTTGTTCTAAAGCTCTTTGGGAACCGCTTGCGTAGCCCCACACACCTGGGGGCTGCAGGTTTCCTGCTGCCTTCAGCCTCAAAATCACCCTTTCCCACTTGGCGCCGCGCCAGGCCCAAAAATGGCCATATGTCTGGAGACTGGTCCCACGCCCAAAGAGCCAGCAGGGAAAACTATGCCTTGTTCTAAAGCTCTTTGGGAACCGCTTGCGTAGCCCCACAGACCTGGGGGCTGCAGGCTTTCCTGCTGCCTTCAGCCTCAAACCACCCTTTCCCACTTGGCACCGCGCCAGGCCCAAAAATGGCCATATGTCTGGAGATTGGTTACACGCCCAAAGAGCCAGCAGGGAAAACGATGCCTTGTTCTAAAGCTCTTTGGGAATCGCTTGCGTGGCCCCACAGACCTGAGGGGTGCAGGCTTTCCTGCTGCCTTCAGCTTCAAAACCACACTTTCCCACTTGGCGCCGCGCCAGGGCCAAAAATGGCCATATGTCTGGAGATTGGTCCCACGCCCAAAGAGCCAGCAGGGAAAACTATGCCTTGTTCTAAAGCTCTTTGGGAACCGCTTGCGTAGCCCCACAGAGCTGGGGGCTGCAGGCTTTCCTGCTGCCTTCAGCCTCAAAGGCACCCTGTCCCACTTGGCGCTGCGCCAGGCCCAAAAATGGCCATATGTGTGGAGACTGGTCCCACGCCCAAAGAGCCAGCAGGGAAAACTATGCCTTGTTCTAAAGCTCTTTGGGAACCGCTTGCGTGGCCCCACAGACCTGCGGGCTGCAGACTTTCCTGCTGCCTTCAGCCTCAAAACCACCCTTTCCCACTTGGCCCCGCGCCAGGCACAAAAATGGCCAAATGTCTGGAGACTGGTCCCACGCCCAAAGAGCCAGCAGGGAAAACTATGCCTTGTTCTAAAGCTCTTTGGGAACCGCTTGCGTAGCCCCACACACCTGGGGGATGCAGGCTTTCCTGCTGCCTTCAGCCTCAAAATCACCCTTTCCCACTTGGCGCCGCGCCAGGCCCAAAAATGGCCATATGTCTAGAGATTGGTCACACGCCCAAAGAGCCAGCAGGGAAAACTATGCCTTGTTGTAAAGCTCTTTGGGAACCGCTTGCATAGCCCCACACACCTGCGGGCTGCAGGCTTTCCTGCTGCCTTCAGCCTCAAAACCACCCTTTCCCACATGGCGTCACGCCAGGCCCAAAAATGGCCATATGTCTGGAAGTTGGTCCCACGCCCAAGAGCAAGCAGGGAAAACTATGCCTTGTTCTAAAGCTCTTTGGGAACCGCTTGCGTGGCCCCACAGACCTGCGGGCTGCAGACTTTCCTGCTGCCTTCAGCCTCAAAACCACCCTTTCCCAATTGGCGTCACGCCAGGCACAAAAATGGCCATATGTCTGGAGATTGGTCCCACGCCCAAAGAGCCAGCAGGGAAAACTATGCCTTGTTCTAAAGCTCTTTGGGAACCGCTTGCGTAGCCCCACACACCTGGGGGCTACAGGTTTCCTGCTGCCTTCAGCCTCAAAACCACCCTTTCCCACTTGGCGCCGCGCCAGGCCCAAAAATGGCCATATGTCTGGAGATTGGTCCCACGCCCAAAGAGCCAGCAGGGAAAACTATGCCTTGTTCTAAAGCTCTTTGGGAACCGCTTGCGTAGCCCCACAGACCTGGGGGCTGCAGGCTTTCCTGCTGCCTTCAGCCTCAAACCACCCTTTCCCACTTGGCACCGCGCCAGGCCCAAAAATGGCCATATGTCTGGAGATTGGTTCCACGCCCAAAGAGCCAGCAGGGAAAACGATGCCTTGTTCTAAAGCTCTTTGGGAACCGCTTGCGTGGCCCCACACACCTGCGGGCTGCAGACTTTCCTGCTGCCTTCAGCCTCAAAACCACCCTTTCCCAATTGGCGTCACGCCAGGCACAAAAATGGCCATATGTCTGGAGATTGGTCCCACGCCCAAAGAGCCAGCAGGGAAAACTATGCCTTGTTCTAAAGCTCTTTGGGAACCGCTTGCGTAGCCCCACAGACCTGGGGGCTGCAGGTTTCCTGCTGCCTTCAGCCTCAAAATCACCCTTTCCCACTTGGCGCCGCGCCAGGCCCAAAAATGGCCATATGTCTGGAGATTGGTCCCACGCCCAAAGAGCCAGCAGGGAAAACTATGCCTTGTTCTAAAGCTCTTTGGGAACCGCTTGCGTAGCCCCACACACCTGGGGGCTGCAGGCTTTCCTGCTGCCTTCAGCCTCAAACCACCCTTTCCCACTTGGCACCGCGCCAGGCCCAAAAATGGCCATATGTCTGGAGATTGGTTCCACGCCCAAAGAGCCAGCAGGGAAAACGATGCCTTGTTCTAAAGCTCTTTGGGAATCGCTTGCGTGGCCCCACAGACCTGAGGGGTGCAGGCTTTCCTGCTGCCTTCAGCTTCAAAACCACCCTTTCCCACTTGGCGCCGCGCCAGACCCAAAAATGGCCATATGTCTGGAGATTGGTCCCACGCCCAAAGAGCCAGCAGGGAAAACTATGCCTTGTTCTAAAGCTCTTTGGGAACCGCTTGCGTAGCCCCACACACCTGGGGGCTGCAGGCTTTCCTGCTGCCTTCAGCCTCAAAGGCACCCTGTCCCACTTGGCACTGCGCCAGGCCCAAAAATGGCCATATGTGTGGAGACTGGTCCCACGCCCAAAGAGCCAGCAGGGAAAACTATGCCTTGTTCTAAAGCTCTTTGGGAACCGCTTGCGTAGCCCCACAGACCTGCGGGCTGCAGGCTTTCCTGCTGCCTTCAGCCCCAAAACCAACCTTTCCCACTTGGCCCCGCGCCAGGCACAAAAATGGCCAAATGTCTGGAGACTGGTCCCACGCCCAAAGAGCCAGCAGGGAAAACTATGCCTTGTTCTAAAGCTCTTTGGGAACCGCTTGCGTAGCCCCACACACCTGGGGGCTGCAGGCTTTCCTGCTGCCTTCAGCCTCAAAATCACCCTTTCCCACTTGGCGCCGCGCCAGGCCCAAAAATGGCCATATGTCTAGAGATTGGTCCCACGCCCAAAGAGCCAGCAGGGAAAGCTATGCCTTGTTCTAAAGCTCTTTGGGAACCGCTTGCATAGCCCCACACACCTGCGGGCTGCAGACTTTCCTGCTGCCTTCAGCCTCAAAACCACCCTTTCCCAATTGGCGTCACGCCAGGCACAAAAATGGCCATATGTCTGGAGATTGGTCCCACGCCCAAAGAGCCAGCAGGGAAAACTATGCCTTGTTCTAAAGCTCTTTGGGAACCGCTTGCGTAGCCCCACACACCTGGGGGCTACAGGTTTCCTGCTGCCTTCAGCCTCAAAATCACCCTTTCCCACTTGGCGCCGCGCCAGGCCCAAAAATGGCCATATGTCTGGAGATTGGTCCCACGCCCAAAGAGCCAGCAGGGAAAACTATGCCTTGTTCTAAAGCTCTTTGGGAACCGCTTGCGTAGCCCCACAGACCTGGGGGCTGCAGGCTTTCCTGCTGCCTTCAGCCTCAAACCACCCTTTCCCACTTGGCACCGCGCCAGGCCCAAAAATGGCCATATGTCTGGAGATTGGTTCCACGCCCAAAGAGCCAGCAGGGAAAACGATGCCTTGTTCTAAAGCTCTTTGGGAACCGCTTGCGTGGCCCCACACACCTGCGGGCTGCAGACTTTCCTGCTGCCTTCAGCCTCAAAACCACCCTTTCCCAATTGGCGTCACGCCAGGCACAAAAATGGCCATATGTCTGGAGATTGGTCCCACGCCCAAAGAGCCAGCAGGGAAAACTATGCCTTGTTCTAAAGCTCTTTGGGAACCGCTTGCGTAGCCCCACAGACCTGGGGGCTGCAGGTTTCCTGCTGCCTTCAGCCTCAAAATCACCCTTTCCCACTTGGCGCCGCGCCAGGCCCAAAAATGGCCATATGTCTGGAGATTGGTCCCACGCCCAAAGAGCCAGCAGGGAAAACTATGCCTTGTTCTAAAGCTCTTTGGGAACCGCTTGCGTAGCCCCACAGACCTGGGGGCTGCAGGCTTTCCTGCTGCCTTCAGCCTCAAACCACCCTTTCCCACTTGGCACCGCGCCAGGCCCAAAAATGGCCATATGTCTGGAGATTGGTTCCACGCCCAAAGAGCCAGCAGGGAAAACGATGCCTTGTTCTAAAGCTCTTTGGGAATCGCTTGCGTGGCCCCACAGACCTGAGGGGTGCAGGCTTTCCTGCTGCCTTCAGCTTCAAAACCACCCTTTCCCACTTGGCGCCGCGCCAGACCCAAAAATGGCCATATGTCTGGAGATTGGTCCCACGCCCAAAGAGCCAGCAGGGAAAACTATGCCTTGTTCTAAAGCTCTTTGGGAACCGCTTGCGTAGCCCCACACACCTGGGGGCTGCAGGCTTTCCTGCTGCCTTCAGCCTCAAAGGCACCCTGTCCCACTTGGCACTGCGCCAGGCCCAAAAATGGCCATATGTGTGGAGACTGGTCCCACGCCCAAAGAGCCAGCAGGGAAAACTATGCCTTGTTCTAAAGCTCTTTGGGAACCGCTTGCGTAGCCCCACAGACCTGCGGGCTGCAGGCTTTCCTCCTGCCTTCAGCCCCAAAACCACCCTTACCCACTTGGCCCCGCGCCAGGCACAAAAATGGCCAAATGTCTGGAGACTGGTCCCACGCCCAAAGAGCCAGCAGGGAAAACTATGCCTTGTTCTAAAGCTCTTTGGGAACCGCTTGCGTAGCCCCACACACCTGGGGGCTGCAGGCTTTCCTGCTGCCTTCAGCCTCAAAATCACCCTTTCCCACTTGGCGCCGCGCCAGGCCCAAAAATGGCCATATGTCTAGAGATTGGTCCCACGCCCAAAGAGCCAGCAGGGAAAGCTATGCCTTGTTCTAAAGCTCTTTGGGAACCGCTTGCGTGGCCCCACAGACCTGCGGGCTGCAGACTTTCCTGCTGCCTTCAGCCTCAAAACCACCCTTTCCCAATTGGCGTCACGCCAGGCACAAAAATGGCCATATGTCTGGAGATTGGTCCCACGCCCAAAGAGCCAGCAGGGAAAACTATGCCTTGTTCTAAAGCTCTTTGGGAACCTCTTGCGTAGCCCCAGAGACCTGGGGGGTGCAGGCTTTCCTGCTGCCTTCAGCCTCAAAACCACCCTTTCCCACTTGGCGCCGCGCCAGGCCCAAAAATGGCCATATGGCTGGAGACTGGTCCCACGCCCAAAGAGCCAGCAGGGAAAACTATGCCTTGTTCTAAAGCTCTTTGGGAACCGCTTGCGTAGCCCCACACACCTGGGGGCTGCAGGCTTTCCTGCTGCCTTCAGCCTCAAAACCACCCTTTCCCACTTGGCCCCGCGCCAGCCCCAAAAATGGCCATATGTCTGGAGACTGGTCCCACGCCCAAGAGCAAGCAGGGAAAACTATGCCTTGTTCTAAAGCTCTTTGGGAACCGCTTGCGTCGCCCCACACACCTGGGGGCTGCAGGCTTTCCTGCTGCCTTCAGCCTCAAAACCACCCTTTCCCAATTGGCGTCACGCCAGGCACAAAAATGGCCATATGTCTGGAGATTGGTCCCACGCCCAAAGAGCCAGCAGGGAAAACTATGCCTTGTTCTAAAGCTCTTTGGGAACCGCTTGCGTAGCCCCACACACCTGGGGGCTGCAGGTTTCCTGATGCCTTCAGCCTCAAAATCACCCTTTCCCACTTGGCGCCGCGCCAGGCCCAGAAACGGCCATATGTCTGGAGATTGGTCCCACGCCCAAAGAGCCAGCAGGGAAAACTATGCCTTGTTCTAAAGCTCTTTGGGAACCGCTTGCGTAGCCACACACACCTGGGGGCTGCAGGCTTTCCTGCTGCCTTCAGCCTCAAAACCACCCTTTCCCACTTGGCGCCGCGCCAGGCCCAAAAATGGCCATATGGCTGGAGACTGGTCCCACGCCCAAAGAGCCAGCAGGGAAAACTATGCCTTGTTCTAAAGCTCTTTGGGAACCGCTTGCGTAGCCCCACAGACCTGGGGGCTGCAGGCTTTCCTGCTGCCTTCAGCCTCAAAACCACCCTTTCCCACATGGCGTCACGCCAGGCCCAAAAATGGCCATATGTCTGGAGACTGGTCCCACGCCCAAGAGCAAGCAGGGAAAACTATCCCTTGTTCTAAAGCTCTTTGGGAACCGCTTGCATAGCCCCACACACCTGGGGGCTGCAGGCTTTCCTGCTGCCTTCAGCCTCAAAACCTCCATTTCCCACGTGGCCCCGCGCCAGGCACAAAAACGGCCATATGTCTGGAGAGTGGTCCCACGCCCAAAGAGCCAGCAGGGAAAACTATGCCTTGTTCTAAAGCTCTTTGGGAACCGCTTGCGTGGCCCCACAGACCTGCGGGCTGCAGACTTTCCTGCTGCCTTCAGCCTCAAAACCACCCTTTCCCACTTGGCACCGCGCCAGGCCCAAAAATGGCCATATGTCTGGAGATTGGTTCCACGCCCAAAGAGCCAGCAGGGAAAACGATGCCTTGTTCTAAAGCTCTTTGGGAATCGCTTGCGTGGCCCCACAGACCTGGGGGCTGCAGGCTTTCCTGCTGCCTTCAGCTTCAAAACCACCCTTTCCCACTTGGCGCCGCGCCAGGCCCAAAAATGGCCATATGTCTGGAGATTGGTCCCACGCCCAAAGAGCCAGCAGGGAAAACTATGCCTTGTTCTAAAGCTCTTTGGGAACCGCTTGCGTAGCCCCACAGAGCTGGGGGCTGCAGGCTTTCCTGCTGCCTTCAGCCTCAAAGGCACCCTGTCCCACTTGGCGCTGCGCCAGGCCCAAAAATGGCCATATGTGTGGAGACTGGTCCCACGCCCAAAGAGCCAGCAGGGAAAACTATGCCTTGTTCTAAAGCTCTTTGGGAACCGCTTGCGTGGCCCCACAGACCTGCGGGCTGCAGACTTTCCTGCTGCCTTCAGCCTCAAAACCACCCTTTCCCACTTGGCCCCGCGCCAGGCACAAAAATGGCCAAATGTCTGGAGACTGGTCCCACGCCCAAAGAGCCAGCAGGGAAAACTATGCCTTGTTCTAAAGCTCTTTGGGAACCGCTTGCGTAGCCCCACACACCTGGGGGATGCAGGCTTTCCTGCTGCCTTCAGCCTCAAAATCACCCTTTCCCACTTGGCGCCGCGCCAGGCCCAAAAATGGCCATATGTCTAGAGATTGGTCCCACGCCCAAAGAGCCAGCAGGGAAAACTATGCCTTGTTGTAAAGCTCTTTGGGAACCGCTTGCATAGCCCCACACACCTGCGGGCTGCAGGCTTTCCTGCTGCCTTCAGCCTCAAAACCTCCATTTCCCACGTGGCCCCGCGCCAGGCACAAAAACGGCCATATGTCTGGAAGTTGGTCCCACGCCGAAAGAGCCAGCAGGGAAAACTATGCCTTGTTCTAAAGCTCTTTGGGAACCGCTTGCGTGGCCCCACAGACCTGCGGGCTGCAGACTTTCCTGCTGCCTTCAGCCTCAAAACCACCCTTTCCCAATTGGCGTCACGCCAGGCACAAAAATGGCCATATGTGTGGAGACTGGTCCCACGCCCAAAGAGCCAGCAGGGAAAACTATGCCTTGTTGTAAAGCTCTTTGGGAACCGCTTGCGTAGCCCCACACACCTGGGGGCTTCAGGCTTTCCTGCTGCCTTCAGCCTCAAAACCACCCTTTCCCACTTGGCGCCGCGCCAGGCCCAAAAATGGCCATATGTCTGGAGACTGGTCCTACGCCCAAAGAGCCAGCAGGGAAAACTATGCCTTGTTCTAAAGCTCTTTGGGAACCGGTTGGTAGCCCCACACAAACTGGGGGCTGCAGGCTTTCCTGCTGCCTTCAGCCTCAAAACCACCCTTTCCCACTTGGCGCCGCGCCAGGCACAAAAATGGCCATATGTCTGGAGACTGGTCCCACGCCCAAAGAGCCAGCAGGGAAAACTATGCCTTGTTCTAAAGCTCTTTGGGAACCGCTTGCGTGGCCCCACACACCTGCGGGCTGCAGGCTTTCCTGCTGCCTTCAGCCTCAAAAACACACTTTCCCACTTGGCGTCGCGCCAGGCACAAAAATGGCTATATTTCTGGAGACTGGTCCCTTTCCCAAAGAGCCAGCAGGGAAAAATATGCCTTGTTCTAAAGCTCTTTGGGAACCGCTTGCGTGGCCCCACAGACCTGGGGGCTGCAGACTTTCCTGCTGCCTTCAGCCTCAAAACTACCCTTTCCGACATGGCGTCACGCCAGGCACAAAAATGGCCATATGTCTGGAGGTTGGTCCCACGCCCAAAGAGCCAGCAGGGAAAACTATGCCTTGTTCTAAAGCTCTTTGGGAACCGCTTGCGTGGTCCCACACACCTGGGGGCTGCAGGCTTTCCTGCTGCCTTCAGCCTCAAAGGCACCCTGTCCCACTTGGCGCTGCGCCAGGCCCAAAAATGGCCATATGTGTGGAGACTGGTCCCACGCCCAAAGAGCCAGCAGGGAAAACTATGCCTTGTTCTAAAGCTCTTTGGGAACCGCTTGCGTGGCCCCACAGACCTGCGGGCTGCAGACTTTCCTGCTGCCTTCAGCCTCAAAACCACCCTTTCCCACTTGGCCCCGCGCCAGGCACAAAAATGGCCAAATGTCTGGAGACTGGTCCCACGCCCAAAGAGCCAGCAGGGAAAACTATGCCTTGTTCTAAAGCTCTTTGGGAACCGCTTGCGTAGCCCCACACACCTGGGGGATGCAGGCTTTCCTGCTGCCTTCAGCCTCAAAATCACCCTTTCCCACTTGGCGCCGCGCCAGGCCCAAAAATGGCCATATGTCTAGAGATTGGTCCCACGCCCAAAGAGCCAGCAGGGAAAACTATGCCTTGTTGTAAAGCTCTTTGGGAACCGCTTGCATAGCCCCACACACCTGCGGGCTGCAGACTTTCCTGCTGCCTTCAGCCTCAAAACCTCCATTTCCCACGTGGCCCCGCGCCAGGCACAAAAACGGCCATATGTCTGGAAGTTGGTCCCACGCCGAAAGAGCCAGCAGGGAAAACTATGCCTTGTTCTAAAGCTCTTTGGGAACCGCTTGCGTGGCCCCACAGACCTGCGGGCTGCAGACTTTCCTGCTGCCTTCAGCCTCAAAACCACCCTTTCCCACTTGGCCCCGCGCCAGGCACAAAAATGGCCATATGTGTGGAGACTGGTCCCACGCCCAAAGAGCCAGCAGGGAAAACTATGCCTTGTTGTAAAGCTCTTTGGGAACCGCTTGCGTAGCCCCACACACCTGGGGGCTTCAGGCTTTCCTGCTGCCTTCAGCCTCAAAACCACCCTTTCCCACTTGGCGTCACGCCAGGCCCAAAAATGGCCATATGTCTGGAGACTGGTCCCACGCCCAAAGAGCCAGCAGGGAAAACTATGCCTTGTTCTAAAGCTCTTTGGGAACCGCTTGCGTGGCCCCACACACCTGGGGGCTGCAGGCTTTCCTGCTGCCTTCAGCCTCAAAAACACACTTTCCCACTTGGCGTCGCGCCAGGCACAAAAATGGCTATATTTCTGGAGACTGGTCCCTTTCCCAAAGAGCCAGCAGGGAAAACTATGCCTTGTTCTAAAGCTCTTTGGGAACCGCTTGCGTGGCCCCACAGACCTGGGGGCTGCAGACTTTCCTGCTGCCTTCAGCCTCAAAACCACCCTTTCCCAATTGGCGTCACGCCAGGCACAAAAATGGCCATATGTCTGGAGGTTGGTCCCACGCCCAAAGAGCCAGCAGGGAAAACTATGCCTTGTTCTAAAGCTCTTTGGGAACCGCTTGCGTAGCCCCACACACCTGGGGGCTGCAGGCTTTCCTGCTGCCTTCAGCCTCAAAACCACCCTTTCCCACTTGGCGCCGCGCCAGGCACAAAAATGGCCATATGTCTGGAGACTGGTTCCACGCCCAAAGAGCCAGCAGGGAAAACTATGCCTTGTTCTAAAGCTCTTTGGGAACCGCTTGCGTAGCCCCACACACCTGGGGGCTGCAGGCTTTCCTGCTGTCTTCAGCCTCAGAGGCACCCTTTCCCACTTGGTGCCGCGCCAGGCCCAAAAATGGCCATATGTCTGGAGACTGGTCCCACGCCCAAAGAGCCAGCAGGGAAAACTATGCCTTGTTCTAAAGCTCTTTGGGAACGGCTTGCGTAGCCCCACAGACCTTGGGGCTGCAAGCTTTCCTGCTGCCTTCAGCCTCAAAACCACCCTTTCCCACATGGCGTCGCGCCAGGCCCAAAAATGGTCATATGTCTGGAGACTGGTCCCTTTCACAAAGAGCCAGCAGGGAAAACTATGCCTTGTTCTAAAGCTCTTTGGGAACCTCTTGCGTAGCCCCACACACCTGGGGACTGCAGACTTTCCTGCTGCCTTCAGCCTCAAAACCACCCTTTCCCACTTGGCTTCGCTTCAGGCACAAAAATGGCCATAGGTCTGGAGATTGGTCCCACGCCGAAAGAGCCAGCAGGGAAAACTATGCCTTGTTCTAAAGCTCTTTGGGAACCGCTTGCATAGCCCCACAGACCTGGGGGCTGCAGGCTTTCCTGCTGCCTTCAGCCTCAAAACCTCCATTTCCCACGTGGCCCCGCGCCAGGCACAAAAACGGCCATATGTCTGGAAGTTGGTCCCACGCCGAAAGAGCCAGCAGGGAAAACTATGCCTTGTTCTAAAGCTCTTTGGGAACCGCTTGCGTGGCCCCACAGACCTGCGGGCTGCAGACTTTCCTGCTGCCTTCAGCCTCAAAACCACCCTTTCCCAATTGGCGTCACGCCAGGCACAAAAATGGCCATATGTCTGGAGACTGGTCCCTTTCCCAAAGAGCCAGCAGGGAAAACTATGCCTTGTTCTAAATCTCTTTGGGAACCGCTTGCGTAGCCCCACACACCTGGGGGCTGCAGGCTTTCCTGCTGCCTTCAGCCTCAAAACCACCCTTTCCCACTTGGCGCCGCGCCAGGCCCAAAAATGGCCATATGTCTGGAGACTGGTCCCACGCCCAAAGAGCCAGCAGGGAAAACTATGCCTTGTTCTAAAGCTCTTTGGGAACCGCTTGCGTGGCCCCACACACCTGGGGGCTGCAGGCTTTCCTGCTGCCTTCAGCCTCAAAACCACCCTTTCCCACTTGGCGTCACGCCAGGCACAAAAATGGCTATATTTCTGGAGACTGGTCCCTTTCCCAAAGAGCCAGCAGGGAAAACTATGCCTTGTTGTAAAGCTCTTTGGGAACCGCTTGCGTAGCCCCACACACCTGGGGGCTTCAGGCTTTCCTGCTGCCTTCAGCCTCAAAACCACCCTTTCCCACTTTGCCCCGCGCCAGGCCCAAAAATGGCCATATGGCTGGAGACTGGTCCCACGCCCAAAGAGCCAGCAGGGAAAACTATGCCTTGTTCTAAAGCTCTTTGGGAACCGCTTGCGTGGCCCCACACACCTGGGGGCTGCAGGCTTTCCTGCTGCCTTCAGCGTCAAAACCACCCTTTCCCACTTGGCGTCGCGCCAGGCACAAAAATGGCTATATTTCTGGAGACTGGTCCCTTTCCCAAAGAGCCAGCAGGGAAAACTATGCCTTGTTCTAAAGCTCTTTGGGAACCGCTTGCGTGGCCCCACAGACCTGGGGGCTGCAGACTTTCCTGCTGCCTTCAGCCTCAAAACTACCCTTTCCCACCTGGCGTCACGCCAGGCACAAAAATGGTCATATGTCTGGAGGTTGGTCACACGCCAAAGAGCCAGCAGGGAAAACTATGCCTTGTTGTAAAGCTCTTTGGGAACCGCTTTCGTAGCCCCACATACCTGGGGGCTGCAGGCTTTCCTCCTGCCTTCAGCCTGAAAACCACCCTTTCCGACATGGCGTCACGCCAGTGACAAAAATGGCCATATGTCTGGAGGTTGGTCCCACGCCCAAAGAGCCAGCAGGGAAAACTATGCCTGGTTCTAAAGCTCTTTGGGAACCGCTTGCGTAGCCCCACACACCTGGGGGCTGCAGGCTTTCCTGCTGCCTTCAGCCTCAAAACCACCCTTTCCCACTTGGCGTCGCGCCAGGCACAAAAATGGCCATATGTCTGGAGATTGGTTCCACGCCCAAAGAGCCAGCAGGGAAAACGATGCCTTATTCTAAAGCTCTTTGGGAACCGCTTGCGTGGCCCCACAGACCTGGGGGCTGCAGGCTTTCCTGCTGCCTTCAGAATCAAAACCACCCTTTCCCACTTGGCGCCGCGCCAGGCCCAAAAATGGCCATATGTCTGGAGATTGGTCCCACGCCCAAAGAGCCAGCAGGGAAAACTATGCCTTGTTCTAAAGCTCTTTGGGAACCGCTTGCGTGGTCCCACACACCTGGGGGCTGCAGGCTTTCCTGCTGCCTTCAGCCTCAAAACCACCCTTTCCCACTTGGCGCCGCGCCAGGCACAAAAATGGCCATATGTCTGGAGACTGGTCCCACGCCCAAAGAGCCAGCAGGGAAAACTATGCCTTGTTCTAAAGCTCTTTGGGAACGGCTTGCGTAGCCCCACACACCTGGGGGCTGCAGGCTTTCCTGCTCTCTTCAGCCCCAGAGGCACCCTTTCCCACTTGGCACCCGCGCCAGGCCAAAAAATGGCCATATGTCTGGAGATTGGTCCCACGCCGAAAGAGCCAGCAGGGAAAACTATGCCTTGTTCTAAAGCTCTTTGGGAACCGCTTGCGTAGCCCCACACACCTGGGGGCTACAGGCTTTCCTGCTGCCTTCAGCCTCAAAACCACCCTTTCCCACTTGGCGCCGCGCCAGGCACAAAAATGGCCATATGTCTGGAGATTGGTCCCACGCCCAAAGAGCCAGCAGGGAATTTTATGCCTTGTTCTAAAGCTCTTTGGGAACCGCTTGCGTAGCCCCACAGACCTGGGGGCTGCAGGCTTTCCTGCTGCCTTCAGCCTCAAAACTACCCTTTCCCCCTTGGCGCCGTGCCAGGCCCAGAAACGGCCATATGTCTGTTGACTGGTCCCACGCCCAAGGAGCCAGCAGGGAAAACGATGCCTTATTCTAAAGCTCTTTGGGAATCGCTTGCGTGGCCCCACAGACCTGGGGCGTGCAGGCTTTCCTGCTGCCTTCAGCTTCAAAACCACCCTTTCCTACTTGGCGCCGCGCCAGGCCCAAAAATGGCCATATGTCTGGAGACTGGTCCCACGCCCAAAGAGCCAGCAGGGAAAACTATGCCTTGTTCTAAAGCTCTTTGGGAACCGCTTGCGTAGCCCCACAGAGCTGGGGGCTGCAGGCTTTCCTGCTGCCTTCAGCCTCAAAACCACCCTTTCCCACTTGGCATCACGCCAGGCACAAAAATGGCCATATGTCTGGAGATTGGTCCCACGCCCAAAGAGCCAGCAGGGAAAACTATGCCTTGTTCTAAAGCTCTTTGGGAACCGCTTGCATAGCCACACACACCTGGGGGCTGCAGGCTTTCCTGCTCTCTTCAGCCTCAGAGGCACCCTTTCCCACTTGGTGCCGCGCCAGGCCCAAAAATGGCCATATGTCTGGAGATTGGTCCCACGCCCAAAGAGCCAGCAGGGAAAACTATGCCTTGTTCTAAAGCTCTTTGGGAACGGCTTGCGTAGCCCAACAGACCTGGGGGCTGCAGGCTTTCCTGCTGCCTTCAGCCTCAAAACCACCCTTTCCCACTTGGCGTCGCGCCAGGCACAAAAATGACTATATTTCTGGAGACTGGTCCCACGCCGAAAGAGCCAGCAGGGAAAACTATGCCTTGTTCTAAAGCTCTTTGGGAACCGCTTGCGTAGCCCCACACACCTGGGGGATGCAGGCTTTCCTGCTGCCTTCAGCCTCAAAACCACCCTTTCCCACTTGGCGCCGCGCCAGGCACAAAAATGGCCATATGTCTGGAGACTGGTCCCACGCCCAAAGAGCCAGCAGGGAAAACTATGCCTTGTTCTAAAGCTCTTTGGGAACCGCTTGCGTAGCCCCACAGACCTTGGGGCTGCAAGCTCTCCTGCTGCCTTCAGCCTCAAAACCACCGTTTCCCACTTGGCGCCGCGCCAGGCACAAAAATGGCCATATGTCTGGAGACTGGTCCCACGCCCAAAGAGCCAGCAGGGAAAACTATGCCTTGTTCTAAAGCTCTTTGGGAACGGCTTGCGTAGCCCAACAGACCTGGGGGCTGCAGGCTTTCCTGCTGCCTTCAGCCTCAAAACCACCCTTTCCCACTTGGCGTCGCGCCAGGCACAAAAATGACTATATTTCTGGAGATTGGTCCCACGCCCAAAGAGCCAGCAGGGAAAACGATGCCTTGTTCTAAAGCTCTTTGGGAACCGCTTGCGTAGCCCCACAGACCTGCGGGCTGCAGGCTTTCCTGCTGCCTTCAGCCTCAAAACCACCCTTTCCCACTTGGCGCCGCGCCAGGCACAAAAATGGCCATATGTCTGGAGATTGGTCCCACGCCCAAAGAGCCAGCAGGGAATTTTATGCCTTGTTCTAAAGCTCTTTGGGAACCGCTTGCGTAGCCCCACACACCTGGGGGCTGCAGGCTTTCCTGCTGCCTTCAGCCTCAAAACCACCCTTTCCCACTTGGCGCCGTGCCAGGCCCAGAAACGGCCATATGTCTGGAGACTGGTCCCACGCCCAAAGAGCCAGCAGGGAAAACGATGCCTTATTCTAAAGCTCTTTGGGAATCGCTTGCGTGGCCCCACAGACCTGGGGGGTGCAGGCTTTCCTGCTGCCTTCAGCTTCAATACCACCCTTTCCCACTTGGCGCCGCGCCAGGCCCAAAAATGGCCATATGGCTGGAGACTGGTCCCTTTCCCAAAGAGCCAGCAGGGAAAACTATGCCTTGTTCTAAAGCTCTTTGGGAACCGCTTCCGTGGCCCCACAGACGTGGGGGCTGCAGGCTTTCCTGCTGCCTTCAGCCTCAAAACCACCCTTTCCCACACGGCGTCACGCCAGGCACAAAAATGGCCATATGTCTGGAGATTGGTCCCACGCCCAAAGAGCCAGCAGGGAAAACTATGCCTGGTTCTAAAGCTCTTTGGGAACCGCTTGCGTAGCCCCACAGACCTGGGGGCTGCAGGCTTTCCTGCTGCCTTCAGCCTCAAAACCACCCTTTCCCACTTGGCGCCGCGCCAGGCACAAAAATGGCCATATGTCTGGAGATTGGTTCCACGCCCAAAGAGCCAGCAGGGAAAACGATGCCTTGTTCTAAAGCTCTTTGGGAACCGCTTGCGTGGCCCTACAGACCTGGGGGGTGCAGGCTTTCCTGCTGCCTTCAGCCTCAAAACCACCCTTTCCCACTTGTCCCCGCGCCAGGCTCAAAAATGGCCATTTGTCTGGAGACTGGTCCCACGCCCAAGAGCAAGCAGGGAAAACTATGCCTTGTTCTAAAGCTCTTTGGGAACCGCTTGCGTCGCCCCACACACCTGGGGGCTGCAGGCTTTCCTGCTGCCTTCAGCCTCAAAACCACCCTTTCCCACTTGGCGCCGCGCCAGGCCCAAAAATGGCCATATGGCTGGAGACTGGTCCCACGCCCAAAGAGCCAGCAGGGAAAACTATGCCTTGTTCTAAAGCTCTTTGGGAACCGCTTGCGTAGCCCCACAGACCTGGGGGCTGCAGGCTTTCCTGCTGCCTTCAGCCTCAAAACCACCCTTTCCCACATGGCGTCACGCCAGGCCCAAAAATGGCCATATGTCTGGAGACTGGTCCCACGCCCAAGAGCAAGCAGGGAAAACTATGCCTTGTTCTAAAGCTCTTTGGGAACCGCTTGCATAGCCCCACACACCTGGGGGCTGCAGGCTTTCCTGCTGCCTTCAGCCTCAAAACCTCCATTTCCCACGTGGCCCCGCGCCAGGCACAAAAACGGCCATATGTCTGGAGAGTGGTCCCACGCCCAAAGAGCCAGCAGGGAAAACTATGCCTTGTTCTAAAGCTCTTTGGGAACCGCTTGCGTGGCCCCACACACCTGCGGGCTGCAGACTTTCCTGCTGCCTTCAGCCTCAAAACCACCCTTTCCCACATGGCGTCACGCCAGGCACAAAAATGGTCATATGTCTGGAGATTGGTCCCACGCCCAAAGAGCCAGCAGGGAAAACTATGCCTTGTTCTAAAGCTCTTTGGGAACCGCTTGCGTAGCCCCACACACCTGGGGGCTGCAGGTTTCCTGCTGCCTTCAGCCTCAAAATCACCCTTTCCCACTGGGCGCCGCGCCAGGCCCAAAAATGGCCATAGGTCTGGAGATTGGTCCCACGCCCAAAGAGCCAGCAGGGAAAACTATGCCTTGTTCTAAAGCTCTTTGGGAACCGCTTGCGTAGCCCCACAGACCTGGGGGCTGCAGGCTTTCCTGCTGCCTTCAGCCTCAAACCACCCTTTCCCACTTGGCACCGCGCCAGGCCCAAAAAT
This sequence comes from Chroicocephalus ridibundus, assembly GCF_963924245.1. Lineage (NCBI taxonomy): Eukaryota > Metazoa > Chordata > Aves > Charadriiformes > Laridae > Chroicocephalus > Chroicocephalus ridibundus. The sequence goes on from NC_086290.1 coordinate 45,814,966, forward strand.
GGCCATATGTCTGGAGATTGGTTCCACGCCCAAAGAGCCATCAGGGAAAACGATGCCTTGTTCTAAAGCTCTTTGGGAATCGCTTGCGTGGCCCCACAGACCTGAGGGGTGCAGGCTTTCCTGCTGCCTTCAGCTTCAAAACCACCCTTTCCCACTTGGCGCCGCGCCAGGCCCAAAAATGGCCATATGTCTGGAGATTGGTCCCACGCCCAAAGAGCCAGCAGGGAAAACTATGCCTTGTTCTAAAGCTCTTTGGGAACCGCTTGCGTGGCCCCACAGACCTGGGGGCTGCAGGCTTTCCTGCTGCCTTCAGCCTCAAAGGCACCCTGTCCCACTTGGCGCTGCGCCAGGCCCAAAAATGGCCATATGTGTGGAGACTGGTCCCACGCCCAAAGAGCCAGCAGGGAAAACTATGCCTTGTTCTAAAGCTCTTTGGGAACCGCTTGCGTAGCCCCACACACCTGGGGGCTTCAGGCTTTCCTGCTGCCTTCAGCCTCAAAACCACCCTTTCCCACTTGGCCCCGCGCCAGGCCCAAAAATGGCCATATGGCTGGAGACTGGTCCCACGCCCAAAGAGCCAGCAGGGAAAACTATGCCTTGTTCTAAAGCTCTTTGGGAACCGGTTGCGTAGCCCCACACAAACTGGGGGCTGCAGGCTTTCCTGCTGCCTTCAGCCTCAAAACCACCCTTTCCCACTTGGCGCCGCGCCAGGCACAAAAATGGCCATATGTCTGGAGACTGGTCCCACGCCCAAAGAGCCAGCAGGGAAAACTATGCCTTGTTCTAAAGCTCTTTGGGAACCGCTTGCGTGGCCCCACACACCTGGGGGCTGCAGGCTTTCCTGCTGCCTTCAGCCTCAAAAACACACTTTCCCACTTGGCGTCGCGCCAGGCACAAAAATGGCTATATTTCTGGAGACTGGTCCCTTTCCCAAAGAGCCAGCAGGGAAAAATATGCCTTGTTCTAAAGCTCTTTGGGAACCGCTTGCGTGGCCCCACAGACCTGGGGGCTGCAGACTTTCCTGCTGCCTTCAGCCTCAAAACTACCCTTTCCGATATGGCGTCACGCCAGGCACAAAAATGGCCATATGTCTGGAGGTTGGTCCCACGCCCAAAGAGCCAGCAGGGAAAACTATGCCTTGTTCTAAAGCTCTTTGGGAACCGCTTGCGTAGCCCCACAGACCTGGGGGGTGCAGGCTTTCCTGCTGCCTTCAGCCTCAAAGGCACCCTGTCCCACTTGGCGCTGCGCCAGGCCCAAAAATGGCCATATGTGTGGAGACTGGTCCCACGCCCAAAGAGCCAGCAGGGAAAACTATGCCTTGTTCTAAAGCTCTTTGGGAACCGCTTGCGTGGCCCCACAGACCTGCGGGCTGCAGACTTTCCTGCTGCCTTCAGCCTCAAAACCACCCTTTCCCACTTGGCCCCGCGCCAGGCACAAAAATGGCCAAATGTCTGGAGACTGGTCCCACGCCCAAAGAGCCAGCAGGGAAAACTATGCCTTGTTCTAAAGCTCTTTGGGAACCGCTTGCGTAGCCCCACACACCTGGGGGATGCAGGCTTTCCTGCTGCCTTCAGCCTCAAAATCACCCTTTCCCACTTGGCGCCGCGCCAGGCCCAAAAATGGCCATATGTCTAGAGATTGGTCCCACGCCCAAAGAGCCAGCAGGGAAAACTATGCCTTGTTGTAAAGCTCTTTGGGAACCGCTTGCATAGCCCCACACAACTGCGGGCTGCAGGCTTTCCTGCTGCCTTCAGCCTCAAAACCTCCATTTCCCACTTGGCCCCGCGCCAGGCACAAAAACAGCCATATGTCTGGAGGTTGGTCCCACGCCCAAAGAGCCAGCAGGGAAAACTATGCCTTGTTCTAAAGCTCTTTGGGAACCGCTTGCGTGGCCCCACAGACCTGCGGGCTGCAGACTTTCCTGCTGCCTTCAGCCTCAAAACCACCCTTTCCCAATTGGCGTCACGCCAGGCACAAAAATGGCCATATGTGTGGAGACTGGTCCCACGCCCAAAGAGCCAGCAGGGAAAACTATGCCTTGTTGTAAAGCTCTTTGGGAACCGCTTGCGTAGCCCCACACACCTGGGGGCTTCAGGCTTTCCTGCTGCCTTCAGCCTCAAAACCACCCTTTCCCACATGGCGTCACGCCAGGCCCAAAAATGGCCATATGTCTGGAGACTGGTCCCACGCCCAAAGAGCCAGCAGGGAAAACTATGCCTTGTTCTAAAGCTCTTTGGGAACCGCTTGCGTGGCCCCACAGACCTGCGGGCTGCAGACTTTCCTGCTGCCTTCAGCCTCAAAACCTCCATTTCCCACGTGGCCCCGCGCCAGGCACAAAAACGGCCATATGTCTGGAGAGTGGTCCCACGCCCAAAGAGCCAGCAGGGAAAACTATGCCTTGTTGTAAAGCTCTTTGGGAACCGCTTGCGTGGCCCCACACACCTGCGGGCTGCAGACTTTCCTGCTGCCTTCAGCCTCAAAACCACCCTTTCCCACATGGCGTCACGCCAGGCACAAAAATGGCCATATGTCTGGAGGTTGGTCCCACGCCCAAAGAGCCAGCAGGGAAAACTATGCCTTGTTCTAAAGCTCTTTGGGAACCGCTTGCGTAGCCCCACAGACCTGGGGGCTGCAGGTTTCCTGCTGCCTTCAGCCTCAAAATCACCCTTTCCCACTGGGCGCCGCGCCAGGCCCAAAAATGGCCATATGTCTGGAGATTGGTCCCACGCCCAAAGAGCCAGCAGGGAAAACTATGCCTTGTTCTAAAGCTCTTTGGGAACCGCTTGCGTAGCCCCACAGACCTGGGGGCTGCAGGCTTTCCTGCTGCCTTCAGCCTCAAACTCCCCTTTCCCACTTGGCACCGCGCCAGGCCCAAAAATGGCCATATGTCTGGAGATTGGTTCCACGCCCAAAGAGCCAGCAGGGAAAACGATGCCTTGTTCTAAAGCTCTTTGGGAATCGCTTGCGTGGCCCCACAGACCTGAGGGGTGCAGGCTTTCCTGCTGCCTTCAGCTTCAAAACCACCCTTTCCCACTTGGCGCCGCGCCAGGCCCAAAAATGGCCATATGTCTGGAGATTGGTCCCACGCCCAAAGAGCCAGCAGGGAAAACTATGCCTTGTTCTAAAGCTCTTTGGGAACCGCTTGCGTGGCCCCACAGACCTGGGGGCTGCAGGCTTTCCTGCTGCCTTCAGCCTCAAAGGCACCCTGTCCCACTTGGCGCTGCGCCAGGCCCAAAAATGGCCATATGTGTGGAGACTGGTCCCACGCCCAAAGAGCCAGCAGGGAAAACTATGCCTTGTTCTAAAGCTCTTTGGGAACCACTTGCGTGGCCCCACAGACCTGCGGGCTGCAGACTTTCCTGCTGCCTTCAGCCTCAAAATCACCCTTTCCCACTTGGCGCCGCGCCAGGCCCAAAAATGGCCATATGTCTAGAGATTGGTCCCACGCCCAAAGAGCGAGCAGGGAAAACTATGCCTTGTTGTAAAGCTCTTTGGGAACCGCTTGCATAGCCCCACACACCTGCGGGCTGCAGGCTTTCCTGCTGCCTTCAGCCTCAAAACCTCCATTTCCCACGTGGCCCCGCGCCAGGCACAAAAACGGCCATATGTCTGGAAGTTGGTCCCACGCCCAAAGAGCCAGCAGGGAAAACTATGCCTTGTTCTAAAGCTCTTTGGGAACCGGTTGCGTAGCCCCACACAAACTGGGGGCTGCAGGCTTTCCTGCTGCCTTCAGCCTCAAAACCACCCTTTCCCACTTGGCGCCGCGCCAGGCACAAAAATGGCCATATGTCTGGAGACTGGTCCCACGCCCAAAGAGCCAGCAGGGAAAACTATGCCTTGTTCTAAAGCTCTTTGGGAACCGCTTGCGTGGCCCCACACACCTGGGGGCTGCAGGCTTTCCTGCTGCCTTCAGCCTCAAAAACACACTTTCCCACTTGGCGTCGCGCCAGGCACAAAAATGGCTATATTTCTGGAGACTGGTCCCTTTCCCAAAGAGCCAGCAGGGAAAAATATGCCTTGTTCTAAAGCTCTTTGGGAACCGCTTGCGTGGCCCCACAGACCTGGGGGCTGCAGACTTTCCTGCTGCCTTCAGCCTCAAAACTACCCTTTCCGACATGGCGTCACGCCAGGCACAAAAATGGCCATATGTCTGGAGGTTGGTCCCACGCCCAAAGAGCCAGCAGGGAAAACTATGCCTTGTTCTAAAGCTCTTTGGGAACCGCTTGCGTAGCCCCACAGAGCTGGGGGCTGCAGGCTTTCCTGCTGCCTTCAGCCTCAAAGGCACCCTGTCCCACTTGGCGCTGCGCCAGGCCCAAAAATGGCCATATGTGTGGAGACTGGTCCCACGCCCAAAGAGCCAGCAGGGAAAACTATGCCTTGTTCTAAAGCTCTTTGGGAACCGCTTGCGTGGCCCCACAGACCTGCGGGCTGCAGACATTCCTGCTGCCTTCAGCCTCAAATCCACCCTTTCCCACTTGGCCCCGCGCCAGGCACAAAAATGGCCAAATGTCTGGAGACTGGTCCCACGCCCAAAGAGCCAGCAGGGAAAACTATGCCTTGTTCTAAAGCTCTTTGGGAACCGCTTGCGTAGCCCCACACACCTGGGGGATGCAGGCTTTCCTGCTGCCTTCAGCCTCAAAATCACCCTTTCCCACTTGGCGCCGCGCCAGGCCCAAAAATGGCCATATGTCTAGAGATTGGTCCCACGCCCAAAGAGCCAGCAGGGAAAACTATGCCTTGTTGTAAAGCTCTTTGGGAACCGCTTGCATAGCCCCACACAACTGCGGGCTGCAGGCTTTCCTGCTGCCTTCAGCCTCAAAACCTCCATTTCCCACTTGGCCCCGCGCCAGGCACAAAAACAGCCATATGTCTGGAGGTTGGTCCCACGCCCAAAGAGCCAGCAGGGAAAACTATGCCTTGTTCTAAAGCTCTTTGGGAACCGCTTGCGTGGCCCCACAGACCTGCGGGCTGCAGACTTTCCTGCTGCCTTCAGCCTCAAAACCACCCTTTCCCAATTGGCGTCACGCCAGGCACAAAAATGGCCATATGTGTGGAGACTGGTCCCACGCCCAAAGAGCCAGCAGGGAAAACTATGCCTTGTTGTAAAGCTCTTTGGGAACCGCTTGCGTAGCCCCACACACCTGGGGGCTGCAGGCTTTCCTGCTGCCTTCAGCCTCAAAACCACCCTTTCCCACATGGCGTCACGCCAGGCCCAAAAATGGCCATATGTCTGGAGACTGGTCCCACGCCCAAAGAGCCAGCAGGGAAAACTATGCCTTGTTCTAAAGCTCTTTGGGAACCGCTTGCGTGGCCCCACACACCTGGGGGCTGCAGGCTTTCCTGCTGCCTTCAGCCTCAAAAACACACTTTCCCACTTGGCGTCGCGCCAGGCACAAAAATGGCTATATTTCTGTAGACTGGTCCCTTTCCCAAAGAGCCAGCAGGGAAAACTATGCCTTGTTGTAAAGCTCTTTGGGAACCGCTTGCGTACCCCACACACCTGGGGGCTTCAGGCTTTCCTGCTGCCTTCAGCCTCAAAACCACCCTTTCCCACTTGGCGCCGCGCCAGGCACAAAAATGGCCATATGTCTGGAGACTGGTTCCACGCCCAAAGAGCCAGCAGGGAAAACTATGCCTTGTTCTAAAGCTCTTTGGGAACCGCTTGCGTAGCCCCACACACCTGGGGGCTGCAGGCTTTCCTGCTCTCTTCAGCCTCAGAGGCACCCTTTCATACTTGGTGCTGCGCCAGGCCCAAAAATGGCCATATGTCTGGAGATTGGTCCCACGCCCAAAGAGCCAGCAGGGAAAACTATGCCTTGTTCTAAAGCTCTTTGGGAACGGCTTGCGTAGCCCCACAGACCTTGGGGCTGCAAGCTCTCCTGCTGCCTTCAGCCTCAAAACCACCCTTTCCCACATAGCGTCGCGCCAGGCACAAAAATGGTCATATGTCTGGAGACTGGTCCCTTTCACAAAGAGCCAGCAGGGAAAACTATGCCTTGTTCTAAAGCTCTTTGGGAACCTCTTGCGTAGCCCCACACACCTGGGGACTGCAGACTTTCCTGCTGCCTTCAGCCTCAAAACCACCCTTTCCCACTTGGCTTCGCTTCAGGCACAAAAATGGCCATAGGTCTGGAGATTGGTCCCACGCCGAAAGAGCCAGCAGGGAAAACTATGCCTTGTTGTAAAGCTCTTTGGGAACCGCTTGCATAGCCCCACACACCTGGGGGCTGCAGGCTTTCCTGCTGCCTTCAGCCTCAAAACCTCCATTTCCCACGTGGCCCCGCGCCAGGCACAAAAACGGCCATATGTCTGGAAGTTGGTCCCACGCCGAAAGAGCCAGCAGGGAAAACTATGCCTTGTTCTAAAGCTCTTTGGGAACCGCTTGCGTGGCCCCACACACCTGGGGGCTGCAGGCTTTCCTGCTGCCTTCAGCCTCAAAACCACCCTTTCCCACTTGGCGCCGCGCCAGGCCCAAAAATGGCCATATGTGTGGAGACTGGTCCCACGCCCAAGAGCCAGCAGGGAAAACTATGCCTTGTTGTAAAGCTCTTTGGGAACCGCTTGCGTAGCCCCACACACCTGGGGGCTTCAGGCTTTCCTGCTGCCTTCAGCCTCAAAACCACCCTTTCCCACTTGGCCCCGCGCCAGGCACAAAAATGGCCATATGTCTGGAGACTGGTCCCACGCCCAAAGAGCCAGCAGGGAAAACTATGCCTTGTTCTAAAGCTCTTTGGGAACCGCTTGCGTGGCCCCACAGACCTGGGGGGTGCAGGCTTTCCTGCTGCCTTCAGCCTCAAAACCACCCTTTCCCACTTGGCGTCGCGCCAGGCACAAAAATGGCTATATTTCTGGAGACTGGTCCCTTTCCCAAAGAGCCAGCAGGGAAAACTATGCCTTGTTCTAAAGCTCTTTGGGAACCGCTTGCGTGGCCCCACAGACCTGGGGGCTGCAGACTTTCCTGCTGCCTTCAGCCTCAAAACTACCCTTTCCCACATGGCGTCCCGCCAGGCACAAAAATGGTCATATGTCTGGAGGTTGGTCACACGCCAAAGAGCCAGCAGGGAAAACTATGCCTTGTTGTAAAGCTCTTTGGGAACCGCTTGCGTAGCCCCACACACCTGGGGGCTGCAGGCTTTCCTCCTGCCTTCAGCCTGAAAACCACCCTTTCCGACATGGCGTCACGCCAGTGACAAAAATGGCCATATGTCTGGAGGTTGGTCCCACGCCCAAAGAGCCAGCAGGGAAAACTATGCCTGGTTCTAAAGCTCTTTGGGAACCGCTTGCGTAGCCCCACACACCTGGGGGCTTCAGGCTTTCCTGCTGCCTTCAGCCTCAAAACCACCCTTTCCCACTTGGCGCCGCGCCAGGCACAAAAATGGCCATATGTCTGGAGACTGGTTCCACGCCCAAAGAGCCAGCAGGGAAAACTATGCCTTGTTCTAAAGCTCTTTGGGAACCGCTTGCGTAGCCCCACACACCTGGGGGCTGCAGGCTTTCCTGCTCTCTTCAGCCTCAGAGGCACCCTTTCATACTTGGTGCTGCGCCAGGCCCAAAAATGGCCATATGTCTGGAGATTGGTCCCACGCCCAAAGAGCCAGCAGGGAAAACTATGCCTTGTTCTAAAGCTCTTTGGGAACGGCTTGCGTAGCCCCACAGACCTTGGGGCTGCAAGCTCTCCTGCTGCCTTCAGCCTCAAAACCACCCTTTCCCACATAGCGTCGCGCCAGGCACAAAAATGGTCATATGTCTGGAGACTGGTCCCTTTCACAAAGAGCCAGCAGGGAAAACTATGCCTTGTTCTAAAGCTCTTTGGGAACCGCTTGCGTAGCCCCACACACCTGGGGACTGCAGACTTTCCTGCTGCCTTCAGCCTCAAAACCACCCTTTCCCACTTGGCTTCGCTTCAGGCACAAAAATGGCCATAGGTCTGGAGATTGGTCCCACGCCGAAAGAGCCAGCAGGGAAAACTATGCCTTGTTGTAAAGCTCTTTGGGAACCGCTTGCATAGCCCCACACACCTGGGGGCTGCAGGCTTTCCTGCTGCCTTCAGCCTCAAAACCTCCATTTCCCACGTGGCCCCGCGCCAGGCACAAAAACGGCCATATGTCTGGAAGTTGGTCCCACGCCGAAAGAGCCAGCAGGGAAAACTATGCCTTGTTCTAAAGCTCTTTGGGAACCGCTTGCGTGGCCCCACACACCTGGGGGCTGCAGGCTTTCCTGCTGCCTTCAGCCTCAAAACCACCCTTTCCCACTTGGCGCCGCGCCAGGCCCAAAAATGGCCATATGTGTGGAGACTGGTCCCACGCCCAAGAGCCAGCAGGGAAAACTATGCCTTGTTGTAAAGCTCTTTGGGAACCGCTTGCGTAGCCCCACACACCTGGGGGCTTCAGGCTTTCCTGCTGCCTTCAGCCTCAAAACCACCCTTTCCCACTTGGCCCCGCGCCAGGCACAAAAATGGCCATATGTCTGGAGACTGGTCCCACGCCCAAAGAGCCAGCAGGGAAAACTATGCCTTGTTCTAAAGCTCTTTGGGAACCGCTTGCGTGGCCCCACAGACCTGGGGGGTGCAGGCTTTCCTGCTGCCTTCAGCCTCAAAACCACCCTTTCCCACTTGGCGTCGCGCCAGGCACAAAAATGGCTATATTTCTGGAGACTGGTCCCTTTCCCAAAGAGCCAGCAGGGAAAACTATGCCTTGTTCTAAAGCTCTTTGGGAACCGCTTGCGTGGCCCCACAGACCTGGGGGCTGCAGACTTTCCTGCTGCCTTCAGCCTCAAAACTACCCTTTCCCACATGGCGTCACGCCAGGCACAAAAATGGTCATATGTCTGGAGGTTGGTCACACGCCAAAGAGCCAGCAGGGAAAACTATGCCTTGTTGTAAAGCTCTTTGGGAACCGCTTGCGTAGCCCCACACACCTGGGGGCTGCAGGCTTTCCTCCTGCCTTCAGCCTGAAAACCACCCTTTCCGACATGGCGTCACGCCAGTGACAAAAATGGCCATATGTCTGGAGGTTGGTCCCACGCCCAAAGAGCCAGCAGGGAAAACTATGCCTGGTTCTAAAGCTCTTTGGGAACCGCTTGCGTAGCCCCACACACCTGGGGGCTGCAGGCTTTCCTGCTGCCTTCAGCCTCAAAACCACCCTTTCCCACTTGGCGTCGCGCCAGGCAGAAAAATGGCCATATGTCTGGAGATTGGTTCCACGCCCAAAGAGCCAGCAGGGAAAACGATGCCTTATTCTAAAGCTCTTTGGGAACCGCTTGCGTGGCCCCACAGACCTGGGGGCTGCAGGCTTTCCTGCTGCCTTCAGAATCAAAACCACCCTTTCCCACTTGGCGCCGCGCCAGGCACAAAAATGGCCATATGTCTGGAGATTGGTCCCACGCACAAAGAGCCAGCAGGGAAAACTATGCCTTGTTCTAAAGCTCTTTGGGAACCGCTTGCGTGGTCCCACACACCTGGGGGCTGCAGGCTTTCCTGCTGCCTTCAGCCTCAAAACCACCCTTTCCCACTTGGCGCCGCGCCAGGCACAAAAGTGGCCATATGTCTGGAGACTGGTCCCACGCCAAAAGAGCCAGCAGGGAAAACTATGCCTTGTTCTAAAGCTCTTTGGGAACCGCTTGCGTAGCCCCACACAGCTGGGGGCTGCAGGCTTTCCTACTGCCTTCAGCCTCAAAACCACCCTTTCCCACTTGGCATCGCGCCAGGCACAAAAATGGCCATATGTCTGGAGATTGGTCCCACGCCCAAAGAGCCAGCAGGGAAAACTATGCCTTGTTCTAAAGCTCTTTGGGAACGGCTTGCGTAGCCCCACACACCTGCGGGCTGCAGGCTTTCCTGCTCTCTTCAGCCCCAGAGGCACCCTTTCCCACTTGGCACCCGCGCCAGGCCAAAAAATGGCCATATGTCTGGAGATTGGTCCCACGCCCAAAGAGCCAGCAGGGAAAACTATGCCTTGTTCTAAAGCTCTTTGGGAACCGCTTGCGTAGCCCCACACACCTGGGGGCTACAGGCTTTCCTGCTGCCTTCAGCCTCAAAACCACCCTTTCCCACTTGGCGCCGCGCCAGGCACAAAAATGGCCATATGTCTGGAGATTGGTCCCACGCCCAAAGAGCCAGCAGGGAATTTTATGCCTTGTTCTAAAGCTCTTTGGGAACCGCTTGCGTAGCCCCACAGACCTGGGGGCTGCAGGCTTTCCTGCTGCCTTCAGCCTCAAAACTACCCTTTCCCCCTTGGCGCCGTGCCAGGCCCAGAAACGGCCATATGTCTGGAGACTGGTCCCACGCCCAAGGAGCCAGCAGGGAAAACGATGCCTTATTCTAAAGCTCTTTGGGAATCGCTTGCGTGGCCCCACAGACCTGGGGGGTGCAGGCTTTCCTGCTGCCTTCAGCTTCAAAACCACCCTTTCCTACTTGGCGCCGCGCCAGGCCCAAAAATGGCCATATGTCTGGAGACTGGTCCCACGCCCAAAGAGCCAGCAGGGAAAACTATGCCTTGTTCTAAAGCTCTTTGGGAACCGCTTGCGTAGCCCCACAGACCTGGGGGCTGCAGGCTTTCCTACTGCCTTCAGCCTCAAAACCACCCTTTCCCACTTGGCATCGCGCCAGGCACAAAAATGGCCATATGTCTGGAGATTGGTCCCACGCCCAAAGAGCCAGCAGGGAAAACTATGCCTTGTTCTAAAGCTCTTTGGGAACCGCTTGCGTAGCCCCACAGACCTGGGGGGTGCAGGCTTTCCTGCTCTCTTCAGCCTCAGAGGCACCCTTTCCCACTTGGTGCCGCGCCAGGCCCAAAAATGGCCATATGTCTGGAGATTGGTCCCACGCCCAAAGAGCCAGCAGGGAAAACTATGCCTTGTTCTAAAGCTCTTTGGGAACGGCTTGCGTAGCCCAACAGACCTGGGGGCTGCAGGCTTTCCTGCTGCCTTCAGCCTCAAAACCACCCTTTCCCACTTGGCGTCGCGCCAGGCACAAAAATGACTATATTTCTGGAGACTGGTCCCACGCCGAAAGAGCCAGCAGGGAAAACTATGCCTTGTTCTAAAGCTCTTTGGGAACCGCTTGCGTAGCCCCACACACCTGGGGGATGCAGGCTTTCCTGCTGCCTTCAGCCTCAAAACCACCCTTTCCCACTTGGCGCCGCGCCAGGCCCAAAAATGGCCATATGTCTGGAGACTGGTCCCACGCCCAAAGAGCCAGCAGGGAAAACTATGCCTTGTTCTAAAGCTCTTTGGGAACCGCTTGCGTAGCCCCACAGACCTTGGGGCTGCAAGCTCTCCTGCTGCCTTCAGCCTCAAAACCACCGTTTCCCACTTGGCGCCGCGCCAGGCACAAAAATGGCCATATGTCTGGAGACTGGTCCCACGCCCAAAGAGCCAGCAGGGAAAACTATGCCTTGTTCTAAAGCTCTTTGGGAATGGCTTGCGTAGCCCAACAGACCTGGGGGCTGCAGGCTTTCCTGCTGCCTTCAGCCTCAAAACCACCCTTTCCCACTTGGCGTCGCGCCAGGCACAAAAATGACTATATTTCTGGAGATTGGTCCCACGCCCAAAGAGCCAGCAGGGAAAACGATGCCTTGTTCTAAAGCTCTTTGGGAACCGCTTGCGTAGCCCCACAGACCTGGGGGCTGCAGGCTTTCCTGCTGCCTTCAGCCTCAAAACCACCCTTTCCCACTTGGCGCCGCGCCAGGCACAAAAATGGCCATATGTCTGGAGATTGGTCCCACGCACAAAGAGCCAGCAGGGAATTTTATGCCTTGTTCTAAAGCTCTTTGGGAACCGCTTGCGTAGCCCCACAGACCTGGGGGCTGCAGGCTTTCCTGCTGCCTTCAGCCTCAAAACCACCCTTTCCCACTTGGCGCCGCGCCAGGCACAAAAATGGCCATATGTCTGGAGATTGGTTCCACGCCCAAAGAGCCAGCAGGGAAAAATATGCCTTGTTCTAAAGCTCTTTGGGAACCGCTTGCGTGGCCCTACAGACCTGGGGGCTGCAGGCTTTCCTGCTGCCTTCAGCCTCAAAACCACCCTTTCCCACTTGGCCCCGCGCCAGGCTCAAAAATGGCCATTTGTCTGGAGACTGGTCCCACGCCCAAAGGGCCAGCAGGGAAAACTATGCCTTGTTCTAAAGCTCTTTGGGAACCGCTTGCGTGGCCCCACAGACCTGGGGGGTGCAGGCTTTCCTGCTGCCTTCAGCCTCAAAACCACCCTTTCCCACTTGGCGCCGCGCCAGGCCCAAAAATGGCCATATGGCTGGAGATTGGTCCCACGCCCAAAGAGACAGCAGGGAAAACTATGCCTTGTTCTAAAGCTCTTTGGGAACCGCTTGCGTGGCCCCACACACCTGGGGGCTGCAGGCTTTCCTGCTGCCTTCAGCCTCGAAACCACCCTTTCCCACTTGGCGTCGCGCCAGGCACAAAAATGGCTATATTTCTGGAGACTGGTCCCACGCCCAAAGCGCCAGCAGGGAAAACTATGCCTTGTTCTAAAGCTCTTTGGGAACCTCTTGCGTAGCCCCGCACACCTGGGGGCTGCAGGCTTTCCTGCTGCCTTCAGCCTCAAAACCACCCTTTCCCACTTGGCTTCGCTTCAGGCACAAAAATGGCCATATGTCTGGAGACTGGTCCCACGCCAAAAGAGCCAGCAGGGAAAACTATGCCTTGTTCTAAAGCTCTTTGGGAACCGCTTGCGTAGCCCCACACAGCTGGGGGCTGCAGGCTTTCCTACTGCCTTCAGCCTCAAAACCACCCTTTCCCACTTGGCATCGCGCCAGGCACAAAAATGGCCATATGTCTGGAGATTGGTCCCACGCCCAAAGAGCCAGCAGGGAAAACTATGCCTTGTTCTAAAGCTCTTTGGGAACCGCTTGCGTAGCCCCACAGACCTGGGGGCTGCAGGCTTTCCTGCTCTCTTCAGCCTCAGAGGCACCCTTTCCCACTTGGTGCCGCGCCAGGCCCAAAAATGGCCATATGTCTGGAGATTGGTCCCACGCCCAAAGAGCCAGCAGGGAAAACTATGCCTTGTTCTAAAGCTCTTTGGGAACCTCTTGCGTAGCCCCACACACCTGGGGGCTGCAGGCTTTCCTGCTGCCTTCAGCCTCAAAACCACCCTTTCCCACTTGGCGCCGCGCCAGGCCAAAAAATGGCCATATGTCTGGAGATTGGTCCCACGCCCAAAGAGCCAGCAGGGAAAACTATGCCTTGTTCTAAAGCTCTTCGGGAACCGCTTGCGTAGCCCCACAGACCTGGGGGCTGCAGGCTTTCCTGCTCTCTTCAGCCTCAGAGGCACCCTTTCCCACTTGGTGCCGCGCCAGGCCCAAAAATGGCCATATGTCTGGAGATTGGTCCCACGCCCAAAGAGCCAGCAGGGAAAACTATGCCTTGTTCTAAAGCTCTTTGGGAACCTCTTGCGTAGCCCCACACACCTGGGGGCTGCAGGCTTTCCTGCTGCCTTCAGCCTCAAAACCACCCTTTCCCACTTGGCCCCGCGCCAGGCCAAAAAATGGCCATATGTCTGGAGATTGGTCCCACGCCCAAAGAGCCAGCAGGGAAAACTATGCCTTGTTCTAAAGCTCTTTGGGAACCGCTTGCGTAGCCCCACAGACCTGGGGGCTGCAGGCTTTCCTGCTGCCTTCAGCCTCAAAACCACCCTTTCCCACTTGGCGCCGCGCCAGGCACAAAAATGGCCATATGTCTGGAGATTGGTCCCACGCACAAAGAGCCAGCAGGGAATTTTATGCCTTGTTCTAAAGCTCTTTGGGAACCGCTTGCGTAGCCCCACAGACCTGGGGGCTGCAGGCTTTCCTGCTGCCTTCAGCCTCAAAACCACCCTTTCCCTCTTGGCGCCGTGCCAGGCCCAGAAACGACCATATGTCTGGAGACTGGTCCCACGCCCAAAGAGCCAGCAGGGAAAACGATGCCTTATTCTAAAGCTCTTTGGGAATCGCTTGCGTGGCCCCACAGACCTGGGGGGTGCAGGCTTTCCTGCTGCCTTCAGCTTCAAAACCACCCTTTCCTACTTGGCGCCGCGCCAGGCACAAAAATGGCCATATGTCTGGAGACTGGTCCCACGCCCAAAGAGCCAGCAGGGAAAACTATGCCTTGTTCTAAAGCTCTTTGGGAACGGCTTGCGTAGCCCAACAGACCTGGGGGCTGCAGGCTTTCCTGCTGCCTTCAGCCTCAAAACCACCCTTTCCCACTTGGCGTCGCGCCAGGCACAAAAATGACTATATTTCTGGAGACTGGTCCCACGCCGAAAGAGCCAGCAGGGAAAACTATGCCTTGTTCTAAAGCTCTTTGGGAACCGCTTGCGTAGCCCCACACACCTGGGGGATGCAGGCTTTCCTGCTGCCTTCAGCCTCAAAACCACCCTTTCCCACTTGGCGCCGCGCCAGGCCCAAAAATGGCCATATGTCTGGAGACTGGTCCCACGCCCAAAGAGCCAGCAGGGAAAACTATGCCTTGTTCTAAAGCTCTTTGGGAACCGCTTGCGTAGCCCCACAGACCTTGGGGCTGCAAGCTCTCCTGCTGCCTTCAGCCTCAAAACCACCGTTTCCCACTTGGCGCCGCGCCAGGCACAAAAATGGCCATATGTCTGGAGACTGGTCCCACGCCCAAAGAGCCAGCAGGGAAAACGATGCCTTGTTCTAAAGCTCTTTGGGAATGGCTTGCGTAGCCCAACAGACCTGGGGGCTGCAGGCTTTCCTGCTGCCTTCAGCCTCAAAACCACCCTTTCCCACTTGGCGTCGCGCCAGGCACAAAAATGACTATATTTCTGGAGATTGGTCCCACGCCCAAAGAGCCAGCAGGGAAAACGATGCCTTGTTCTAAAGCTCTTTGGGAACCGCTTGCGTAGCCCCACAGACCTGGGGGCTGCAGGCTTTCCTGCTGCCTTCAGCCTCAAAACCACCCTTTCCCACTTGGCGCCGCGCCAGGCACAAAAATGGCCATATGTCTGGAGATTGGTCCCACGCCCAAAGAGCCAGCAGGGAAAACGATGCCTTGTTCTAAAGCTCTTTGGGAACCGCTTGCGTGGCCCTACAGACCTGGGGGCTGCAGGCTTTCCTGCTGCCTTCAGCCTCAAAACCACCCTTTCCCACTTGTCCCCGCGCCAGGCTCAAAAATGGCCATTTGTCTGGAGACTGGTCCCACGCCCAAAGGGCCAGCAGGGAAAACTATGCCTTGTTCTAAAGCTCTTTGGGAACCGCTTGCGTAGCCCCACACACCTGGGGGCTGCAGGCTTTACTGCTGCCTTCAGCCTCAAAACCACCCTTTCCCACTTCGCCCAGTGCCAGGCACGAAAATGGCCATATGTCTGGAGACTGGTCCCTTTCCCAAAGAGCCAGCAGGGAAAATTATGCCTTGTTCTAAAGCTCTTTGGGAACCGCTTCCGTGGCCCCACAGACGTGGGGGCTGCAGGCTTTCCTGCTGCCTTCAGCCTCAAAACCACCCTTTCCCACACGGCGTCACGCCAGGCACAAAAATGGCCATATGTCTGGAGATTGGTCCCACGCCCAAAGAGCCAGCAGGGAAAACTATGCCTTGTTCTAAAGCTCTTTTGGAACCACTTGCGTAGCCCCACACACCTGGGGGCTGCAGGCTTTCCTGCTCTCTTCAGCCTCAAAGGCACCCTGTCCCACTTGGCGCTGCGCCAGGCCCAGAAAAGGCCATATGTCTGGAGATTGGTCCCACGCCCAAAGAGCCAGCAGGGAAAACTATGCCTTGTTCTAAAGCTCTTTGGGAACCGCTTGCGTAGCCCCACAGAGCTGGGGGCTGCAGGCTTTCCTGCTGCCTTCAGCCTCAAAACCACCCTTTCCCACTTGGCGCCACGCCAGGCCCAAAAATGGCCATATGTCTGGAGACTGGTCCCACGCCCAAAGAGCCAGCAGGGAAAACTATGCCTTGTTCTAAAGCTCTTTGGGAACCGCTTGCGTGGCCCCACAGACCTGGGGGGTGCAGGCTTTCCTGCTGCCTTCAGCCTCAAAACCACCCTTTCCCACTTGGCGCCGCGCCAGGCACAAAAATGGCCATTTGTCTGGAGACTGGTCCCACGCCCAAAGGGCCAGCAGGGAAAACTATGCCTTGTTCTAAAGCTCTTTGGGAACCGCTTGCGTAGCCCCACACACCTGGGGGCTGCAGGCTTTACTGCTGCCTTCAGCCTCAAAACCACCCTTTCCCACTTCGCCCAGTGCCAGGCACGAAAATGGCCATATGTCTGGAGACTGGTCCCTTTCCCAAAGAGCCAGCAGGGAAAATTATGCCTTGTTCTAAAGCTCTTTGGGAACCGCTTCCGTGGCCCCACAGACGTGGGGGCTGCAGGCTTTCCTGCTGCCTTCAGCCTCAAAACCACCCTTTCCCACACGGCGTCACGCCAGGCACAAAAATGGCCATATGTCTGGAGATTGGTCCCACGCCCAAAGAGCCAGCAGGGAAAACTATGCCTTGTTCTAAAGCTCTTTTGGAACCACTTGCGTAGCCCCACACACCTGGGGGCTGCAGGCTTTCCTGCTCTCTTCAGCCTCAAAGGCACCCTGTCCCACTTGGCGCTGCGCCAGGCCCAGAAAAGGCCATATGTCTGGAGATTGGTCCCACGCCCAAAGAGCCAGCAGGGAAAACTATGCCTTGTTCTAAAGCTCTTTGGGAACCGCTTGCGTAGCCCCACAGAGCTGGGGGCTGCAGGCTTTCCTGCTGCCTTCAGCCTCAAAACCACCCTTTCCCACTTGGCGCCACGCCAGGCCCAAAAATGGCCATATGTCTGGAGACTGGTCCCACGCCCAAAGAGCCAGCAGGGAAAACTATGCCTTGTTCTAAAGCTCTTTGGGAACCGCTTGCGTGGCCCCACAGACCTGGGGGGTGCAGGCTTTCCTGCTGCCTTCAGCCTCAAAACCACCCTTTCCCACTTGGCGCCGCGCCAGGCCCAAAATTGGCCATATGGCTGGAGATTGGTCCCACGCCCAAAGAGACAGCAGGGAAAACTATGCCTTGTTCTAAAGCTCTTTGGGAACCTCTTGCGTAGCCCCACACACCTGGGGGCTGCAGGCTTTCCTGCTGCCTTCAGCCTCGAAACCACCCTTTCCCACTTGGCGTCGCGCCAGGCACAAAAATGGCTATATTTCTGGAGACTGGTCCCACGCCCAAAGAGCCAGCAGGGAAAACTATGCCTTGTTCTAAAGCTCTTTGGGAACCTCTTGCGTAGCCCCGCACACCTGGGGGCTGCAGGCTTTCCTGCTGCCTTCAGCCTCAAAACCACCCTTTCCCACTTGGCTTCGCTTCAGGCACAAAAATGGCCATATGTCTGGAGACTGGTCCCACGCCCAAAGAGCCAGCAGGGAAAACTATGCCTTGTTCTAAAGCTCTTTGGGAACCGCTTGCGTAGCCCCACACAGCTGGGGGCTGCAGGCTTTCCTACTGCCTTCAGCCTCAAAACCACCCTTTCCCACTTGGCATCGCGCCAGGCACAAAAATGGCCATATGTCTGGAGATTGGTCCCACGCCCAAAGAGCCAGCAGGGAAAACTATGCCTTGTTCTAAAGCTCTTTGGGAACCGCTTGCGTAGCCCCACAGACCTGGGGGCTGCAGGCTTTCCTGCTCTCTTCAGCCTCAGAGGCACCCTTTCCCACTTGGTGCCGCGCCAGGCCCAAAAATGGCCATATGTCTGGAGATTGGTCCCACGCCCAAAGAGCCAGCAGGGAAAACTATGCCTTGTTCTAAAGCTCTTTGGGAACCTCTTGCGTAGCCCCACAGACCTGGGGGCTGCAGGCTTTCCTGCTGCCTTCAGCCTCAAAACCACCCTTTCCCACTTGGCCCCGCGCCAGGCCAAAAAATGGCCATATGTCTGGAGATTGGTCCCACGCCCAAAGAGCCAGCAGGGAAAACTATGCCTTGTTCTAAAGCTCTTTGGGAACCGCTTGCGTAGCCCCACAGACCTGGGGGCTGCAGGCTTTCCTGCTGCCTTCAGCCTCAAAACCACCCTTTCCCACTTGGCGCCGCGCCAGGCACAAAAATGGCCATATGTCTGGAGATTGGTCCCACGCACAAAGAGCCAGCAGGGAATTTTATGCCTTGTTCTAAAGCTCTTTGGGAACCGCTTGCGTAGCCCCACAGACCTGGGGGCTGCAGGCTTTCCTGCTGCCTTCAGCCTCAAAACCACCCTTTCCCACTTGGCGCCGTGCCAGGCCCAGAAACGACCATATGTCTGGAGACTGGTCCCACGCCCAAAGAGCCAGCAGGGAAAACGATGCCTTATTCTAAAGCTCTTTGGGAATCGCTTGCGTGGCCCCACAGACCTGGGGGGTGCAGGCTTTCCTGCTGCCTTCAGCTTCAAAACCACCCTTTCCTACTTGGCGCCGCGCCAGGCACAAAAATGGCCATATGTCTGGAGACTGGTCCCACGCCCAAAGAGCCAGCAGGGAAAACTATGCCTTGTTCTAAAGCTCTTTGGGAACCGCTTGCGTAGCCCCACAGAGCTGGGGGCTGCAGGCTTTCCTACTGCCTTCAGCCTCAAAACCACCCTTTCCCACTTGGCCCCGCGCCAGGCCCAAAAATGGCCATATGTCTGGAGATTGGTCCCACGCCCAAAGAGCCAGCAGGGAAAACTATGCCTTGTTCTAAAGCTCTTTGGGAACCGCTTGCGTAGCCCCACAGACCTGGGGGCTGCAGGCTTTCCTGCTCTCTTCAGCCTCAGAGGCACCCTTTCCCACTTGGTGCCGCGCCAGGCCCAAAATTGGCCATATGTCTGGAGATTGGTCCCACGCCCAAAGAGCCAGCAGGGAAAACTATGCCTTGTTCTAAAGCTCTTTGGGAACCGCTTGCGTAGCCCAACAGACCTGGGGGCTGCAGGCTTTCCTGCTGCCTTCAGCCTCAAAACCACCCTTTCCCACTTGGCGTCGCGCCAGGCACAAAAATGGCTATATTTCTGGAGACTGGTCCCACGCCGAAAGAGCCAGCAGGGAAAACTATGCCTTGTTCTAAAGCTCTTTGGGAACCGCTTGCGTGGCCCCACACACCTGCGGGCTGCAGACTTTCCTGCTGCCTTCAGCCTCAAAACCACCCTTTCCCACTCGGCGTCGCGCCAGGCACAAAAATGGCCATATGTCTGCAGATTGGTCCCACGCCCAAAGAGCCAGCAGGGAAAACTATGCCTTGTTCTAAAGCTCTTTGGGAACCGCTTGCGTAGCCCCACAGACCTGGGGGCTGCAGGCTTTCCTGCTGCCTTCAGCCTCAAAACCACCCTTTCCCACTTGGCGCCGCGCCAGGCCCAAAAATGGCCATATGTCTGGAGACTGGTCCCACGCCCAAAGAGCGAGCAGGGAATTTTATGCCTTGTTCTAAAGCTCTTTGGGAACCGCTTGCGTAGCCCCACAGACCTTGGGGCTGCAAGCTTACCTGCTGCCTTCAGCCTCTAAAACCACCGTTTCCCACTTGGCGCCGCGCCAGGCACAAAAATGGCCATATGTCTGGAGACTGGTCCCACGCCCAAAGAGCCAGCAGGGAAAACTATGCCTTGTTCTAAAGCTCTTTGGGAACCTCTTGCGTATCCCCACACACCTGGGGGCTGCAGGCTTTCCTGCTGCCTTCAGCCTCAAAACCACCCTTTCCCACTTGGCGTCACGCCAGGCACAAAAATGGCCATATGTCTGGAGATTGGTCCCACGACCAAAGAGCCAGCAGGGAAAACTATGCCTTGTTCTAAAGCTCTTTGGGAACCGCTTGCGTAGCCCCACAGACCTGGGGGGTGCAGGCTTTCCTGCTGCCTTCAGCCTCAAAACCACCCTTTCCCACTTGGCGCCGCGCCAGGCACAAAAATGGCCATATGTCTGGAGATTGGTCCCACGCACAAAGAGCCAGCAGGGAATTTTATGCCTTGTTCTAAAGCTCTTTGGGAACCGCTTGCGTAGCCCCACACACCTGGGGGCTGCAGGCTTTCCTGCTGCCTTCAGCCTCAAAACCACCCTTTCCCACTTGGCGCCGTGCCAGGCCCAGAAACGGCCATATGTCTGGAGACTGGTCCCACGCCCAAAGAGCCAGCAGGGAAAACGATGCCTTGTTCTAAAGCTCTTTGGGAACCGCTTGCGTGGCCCCGCACACCTGGGGGCTGCAGGCTTTCCTGCTGCCTTCAGCCTCAAAACCACCCTTTCCCACTTGGCGCCGCGCCAGGCCCAAAAATGGCCATATGGCTGGAGACTGGTCCCTTTCCCAAAGAGCCAGCAGGGAAAACTATGCCTTGTTCTAAAGCTCTTTGGGAACCGCTTCCGTGGCCCCACAGACGTGGGGGCTGCAGGCTTTCCTGCTGCCTTCAGCCTCAAAACCACCCTTTCCCACTTGGCGCCGCGCCAGGCACAAAAATGGCCATATGTCTGGAGATTGGTTCCACGCCCAAAGAGCCAGCAGGGAAAACTATGCCTTGTTCTAAAGCTCTTTGGGAACCGCTTGCGTGGCCCTACAGACCTGGGGGGTGCAGGCTTTCCTGCTGCCTTCAGCCTCAAAACCACCCTTTCCCACTTGTCCCCGCGCCAGGCACAAAAATGGCCATTTGTCTGGAGACTGGTCCCACGCCCAAAGGGCCAGCAGGGAAAACTATGCCTTGTTCTAAAGCTCTTTGGGAACCGCTTGCGTAGCCCCACACACCTGGGGGCTGCAGGCTTTACTGCTGCCTTCAGCCTCAAAACCACCCTTTCCCACTTCGCCCCGTGCCAGGCACGAAAATGGCCATATGTCTGGAGACTGGTCCCTTTCCCAAAGAGCCAGCAGGGAAAACTATGCCTTGTTCTAAAGCTCTTTGGGAACCGCTTGCGTGGCCCCACAGACCTGGGGGCTGCAGGCTTTCCTGCTCTCTTCAGCCTCAGAGGCACCCTTTCCCACTTGGCGTCGCGCCAGGCACAAAAATGGCCATATGTCTGGAGATTGGTCCCACGCCCAAAGAGCCAGCAGGGAAAACTATGCCTTGTTCTAAAGCTCATTTGGAACCACTTGCGTAGCCCCACAGACCTGGGGGCTGCAGGCTTTCCTGCTCTCTTCAGCCTCAAAGGCACCCTGTCCCACTTGGCGCTGCGCCAGGCCCAGAAAAGGCCATATGTCTGGAGATTGGTCCCACGCCCAAAGAGCCAGCAGGGAAAACTATGCCTTGTTCTAAAGCTCTTTGGGAACCGCTTGCGTAGCCCCACACACCTGGGGGCTGCAGGCTTTCCTGCTGCCTTCAGCCTCAAAACCACCCTTTCCCACTTGGCGCCGCGCCAGGCCCAAAAATGGCCATATGTGTGGAGACTGGTCCCACGCCCAAGAGCCAGCAGGGAAAACTATGCCTTGTTCTAAAGCTCTTTGGGAACCGCTTGCGTAGCCCCACACACCTGGGGGCTGCAGGCTTTCCTGCTGCCTTCAGCCTCAAAATCACCCTTTCCCACTTGGCGCCGCGCCAGGCCCAAAAATGGCCATATTTCTGGAGATTGGTCCCACGCCCAAAGAGCCAGCAGGGAAAACTATGCCTTGTTCTAAAGCTCTTTGGGAACCGCTTGCGTAGCCCCACACACCTGGGGGCTGCAGGCTTTCCTGCTGCCTTCAGCCTCAAAACCACCCTTTCCCACTTGGCGCCGCGCCAGGCCCAAAAATGGCCATATGGCTGGAGACTGGTCCCACGCCCAAAGAGCCAGCAGGGAAAACTATGCCTTGTTCTAAAGCTCTTTGGGAACCGCTTGCGTAGACCCACACACCTGGGGGCTGCAGGCTTTCCTGCTGCCTTCAGCCTCAAAACCACCCTTTCCCACATGGCGTCACGCCAGGCCCAAAAATGGCCATATGTCTGGAGACTGGTCCCACGCCCAAGAGCAAGCAGGGAAAACTATGCCTTGTTCTAAAGCTCTTTGGGAACCGCTTGCGTAGCCCCACACACCTGGGGGCTGCAGGCTTTCCTGCTGCCTTCAGCCTCAAAACCACCCTTTCCCACTTGGCGCCGCGCCAGGCACAAAAATGGCCATATGTCAGGAGACTGGTCCCTTTCTCAAATAGCCAGCAGGGAAGACTATGCCTTGTTCTAAAGCTCTTTGGGAACCGCTTTCATAGCCCCACACACCTGGGGGCTGCAGGCTTTCCTGCTGCCTTCAGCCTCAAAACCTACATTTCCCACGTGGCCCCGCGCCAGGCACAAAAACGGCCATATGTCTGGAAGTTGGTCCCACGCCGAAAGAGGCAGCAGGGAAAGCTATGCCTTGTTCTAAAGCTCTTTGGGAACCGCTTGCGTGGCCCTACAGACCTGGGGGCTGCAGGCTTTCCTGCTGCCTTCAGCCTCAAAACCACCCTTTCCCACTTGTCCCCGCGCCAGGCTCAAAAATGGCCATTTGTCTGGAGACTGGTCCCACGCCCAAAGGGCCAGCAGGGAAAACTATGCCTTGTTCTAAAGCTCTTTGGGAACCGCTTGCGTAGCCCCACACACCTGGGGGCTGCAGGCTTTACTGCTGCCTTCAGCCTCAAAACCACCCTTTCCCAATTCGCCCAGTGCCAGGCACGAAAATGGCCATATGTCTGGAGACTGGTCCCTTTCCCAAAGAGCCAGCAGGGAAAATTATGCCTTGTTCTAAAGCTCTTTGGGAACCGCTTCCGTGGCCCCACAGACGTGGGGGCTGCAGGCTTTCCTGCTGCCTTCAGCCTCAAAACCACCCTTTCCCACACGGCGTCACGCCAGGCACAAAAATGGCCATATGTCTGGAGATTGGTCCCACGCCCAAAGAGCCAGCAGGGAAAACTATGCCTTGTTCTAAAGCTCTTTTGGAACCACTTGCGTAGCCCCACACACCTGGGGGCTGCAGGCTTTCCTGCTCTCTTCAGCCTCAAAGGCACCCTGTCCCACTTGGCGCTGCGCCAGGCCCAGAAAAGGCCATATGTCTGGAGATTGGTCCCACGCCCAAAGAGCCAGCAGGGAAAACTATGCCTTGTTCTAAAGCTCTTTGGGAACCGCTTGCGTAGCCCCACAGAGCTGGGGGCTGCAGGCTTTCCTGCTGCCTTCAGCCTCAAAACCACCCTTTCCCACTTGGCGCCACGCCAGGCCCAAAAATGGCCATATGTCTGGAGACTGGTCCCACGCCCAAAGAGCCAGCAGGGAAAACTATGCCTTGTTCTAAAGCTCTTTGGGAACCGCTTGCGTGGCCCCACAGACTGGGGGGTGCAGGCTTTCCTGCTGCCTTCAGCCTCAAAACCACCCTTTCCCACTTGGCGCCGCGCCAGGCACAAAAATGGCCATATGTCTGGAGATTGGTCCCACGCACAAAGAGCCAGCAGGGAAAACGATGCCTTGTTCTAAAGCTCTTTGGGAACCGCTTGCGTGGCCCTACAGACCTGGGGGCTGCAGGCTTTCCTGCTGCCTTCAGCCTCAAAACCACCCTTTCCCACTTGTCCCCGCGCCAGGCTCAAAAATGGCCATTTGTCTGGAGACTGGTCCCACGCCCAAAGGGCCAGCAGGGAAAACTATGCCTTGTTCTAAAGCTCTTTGGGAACCGCTTGCGTAGCCCCACACACCTGGGGGCTGCAGGCTTTACTGCTGCCTTCAGCCTCAAAACCACCCTTTCCCACTTCGCCCAGTGCCAGGCACGAAAATGGCCATATGTCTGGAGACTGGTCCCTTTCCCAAAGAGCCAGCAGGGAAAATTATGCCTTGTTCTAAAGCTCTTTGGGAACCGCTTCCGTGGCCCCACAGACGTGGGGGCTGCAGGCTTTCCTGCTGCCTTCAGCCTCAAAACCACCCTTTCCCACACGGCGTCACGCCAGGCACAAAAATGGCCATATGTCTGGAGATTGGTCCCACGCCCAAAGAGCCAGCAGGGAAAACTATGCCTTGTTCTAAAGCTCTTTTGGAACCACTTGCGTAGCCCCACACACCTGGGGGCTGCAGGCTTTCCTGCTCTCTTCAGCCTCAAAGGCACCCTGTCCCACTTGGCGCTGCGCCAGGCCCAGAAACGACCATATGTCTGGAGACTGGTCCCACGCCCAAAGAGCCAGCAGGGAAAACGATGCCTTGTTCTAAAGCTCTTTGGGAACCGCTTGCGTAGCCCCACAGAGCTGGGGGCTGCAGGCTTTCCTGCTGCCTTCAGCCTCAAAACCACCCTTTCCCACTTGGCGCCACGCCAGGCCCAAAAATGGCCATATGTCTGGAGACTGGTCCCACGCCCAAAGAGCCAGCAGGGAAAACTATGCCTTGTTCTAAAGCTCTTTGGGAACCGCTTGCGTGGCCCCACAGACCTGGGGGGTGCAGGCTTTCCTGCTGCCTTCAGCCTCAAAACCACCCTTTCCCACTTGGCGCCGCGCCAGGCCCAAAATTGGCCATACGGCTGGAGATTGGTCCCACGCCCAAAGAGACAGCAGGGAAAACTATGCCTTGTTCTAAAGCTCTTTGGGAACCTCTTGCGTAGCCCCACACACCTGGGGGCTGCAGGCTTTCCTGCTGCCTTCAGCCTCGAAACCACCCTTTCCCACTTGGCGTCGCGCCAGGCACAAAAATGGCTATATTTCTGGAGACTGGTCCCACGCCCAAAGAGCCAGCAGGGAAAACTATGCCTTGTTCTAAAGCTCTTTGGGAACCTCTTGCGTAGCCCCGCACACCTGGGGGCTGCAGGCTTTCCTGCTGCCTTCAGCCTCAAAACCACCCTTTCCCACTTGGCTTCGCTTCAGGCACAAAAATGGCCATATGTCTGGAGACTGGTCCCACGCCCAAAGAGCCAGCAGGGAAAACTATGCCTTGTTCTAAAGCTCTTTGGGAACCGCTTGCGTAGCCCCACACAGCTGGGGGCTGCAGGCTTTCCTACTGCCTTCAGCCTCAAAACCACCCTTTCCCACTTGGCATCGCGCCAGGCACAAAAATGGCCATATGTCTGGAGATTGGTCCCACGCCCAAAGAGCCAGCAGGGAAAACTATGCCTTGTTCTAAAGCTCTTTGGGAACCGCTTGCGTAGCCCCACAGACCTGGGGGCTGCAGGCTTTCCTGCTCTCTTCAGCCTCAGAGGCACCCTTTCCCACTTGGTGCCGCGCCAGGCCCAAAAATGGCCATATGTCTGGAGATTGGTCCCACGCCCAAAGAGCCAGCAGGGAAAACTATGCCTTGTTCTAAAGCTCTTTGGGAACCTCTTGCGTAGCCCCACAGAGCTGGGGGCTGCAGGCTTTCCTGCTGCCTTCAGCCTCAAAACCACCCTTTCCCACTTGGCCCCGCGCCAGGCCAAAAAATGGCCATATGTCTGGAGATTGGTCCCACGCCCAAAGAGCCAGCAGGGAAAACTATGCCTTGTTCTAAAGCTCTTTGGGAACCGCTTGCGTAGCCCCACAGACCTGGGGGCTGCAGGCTTTCCTGCTCTCTTCAGCCTCAGAGGCACCCTTTCCCACTTGGTGCCGCGCCAGGCCCAAAAATGGCCATATGTCTGGAGATTGGTCCCACGCCCAAAGAGCCAGCAGGGAAAACTATGCCTTGTTCTAAAGCTCTTTGGGAACCTCTTGCGTAGCCCCACAGACCTGGGGGCTGCAGGCTTTCCTGCTGCCTTCAGCCTCAAAACCACCCTTTCCCACTTGGCCCCGCGCCAGGCCAAAAAATGGCCATATGTCTGGAGATTGGTCCCACGCCCAAAGAGCCAGCAGGGAAAACTATGCCTTGTTCTAAAGCTCTTTGGGAACCGCTTGCGTAGCCCCACAGACCTGGGGGCTGCAGGCTTTCCTGCTGCCTTCAGCCTCAAAACCACCCTTTCCCACTTGGCGCCGCGCCAGGCACAAAAATGGCCATATGTCTGGAGATTGGTCCCACGCACAAAGAGCCAGCAGGGAATTTTATGCCTTGTTCTAAAGCTCTTTGGGAACCGCTTGCGTAGCCCCACAGACCTGGGGGCTGCAGGCTTTCCTGCTGCCTTCAGCCTCAAAACCACCCTTTCCCACTTGGCGCCGTGCCAGGCCCAGAAACGACCATATGTCTGGAGACTGGTCCCACGCCCAAAGAGCCAGCAGGGAAAACGATGCCTTATTCTAAAGCTCTTTGGGAATCGCTTGCGTGGCCCCACAGACCTGGGTGGTGCAGGCTTTCCTGCTGCCTTCAGCTTCAAAACCACCCTTTCCTACTTGGCGCCGCGCCAGGCAAAAAAATGGCCATATGTCTGGAGACTGGTCCCACGCCCAAAGAGCCAGCAGGGAAAACTATGCCTTGTTCTAAAGCTCTTTGGGAACCGCTTGCGTAGCCCCACAGAGCTGGGGGCTGCAGGCTTTCCTACTGCCTTCAGCCTCAAAACCACCCTTTCCCACTTGGCCCCGCGCCAGGCCCAAAAATGGCCATATGTCTGGAGATTGGTCCCACGCCCAAAGAGCCAGCAGGGAAAACTATGCCTTGTTCTAAAGCTCTTTGGGAACCGCTTGCGTAGCCCCACAGACCTGGGGGCTGCAGGCTTTCCTGCTGCCTTCAGCCTCAAAACCACCCTTTCCCACTTGGCGCCGCGCCAGGCACAAAAATGGCCATATGTCTGGAGATTGGTCCCACGCACAAAGAGCCAGCAGGGAATTTTATGCCTTGTTCTAAAGCTCTTTGGGAACCGCTTGCGTAGCCCCACAGACCTGGGGGCTGCAGGCTTTCCTGCTGCCTTCAGCCTCAAAACCACCCTTTCCCACTTGGCGCCGTGCCAGGCCCAGAAACGACCATATGTCTGGAGACTGGTCCCACGCCCAAAGAGCCAGCAGGGAAAACGATGCCTTATTCTAAAGCTCTTTGGGAATCGCTTGCGTGGCCCCACAGACCTGGGGGGTGCAGGCTTTCCTGCTGCCTTCAGCTTCAAAACCACCCTTTCCTACTTGGCGCCGCGCCAGGCACAAAAATGGCCATATGTCTGGAGACTGGTCCCACGCCCAAAGAGCCAGCAGGGAAAACTATGCCTTGTTCTAAAGCTCTTTGGGAACCGCTTGCGTAGCCCCACAGAGCTGGGGGCTGCAGGCTTTCCTACTGCCCTCAGCCTCAAAACCACCCTTTCCCACTTGGCCCCGCGCCAGGCCCAAAAATGGCCATATGTCTGGAGATTGGTCCCACGCCCAAAGAGCCAGCAGGGAAAACTATGCCTTGTTCTAAAGCTCTTTGGGAACCGCTTGCGTAGCCCCACAGACCTGGGGGCTGCAGGCTTTCCTGCTCTCTTCAGCCTCAGAGGCACCCTTTCCCACTTGGTGCCGCGCCAGGCCCAAAATTGGCCATATGTCTGGAGATTGGTCCCACGCCCAAAGAGCCAGCAGGGAAAACTATGCCTTGTTCTAAAGCTCTTTGGGAACCGCTTGCGTAGCCCAACAGACCTGGGGGCTGCAGGCTTTCCTGCTGCCTTCAGCCTCAAAACCACCCTTTCCCACTTGGCGTCGCGCCAGGCACAAAAATGGCTATATTTCTGGAGACTGGTCCCACGCCGAAAGAGCCAGCAGGGAAAACTATGCCTTGTTCTAAAGCTCTTTGGGAACCGCTTGCGTGGCCCCACACACCTGCGGGCTGCAGACTTTCCTGCTGCCTTCAGCCTCAAAACCACCCTTTCCCACTTGGCGTCGCGCCAGGCACAAAAATGGCCATATGTCTGCAGATTGGTCCCACGCCCAAAGAGCCAGCAGGGAAAACTATGCCTTGTTCTAAAGCTCTTTGGGAACCGCTTGCGTAGCCCCACAGACCTGGGGGCTGCAGGCTTTCCTGCTGCCTTCAGCCTCAAAACCACCCTTTCCCACTTGGCGCCGCGCCAGGCCCAAAAATGGCCATATGTCTGGAGACTGGTCCCACGCCCAAAGAGCGAGCAGGGAATTTTATGCCTTGTTCTAAAGCTCTTTGGGAACCGCTTGCGTAGCCCCACAGACCTTGGGGCTGCAAGCTCTCCTGCTGCCTTCAGCCTCAAAACCACCGTTTCCCACTTGGCGCCGCGCCAGGCACAAAAATGGCCATATGTCTGGAGACTGGTCCCACGCCCAAAGAGCCAGCAGGGAAAACTATGCCTTGTTCTAAAGCTCTTTGGGAACCTCTTGCGTATCCCCACACACCTGGGGGCTGCAGGCTTTCCTGCTGCCTTCAGCCTCAAAACCACCCTTTCCCACTTGGCGTCACGCCAGGCACAAAAATGGCCATATGTCTGGAGATTGGTCCCACGACCAAAGAGCCAGCAGGGAAAACTATGCCTTGTTCTAAAGCTCTTTGGGAACCGCTTGCGTAGCCCCACAGACCTGGGGGCTGCAGGCTTTCCTGCTGCCTTCAGCCTCAAAACCACCCTTTCCCACTTGGCGCCGCGCCAGGCACAAAAATGGCCATATGTCTGGAGATTGGTCCCACGCACAAAGAGCCAGCAGGGAATTTTATGCCTTGTTCTAAAGCTCTTTGGGAACCGCTTGCGTAGCCCCACACACCTGGGGGCTGCAGGCTTTCCTGCTGCCTTCAGCCTCAAAACCACCCTTTCCCACTTGGCGCCGTGCCAGGCCCAGAAACGGCCATACGTCTGGAGACTGGTCCCACGCCCAAAGAGCCAGCAGGGAAAACGATGCCTTGTTCTAAAGCTCTTTGGGAACCGCTTGCGTGGCCCCGCACACCTGGGGGCTGCAGGCTTTCCTGCTGCCTTCAGCCTCAAAACCACCCTTTCCCACTTGGCGCCGCGCCAGGCCCAAAAATGGCCATATGGCTGGAGACTGGTCCCTTTCCCAAAGAGCCAGCAGGGAAAACTATGCCTTGTTCTAAAGCTCTTTGGGAACCGCTTCCGTGGCCCCACAGACGTGGGGGCTGCAGGCTTTCCTGCTGCCTTCAGCCTCAAAACCACCCTTTCCCACTTGGCGCCGCGCCAGGCACAAAAATGGCCATATGTCTGGAGATTGGTTCCACGCCCAAAGAGCCAGCAGGGAAAACTATGCCTTGTTCTAAAGCTCTTTGGGAACCGCTTGCGTGGCCCTACAGACCTGGGGGGTGCAGGCTTTCCTGCTGCCTTCAGCCTCAAAACCACCCTTTCCCACTTGTCCCCGCGCCAGGCACAAAAATGGCCATTTGTCTGGAGACTGGTCCCACGCCCAAAGGGCCAGCAGGGAAAACTATGCCTTGTTCTAAAGCTCTTTGGGAACCGCTTGCGTAGCCCCACACACCTGGGGGCTGCAGGCTTTACTGCTGCCTTCAGCCTCAAAACCACCCTTTCCCACTTCGCCCCGTGCCAGGCACGAAAATGGCCATATGTCTGGAGACTGGTCCCTTTCCCAAAGAGCCAGCAGGGAAAACTATGCCTTGTTCTAAAGCTCTTTGGGAACCGCTTGCGTGGCCCCACAGACCTGGGGGCTGCAGGCTTTCCTGCTCTCTTCAGCCTCAGAGGCACCCTTTCCCACTTGGCGTCGCGCCAGGCACAAAAATGGCCATATGTCTGGAGATTGGTCCCACGCCCAAAGAGCCAGCAGGGAAAACTATGCCTTGTTCTAAAGCTCATTTGGAACCACTTGCGTAGCCCCACAGACCTGGGGGCTGCAGGCTTTCCTGCTCTCTTCAGCCTCAAAGGCACCCTGTCCCACTTGGCGCTGCGCCAGGCCCAGAAAAGGCCATATGTCTGGAGATTGGTCCCACGCCCAAAGAGCCAGCAGGGAAAACTATGCCTTGTTCTAAAGCTCTTTGGGAACCGCTTGCGTAGCCCCACACACCTGGGGGCTGCAGGCTTTCCTGCTGCCTTCAGCCTCAAAATCACCCTTTCCCACTTGGCGCCGCGCCAGGCACAAAAATGGCCATATTTCTGGAGATTGGTCCCACGCCCAAAGAGCCAGCAGGGAAAACTATGCCTTGTTCTAAAGCTCTTTGGGAACCGCTTGCGTAGCCCCACACACCTGGGGGCTGCAGGCTTTCCTGCTGCCTTCAGCCTCAAAACCACCCTTTCCCACTTGGCGCCACGCCAGGCCCAAAAATGGCCATATGGCTGGAGACTGGTCCCACGCCCAAAGAGCCAGCAGGGAAAACTATGCCTTGTTCTAAAGCTCTTTGGGAACCGCTTGCGTAGACCCACACACCTGGGGGCTGCAGGCTTTCCTGCTGCCTTCAGCCTCAAAACCACCCTTTCCCACATGGCGTCACGCCAGGCCCAAAAATGGCCATATGTCTGGAGACTGGTCCCACGCCCAAGAGCAAGCAGGGAAAACTATGCCTTGTTCTAAAGCTCTTTGGGAACCGCTTGCGTAGCCCCACACACCTGGGGGCTGCAGGCTTTCCTGCTGCCTTCAGCCTCAAAACCACCCTTTCCCACTTGGCGCCGCGCCAGGCACAAAAATGGCCATATGTCAGGAGACTGGTCCCTTTCTCAAATAGCCAGCAGGGAAGACTATGCCTTGTTCTAAAGCTCTTTGGGAACCGCTTGCATAGCCCCACACACCTGGGGGCTGCAGGCTTTCCTGCTGCCTTCAGCCTCAAAACCTACATTTCCCACGTGGCCCCGCGCCAGGCACAAAAACGGCCATATGTCTGGAAGTTGGTCCCACGCCGAAAGAGCCAGGAGGGAAAACTATGCCTTGTTCTAAAGCTCTTTGGGAACCGCTTGCGTGGCCCCACAGACCTGCGGGCTGCAGACTTTCCTGCTGCCTTCAGCCTCAGAACCACCCTTTCCCAATTGGCGTCACGCCAGGCACAAAAATGGCCATATGTCTGGAGATTGGTCCCACGCCCAAAGAGCCAGCAGGGAAAACTATGCCTTGTTCTAAAGCTCTTTGGGAACCGCTTGCGTCGCCCCACACACCTGGGGGCTGCAGGCTTTCCTGCTCTCTTCACCCTCAAAGGCACCCTGTCCCACTTGGCGCTGCGCCAGGCCCAGAAAAGGCCATATGTCTGGAGATTGGTCCCACGCCCAAAGAGCCAGCAGGGAAAACTATGCCTTGTTCTAAAGCTCTTTGGGAACCGCTTGCGTAGCCCCACACACCTGGGGGCTGCAGGCTTTCCTGCTGCCTTCAGCCTCAAAACCACCCTTTCCAACTTGGCGCCGCGCCAGACCCAAAAATGGCCATAGGTGTGGAGACTGGTCCTACGCCCAAGAGCCAGCAGGGAAAACTATGCCTTGTTGTAAAGCTCTTTGGGAACCGCTTGCGTAGCCCCACACACCTGGGGGCTTCAGGCTTTCCTGCTGCCTTCAGCCTCAAAACCACCGTTTCCCACTTGGCCCCGCGCCAGGCCCAAAAATGGCCATATGTCTGGAGACTGGTCCCACGCCCAAAGAGCCAGCAGGGAAAACTATGCCTTGTTCTAAAGCTCTTTGGGAACCGCTTGCGTAGCCCCACAGACCTGGGGGCTGCAGGCTTTCCTGCTCTCTTCAGCCTCAGAGGCACCCTTTCCCACTTGGTGCCGCGCCAGGCCCAAAATTGGCCATATGTCTGGAGATTGGTCCCACGCCCAAAGAGCCAGCAGGGAAAACTATGCCTTGTTCTAAAGCTCTTTGGGAACCGCTTGCGTAGCCCAACAGACCTGGGGGCTGCAGGCTTTCCTGCTGCCTTCAGCCTCAAAACCACCCTTTCCCACTTGGCGTCGCGCCAGGCACAAAAATGGCTATATTTCTGGAGACTGGTCCCACGCCGAAAGAGCCAGCAGGGAAAACTATGCCTTGTTCTAAAGCTCTTTGGGAACCGCTTGCGTGGCCCCACACACCTGCGGGCTGCAGACTTTCCTGCTGCCTTCAGCCTCAAAACCACCCTTTCCCACTTGGCGTCGCGCCAGGCACAAAAATGGCCATATGTCTGGAGATTGGTCCCACGCCCAAAGAGCCAGCAGGGAAAACTATGCCTTGTTCTAAAGCTCTTTGGGAACCGCTTGCGTAGCCCCACAGACCTGGGGGCTGCAGGCTTTCCTGCTGCCTTCAGCCTCAAAACCACCCTTTCCCACTTGGCGCCGCGCCAGGCCCAAAAATGGCCATATGTCTGGAGACTGGTCCCACGCCCAAAGAGCGAGCAGGGAATTTTATGCCTTGTTCTAAAGCTCTTTGGGAACCGCTTGCGTAGCCCCACAGACCTTGGGGCTGCAAGCTCTCCTGCTGCCTTCAGCCTCAAAACCACCGTTTCCCACTTGGCGCCGCGCCAGGCACAAAAATGGCCATATGTCTGGAGACTGGTCCCACGCCCAAAGAGCCAGCAGGGAAAACTATGCCTTGTTCTAAAGCTCTTTGGGAACCTCTTGCGTATCCCCACACACCTGGGGGCTGCAGGCTTTCCTGCTGCCTTCAGCCTCAAAACCACCCTTTCCCACTTGGCGTCACGCCAGGCACAAAAATGGCCATATGTCTGGAGATTGGTCCCACGACCAAAGAGCCAGCAGGGAAAACTATGCCTTGTTCTAAAGCTCTTTGGGAACCGCTTGCGTAGCCCCACAGACCTGGGGGCTGCAGGCTTTCCTGCTGCCTTCAGCCTCAAAACCACCCTTTCCCACTTGGCGCCGCGCCAGGCACAAAAATGGCCATATGTCTGGAGATTGGTCCCACGCACAAAGAGCCAGCAGGGAATTTTATGCCTTGTTCTAAAGCTCTTTGGGAACCGCTTGCGTAGCCCCACACACCTGGGGGCTGCAGGCTTTCCTGCTGCCTTCAGCCTCAAAACCACCCTTTCCCACTTGGCGCCGTGCCAGGCCCAGAAACGGCCATACGTCTGGAGACTGGTCCCACGCCCAAAGAGCCAGCAGGGAAAACGATGCCTTGTTCTAAAGCTCTTTGGGAACCGCTTGCGTGGCCCCGCACACCTGGGGGCTGCAGGCTTTCCTGCTGCCTTCAGCCTCAAAACCACCCTTTCCCACTTGGCGCCGCGCCAGGCCCAAAAATGGCCATATGGCTGGAGACTGGTCCCTTTCCCAAAGAGCCAGCAGGGAAAACTATGCCTTGTTCTAAAGCTCTTTGGGAACCGCTTCCGTGGCCCCACAGACGTGGGGGCTGCAGGCTTTCCTGCTGCCTTCAGCCTCAAAACCACCCTTTCCCACTTGGCGCCGCGCCAGGCACAAAAATGGCCATATGTCTGGAGATTGGTTCCACGCCCAAAGAGCCAGCAGGGAAAACTATGCCTTGTTCTAAAGCTCTTTGGGAACCGCTTGCGTGGCCCTACAGACCTGGGGGGTGCAGGCTTTCCTGCTGCCTTCAGCCTCAAAACCACCCTTTCCCACTTGTCCCCGCGCCAGGCACAAAAATGGCCATTTGTCTGGAGACTGGTCCCACGCCCAAAGGGCCAGCAGGGAAAACTATGCCTTGTTCTAAAGCTCTTTGGGAACCGCTTGCGTGGCCCCACAGACCTGGGGGCTGCAGGCTTTCCTGCTCTCTTCAGCCTCAGAGGCACCCTTTCCCACTTGGCGTCGCGCCAGGCACAAAAATGGCCATATGTCTGGAGATTGGTCCCACGCCCAAAGAGCCAGCAGGGAAAACTATGCCTTGTTCTAAAGCTCATTTGGAACCACTTGCGTAGCCCCACAGACCTGGGGGCTGCAGGCTTTCCTGCTCTCTTCAGCCTCAAAGGCACCCTGTCCCACTTGGCGCTGCGCCAGGCCCAGAAAAGGCCATATGTCTGGAGATTGGTCCCACGCCCAAAGAGCCAGCAGGGAAAACTATGCCTTGTTCTAAAGCTCTTTGGGAACCGCTTGCGTAGCCCCACACACCTGGGGGCTGCAGGCTTTCCTGCTGCCTTCAGCCTCAAAACCACCCTTTCCCACTTGGCGCCGCGCCAGGCCCAAAAATGGCCATATGTGTGGAGACTGGTCCCACGCCCAAGAGCCAGCAGGGAAAACTATGCCTTGTTCTAAAGCTCTTTGGGAACCGCTTGCGTAGCCCCACACACCTGGGGGCTGCAGGCTTTCCTGCTGCCTTCAGCCTCAAAATCACCCTTTCCCACTTGGCGCCGCGCCAGGCCCAAAAATGGCCATATTTCTGGAGATTGGTCCCACGCCCAAAGAGCCAGCAGGGAAAACTATGCCTTGTTCTAAAGCTCTTTGGGAACCGCTTGCGTAGCCCCACACACCTGGGGGCTGCAGGCTTTCCTGCTGCCTTCAGCCTCAAAACCACCCTTTCCCACTTGGCGCCGCGCCAGGCCCAAAAATGGCCATATGGCTGGAGACTGGTCCCACGCCCAAAGAGCCAGCAGGGAAAACTATGCCTTGTTCTAAAGCTCTTTGGGAACCGCTTGCGTAGACCCACACACCTGGGGGCTGCAGGCTTTCCTGCTGCCTTCAGCCTCAAAACCACCCTTTCCCACATGGCGTCACGCCAGGCCCAAAAATGGCCATATGTCTGGAGACTGGTCCCACGCCCAAGAGCAAGCAGGGAAAACTATGCCTTGTTCTAAAGCTCTTTGGGAACCGCTTGCGTAGCCCCACACACCTGGGGGCTGCAGGCTTTCCTGCTGCCTTCAGCCTCAAAACCACCCTTTCCCACTTGGCGCCGCGCCAGGCACAAAAATGGCCATATGTCAGGAGACTGGTCCCTTTCTCAAATAGCCAGCAGGGAAGACTATGCCTTGTTCTAAAGCTCTTTGGGAACCGCTTGCATAGCCCCACACACCTGGGGGCTGCAGGCTTTCCTGCTGCCTTCAGCCTCAAAACCTACATTTCCCACGTGGCCCCGCGCCAGGCACAAAAACGGCCATATGTCTGGAAGTTGGTCCCACGCCGAAAGAGCCAGGAGGGAAAACTATGCCTTGTTCTAAAGCTCTTTGGGAACCGCTTGCGTGGCCCCACAGACCTGCGGGCTGCAGACTTTCCTGCTGCCTTCAGCCTCAAAACCACCCTTTCCCAATTGGCGTCACGCCAGGCACAAAAATGGCCATATGTCTGGAGATTGGTCCCACGCCCAAAGAGCCAGCAGGGAAAACTATGCCTTGTTCTAAAGCTCTTTGGGAACCGCTTGCGTAGCCCCACACACCTGGGGGCTGCAGGCTTTCCTGCTCTCTTCACCCTCAAAGGCACCCTGTCCCACTTGGCGCCGCGCCAGGCCCAGAAAAGGCCATATGTCTGGAGATTGGTCCCACGCCCAAAGAGCCAGCAGGGAAAACTATGCCTTGTTCTAAAGCTCTTTGGGAACGGCTTGCGTAGCCCCACACACCTGGGGGCTGCAGGCTTTCCTGCTGCCTTCAGCCTCAAAACCACCCTTTCCAACTTGGCGCCGCGCCAGACCCAAAAATGGCCATAGGTGTGGAGACTGGTCCTACGCCCAAGAGCCAGCAGGGAAAACTATGCCTTGTTGTAAAGCTCTTTGGGAACCGCTTGCGTAGCCCCACACACCTGGGGGCTTCAGGCTTTCCTGCTGCCTTCAGCCTCAAAACCACCGTTTCCCACTTGGCCCCGCGCCAGGCCCAAAAATGGCCATATGTCTGGAGACTGGTCCCACGCCCAAAGAGCCAGCAGGGAAAACTATGCCTTGTTCTAAAGCTCTTTGGGAACCGCTTGCGTCGCCCCACACACCTGGGGGCTGCAGGCTTTCCTGCTCTCTTCACCCTCAAAGGCACCCTGTCCCACTTGGCGCTGCGCCAGGCCCAGAAAAGGCCATATGTCTGGAGATTGGTCCCACGCCCAAAGAGCCAGCAGGGAAAACTATGCCTTGTTCTAAAGCTCTTTGGGAACTGCTTGCGTAGCCCCACAGACCTGGGGGCTGCAGGCTTTCCTGCTGCCTTCAGCCTCAAAACCACCCTTTCCCACTTGGCGCCGCGCCAGGCACAAAAATGGCCATATGTCAGGAGACTGGTCCCTTTCTCAAAGAGCCAGCAGGGAAGACTATGCCTTGTTCTAAAGCTCTTTGGGAACCGCTTGCGTAGCCCCACACACCTGGGGACTGCAGACTTTCCTGCTGCCTTCAGCCTCAAAACCACCCTTTCCCACTTGGCGTCACGCCAGGCACAAAAATGGCCATATGTCTGGAGATTGGTCCCACGCCGAAAGAGCCAGCAGGGAAAACTATGCCTTGTACTAAAGCTCTTTGGGAACCGCTTGCGTAGCCCCACACACCTGGGGGCTGCAGCCTTTCCTGCTGCCTTCAGCCTCAAAACCACCCTTTCCCACTTGGCGCCGCGCCAGGCACAAAAATGGCCATATGGCTGGAGATTGGTCCCACGCCCAAAGAGACAGCAGGGAAAACTATGCCTTGTTCTAAAGCTCTTTGCGAACCGCTTGCGTAGCCCCACACACCTGGGGGCTGCAGGCTTTCCTGCTGCCTTCAGCCTCAAAACCACCCTTTCCCACATGGCGTCACGCCAGGCACAAAAACGGCCATATGTCTGGAAGTTGGTCCCACGCCGAAAGAGCCAGCAGGGAAAACTATGCCTTGTTCTAAAGCTCTTTGGGAACCGCTTGCGTGGCCCCACAGACCTGCGGGCTGCAGACTATCCTGCTGCCTTCAGCCTCAAAACCACCCTTTCCCAATTGGCGTCACGCCAGGCACAAAAATGGCCATATGTCTGGAGATTGCTCCCACGCCCAAAGAGCCAGCAGGGAAAACTATGCCTTGTTCTAAAGCTCTTTGGGAACCGCTTGCGTCGCCCCACACACCTGGGGGCTGCAGGCTTTCCTGCTCTCTTCACCCTCAAAGGCACCCTGTCCCACTTGGCGCTGCGCCAGGCCCAGAAAAGGCCATATGTCTGGAGATTGGTCCCACGCCCAAAGAGCCAGCAGGGAAAACTATGCCTTGTTGTAAAGCTCTTTGGGAACCGCTTGCGTAGCCCCACACACCTGGGGGCTGCAGGCTTTCCTGCTGCCTTCAGCCTCAAAACCACCCTTTCCAACTTGGCCCCGCGCCAGACGCAAAAATGGCCATATGTGTGGAGACTGGTCCTACGCCCAAGAGCCAGCAGGGAAAACTATGCCTTGTTGTAAAGCTCTTTGGGAACCGCTTGCGTAGCCCCACACACCTGGGGGCTTCAGGCTTTCCTGCTGCCTTCAGCCTCAAAACCACCCTTTCCCACTTGGCCCCGCGCCAGGCCCAAAAATGGCCATATGTCTGGAGACTGGTCCCACGCCCAAAGAGCCAGCAGGGAAAACTATGCCTTGTTCTAAAGCTCTTTGGGAACCGCTTGCGTAGCCCCACACACCTGGGGGCTGCAGGCTTTCCTGCTGCCTTCAGCCTCAAAACCACCCTTTCCCACTTGGCGCCGCGCCAGGCACAAAAATGGCCATATGTCAGGAGACTGGTCCCTTTCTCAAAGAGCCAGCAGGGAAGACTATGCCTTGTTCTAAAGCTCTTTGGGAACCACTTGCATAGCCCCACACACCTGGGGGCTGCAGGCTTTCCTGCTGCCTTCAGCCTCAAAACCACCCTTTCCCACGTGGCCCCGCGCCAGGCACAAAAATGGCCATATGTCTGGAGACTGGTCCCACGCTCAAAGAGCCAGCAGGGAAAACTATGCCTTGTTCTAAAGCTCTTTGGGAACCGCTTGCGTAGCCCCACACACCTGGGGACTGCAGACTTTCCTGCTGCCTTCAGCCTCAAAACCACCCTTTCCCACTTGGCGTCACGCCAGGCACAAAAATGGCCATATGTCTGGAGATTGGTCCCACGCCGAAAGAGCCAGCAGGGAAAACTATGCCTTGTACTAAAGCTCTTTGGGAACCGCTTGCGTAGCCCCACACACCTGGGGGCTGCAGGCTTTCCTGCTGCCTTCAGCCTCAAAACCACCCTTTCCCACTTGGCGCCGCGCCAGGCACAAAAATGGCCATATGGCTGGAGATTGGTCCCACGCCCAAAGAGACAGCAGGGAAAACTATGCCTTGTTCTAAAGCTCTTTGGGAACGGCTTGCGTGGCCCCACACACCTGGGGGCTGCAGGCTTTCCTGCTGCCTTCAGCCTCAAAACCACCCTTTCCCACTTGGCGTCGCGCCAGGCACAAAAATGGCCATATGTCTGGAGACTGGTCCCACGCCCAAAGAGCCAGCAGGGAAAACTATGCCTTTTTCTAAAGCTCTTTGGGAACCGCTTGCGTAGCCCCACACACCTGGGGGCTGCAGGCTTTCCTGCTCTCTTCAGCCTCAGAGGCACCCTTTCCCACTTGGTGCCGCGCCAGGCCCAAAAATGGCCATCTGTCTGGAGATGGGTCCCACGCCCAAAGAGCCAGCAGGGAAAATTATGCCTTGTTCTAAAGCTCTTTGGGAACGGCTTGCGTAGCCCCACAGACCTTGGGGCTGCAAGCTCTCCTGCTGCCTTCAGCCTCAAAACCACCCTTTCCCACTTGGCCCCGCGCCAGGCCCAAAAATGGCCATATGTCTGGAGATTGGTCCCACACCCAAAGAGCCAGCAGGGAAAACTATGCCTTGTTCTAAAGCTCTTTGGGAACCTCTTGCGTAGCCCCACACACCTGGGGGCTGCAGGCTTTCCTGCTGCCTTCAGCCTCAAAACCACCCTTTCCCACTTGGCGCCGTGCCAGGCCCAAAAATGGCCATATGTCTGGAGACTGGTCCGTTTCCCAAAGAGCCAGCAGGGAAAACTATGCCTTGTTGTAAAGCTCTTTGGGAACCGCTTGCGTAGCCCCACACACCTGGGGGCTGCAGGCTTTCCTGCTGCCTTCAGCCTCAAAACCACCCTTTCCCACTTGGCGCCGCGCCAGGCCCAAAAATGGCCATATGTCTGGAGAGTGGTCCCTTTCCCAAAGAGCCAGCAGGGAAAACTATGCCTTGTTCTAAAGCTCTTTGGGAACCACTTGCGTAGCCCCACAGACCTGGGGGCTGCAGGCTTTCCTACTGCCTTCAGCCTCAAAACCACCCTTTCCCACTTGGCATCGCGCAAGGCACAATAATGGCCATATGTTTGGAGATTGGTCCCACGCCCAAAGAGCCAGCAGGGAAAACTATGCCTTGTTCTAAAGCTCTTTGGGAACCGCTTGCGTAGCCCCACAGACCTGGGGGCTGCAGGCTTTCCT
The DNA here is from genome assembly GCF_963924245.1 of Chroicocephalus ridibundus. NCBI lineage: Eukaryota > Metazoa > Chordata > Aves > Charadriiformes > Laridae > Chroicocephalus > Chroicocephalus ridibundus. Next base: position 45,853,776 of record NC_086290.1, read on the forward strand.
GCTCTCTTCAGCCTCAGAGGCACCCTTTCCCACTTGGCGTCGCGCCAGGCACAAAAATGGCTATATTTCTGGAGACTGGTCCCACGCCGAAAGAGCCAGCAGGGAAAACTATGCCTTGTTCTAAAGTTCTTTGGGAACCGCTTGCGTAGCCCCACAGACCTGCGGGCTGCAGACTTTCCTGCTGCCTTCAGCCTCAAAACCACCCTTTCCCACTTGGCCGCGCGCCAGGCACAAAAATGGCCATATGTCTGGAGATTGGTCCCACGCCCAAAGAGCCAGCAGGGAAAACTATGCCTTGTTCTAAAGCTCTTTGGGAACCGCTTGCGTAGCCCCACAGACCTGGGGGCTGCAGGCTTTCCTGCTGCCTTCAGCCTCAAAACCACCCTTTCCCACTTGGCGCCGCGCCAGGCCCAAAAATGGCCATATGGCTGGAGACTGGACCCACGCCGAAAGAGCAAGCAGGGAAAACTATGCCTTGTTCTAAAGCTCTTTAGGAACCGCTTGCGTGGCCCCACACACCTGGGGGCTGCAGGCTTTCCTGCTCTCTTCAGCCTCAGAGGCACCCTTTCCCACTTGGTGCCGCGCCAGGCCCAAAAATGGCCATATGTCTGGAGATTGGTCCCACGCCCAAAGAGCCAGCAGGGAAAACTATGCCTTGTTCTAAAGCTCTTTGGGAACGGCTTGCGTAGCCCCGCAGACCTTGGGGCTGCAAGCTCTCCTGCTGCCTTCAGCCTCAAAACCACCCTTTCCCACTTGGCGCCGCGCCAGGCCCAAAAATGGCCATATCTCTGGATACTGGTCCCACGCCCAAAGAGCCAGCAGGGAAAACTATGCCTTGTTCTAAAGCTCTTTGGGAACCGCTTGCGTAGCCCCACACACCTGGGGGCTGCAGGCTTTCCTGCTGCCTTCAGCCTCAAAACCACCCTTTCCCACTTGGCGTCGCGCCAGGCACAAAAATGGCTATATTTCTGGAGACTGGTCCCACGCCGAAAGAGCCAGCAGGGAAAACTATGCCTTGTTCTAAAGCTCTTTGGGAACCGCTTGCGTAGCCCCACACACCTGGGGGCTGCAGGCTTTCCTGCTGCCTTCAGCCTCAAAACCACCCTTTCCCACTTGGCGCCGCGCCAGGCCCAAAAATGGCCATATGTCTGGAGACTGGTCCCACGCCCAAAGAGCCAGCAGGGAAAACTATGCCTTGTTCTAAAGCTCTTTGGGAATCGTTTGCGAAGCCCCAGAGACCTGGGGGCTGCAGGCTTTCCTGCTGCCTTCAGCCTCAAAACCACCCTTTCCCACTTGGCGTCGCGCAAGGCCCAGAAACGGCCATATGTCTGGAGATTGGTCCCACACCCAAAGATCCAGCAGGGAAAATTATGCCTTGTTCTAAAGCTCTTTGGGAACCTCTTGCGTAGCCCCACACACCTGGGGGCTGCAGGCTTTCCTGCTGCCTTCAGCCTCAAAACCACCCTTTCCCACTTGGCGCCGTGCCAGGCCCAAAAATGGCCATATGTCTGGAGACTGGTCCCTTTCCCAAAGAGCCAGCAGGGAAAACTATGCCTTGTTCTAAAGCTCTTTGGGAACCGCTTGCGTAGACCCACACACCTGGGGGCTGCAGGCTTTCCTGCTGACTTCAGCCACAAAACCACCCTTTCCCACTTGGCGCCGCGCCAGGCCCAAAAATGGCCATATGTCTGGAGAGTGGTCCCTTTTCCAAAGAGCCAGCAGGGAAAACTATGCCTTGTTCTAAAGCTCTTTGGGAACCGCTTGCGTAGCCCCACACACCTGGGGGCTGCAGGCTTTCCTGCTGCCTTCAGCCTCAAAACCACCCTTTCCCACTTGGCTTCGCTTCAGGCACAAAAATGGCCATATGTCTGGAGACTGGTCCCACGCCCAAAGAGCCAGCAGGGAAAACTATGCCTTGTTCTAAAGCTCTTTGGGAACCGCTTGCGTAGCCCCACAGAGCTGGGGGCTGCAGGCTTTCCTACTGCCTTCAGCCTCAAAACCACCCTTTCCCACTTGGCATCGCGCCAGGCACAAAAATGGCCATATGTCTGGAGATTGGTCCCACGCCCAAAGAGCCAGCAGGGAAAACTATGCCTTGTTCTAAAGCTCTTTGGGAACCGCTTGCGTAGCCCCACAGACCTGGGGGCTGCAGGCTTTCCTGCTCTCTTCAGCCTCAGAGGCACCCTTTCCCACTTGGCGCCGCACCAGGCCCAAAAATGGCCATATGTCTGGAGATTGGTCCCACGCCCAAAGAGCCAGCAGGGAAAACTATGCCTTGTTCTAAAGCTCTTTGGGAACCGCTTGCGTAGCCCCACAGAGCTGGGGGCTGCAGGCTTTCCTGCTGCCTTCAGCCTCAAAACCACCCTTTCCCACTTGGCGTCGCGCCAGGCACAAAAATGGCCATATGGCTGGAGATTGGTCCCACGCCCAAAGAGCCAGCAGGGAAAACTATGCCTTGTTCTAAAGCTCTTTGGGAACCGCTTGCGTAGCCCCACACACCTGGGGGCTGCAGGCTTTCCTGCTGCCTTCAGCCTCAAAACCACCCTTTCCCACTTGGCGCCGCGCCAGGCCCAAAAATGGCCATATGTCTGGAGACTGGTCCCACGCCCAAAGAGCCAGCAGGGAAAACTATGCCTTGTTCTAAAGCTCTTTGGGAACCGCTTGCGTAGCCCCACACACCTGGGGGCTGCAAGCTCTCCTGCTGCCTTCAGCCTCAAAACCACCCTTTCCCACTTGGCGCCGCGCCAGGCACAAAAATGGCCATATGGCTGGAGATTGGTCCCACGCCCAAAGAGCCAGCAGGGAAAACTATGCCTTGTTCTAAAGCTCTTTGGGAACCGCTTGCGTAGCCCCACAGACCTGGGGGCTGCAGGCTTTCCTGCTGCCTTCAGCCTCAAAACCACCCTTTCCCACTTGGCGCCGCGCCAGGCCCAGAAACGGCCATATGTCTGGAGATTGGTCCCACACCCAAAGAGCCAGCAGGGAAAACTATGCCTTGTTCTAAAGCTCTTTGGGAACCTCTTGCGTAGCCCCACACACCTGGGGGCTGCAGGCTTTCCTGCTGCCTTCAGCCTCAAAACCACCCTTTCCCACTTGGCGCCGTGCCAGGCCCAGAAATGGCCATATGGCTGGAGACTGGTCCCTTTCCCCAAGAGCCAGCAGGGAAAACTATGCCTTGTTCTAAAGCTCTTTGGGAACCGCTTGCCTAGACCCACACACCTGGGGGCTGCAGGCTTTCCTGCTGCCTTCAGCCTCAAAACCACCCTTTCCCACTTGGCGCCGCGCCAGGCCCAAAAATGGCCATATGTCTGGAGAGTGGTCCCACGCCCAAAGAGCCAGCAGGGAAAACTATGCCTTCTTCTAAAGCTCTTTGGGAACCTCTTGCGTAGCCCCACACACCTGGGGGCTGCAGGCTTTCCTGCTGCCTTCAGCCTCAAAACCACCCTTTCCCACTTGGCTTCGCTTCAGTCACAAAAATGGCCATATGTCTGGAGACTGGTCCCACGCCCAAAGAGCCAGCAGGGAAAACTATGCCTTGTTCTAAAGCTCTTTAGGAACCGCTTGCGTAGCCCCACAGAGCTGGGGGCTGCAGGCTTTCCTACTGCCTTCAGCCTCAAAACCACCCTTTCCCACTTGGCATCGCGCCAGGCACAAAAATGGCCATATGTCTGGAGATTGGTCCCACGCCCAAAGAGCCAGCAGGGAAAACTATGCCTTGTTCTAAAGCTCTTTGGGAACCGCTTGCGTAGCCCCACAGACCTGGGGGCTGCAGGCTTTCCTGCTCTCTTCAGCCTCAGAGGCACCCTTTCCCACTTGGTGCCGCACCAGGCCCAAAAATGGCCATATGTCTGGAGATTGGTCCCACGCCCAAAGAGCCAGCAGGGAAAACTATGCCTTGTTCTAAAGCTCTTTGGGAACGGCTTGCGTAGCCCAACAGACCTGGGGGCTGCAGGCTTTCCTGCTGCCTTCAGCCTCAAAACCACCCTTTCCCACTTGGCGTCGCGCCAGGCACAAAAATGGCTATATTTCTGGAGACTGGTCCCACGCCGAAAAAGCCAGCAGGGAAAACTATGCCTTGTTCTAAAGCTCTTTGGGAACCGCTTGCGTGGCCCCACACACCTGCGGGCTGCAGACTTTCCTGCTGCCTTCAGCCTCAAAACCACCCTTTCCCACTTGGCGTCGCGCCAGGCACAAAAATGGCCATATGTCTGGAGATTGGTCCCACGCCCAAAGAGCCAGCAGGGAAAACTATGCCTTGTTCTAAAGCTCTTTGGGAACCGCTTGCGTAGCCCCACAGACCTGGGGGCTGCAGGCTTTCCTGCTGCCTTCAGCCTCAAAACCACCCTTTCCCACTTGGCGCCGCGCCAGGCCCAAAAATGGCCATATGTCTGGAGACTGGTCCCACGCCCAAAGAGCCAGCAGGGAAAACTATGCCTTGTTCTAAAGCTCTTTGGGAACGGCATGCGTAGCCCCACACACCTGCGGGCTGCAGGCTCTCCTGCTGCCTTCAGCCTCAAAACAACCCTTTCCCACTTGGCGCCGCGCCAGGCCCAAAAATGGCCATATGGCTGGAGACTGGACCCACGCCGAAAGAGCAAGCAGGGAAAACTATGCCTTGTTCTAAAGCTCTTTGGGAACCGCTTGCGTAGCCCCACAGCCCTTGGGGCTGCAGGCTTTCCTGCTGCCTTCAGCCTCAAAACCACCCTTTCCCACTTGGCTTCGCTCCAGGCACAAAAATGGCCATATGTCTCGAGATTGGTCCCACGCACAAAGATCGAGCAGGGAATTTTATACCTTGTTCTAAAGCTCTTTGGGAACCGCTTGCGTAGCCCCACAGACCTGGGGGCTGCAGGCTTTCCTGCTGCCTTCAGCCTCAAAACCACCCTTTCCCACTTGGCGCCGTGCCAGGCCCAGAAACGGCCATATGTCTGGAGACTGGTCCCACGCCCAAAGAGCCAGCAGGGAAAACTATGCCTTGTTCTAAAGCTCTTTGGGAACCTCTTGCGTAGCCCCACACACCTGGGGGCTGCAGGCTTTCCTGCTGCCTTCAGCCTCAAACCACCCTTTCCCACTTGGCGCCGCGCCAGGCCCAAAAATGGCCATATGTCTGGAGATTGGTTCCACGCCCAAAGAGCCAGCAGGGAAAATGATGCCTTATTCTAAAGCTCTTTGGGAACCGCTTGCGTGGCCCCACAGACCTGGGGGGTGCAGGCTTTCCTGCTGCCTTCAGCCTCAAAACCACCCTTTCCCACTTGGCGCCGCGCCAGGCCCAAAAATGGCCATATGTCTGGAGATTGGTCCCACGCCCAAAGAGCCAGCAGGGAAAACTATGCCTTGTTCTAAAGCTCTTTGGGAACCGCTTGCGTGGCGCCACACACCTGGGGGCTGCAGGCTTTCCTGCTGCCTTCAGCCTCAAAACCACCCTTTCCCACTTGGCGTCGCGCCAGGCACAAAAATGGCTATATTTCTGGAGACTGGTCCCTTTCCCAAAGAGCCAGCAGGGAAAACTATGCCTTGTTCTAAAGCTCTTTGGGAACCGCTTGCGTGGCCCCACAGACCTGCGGGCTGCAGACTTTCCTGCTGCCTTCAGCCTCAAAACCACCCTTTCCCACATGGCATCACGCCAGGCACAAAAATGGCCATATGTCTGGAGATTGGTCCCACGACCAAAGAGCCAGCAGGGAAAACTATGCCTTGTTCTAAAGCTCTTTGGGAACCGCTTGCGTAGCCCCACACACCTGGGGGCTGCAGGCTTTCCTCCTGCCTTCAGCCTGAAAACCACCCTTTCCGACATGGCGTCAAGCCAGGCACAAAAATGGCCATAAGTCTGGAGACTGATCCCACGCCCAAAGAGCCAGCAGGGAAAACTATGCCTTGTTCTAAAGCTCTTTGGGAACGGCTTGCATAGCCCCACACACCTGGGGGCTGCAAGCTTTCCTGCTCTCTTCAGCCTCAGAGGCACCCTTTCGCACTTGGTGCCGCGCCAGGCCCAAAAATGGCCATATGTCTGGAGATTGGTCCCACGCCCAAAGAGCCAGCAGGGAAAACTATGCCTTGTTCTAAAGCTCTTTGGGAACCGCTTGCGTAGCCCCACAGACCTTGGGGCTGCAAGCTCTCCTGCTGCCTTCAGTCTCAAAACCACCCTTTCCCACTTGGCGCCGCGCCAGGCCCAAAAATGGCCATATGTCTGGAGACTGGTCCCACGCCCAAAGAGCCAGCAGGGAAAACTATGCCTTGTTCTAAAGCTCTTTGGGAACGGCTTGCGTAGCCCCACAGACCTGGGGGCTGCAGGCTTTCCTGCTGCCTTCAGCCTCAAAATCACCCTTTCCCACTTGGCGCCGCGCCAGGCACAAAAATGGCCATATGTCTGGAGACTGGTCCCACGCCCAAAGAGCCAGCAGGGAAAACTATGCCTTGTTCTAAAGCTCTTTGGGAACCGCTTGCGTGGCCCCACAGACCTGGGGGCTGCAGGCTTTCCTGCTGCCTTCAGCCTCAAAACCACCCTTTCCCACTTGGCCCCGCGCCAGGCACAAAAATGGCCATATGGCTGGAGATTGGTCCCACGCCCAAAGAGACAGCAGGGAAAACTATGCCTTGTTCTAAAGCTCTTTGGGAAGGGCTTGCGTGGTCCCACACACCTGGGGGCTGCAGGCTTTCCTGCTGCCTTCAGCCTCAAAACCACCCTTTCCCATTTGGCGTCGCGCCAGGCACAAAAATGGCTATATTTCTGGAGACTGGTCCCACGTCGAAAGAGCCAGCAGGGAAAACTATGCCTTGTTCTAAAGCTCTTTGGGACCCGCCTGCGTGGGCCCACACACCTGCGGGCTGCAGGCTTTCCTGCTGCCTTCAGCCTCAAAACGACCCTTTCCCACTTGGCGCCGCGCCAGGCCCAGAAACGGCCATATGTCTGGAGATTGGTCCCACACCCAAAGAGCCAGCAGGGAAAACTATGCCTTGTTCTAAAGCTCTTTGGGAACCGCTTGCGTAGCCCCACACACCTGGGGGCTGCAGGCTTTCCTGCTGCCTTCAGCCTCAAAACCACCCTTTCCCACTTGGCGCCGTGCCAGGCCCAAAAATGGCCATATGTCTGGAGACTGGTCCCTTTCCCAAAGAGCCAGCAGGGAAAACTATGCCTTGTTCTAAAGCACTTTGGGAACCGCTTGCGTAGCCCCACACACCTGGGGGCTGCAGGCTTTCCTGCTGCCTTCAGCCTCAAAACCACCCTTTCCCACTTGGCGCCGCGCCAGGCACAAAAATGGCCATATGTCTGGAGACTGGTCCCTTTCCCAAAGAGCCAGCAGGGAAAACTATGCCTTGTTCTAAAGCTCTTTGGGAACCTCTTGCGTAGCCCCACACACCTGGGGGCTGCAGGCTTTCCTGCTGCCTTCAGCCTCAAAACCACCCTTTCCCACTTGGCGTCGCGCCAGGCACAAAAATGGCAATATGTCTGGAGACTGGTCCCACGCCCAAAGAGCCAGCAGGGAAAACTATGCCTTGTTCTAAAGCTCTTTGGGAACCGCTTGCGTGGCCCCACACACCTGCGGGCTGCAGACTTTCCTGCTGCCTTCAGCCTCAAAACCACCCTTTCCCACTTGGCGCCGCGCCAGGCACAAAAATGGCCATATGTCTGGAGATTGGTCCCACGCCCAAAGAGCCAGCAGGGAAAACTATGCCTTGTTCTAAAGCTCTTTGGGAACCGCTTGCGTAGCCCCACACACCTGCGGGCTGCAGACTTTCCTGCTGCCTTCAGCCTCAAACCACCCTTTCCCACTTGGCGCCGCGCCAGGCCCAAAAATGGCCATATGTCTGGAGACTGGTCCCACGCCCAAAGAGCCAGCAGGGAAAACTATGCCTTGTTCTAAAGCTCTTTGGGAACGGCTTGCGTAGCCCCACAGACCTTGGGGCTGCAAGCTCTCCTGCTGCCTTCAGCCTCAAAACCACCCTTTCCCACTTGGCGCCGCGCCAGGCCCAAAAATGGCCATATGGCTGGAGACTGGACCCACGCCGAAAGAGGAAGCAGGGAAAACTATGCCTTGTTCTAAAGCTCTTTGGGAACCGCTTGCGTAGCCCCACAGACCTTGGGGCTGCAAGCTCTCCTGCTGCCTTCAGCCTCAAAACCACCGTTTCCCACTTGGCGCCGCGCCAGGCACAAAAATGGCCATATGGCTGGAGACTGGTCCCACGCCCAAAGAGCCAGCAGGGAAAACTATGCCTTGTTCTAAAGCTCTTTGGGAACCTCTTGCGTAACCCCACACACCTGGGGGGTGCAGGCTTTCCTGCTGCCTTCAGCCTCAAAACCACCCTTTCCCACTTGGCTTTGCTCCAGGCACAAAAATGGCCATATGTCTGGAGATTGGTCCCACGCCGAAAGAGCCAGCAGGGAAAACTATGCCTTGTTCTAAAGCTCTTTGGGAACCGCTTGCGTAGCCCCACACACCTGGGGGCTGCAGGCTTTCCTGCTGCCTTCAGCCTCAAAACCACCCTTTCCCACTTGGCGCCGCGCCAGGCACAAAAATGGCCATATGTCTGGAGACTGGTCCCACGCACAAAGAGCCAGCAGGGAATTCTATGCCTTGTTCTAAAGCTCTTTGGGAACCGCTTGCGTAGCCCGACAGACCTGGGGGCTGCAGGCTTTCCTGCTGCCTTCAGCCTCAAAACCACCCTTTCCCACTTGGCGCCGTGCCAGGCCCAGAAACGGCCATATGTCTGGAGACTGGTCCCACGCCCAAAGAGCCAGCAGGGAAAACTATGCCTTGTTCTAAAGCTCTTTGGGAACCGCTTGCGTCGCCCAACACACCGGGGGGCTGCAGGCTTTCCTGCTGCCTTCAGCCTCAAAACCACCCTTTCCCACTTGGCACCGCGCCAGGCACAAAAATGGCCATATGTCTGGAGACTGATCCCTCGCCCAAAGAGCCAGCAGGGAAAACTATGCCTTGTTCTAAAGCTCTTTGGGAACTGCTTGTGTGGCCCCACAGACCTGGGGGCTGCAGGCTTTCCTGCTGCCTTCAGCCTCAAAACTACCCTTTCCCACTTGGCGCCGCGCCAGGCCCAAAAATGGCTATATTTCTGGAGACTGGTCCCACGCCGAAAGAGCCAGCAGGGAAAACTATGCCTTGTTGTAAAGCTCTTTGGGAACCGCTTGCGTGGCCCCACACACCTGCGGGCTGCAGACTTTCCTGCTGCCTTCAGCCTCAAAACCACCCTTTCCCACTTGGCGCCGCGCCAGGCACAAAAATGGCCATATGTCTGGAGACTGGTCCCACGCCCAAAGAGCCAGCAGGGAAAACTATGCCTTGTTCTAAAGCTCTTTGGGAACCTCTTGCGTAGCCCCACAGACCTGGGGGGTGCAGGCTTTCTTGCTGCCTTCAGCCTCAAAACCACCCTTTCCCACTTGGCTTAGCTCCAGGCACAAAAATGGCCATATGTCTGGAGACTGGTCCCACGCCCAAAGAGCCAGCAGGGAAAACTATGCCTTGTTCTAAAGCTCTTTGGGAACCTCTTGCGTAGCCCCACAGACCTGGGGGCTGCAGACTTTCCTGCTGCCTTCAGCCTCAAACCACCCTTTCCCACTTGGCGCCGCGCCAGGCCCAAAAATGGCCATTTGTCTGGAGACTGGTCCCACGCCCAAAGAGCCAGCAGGGAAAACTATGCCTTGTTCTAAAGCTCTTTGGGAACGGCTTGCGTAGCCCCACAGACCTTGGGGCTGCAAGCTCTCCTGCTGCCTTCAGCCTCAAAACCACCCTTTCCCACTTGGCGCCGCGCCAGGCACAAAAATGGCCATATGTCTGGAGATGGGTCCCACGCCCAAAGAGGAAGCAGGGAAAACTATGCCTTGTTCTAAAGCTCTTTGGGAACCGCTTGCGTAGCCCCACAGACCTTGGGGCTGCAAGCTCTCCTGCTGCCTTCAGCCTCAAAACCACCCTTTCCCACTTGGCTTCGCTTCAGGCACAAAAATGGCCATATGGCTGGAGACTGGTCCCACGCCCAAAGAGCCAGCAGGGAAAACTATGCCTTGTTCTAAAGCTCTTTGGGAACCTCTTGCGTAGCCCCACACACCTGGGGGCTGCAGGCTTTCCTGCTGCCTTCAGCCTCAAAACCACCCTTTCCCACTTGGCTTCGCTCCAGGCACAAAAATGGCCATATGTCTGGAGATTGGTCCCACGCCCAAAGAGCCAGCAGGGAAAACTATGCCTTGTTCTAAAGCTCTTTGGGAACCGCTTGCGTAGCCCCACACACCTGGGGGCTGCAGGCTTTCCTGCTGCCTTCAGCCTCAAAACCACCCTTTCCCACTTGGCGCCGCGCCAGGCCCAAAAATGGCCATATGTCTGGAGACTGGTCCCACGCACAAAGAGCCAGCAGGGAATTCTATGCCTTGTTCTAAAGCTCTTTGGGAACCGCTTGCGTAGCCCGACAGACCTGGGGGCTGCAGGCTTTCCTGCTGCCTTCAGCCTCAAAACCACCCTTTCCCACTTGGCGCCGTGCCAGGCCCAGAAACAGCCATATGTCTGGAGACTGGTCCCACGCCCAAAGAGCCAGCAGGGAAAACTGTGCCTTGTTCTAAAGCTCTTTGGGAACTGCTTGTGTGGCCCCACAGACCTGGGGGCTGCAGGCTTTCCTGCTGCCTTCAGCCTCAAAACCACCCTTTCCCACTTGGCTTCGCTCCAGGCACAAAAATGGCTATATTTCTGGAGACTGGTCCCACACCGAAAGAGCCAGCAGGGAAAACTATGCCTTGTTCTAAAGCTCTTTGGGAACCGCTTGCGTGGCCCCACACACCTGCGGGCTGCAGACTTTCCTGCTGCCTTCAGCCTCAAAACCACCCTTTCCCACTTGGCGCCGCGCCAGGCACAAAAATGGCCATATGTCTGGAGACTGGTCCCACGCCCAAAGAGCCAGCAGGGAAAACTATGCCTTGTTCTAAAGCTCTTTGGGAACCTCTTGCGTAGCCCCACAGACCTGGGGGGTGCAGGCTTTCCTGCTGCCTTCAGCCTCAAAACCACCCTTTCCCACTTGGCTTCGCTCCATGCCCAAAAATGGCCATATGTCTGGAGATTGGTCCCACGCCCAAAGAGCCAGCAGGGAAAACTATGCCTTGTTCTAAAGCTCTTTGGTAACCGCTTGCGAAGCCCACACACCTGGGGGCTGCAGGCTTTCCTGCTGCCTTCAGCCTCAAAACCACACTTTCCCACTTGGTGCCGCGCGAGGCCCAGAAACGGCCATATGGCTGGAGATTGGTCCCACGCCCAAAGAGCCAGCAGGGAAAACTATGCCTTGTTCTAAAGCTCTTTGGGAACCGCTTGCGTAGCCCCACAGAGCTGGGGGCTGCAGGCTTTCCTGCTGCCTTCAGCCTCAAAACCACCCTTTCCCACTTGGCTTAGCTCCAGGCACAAAAATGGCCATATGTCTGGAGACTGGTCCCACGCCCAAAGAGCCAGCAGGGAAAACTATGCCTTGTTCTAAAGCTCTTTGGGAACCGCTTGCGTGGCCCCACAGACCTGGGGGCTGCAGGCTTTCCTGCTGCCTTCAGCCTCAAAACAACCCTTTCCCACTTGGCGCCGCGCCAGGCCCAAAAATGGCTATATTTCTGGAGACTGGTCCCACGCCGAAAGAGCCAGCAGGGAAAACTATGCCTTGTTCTAAAGCTCTTTGGGAACCTCTTGCGTAGCCCCACAGACCTGGGGGCTGCAGGCTTTCCTGCTGCCTTCAGCCTCAAAACCACCCTTTCCCACTTGGCTTCGCTCCAGGCCCAAAAATGGCCATATGTCTGGAGATTGGTCCCACGCCCAAAGAGCCAGCAGGGAAAACTATGCCTTGTTCTAAAGCTCTTTGGGAACCGCTTGCGTAGCCCACACACCTGGGGGCTGCAGGCTTTCCTGCTGCCTTCAGCCTCAAAACCACCCTTTCCCACTTGGCGCCGCACCAGGCCCAAAAATGGCCATATGGCTAGTGATTGGTCCCACGCCCAAAGAACCAGCAGGGAAAACTATGCCTTGTTCTAAAGCTCTTTGGGAACCGCTTGCGTAGCCCCACACACCTGGGGGGTGCAGGCTTTCCTGCTGCCTTCAGCCTCAAAACCACACTTTCCCACTTGGCGTCGCGCCAGGCACAAAAATGGCTATATTTCTGGAGACTGGTCCCACGCCCAAAGAGCCAGCAGGGAAAACTATGCCTTGTTCTAAAGCTCTTTGGGAACCGCTTGCGTGGCCCCACAGACCTGCGGGCTGCAGACTTTCCTGCTGCCTTCAGCCTCAAAACCACCCTTTCCCACTTGGCGCCTCGCCAGGCACAAAAATGGCCATATGTCTGGAGACTGGTCCCACGCCCAAAGAGCCAGCAGGGAAAACTATGCCTTGTTCTAAAGCTCTTTGGGAACCGCTTGCGTAGCCCCACACACCTGGGGGGTGCAGGCTTTCCTGCTGCCTTCAGCCTCAAAACCACCCTTTCCCACTTGGCGCCGCGCCAGGCCCAAAAATGGCCATATGGCTGGAGACTGGTCCCACGCCCAAAGAGCCAGCAGGGAAAACTATGCCTTGTTCTAAAGCTCTTTGGGAACCGCTTGCGTAGCCCCACAGACCTTGGGGCTGCAAGCTCTCCTGCTGCCTTCAGCCTCAAAACCACCCTTTCCCACTTGGCGCCTCGCCAGGCACAAAAATGGCCATATGTCTGGAGACTGGTCCCACGCTCAAAGAGCCAGCAGGGAAAACTATGCCTTGTTCTAAAGCTCTTTGGGAACCTCTTGCGTAGCCCCACAGAGCTGGGGGCTGCAGGCTTTCCTGCTGCCTTCAGCCTCAAAACCACCCTTTCCCACTTGGCGCCGCGCCAGGCACAAAAATGGCCATATGTCTGGAGACTGGTCCCACGCCCAAAGAGCCAGCAGGGAAAACTATGCCTTGTTCTAAAGCTCTTTGGGAACCGCTTGCGTAGCCCCACAGACCTGGGGGCTGCAGGCTTTCCTGCTGCCTTCAGCCTCAAAACCACACTTTCCCACTTGGTGCCGCGCCAGGCCCAGAAACGGCCATATGGCTGGAGATTGGTCCCACGCCCAAAGAGCCAGCAGGGAAAACTATGCCTTGTTCTAAAGCTCTTTGGGAACCTCTTGCGTAGCCCCACAGACCTGGGGGCTGCAGGCTTTCCTGCTGCCTTCAGCCTCAAAACCACCCTTTCCCACTTGGCTTAGCTCCAGGCACAAAAATGGCCATATGTCTGGAGACTGGTCCCACGCCCAAAGAGCCAGCAGGGAAAACTATGCCTTGTTCTAAAGCTCTTTGGGAACCGCTTGCGTGGCCCCACACACCTGGGGGCTGCAGGCTTTCCTGCTGCCTTCAGCCTCAAAACCACCCTTTCCCACTTGGTGCCGCGCCAGGCCCAAAAATGGCTATATTTCTGGAGACTGGTCCCACGCCGAAAGAGCCAGCAGGGAAAACTATGCCTTGTTCTAAAGCTCTTTGGGAACCTCTTGCGTAGCCCCACAGACCTGGGGGCTGCAGGCTTTCCTGCTGCCTTCAGCCTCAAAACCACCCTTTCCCACTTGGCTTCGCTCCAGGCCAAAAAATGGCCATATGTCTGGAGATTGGTCCCACGCCCAAAGAGCCAGCAGGGAAAACTATGCCTTGTTCTAAAGCTCTTTGGGAACCGCTTGCGTAGCCCACACACCTGGGGTCTGCAGGCTTTCCTGCTGCCTTCAGCCTCAAAACCACCCTTTCCCACTTGGTGCCGCGCCAGGCCCAGAAACGGCCATATGGCTGGAGATTGGTCCCACGCTCAAAGAGTCAGCAGGGAAAACTATGCCTTGTTCTAAAGCTCTTTGGGAACCGCTTGCGTAGCCCCACACACCTGGGGGCTGCAGGCTTTCCTGCTGCCTTCAGCCTCAAAACCACCCTTTCCCACTTGGCGCCGCGCCAGGCACAAAAATGGCCATATGTCTGGAGACTGGTCCCACGCCCAAAGAGCCAGCAGGGAAAACTATGCCTTGTTCTAAAGCTCTTTGGGAACCGCTTGCGTGGCCCCACAGACCTGGGGGCTGCAGGCTTTCCTGCTGCCTTCAGCCTCAAAACCACCCTTTCCCACTTGGCGCCGCACCAGGCACAAAAATGGCCATATGTCTGGAGATTGGTCCCACGCCCAAAGAGCCAGCAGGGAAAACTATGCCTTGTTCTAAAGCTCTTTGGGAACCGCTTGCGTAGCCCCACAGACCTGGGGGGTGCAGGCTTTCCTGCTGCCTTCAGCCTCAAAACCACACTTTCCCACTTGGCGTCGCGCCAGGCACAAAAATGGCTATATTTCTGGAGACTGGTCCCACGCCCAAAGAGCCAGCAGGGAAAACTATGCCTTGTTCTAAAGCTCTTTGGGAACCGCTTGCGTGGCCCCACACACCTGCGGGCTGCAGACTTTCCTGCTGCCTTCAGCCTCAAAACCACCCTTTCCCACTTGGCGTCGTGCCAGGCACAAAAATGGCCATATGTCTGGAGATTGGTCCCACGCCCAAAGAGCCAGCAGGGAAAACTATGCCTTGTTCTAAAGCTCTTTGGGAACCTCTTGCGTAGCCCCACAGACCTGGGGGGTGCAGGCTTTCTTGCTGCCTTCAGCCTCAAAACCACCCTTTCCCACTTGGCTTAGCTCCAGGCACAAAAATGGCCATATGTCTGGAGACTGGTCCCACGCCCAAAGAGCCAGCAGGGAAAACTATGCCTTGTTCTAAAGCTCTTTGGGAACCTCTTGCGTAGCCCCACAGACCTGGGGGCTGCAGACTTTCCTGCTGCCTTCAGCCTCAAACCACCCTTTCCCACTTGGCGCCGCGCCAGGCCCAAAAATGGCCATTTGTCTGGAGACTGGTCCCACGCCCAAAGAGCCAGCAGGGAAAACTATGCCTTGTTCTAAAGCTCTTTGGGAACGGCTTGCGTAGCCCCACAGACCTTGGGGCTGCAAGCTCTCCTGCTGCCTTCAGCCTCAAAACCACCCTTTCCCACTTGGCGCCGCGCCAGGCACAAAAATGGCCATATGTCTGGAGACTGGACCCACGCCGAAAGAGGAAGCAGGGAAAACTATGCCTTGTTCTAAAGCTCTTTGGGAACCGCTTGCGTAGCCCCACAGACCTTGGGGCTGCAAGCTCTCCTGCTGCCTTCAGCCTCAAAACCACCCTTTCCCACTTGGCGCCGCGCCAGGCACAAAAATGGCCATATGGCTGGAGACTGGTCCCACGCCCAAAGAGCCAGCAGGGAAAACTATGCCTTGTTCTAAAGCTCTTTGGGAACCTCTTGCGTAGCCCCACACACCTGGGGGCTGCAGGCTTTCCTGCTGCCTTCAGCCTCAAAACCACCCTTTCCCACTTGGCTTCGCTCCAGGCACAAAAATGGCCATATGTCTGGAGATTGGTCCCACGCCCAAAGAGCCAGCAGGGAAAACTATGCCTTGTTCTAAAGCTCTTTGGGAACCGCTTGCGTAGCCCCACACACCTGGGGGCTGCAGGCTTTCCTGCTGCCTTCAGCCTCAAAACCACCCTTTCCCACTTGGCGCCGCGCCAGGCCCAAAAATGGCCATATGTCTGGAGACTGGTCCCACGCACAAAGAGCCAGCAGGGAATTCTAAGCCTTGTTCTAAAGCTCTTTGGGAACCGCTTGCGTAGCCCGACAGACCTGGGGGCTGCAGGCTTTCCTGCTGCCTTCAGCCTCAAAACCACCCTTTCCCACTTGGCGCCGTGCCAGGCCCAGAAACGGCCATATGTCTGGAGACTGGTCCCACGCCCAAAGAGCCAGCAGGGAAAACTGTGCCTTGTTCTAAAGCTCTTTGGGAACTGCTTGTGTGGCCCCACAGACCTGGGGGCTGCAGGCTTTCCTGCTGCCTTCAGCCTCAAAACCACCCTTTCCCACTTGGCTTCGCTCCAGGCACAAAAATGGCTATATTTCTGGAGACTGGTCCCACGCCGAAAGAGCCAGCAGGGAAAACTATGCCTTGTTCTAAAGCTCTTTGGGAACCGCTTGCGTGGCCCCACACACCTGCGGGCTGCAGACTTTCCTGCTGCCTTCAGCCTCAAAACCACCCTTTCCCACTTGGCGCCGCGCCAGGCACAAAAATGGCCATATGTCTGGAGACTGGTCCCACGCCCAAAGAGCCAGCAGGGAAAACTATGCCTTGTTCTAAAGCTCTTTGGGAACCTCTTGCGTAGCCCCACAGACCTGGGGGGTGCAGGCTTTCCTGCTGCCTTCAGCCTCAAAACCACCCTTTCCCACTTGGCTTCGCTCCATGCCCAAAAATGGCCATATGTCTGGAGATTGGTCCCACGCCCAAAGAGCCAGCAGGGAAAACTATGCCTTGTTCTAAAGCTCTTTGGTAACCGCTTGCGTAGCCCACACACCTGGGGGCTGCAGGCTTTCCTGCTGCCTTCAGCCTCAAAACCACACTTTCCCACTTGGTGCCGCGCCAGGCCCAGAAACGGCCATATGGCTGGAGATTGGTCCCACGCCCAAAGAGCCAGCAGGGAAAACTATGCCTTGTTCTAAAGCTCTTTGGGAACCGCTTGCGTAGCCCCACAGAGCTGGGGGCTGCAGGCTTTCCTGCTGCCTTCAGCCTCAAAACCACCCTTTCCCACTTGGCTTAGCTCCAGGCACAAAAATGGCCATATGTCTGGAGACTGGTCCCACGCCCAAAGAGCCAGCAGGGAAAACTATGCCTTGTTCTAAAGCTCTTTGTGAACCGCTTGCGTGGCCCCACACACCTGGGGGCTGCAGGCTTTCCTGCTGCCTTCAGCCTCAAAACCACCCTTTCCCACTTGGCGCCGCGCCAGGCCCAAAAATGGCTATATTTCTGGAGACTGGTCCCACGCCGAAAGAGCCAGCAGGGAAAACTATGCCTTGTTCTAAAGCTCTTTGGGAACCTCTTGCGTAGCCCCACAGACCTGGGGGCTGCAGGCTTTCCTGCTGCCTTCAGCCTCAAAACCACCCTTTCCCACTTGGCTTCGCTCCAGGCCCAAAAATGGCCATATGTCTGGAGATTGGTCCCACGCCCAAAGAGCCAGCAGGGAAAACTATGCCTTGTTCTAAAGCTCTTTGGGAACCGCTTGCGTAGCCCACACACCTGGGGGCTGCAGGCTTTCCTGCTGCCTTCAGCCTCAAAACCACACTTTCCCACTTGGTGCCGCGCCAGGCCCAGAAACGGCCATATGGCTGGAGATTGGTCCCACGCCCAAAGAGTCAGCAGGGAAAACTATGCCTTGTTCTAAAGCTCTTTGGGAACCGCTTGCGTAGCCCCACAGACCTGGGGGCTGCAGGCTTTCCTGCTGCCTTCAGCCTCAAAACCACCCTTTCCCACTTGGCTTCGCTCCAGGCCCAAAAATGGCCATATGTCTGGAGACTGGTCCCACGCCCAAAGAGCCAGCAGGGAAAACTATGCCTTGTTCTAAAGCTCTTTGGGAACCGCTTGCGTGGCCCCACAGACCTGGGGGCTGCAGGCTTTCCTGCTGCCTTCAGCCTCAAAACCACCCTTTCCCACTTGGCGCCGCGCCAGGCCCAGAAACGGCCATATGTCTGGAGACTGGTCCCACGCCCAAAGAGCCAGCAGGGAAAACTGTGCCTTGTTCTAAAGCTCTTTGGGAACTGCTTGTGTGGCCCCACAGACCTGGGGGCTGCAGGCTTTCCTGCTGCCTTCAGCCTCAAAACCACCCTTTCCCACTTGGCTTCGCTCCAGGCACAAAAATGGCTATATTTCTGGAGACTGGTCCCACGCCGAAAGAGCCAGCAGGGAAAACTATGCCTTGTTCTAAAGCTCTTTGGGAACCGCTTGCGTGGCCCCACACACCTGCGGGCTGCAGACTTTCCTGCTGCCTTCAGCCTCAAAACCACCCTTTCCCACTTGGCGCCGCGCCAGGCACAAAAATGGCCATATGTCTGGAGACTGGTCCCACGCCCAAAGAGCCAGCAGGGAAAACTATGCCTTGTTCTAAAGCTCTTTGGGAACCTCTTGCGTAGCCCCACAGACCTGGGGGGTGCAGGCTTTCCTGCTGCCTTCAGCCTCAAAACCACCCTTTCCCACTTGGCTTTGCTCCATGCCCAAAAATGGCCATATGTCTGGAGATTGGTCCCACGCCCAAAGAGCCAGCAGGGAAAACTATGCCTTGTTCTAAAGCTCTTTGGTAACCGCTTGCGTAGCCCACACACCTGGGGGCTGCAGGCTTTCCTGCTGCCTTCAGCCTCAAAACCACACTTTCCCACTTGGTGCCGCGCGGGGCCCAGAAACGGCCATATGGCTGGAGATTGGTCCCACGCCCAAAGAGCCAGCAGGGAAAACTATGCCTTGTTCTAAAGCTCTTTGGGAACCGCTTGCGTAGCCCCACAGAGCTGGGGGCTGCAGGCTTTCCTGCTGCCTTCAGCCTCAAAACCACCCTTTCCCACTTGGCTTAGCTCCAGGCACAAAAATGGCCATATGTCTGGAGACTGGTCCCACGCCCAAAGAGCCAGCAGGGAAAACTATGCCTTGTTCTAAAGCTCTTTGGGAACCGCTTGCGTGGCCCCACACACCTGGGGGCTGCAGGCTTTCCTGCTGCCTTCAGCCTCAAAACCACCCTTTCCCACTTGGCGCCGCGCCAGGCCCAAAAATGGCTATATTTCTGGAGACTGGTCCCACGCCGAAAGAGCCAGCAGGGAAAACTATGCCTTGTTCTAAAGCTCTTTGGGAACCTCTTGCGTAGCCCCACAGACCTGGGGGCTGCAGGCTTTCCTGCTGCCTTCAGCCTCAAAACCACCCTTTCCCACTTGGCTTCGCTCCAGGCCCAAAAATGGCCATATGTCTGGAGATTGGTCCCACGCCCAAAGAGCCAGCAGGGAAAACTATGCCTTGTTCTAAAGCTCTTTGGGAACCGCTTGCGTAGCCCACACACCTGGGGGCTGCAGGCTTTCCTGCTGCCTTCAGCCTCAAAACCACACTTTCCCACTTGGTGCCGCGCCAGGCCCAGAAACGGCCATATGGCTGGAGATTGGTCCCACGCCCAAAGAGTCAGCAGGGAAAACTATGCCTTGTTCTAAAGCTCTTTGGGAACCGCTTGCGTAGCCCCACAGACCTGGGGGCTGCAGGCTTTCCTGCTGCCTTCAGCCTCAAAACCACCCTTTCCCACTTGGCTTCGCTCCAGGCCCAAAAATGGCCATATGTCTGGAGACTGGTCCCACGCCCAAAGAGCCAGCAGGGAAAACTATGCCTTGTTCTAAAGCTCTTTGGGAACCGCTTGCGTGGCCCCACAGACCTGGGGGCTGCAGGCTTTCCTGCTGCCTTCAGCCTCAAAACCACCCTTTCCCACTTGGCGCCGCGCCAGGCACAAAAATGGCCATATGGCTAGTGATTGGTCCCACGCCCAAAGAGCCAGCAGGGAAAACTATGCCTTGTTCTAAAGCTCTTTGGGAACCGCTTGCGTAGCCCCACACACCTGGGGGGTGCAGGCTTTCCTGCTGCCTTCAGCCTCAAAACCACCCTTTCCCACTTGGCGTCGCGCCAGGCACAAAAATGGCTATATTTCTGGAGACTGGTCCCACGCCCAAAGAGCCAGCAGGGAAAACTATGCCTTGTTCTAAAGCTCTTTGGGAACCGCTTGCGTGGCCCCACAGACCTGCGGGCTGCAGACTTTCCTGCTGCCTTCAGCCTCAAAACCACCCTTTCCCACTTGGCGCCGCGCCAGGCACAAAAATGGCCATATGTCTGGAGACTGGTCCCACGCCCAAAGAGCCAGCAGGGAAAACTATGCCTTGTTCTAAAGCTCTTTGGGAACCGCTTGCGTAGCCCCACACACCTGGGGGGTGCAGGCTTTCCTGCTGCCTTCAGCCTCAAAACCACCCTTTCCCACTTGGCGCCGCGCCAGGCCCAAAAATGGCCATATGGCTGGAGACTGGTCCCACGCCCAAAGAGCCAGCAGGGAAAACTATGCCTTGTTCTAAAGCTCTTTGGGAACCGCTTGCGTAGCCCCACAGACCTTGGGGCTGCAAGCTCTCCTGCTGCCTTCAGCCTCAAAACCACCCTTTCCCACTTGGCGCCTCGCCAGGCACAAAAATGGCCATATGTCTGGAGACTGGTCCCACGCTCAAAGAGCCAGCAGGGAAAACTATGCCTTGTTCTAAAGCTCTTTGGGAACCTCTTGCGTAGCCCCACAGAGCTGGGGGCTGCAGGCTTTCCTGCTGCCTTCAGCCTCAAAACCACCCTTTCCCACTTGGCTTAGCTCCAGGCACAAAAATGGCCATATGTCTGGAGACTGGTCCCACGCCCAAAGAGCCAGCAGGGAAAACTATGCCTTGTTCTAAAGCTCTTTGGGAACCGCTTGCGTGGCCCCACACACCTGGGGGCTGCAGGCTTTCCTGCTGCCTTCAGCCTCAAAACCACCCTTTCCCACTTGGCCCCGTGCCAGGCCCAAAAATGGCTATATTTCTGGAGACTGGTCCCACGCCGAAAGAGCCAGCAGGGAAAACTATGCCTTGTTCTAAAGCTCTTTGGGAACCTCTTGCGTAGCCCCACAGACCTGGGGGCTGCAGGCTTTCCTGCTGCCTTCAGCCTCAAAACCACCCTTTCCCACTTGGCTTCGCTCCAGGCCCAAAAATGGCCATATGTCTGGAGATTGGTCCCACGCCCAAAGAGCCAGCAGGGAAAACTATGCCTTGTTCTAAAGCTCTTTGGGAACCGCTTGCGTAGCCCACACACCTGGGGTCTGCAGGCTTTCCTGCTGCCTTCAGCCTCAAAACCACACTTTCCCACTTGGTGCCGCGCCAGGCCCAGAAACGGCCATATGGCTGGAGATTGGTCCCACGCTCAAAGAGCCAGCAGGGAAAACTATGCCTTGTTCTAAAGCTCTTTGGGAACCGCTTGCGTAGCCCCACACACCTGGGGGCTGCAGGCTTTCCTGCTGCCTTCAGCCTCAAAACCACCCTTTCCCACTTGGCTTCGCTCCAGGCCCAAAAATGGCCATATGTCTGGAGACTGGTCCCACGCCCAAAGAGCCAGCAGGGAAAACTATGCCTTGTTCTAAAGCTCTTTGGGAACCGCTTGCGTGGCCCCACAGACCTGGGGGCTGCAGGCTTTCCTGCTGCCTTCAGCCTCAAAACCACCCTTTCCCACTTGGCGCCGCACCAGGCACAAAAATGGCCATATGTCTGGAGATTGGTCCCACGCCCAAAGAGCCAGCAGGGAAAACTATGCCTTGTTCTAAAGCTCTTTGGGAACCGCTTGCGTAGCCCCACAGACCTGGGGGGTGCAGGCTTTCCTGCTGCCTTCAGCCTCAAAACCACACTTTCCCACTTGGCGTCGCGCCAGGCACAAAAATGGCTATATTTCTGGAGACTGGTCCCACGCCCAAAGAGCCAGCAGGGAAAACTATGCCTTGTTCTAAAGCTCTTTGGGAACCGCTTGCGTGGCCCCACACACCTGCGGGCTGCAGACTTTCCTGCTGCCTTCAGCCTCAAAACCACCCTTTCCCACTTGGCGTCGTGCCAGGCACAAAAATGGCCATATGTCTGGAGATTGGTCCCACGCCCAAAGAGCCAGCAGGGAAAACTATGCCTTGTTCTAAAGCTCTTTGGGAACCGCTTGCGTAGCCCCACACACCTGGGGGGTGCAGGCTTTCCTGCTGCCTTCAGCCTCAAAACCACCCTTTCCCACTTGGCTTCGCTCCAGGCACAAAAATGGCTATATTTCTGGAGACTGGTCCCACGCCGAAAGAGCCAGCAGGGAAAACTATGCCTTGTTCTAAAGCTCTTTGGGAACCGCTTGCGTGGCCCCACACACCTGCGGGCTGCAGACTTTCCTGCTGCCTTCAGCCTCAAAACCACCCTTTCCCACTTGGCGCCGCGCCAGGCACAAAAATGGCCATATGTCTGGAGACTGGTCCCACGCCCAAAGAGCCAGCAGGGAAAACTATGCCTTGTTCTAAAGCTCTTTGGGAACCTCTTGCGTAGCCCCACAGACCTGGGGGGTGCAGGCTTTCCTGCTGCCTTCAGCCTCAAAACCACCCTTTCCCACTTGGCTTCGCTCCATGCCCAAAAATGGCCATATGTCTGGAGATTGGTCCCACGCCCAAAGAGCCAGCAGGGAAAACTATGCCTTGTTCTAAAGCTCTTTGGTAACCGCTTGCGTAGCCCACACACCTGGGGGCTGCAGGCTTTCCTGCTGCCTTCAGCCTCAAAACCACACTTTCCCACTTGGTGCCGCGCGAGGCCCAGAAACGGCCATATGGCTGGAGATTGGTCCCACGCCCAAAGAGCCAGCAGGGAAAACTATGCCTTGTTCTAAAGCTCTTTGGGAACCGCTTGCGTAGCCCCACAGAGCTGGGGGCTGCAGGCTTTCCTGCTGCCTTCAGCCTCAAAACCACCCTTTCCCACTTGGCTTAGCTCCAGGCACAAAAATTGCCATATGTCTGGAGACTGGTCCCACGCCCAAAGAGCCAGCAGGGAAAACTATGCCTTGTTCTAAAGCTCTTTGGGAACCGCTTGCGTGGCCCCACAGACCTGGGGGCTGCAGGCTTTCCTGCTGCCTTCAGCCTCAAAACCACCCTTTCCCACTTGGCGCCGCGCCAGGCCCAAAAATGGCTATATTTCTGGAGACTGGTCCCACGCCGAAAGAGCCAGCAGGGAAAACTATGCCTTGTTCTAAAGCTCTTTGGGAACCTCTTGCGTAGCCCCACAGACCTGGGGGCTGCAGGCTTTCCTGCTGCCTTCAGCCTCAAAACCACCCTTTCCCACTTGGCTTCGCTCCAGGCCCAAAAATGGCCATATGTCTGGAGATTGGTCCCACGCCCAAAGAGCCAGCAGGGAAAACTATGCCTTGTTCTAAAGCTCTTTGGGAATCGCTTGCGTAGCCCACACACCTGGGAGCTGCAGGCTTTCCTGCTGCCTTCAGCCTCAAAACCACACTTTCCCACTTGGTGCCGCGCCAGGCCCAGAAACGGCCATATGGCTGGAGATTGGTCCCACGCCCAAAGAGTCAGCAGGGAAAACTATGCCTTGTTCTAAAGCTCTTTGGGAACCGCTTGCGTAGCCCCACAGACCTGGGGGCTGCAGGCTTTCCTGCTGCCTTCAGCCTCAAAACCACCCTTTCCCTCTTGGCTTCGCTCCAGGCCCAAAAATGGCCATATGTCTGGAGACTGGTCCCACGCCCAAAGAGCCAGCAGGGAAAACTATGCCTTGTTCTAAAGCTCTTTGGGAACCGCTTGCGTGGCCCCACAGACCTGGGGGCTGCAGGCTTTCCTGCTGCCTTCAGCCTCAAAACCACCCTTTCCCACTTGGCGCCTCGCCAGGCACAAAAATGGCCATATGTCTGGAGACTGGTCCCACGCCCAAAGAGCCAGCAGGGAAAACTATGCCTTGTTCTAAAGCTCTTTGGGAACCGCTTGCGTAGCCCCACACACCTGGGGGGTGCAGGCTTTCCTGCTGCCTTCAGCCTCAAAACCACCCTTTCCCACTTGGCGCCGCACCAGGCACAAAAATGGCCATATGGCTAGTGATTGGTCCCACGCCCAAAGAGCCAGCAGGGAAAACTATGCCTTGTTCTAAAGCTCTTTGGGAACCGCTTGCGTGGCCCCACAGACCTGCGGGCTGCAGACTTTCCTGCTGCCTTCAGCCTCAAAACCACCCTTTCCCACTTGGCGCCTCGCCAGGCACAAAAATGGCCATATGTCTGGAGACTGGTCCCACGCCCAAAGAGCCAGCAGGGAAAACTATGCCTTGTTCTAAAGCTCTTTGGGAACCGCTTGCGTAGCCCCACACACCTGGGGGGTGCAGGCTTTCCTGCTGCCTTCAGCCTCAAAACCACCCTTTCCCACTTGGCGCCGCGCCAGGCCCAAAAATGGCCATATGGCTGGAGACTGGTCCCACGCCCAAAGAGCCAGCAGGGAAAACTATGCCTTGTTCTAAAGCTCTTTGGGAACCGCTTGCGTAGCCCCACAGACCTTGGGGCTGCAAGCTCTCCTGCTGCCTTCAGCCTCAAAACCACCCTTTCCCACTTGGCGCCTCGCCAGGCACAAAAATGGCCATATGTCTGGAGACTGGTCCCACGCTCAAAGAGCCAGCAGGGAAAACTATGCCTTGTTCTAAAGCTCTTTGGGAACCTCTTGCGTAGCCCCACAGAGCTGGGGGCTGCAGGCTTTCCTGCTGCCTTCAGCCTCAAAACCACCCTTTCCCACTTGGCGCCGCGCCAGGCACAAAAATGGCCATATGTCTGGAGACTGGTCCCACGCCCAAAGAGCCAGCAGGGAAAACTATGCCTTGTTCTAAAGCTCTTTGGGAACCGCTTGCGTAGCCACACACACCTGGGGGCTGCAGGCTTTCCTGCTGCCTTCAGCCTCAAAACCACACTTTCCCACTTGGTGCCGCGCCAGGCCCAGAAACGGCCATATGGCTGGAGATTGGTCCCACGCCCAAAGAGCCAGCAGGGAAAACTATGCCTTGTTCTAAAGCTCTTTGGTAACCGCTTGCGTAGCCCCACAGACCTGGGGGCTGCAGGCTTTCCTGCTGCCTTCAGCCTCAAAACCACCCTTTCCCACTTGGCTTAGCTCCAGGCACAAAAATGGCCATATGTCTGGAGACTGGTCCCACGCCCAAAGAGCCAGCAGGGAAAACTATGCCTTGTTCTAAAGCTCTTTGGGAACCGCTTGCGTGGCCCCACACACCTGGGGGCTGCAGGCTTTCCTGCTGCCTTCAGCCTCAAAACCACCCTTTCCCACTTGGCGCCGCGCCAGGCCCAAAAATGGCTATATTTCTGGAGACTGGTCCCACGCCGAAAGAGCCAGCAGGGAAAACTATGCCTTGTTCTAAAGCTCTTTGGGAACCTCTTGCGTAGCCCCACACACCTGGGGGCTGCAGGCTTTCCTGCTGCCTTCAGCCTCAAAACCACCCTTTCCCACTTGGCTTCGCTCCAGGCCAAAAAATGGCCATATGTCTGGAGTTTGGTCCCACGCCCAAAGAGCCAGCAGGGAAAACTATGCCTTGTTCTAAAGCTCTTTGGGAACCGCTTGCGTAGCCACACACACCTGGGGTCTGCAGGCTTTCCTGCTGCCTTCAGCCTCAAAACCACACTTTCCCACTTGGTGCCGCGCCAGGCCCAGAAACGGCCATATGGCTGGAGATTGGTCCCACGCTCAAAGAGTCAGCAGGGAAAACTATGCCTTGTTCTAAAGCTCTTTGGGAACCGCTTGCGTAGCCCCACACACCTGGGGGCTGCAGGCTTTCCTGCTGCCTTCAGCCTCAAAACCACCCTTTCCCACTTGGCTTCGCTCCAGGCCCAAAAATGGCCATATGTCTGGAGACTGGTCCCACGCCCAAAGAGCCAGCAGGGAAAACTATGCCTTGTTCTAAAGCTCTTTGGGAACCGCTTGCGTGGCCCCACAGACCTGGGGGCTGCAGGCTTTCCTGCTGCCTTCAGCCTCAAAACCACCCTTTCCCACTTGGCGCCGCACCAGGCACAAAAATGGCCATATGTCTGGAGATTGGTCCCACGCCCAAAGAGCCAGCAGGGAAAACTATGCCTTGTTCTAAAGCTCTTTGGGAACCGCTTGCGTAGCCCCACAGACCTGGGGGGTGCAGGCTTTCCTGCTGCCTTCAGCCTCAAAACCACACTTTCCCACTTGGCGTCGCGCCAGGCACAAAAATGGCTATATTTCTGGAGACTGGTCCCACGCCCAAAGAGCCAGCAGGGAAAACTATGCCTTGTTCTAAAGCTCTTTGGGAACCGCTTGCGTGGCCCCACAGACCTGCGGGCTGCAGACTTTCCTGCTGCCTTCAGCCTCAAAACCACCCTTTCCCACTTGGCGCCTCGCCAGGCACAAAAATGGCCATATGTCTGGAGACTGGTCCCACGCCCAAAGAGCCAGCAGGGAAAACTATGCCTTGTTCTAAAGCTCTTTGGGAACCGCTTGCGTAGCCCCACACACCTGGGGGGTGCAGGCTTTCCTGCTGCCTTCAGCCTCAAAACCACCCTTTCCCACTTGGCGCCGCGCCAGGCCCAAAAATGGCCATATGGCTGGAGACTGGTCCCACGCCCAAAGAGCCAGCAGGGAAAACTATGCCTTGTTCTAAAGCTCTTTGGGAACCGCTTGCGTAGCCCCACAGACCTTGGGGCTGCAAGCTCTCCTGCTGCCTTCAGCCTCAAAACCACCCTTTCCCACTTGGCGCCTCGCCAGGCACAAAAATGGCCATATGTCTGGAGACTGGTCCCACGCTCAAAGAGCCAGCAGGGAAAACTATGCCTTGTTCTAAAGCTCTTTGGGAACCTCTTGCGTAGCCCCACAGAGCTGGGGGCTGCAGGCTTTCCTGCTGCCTTCAGCCTCAAAACCACCCTTTCCCACTTGGCGCCGCGCCAGGCACAAAAATGGCCATATGTCTGGAGACTGGTCCCACGCCCAAAGAGCCAGCAGGGAAAACTATGCCTTGTTCTAAAGCTCTTTGGGAACCGCTTGCGTAGCCACACACACCTGGGGGCTGCAGGCTTTCCTGCTGCCTTCAGCCTCAAAACCACACTTTCCCACTTGGTGCCGCGCCAGGCCCAGAAACGGCCATATGGCTGGAGATTGGTCCCACGCCCAAAGAGCCAGCAGGGAAAACTATGCCTTGTTCTAAAGCTCTTTGGTAACCGCTTGCGTAGCCCCACAGACCTGGGGGCTGCAGGCTTTCCTGCTGCCTTCAGCCTCAAAACCACCCTTTCCCACTTGGCTTAGCTCCAGGCACAAAAATGGCCATATGTCTGGAGACTGGTCCCACGCCCAAAGAGCCAGCAGGGAAAACTATGCCTTGTTCTAAAGCTCTTTGGGAACCGCTTGCGTGGCCCCACACACCTGGGGGCTGCAGGCTTTCCTGCTGCCTTCAGCCTCAAAACCACCCTTTCCCACTTGGCGCCGCGCCAGGCCCAAAAATGGCTATATTTCTGGAGACTGGTCCCACGCCGAAAGAGCCAGCAGGGAAAACTATGCCTTGTTCTAAAGCTCTTTGGGAACCTCTTGCGTAGCCCCACAGACCTGGGGGCTGCAGGCTTTCCTGCTGCCTTCAGCCTCAAAACCACCCTTTCCCACTTGGCTTCGCTCCAGGCCAAAAAATGGCCATATGTCTGGAGATTGGTCCCACGCCCAAAGAGCCAGCAGGGAAAACTATGCCTTGTTCTAAAGCTCTTTGGGAACCGCTTGCGTAGCCCACACACCTGGGGTCTGCAGGCTTTCCTGCTGCCTTCAGCCTCAAAACCACACTTTCCCACTTGGTGCCGCGCCAGGCCCAGAAACGGCCTTATGGCTGGAGATTGGTCCCACGCTCAAAGAGTCAGCAGGGAAAACTATGCCTTGTTCTAAAGCTCTTTGGGAACCGCTTGCGTGGCCCCACAGACCTGGGGGCTGCAGGCTTTCCTGCTGCCTTCAGCCTCAAAACCACCCTTTCCCACTTGGCGCCGCACCAGGCACAAAAATGGCCATATGGCTAGTGATTGGTCCCACGCCCAAAGAGCCAGCAGGGAAAACTATGCCTTGTTCTAAAGCTCTTTGGGAACCGCTTGCGTAGCCCCACAGACCTGGGGGGTGCAGGCTTTCCTGCTGCCTTCAGCCTCAAAACCACACTTTCCCACTTGGCGTCGCGCCAGGCACAAAAATGGCTATATTTCTGGAGACTGGTCCCACGCCCAAAGAGCCAGCAGGGAAAACTATGCCTTGTTCTAAAGCTCTTTGGGAACCGCTTGCGTGGCCCCACAGACCTGCGGGCTGCAGACTTTCCTGCTGCCTTCAGCCTCAAAACCACCCTTTCCCACTTGGCGCCTCGCCAGGCACAAAAATGGCCATATGTCTGGAGACTGGTCCCACGCCCAAAGAGCCAGCAGGGAAAACTATGCCTTGTTCTAAAGCTCTTTGGGAACCGCTTGCGTAGCCCCACACACCTGGGGGGTGCAGGCTTTCCTGCTGCCTTCAGCCTCAAAACCACCCTTTCCCACTTGGCGCCGCGCCAGGCCCAAAAATGGCCATATGGCTGGAGACTGGTCCCACGCCCAAAGAGCCAGCAGGGAAAACTATGCCTTGTTCTAAAGCTCTTTGGGAACCGCTTGCGTAGCCCCACAGACCTTGGGGCTGCAAGCTCTCCTGCTGCCTTCAGCCTCAAAACCACCCTTTCCCACTTGGCGCCTCGCCAGGCACAAAAATGGCCATATGTCTGGAGACTGGTCCCACGCTCAAAGAGCCAGCAGGGAAAACTATGCCTTGTTCTAAAGCTCTTTGGGAACCTCTTGCGTAGCCCCACAGAGCTGGGGGCTGCAGGCTTTCCTGCTGCCTTCAGCCTCAAAACCACCCTTTCCCACTTGGCGCCGCGCCAGGCACAAAAATGGCCATATGTCTGGAGACTGGTCCCACGCCCAAAGAGCCAGCAGGGAAAACTATGCCTTGTTCTAAAGCTCTTTGGGAACCGCTTGCGTAGCCACACACACCTGGGGGCTGCAGGCTTTCCTGCTGCCTTCAGCCTCAAAACCACACTTTCCCACTTGGTGCCGCGCCAGGCCCAGAAACGGCCATATGGCTGGAGATTGGTCCCACGCCCAAAGAGCCAGCAGGGAAAACTATGCCTTGTTCTAAAGCTCTTTGGTAACCGCTTGCGTAGCCCCACAGACCTGGGGGCTGCAGGCTTTCCTGCTGCCTTCAGCCTCAAAACCACCCTTTCCCACTTGGCTTAGCTCCAGGCACAAAAATGGCCATATGTCTGGAGACTGGTCCCACGCCCAAAGAGCCAGCAGGGAAAACTATGCCTTGTTCTAAAGCTCTTTGGGAACCGCTTGCGTGGCCCCACACACCTGGGGGCTGCAGGCTTTCCTGCTGCCTTCAGCCTCAAAACCACCCTTTCCCACTTGGCGCCGCGCCAGGCCCAAAAATGGCTATATTTCTGGAGACTGGTCCCACGCCGAAAGAGCCAGCAGGGAAAACTATGCCTTGTTCTAAAGCTCTTTGGGAACCTCTTGCGTAGCCCCACAGACCTTGGGGCTGCAGGCTTTCCTGCTGCCTTCAGCCTCAAAACCACCCTTTCCCACTTGGCTTCGCTCCAGGCCAAAAAATGGCCATATGTCTGGAGATTGGTCCCACGCCCAAAGAGCCAGCAGGGAAAACTATGCCTTGTTCTAAAGCTCTTTGGGAACCGCTTGCGTAGCCCACACACCTGGGGTCTGCAGGCTTTCCTGCTGCCTTCAGCCTCAAAACCACACTTTCCCACTTGGTGCCGCGCCAGGCCCAGAAACGGCCTTATGGCTGGAGATTGGTCCCACGCTCAAAGAGTCAGCAGGGAAAACTATGCCTTGTTCTAAAGCTCTTTGGGAACCGCTTGCGTAGCCCCACACACCTGGGGGCTGCAGGCTTTCCTGCTGCCTTCAGCCTCAAAACCACCCTTTCCCACTTGGCTTCGCTCCAGGCCCAAAAATGGCCATATGTCTGGAGACTGGTCCCACGCCCAAAGAGCCAGCAGGGAAAACTATGCCTTGTTCTAAAGCTCTTTGGGAACCGCTTGCGTGGCCCCACAGACCTGGGGGCTGCAGGCTTTCCTGCTGCCTTCAGCCTCAAAACCACCCTTTCCCACTTGGCGCCGCACCAGGCACAAAAATGGCCATATGTCTGGAGATTGGAACCACGCCCAAAGAGCCAGCAGGGAAAACTATGCCTTGTTCTAAAGCTCTTTGGGAACCGCTTGCGTAGCCCCACAGACCTGGGGGGTGCAGGCTTTCCTGCTGCCTTCAGCCTCAAAACCACACTTTCCCACTTGGCGTCGCGCCAGGCACAAAAATGGCTATATTTCTGGAGACTGGTCCCACGCCCAAAGAGCCAGCAGGGAAAACTATGCCTTGTTCTAAAGCTCTTTGGGAACCGCTTGCGTGGCCCCACACACCTGCGGGCTGCAGACTTTCCTGCTGCCTTCAGCCTCAAAACCACCCTTTCCCACTTGGCGTCGTGCCAGGCACAAAAATGGCCATATGTCTGGAGATTGGTCCCACGCCCAAAGAGCCAGCAGGGAAAACTATGCCTTGTTCTAAAGCTCTTTGGGAACCGCTTGTGTAGCCCCACACACCTGGGGGGTGCAGGCTTTCCTGCTGCCTTCAGCCTCAAAACCACCCTTTCCCACTTGGCTTCGCTCCAGGCACAAAAATGGCTATATTTCTGGAGACTGGTCCCACGCCGAAAGAGCCAGCAGGGAAAACTATGCCTTGTTCTAAAGCTCTTTGGGAACCGCTTGCGTGGCCCCACACACCTGCGGGCTGCAGACTTTCCTGCTGCCTTCAGCCTCAAAACCACCCTTTCCCACTTGGCGCCGCGCCAGGCACAAAAATGGCCATATGTCTGGAGACTGGTCCCACGCCCAAAGAGCCAGCAGGGAAAACTATGCCTTGTTCTAAAGCTCTTTGGGAACCTCTTGCGTAGCCCCACAGACCTGGGGGGTGCAGGCTTTCCTGCTGCCTTCAGCCTCAAAACCACCCTTTCCCACTTGGCTTAGCTCCAGGCACAAAAATGGCCATATGTCTGGAGACTGGTCCCACGCCCAAAGAGCCAGCAGGGAAAACTATGCCTTGTTCTAAAGCTCTTTGGGAACCTCTTGCGTAGCCCCACAGACCTGGGGGCTGCAGACTTTCCTGCTGCCTTCAGCCTCAAACCACCCTTTCCCACTTGGCGCCGCGCCAGGCCCAAAAATGGCCATTTGTCTGGAGACTGGTCCCACGCCCAAAGAGCCAGCAGGGAAAACTATGCCTTGTTCTAAAGCTCTTTGGGAACGGCTTGCGTAGCCCCACAGACCTTGGGGCTGCAAGCTCTCCTGCTGCCTTCAGCCTCAAAACCACCCTTTCCCACTTGGCGCCGCGCCAGGCACAAAAATGGCCATATGTCTGGAGACTGGACCCACGCCGAAAGAGGAAGCAGGGAAAACTATGCCTTGTTCTAAAGCTCTTTGGGAACCGCTTGCGTAGCCCCACAGACCTTGGGGCTGCAAGCTCTCCTGCTGCCTTCAGCCTCAAAACCACCCTTTCCCACTTGGCGCCGCGCCAGGCACAAAAATGGCCATATGGCTGGAGACTGGTCCCACGCCCAAAGAGCCAGCAGGGAAAACTATGCCTTGTTCTAAAGCTCTTTGGGAACCTCTTGCGTAGCCCCACACACCTGGGGGCTGCAGGCTTTCCTGCTGCCTTCAGCCTCAAAACCACCCTTTCCCACTTGGCTTCGCTCCAGGCACAAAAATGGCCATATGTCTGGAGATTGGTCCCACGCCCAAAGAGCCAGCAGGGAAAACTATGCCTTGTTCTAAAGCTCTTTGGGAACCGCTTGCGTAGCCCGACAGACCTGGGGGCTGCAGGCTTTCCTGCTGCCTTCAGCCTCAAAACCACCCTTTCCCACTTGGCGCCGTGCCAGGCCCAGAAACGGCCATATGTCTGGAGACTGGTCCCACGCCCAAAGAGCCAGCAGGGAAAACTGTGCCTTGTTCTAAAGCTCTTTGGGAACTGCTTGTGTGGCCCCACAGACCTGGGGGCTGCAGGCTTTCCTGCTGCCTTCAGCCTCAAAACCACCCTTTCCCACTTGGCTTCGCTCCAGGCACAAAAATGGCTATATTTCTGGAGACTGGTCCCACGCCGAAAGAGCCAGCAGGGAAAACTATGCCTTGTTCTAAAGCTCTTTGGGAACCGCTTGCGTGGCCCCACACACCTGCGGGCTGCAGACTTTCCTGCTGCCTTCAGCCTCAAAACCACCCTTTCCCACTTGGCGCCGCGCCAGGCACAAAAATGGCCATATGTCTGGAGACTGGTCCCACGCCCAAAGAGCCAGCAGGGAAAACTATGCCTTGTTCTAAAGCTCTTTGGGAACCTCTTGCGTAGCCCCACAGACCTGGGGGGTGCAGGCTTTCCTGCTGCCTTCAGCCTCAAAACCACCCTTTCCCACTGGGCTTCGCTCCATGCCCAAAAATGGCCATATGTCTGGAGATTGGTCCCACGCCCAAAGAGCCAGCAGGGAAAACTATGCCTTGTTCTAAAGCTCTTTGGTAACCGCTTGCGTAGCCCACACACCTGGGGGCTGCAGGCTTTCCTGCTGCCTTCAGCCTCAAAACCACACTTTCCCACTTGGTGCCGCGCGAGGCCCAGAAACGGCCATATGGCTGGAGATTGGTCCCACGCCCAAAGAGCCAGCAGGGAAAACTATGCCTTGTTCTAAAGCTCTTTGGGAACCGCTTGCGTAGCCCCACAGAGCTGGGGGCTGCAGGCTTTCCTGCTGCCTTCAGCCTCAAAACCACCCTTTCCCACTTGGCTTAGCTCCAGGCACAAAAATGGCCATATGTCTGGAGACTGGTCCCACGCCCAAAGAGCCAGCAGGGAAAACTATGCCTTGTTCTAAAGCTCTTTGGGAACCGCTTGCGTGGCCCCACAGACCTGGGGGCTGCAGGCTTTCCTGCTGCCTTCAGCCTCAAAACCACCCTTTCCCACTTGGCGCCGCGCCAGGCCCAAAAATGGCTATATTTCTGGAGACTGGTCCCACGCCGAAAGAGCCAGCAGGGAAAACTATGCCTTGTTCTAAAGCTCTTTGGGAACCTCTTGCGTAGCCCCACAGACCTGGGGGCTGCAGGCTTTCCTGCTGCCTTCAGCCTCAAAACCACCCTTTCCCACTTGGCTTCGCTCCAGGCCCAAAAATGGCCATATGTCTGGAGATTGGTCCCACGCCCAAAGAGCCAGCAGGGAAAACTATGCCTTGTTCTAAAGCTCTTTGGGAACCGCTTGCGTAGCCCACACACCTGGGGGCTGCAGGCTTTCCTGCTGCCTTCAGCCTCAAAACCACACTTTCCCACTTGGTGCCGCGCCAGGCCCAGAAACGGCCATATGGCTGGAGATTGGTCCCACGCCCAAAGAGCCAGCAGGGAAAACTATGCCTTGTTCTAAAGCTCTTTGGGAACCGCTTGCGTAGCCCCACAGACCTGGGGGCTGCAGGCTTTCCTGCTGCCTTCAGCCTCAAAACCACCCTTTCCCACTTGGCTTCGCTCCAGGCCCAAAAATGGCCATATGTCTGGAGACTGGTCCCACGCCCAAAGAGCCAGCAGGGAAAACTATGCCTTGTTCTAAAGCTCTTTGGGAACCGCTTGCGTGGCCCCACAGACCTGGGGGCTGCAGGCTTTCCTGCTGCCTTCAGCCTCAAAACCACCCTTTCCCACTTGGCGCCGCACCAGGCACAAAAATGGCCATATGGCTAGTGATTGGTCCCACGCCCAAAGAGCCAGCAGGGAAAACTATGCCTTGTTCTAAAGCTCTTTGGGAACCGCTTGCGTAGCCCCACAGACCTGGGGGGTGCAGGCTTTCCTGCTGCCTTCAGCCTCAAAACCACCCTTTCCCACTTGGCGTCGCGCCAGGCACAAAAATGGCTATATTTCTGGAGACTGGTCCCACGCCCAAAGAGCCAGCAGGGAAAACTATGCCTTGTTCTAAAGCTCTTTGGGAACCGCTTGCGTGGCCCCACAGACCTGCGGGCTGCAGACTTTCCTGCTGCCTTCAGCCTCAAAACCACCCTTTCCCACTTGGCGCCTCGCCAGGCACAAAAATGGCCATATGTCTGGAGACTGGTCCCACGCCCAAAGAGCCAGCAGGGAAAACTATGCCTTGTTCTAAAGCTCTTTGGGAACCGCTTGCGTAGCCCCACACACCTGGGGGGTGCAGGCTTTCCTGCTGCCTTCAGCCTCAAAACCACCCTTTCCCACTTGGCGCCGCGCCAGGCCCAAAAATGGCCATATGGCTGGAGACTGGTCCCACGCCCAAAGAGCCAGCAGGGAAAACTATGCCTTGTTCTAAAGCTCTTTGGGAACCTCTTGCGTAGCCCCACAGACCTGGGGGCTGCAGGCTTTCCTGCTGCCTTCAGCCTCAAAACCACCCTTTCCCACTTGGCGCCGCGCCAGGCCCAAAAATGGCTATATTTCTGGAGACTGGTCCCACGCCGAAAGAGCCAGCAGGGAAAACTATGCCTTGTTCTAAAGCTCTTTGGGAACCTCTTGCGTAGCCCCACAGACCTGGGGGCTGCAGGCTTTCCTGCTGCCTTCAGCCTCAAAACCACCCTTTCCCACTTGGCTTCGCTCCAGGCCAAAAAATGGCCATATGTCTGGAGACTGGTCCCACGCCCAAAGAGCCAGCAGGGAAAACTATGCCTTGTTCTAAAGCTCTTTGGGAACCGCTTGCGTAGCCCACACACCTGGGGTCTGCAGGCTTTCCTGCTGCCTTCAGCCTCAAAACCACACTTTCCCACTTGGTGCCGCGCCAGGCCCAGAAACGGCCTTATGGCTGGAGATTGGTCCCACGCTCAAAGAGTCAGCAGGGAAAACTATGCCTTGTTCTAAAGCTCTTTGGGAACCGCTTGCGTGGCCCCACAGACCTGGGGGCTGCAGGCTTTCCTGCTGCCTTCAGCCTCAAAACCACCCTTTCCCACTTGGCGCCGCACCAGGCACAAAAATGGCCATATGGCTAGTGATTGGTCCCACGCCCAAAGAGCCAGCAGGGAAAACTATGCCTTGTTCTAAAGCTCTTTGGGAACCGCTTGCGTAGCCCCACAGACCTGGGGGGTGCAGGCTTTCCTGCTGCCTTCAGCCTCAAAACCACACTTTCCCACTTGGCGTCGCGCCAGGCACAAAAATGGCTATATTTCTGGAGACTGGTCCCACGCCCAAAGAGCCAGCAGGGAAAACTATGCCTTGTTCTAAAGCTCTTTGGGAACCGCTTGCGTGGCCCCACAGACCTGCGGGCTGCAGACTTTCCTGCTGCCTTCAGCCTCAAAACCACCCTTTCCCACTTGGCGCCTCGCCAGGCACAAAAATGGCCATATGTCTGGAGACTGGTCCCACGCCCAAAGAGCCAGCAGGGAAAACTATGCCTTGTTCTAAAGCTCTTTGGGAACCGCTTGCGTAGCCCCACACACCTGGGGGGTGCAGGCTTTCCTGCTGCCTTCAGCCTCAAAACCACCCTTTCCCACTTGGCGCCGCGCCAGGCCCAAAAATGGCCATATGGCTGGAGACTGGTCCCACGCCCAAAGAGCCAGCAGGGAAAACTATGCCTTGTTCTAAAGCTCTTTGGGAACCGCTTGCGTAGCCCCACAGACCTTGGGGCTGCAAGCTCTCCTGCTGCCTTCAGCCTCAAAACCACCCTTTCCCACTTGGCGCCTCGCCAGGCACAAAAATGGCCATATGTCTGGAGACTGGTCCCACGCTCAAAGAGCCAGCAGGGAAAACTATGCCTTGTTCTAAAGCTCTTTGGGAACCTCTTGCGTAGCCCCACAGAGCTGGGGGCTGCAGGCTTTCCTGCTGCCTTCAGCCTCAAAACCACCCTTTCCCACTTGGCGCCGCGCCAGGCACAAAAATGGCCATATGTCTGGAGACTGGTCCCACGCCCAAAGAGCCAGCAGGGAAAACTATGCCTTGTTCTAAAGCTCTTTGGGAACCGCTTGCGTAGCCACACACACCTGGGGGCTGCAGGCTTTCCTGCTGCCTTCAGCCTCAAAACCACACTTTCCCACTTGGTGCCGCGCCAGGCCCAGAAACGGCCATATGGCTGGAGATTGGTCCCACGCCCAAAGAGCCAGCAGGGAAAACTATGCCTTGTTCTAAAGCTCTTTGGTAACCGCTTGCGTAGCCCCACAGACCTGGGGGCTGCAGGCTTTCCTGCTGCCTTCAGCCTCAAAACCACCCTTTCCCACTTGGCTTAGCTCCAGGCACAAAAATGGCCATATGTCTGGAGACTGGTCCCACGCCCAAAGAGCCAGCAGGGAAAACTATGCCTTGTTCTAAAGCTCTTTGGGAACCGCTTGCGTGGCCCCACACACCTGGGGGCTGCAGGCTTTCCTGCTGCCTTCAGCCTCAAAACCACCCTTTCCCACTTGGCGCCGCGCCAGGCCCAAAAATGGCTATATTTCTGGAGACTGGTCCCACGCCGAAAGAGCCAGCAGGGAAAACTATGCCTTGTTCTAAAGCTCTTTGGGAACCTCTTGCGTAGCCCCACAGACCTTGGGGCTGCAGGCTTTCCTGCTGCCTTCAGCCTCAAAACCACCCTTTCCCACTTGGCTTCGCTCCAGGCCAAAAAATGGCCATATGTCTGGAGATTGGTCCCACGCCCAAAGAGCCAGCAGGGAAAACTATGCCTTGTTCTAAAGCTCTTTGGGAACCGCTTGCGTAGCCCACACACCTGGGGTCTGCAGGCTTTCCTGCTGCCTTCAGCCTCAAAACCACACTTTCCCACTTGGTGCCGCGCCAGGCCCAGAAACGGCCTTATGGCTGGAGATTGGTCCCACGCTCAAAGAGTCAGCAGGGAAAACTATGCCTTGTTCTAAAGCTCTTTGGGAACCGCTTGCGTAGCCCCACACACCTGGGGGCTGCAGGCTTTCCTGCTGCCTTCAGCCTCAAAACCACCCTTTCCCACTTGGCTTCGCTCCAGGCCCAAAAATGGCCATATGTCTGGAGACTGGTCCCACGCCCAAAGAGCCAGCAGGGAAAACTATGCCTTGTTCTAAAGCTCTTTGGGAACCGCTTGCGTGGCCCCACAGACCTGGGGGCTGCAGGCTTTCCTGCTGCCTTCAGCCTCAAAACCACCCTTTCCCACTTGGCGCCGCACCAGGCACAAAAATGGCCATATGTCTGGAGATTGGAACCACGCCCAAAGAGCCAGCAGGGAAAACTATGCCTTGTTCTAAAGCTCTTTGGGAACCGCTTGCGTAGCCCCACAGACCTGGGGGGTGCAGGCTTTCCTGCTGCCTTCAGCCTCAAAACCACACTTTCCCACTTGGCGTCGCGCCAGGCACAAAAATGGCTATATTTCTGGAGACTGGTCCCACGCCCAAAGAGCCAGCAGGGAAAACTATGCCTTGTTCTAAAGCTCTTTGGGAACCGCTTGCGTGGCCCCACACACCTGCGGGCTGCAGACTTTCCTGCTGCCTTCAGCCTCAAAACCACCCTTTCCCACTTGGCGTCGTGCCAGGCACAAAAATGGCCATATGTCTGGAGATTGGTCCCACGCCCAAAGAGCCAGCAGGGAAAACTATGCCTTGTTCTAAAGCTCTTTGGGAACCGCTTGTGTAGCCCCACACACCTGGGGGGTGCAGGCTTTCCTGCTGCCTTCAGCCTCAAAACCACCCTTTCCCACTTGGCTTCGCTCCAGGCACAAAAATGGCTATATTTCTGGAGACTGGTCCCACGCCGAAAGAGCCAGCAGGGAAAACTATGCCTTGTTCTAAAGCTCTTTGGGAACCGCTTGCGTGGCCCCACACACCTGCGGGCTGCAGACTTTCCTGCTGCCTTCAGCCTCAAAACCACCCTTTCCCACTTGGCGCCGCGCCAGGCACAAAAATGGCCATATGTCTGGAGACTGGTCCCACGCCCAAAGAGCCAGCAGGGAAAACTATGCCTTGTTCTAAAGCTCTTTGGGAACCTCTTGCGTAGCCCCACAGACCTGGGGGGTGCAGGCTTTCCTGCTGCCTTCAGCCTCAAAACCACCCTTTCCCACTTGGCTTAGCTCCAGGCACAAAAATGGCCATATGTCTGGAGACTGGTCCCACGCCCAAAGAGCCAGCAGGGAAAACTATGCCTTGTTCTAAAGCTCTTTGGGAACCTCTTGCGTAGCCCCACAGACCTGGGGGCTGCAGACTTTCCTGCTGCCTTCAGCCTCAAACCACCCTTTCCCACTTGGCGCCGCGCCAGGCCCAAAAATGGCCATTTGTCTGGAGACTGGTCCCACGCCCAAAGAGCCAGCAGGGAAAACTATGCCTTGTTCTAAAGCTCTTTGGGAACGGCTTGCGTAGCCCCACAGACCTTGGGGCTGCAAGCTCTCCTGCTGCCTTCAGCCTCAAAACCACCCTTTCCCACTTGGCGCCGCGCCAGGCACAAAAATGGCCATATGTCTGGAGACTGGACCCACGCCGAAAGAGGAAGCAGGGAAAACTATGCCTTGTTCTAAAGCTCTTTGGGAACCGCTTGCGTAGCCCCACAGACCTTGGGGCTGCAAGCTCTCCTGCTGCCTTCAGCCTCAAAACCACCCTTTCCCACTTGGCGCCGCGCCAGGCACAAAAATGGCCATATGGCTGGAGACTGGTCCCACGCCCAAAGAGCCAGCAGGGAAAACTATGCCTTGTTCTAAAGCTCTTTGGGAACCTCTTGCGTAGCCCCACACACCTGGGGGCTGCAGGCTTTCCTGCTGCCTTCAGCCTCAAAACCACCCTTTCCCACTTGGCTTCGCTCCAGGCACAAAAATGGCCATATGTCTGGAGATTGGTCCCACGCCCAAAGAGCCAGCAGGGAAAACTATGCCTTGTTCTAAAGCTCTTTGGGAACCGCTTGCGTAGCCCGACAGACCTGGGGGCTGCAGGCTTTCCTGCTGCCTTCAGCCTCAAAACCACCCTTTCCCACTTGGCGCCGTGCCAGGCCCAGAAACGGCCATATGTCTGGAGACTGGTCCCACGCCCAAAGAGCCAGCAGGGAAAACTGTGCCTTGTTCTAAAGCTCTTTGGGAACTGCTTGTGTGGCCCCACAGACCTGGGGGCTGCAGGCTTTCCTGCTGCCTTCAGCCTCAAAACCACCCTTTCCCACTTGGCTTCGCTCCAGGCACAAAAATGGCTATATTTCTGGAGACTGGTCCCACGCCGAAAGAGCCAGCAGGGAAAACTATGCCTTGTTCTAAAGCTCTTTGGGAACCGCTTGCGTGGCCCCACACACCTGCGGGCTGCAGACTTTCCTGCTGCCTTCAGCCTCAAAACCACCCTTTCCCACTTGGCGCCGCGCCAGGCACAAAAATGGCCATATGTCTGGAGACTGGTCCCACGCCCAAAGAGCCAGCAGGGAAAACTATGCCTTGTTCTAAAGCTCTTTGGGAACCTCTTGCGTAGCCCCACAGACCTGGGGGGTGCAGGCTTTCCTGCTGCCTTCAGCCTCAAAACCACCCTTTCCCACTGGGCTTCGCTCCATGCCCAAAAATGGCCATATGTCTGGAGATTGGTCCCACGCCCAAAGAGCCAGCAGGGAAAACTATGCCTTGTTCTAAAGCTCTTTGGTAACCGCTTGCGTAGCCCACACACCTGGGGGCTGCAGGCTTTCCTGCTGCCTTCAGCCTCAAAACCACACTTTCCCACTTGGTGCCGCGCGAGGCCCAGAAACGGCCATATGGCTGGAGATTGGTCCCACGCCCAAAGAGCCAGCAGGGAAAACTATGCCTTGTTCTAAAGCTCTTTGGGAACCGCTTGCGTAGCCCCACAGAGCTGGGGGCTGCAGGCTTTCCTGCTGCCTTCAGCCTCAAAACCACCCTTTCCCACTTGGCTTAGCTCCAGGCACAAAAATGGCCATATGTCTGGAGACTGGTCCCACGCCCAAAGAGCCAGCAGGGAAAACTATGCCTTGTTCTAAAGCTCTTTGGGAACCGCTTGCGTGGCCCCACAGACCTGGGGGCTGCAGGCTTTCCTGCTGCCTTCAGCCTCAAAACCACCCTTTCCCACTTGGCGCCGCGCCAGGCCCAAAAATGGCTATATTTCTGGAGACTGGTCCCACGCCGAAAGAGCCAGCAGGGAAAACTATGCCTTGTTCTAAAGCTCTTTGGGAACCTCTTGCGTAGCCCCACAGACCTGGGGGCTGCAGGCTTTCCTGCTGCCTTCAGCCTCAAAACCACCCTTTCCCACTTGGCTTCGCTCCAGGCCCAAAAATGGCCATATGTCTGGAGATTGGTCCCACGCCCAAAGAGCCAGCAGGGAAAACTATGCCTTGTTCTAAAGCTCTTTGGGAACCGCTTGCGTAGCCCACACACCTGGGGGCTGCAGGCTTTCCTGCTGCCTTCAGCCTCAAAACCACACTTTCCCACTTGGTGCCGCGCCAGGCCCAGAAACGGCCATATGGCTGGAGATTGGTCCCACGCCCAAAGAGCCAGCAGGGAAAACTATGCCTTGTTCTAAAGCTCTTTGGGAACCGCTTGCGTAGCCCCACAGACCTGGGGGCTGCAGGCTTTCCTGCTGCCTTCAGCCTCAAAACCACCCTTTCCCACTTGGCTTCGCTCCAGGCCCAAAAATGGCCATATGTCTGGAGACTGGTCCCACGCCCAAAGAGCCAGCAGGGAAAACTATGCCTTGTTCTAAAGCTCTTTGGGAACCGCTTGCGTGGCCCCACAGACCTGGGGGCTGCAGGCTTTCCTGCTGCCTTCAGCCTCAAAACCACCCTTTCCCACTTGGCGCCGCACCAGGCACAAAAATGGCCATATGGCTAGTGATTGGTCCCACGCCCAAAGAGCCAGCAGGGAAAACTATGCCTTGTTCTAAAGCTCTTTGGGAACCGCTTGCGTAGCCCCACAGACCTGGGGGGTGCAGGCTTTCCTGCTGCCTTCAGCCTCAAAACCACCCTTTCCCACTTGGCGTCGCGCCAGGCACAAAAATGGCTATATTTCTGGAGACTGGTCCCACGCCCAAAGAGCCAGCAGGGAAAACTATGCCTTGTTCTAAAGCTCTTTGGGAACCGCTTGCGTGGCCCCACAGACCTGCGGGCTGCAGACTTTCCTGCTGCCTTCAGCCTCAAAACCACCCTTTCCCACTTGGCGCCTCGCCAGGCACAAAAATGGCCATATGTCTGGAGACTGGTCCCACGCCCAAAGAGCCAGCAGGGAAAACTATGCCTTGTTCTAAAGCTCTTTGGGAACCGCTTGCGTAGCCCCACACACCTGGGGGGTGCAGGCTTTCCTGCTGCCTTCAGCCTCAAAACCACCCTTTCCCACTTGGCGCCGCGCCAGGCCCAAAAATGGCCATATGGCTGGAGACTGGTCCCACGCCCAAAGAGCCAGCAGGGAAAACTATGCCTTGTTCTAAAGCTCTTTGGGAACCGCTTGCGTAGCCCCACAGACCTTGGGGCTGCAAGCTCTCCTGCTGCCTTCAGCCTCAAAACCACCCTTTCCCACTTGGCGCCTCGCCAGGCACAAAAATGGCCATATGTCTGGAGACTGGTCCCACGCTCAAAGAGCCAGCAGGGAAAACTATGCCTTGTTCTAAAGCTCTTTGGGAACCTCTTGCGTAGCCCCACAGAGCTGGGCGCTGCAGGCTTTCCTGCTGCCTTCAGCCTCAAAACCACCCTTTCCCACTTGGCGCCGCGCCAGGCACAAAAATGGCCATATGTCTGGAGACTGGTCCCACGCCCAAAGAGCCAGCAGGGAAAACTATGCCTTGTTCTAAAGCTCTTTGGGAACCGCTTGCGTAGCCACACACACCTGGGGGCTGCAGGCTTTCCTGCTGCCTTCAGCCTCAAAACCACACTTTCCCACTTGGTGCCGCGCCAGGCCCAGAAACGGCCATATGGCTGGAGATTGGTCCCACGCCCAAAGAGCCAGCAGGGAAAACTATGCCTTGTTCTAAAGCTCTTTGGGAACCGCTTGCGTAGCCCCACAGACCTGGGGGCTGCAGGCTTTCCTGCTGCCTTCAGCCTCAAAACCACCCTTTCCCACTTGGCTTAGCTCCAGGCACAAAAATGGCCATATGTCTGGAGACTGGTCCCACGCCCAAAGAGCCAGCAGGGAAAACTATGCCTTGTTCTAAAGCTCTTTGGGAACCGCTTGCGTGGCCCCACACACCTGGGGGCTGCAGGCTTTCCTGCTGCCTTCAGCCTCAAAACCACCCTTTCCCACTTGGCGCCGCGCCAGGCCCAAAAATGGCTATATTTCTGGAGACTGGTCCCACGCCGAAAGAGCCAGCAGGGAAAACTATGCCTTGTTCTAAAGCTCTTTGGGAACCTCTTGCGTAGCCCCACAGACCTGGGGGCTGCAGGCTTTCCTGCTGCCTTCAGCCTCAAAACCAACCTTTCCAACTTGGCTTCGCTCCAGGCCAAAAAATGGCCATATGTCTGGAGATTGGTCCCACGCCCAAAGAGCCAGCAGGGAAAACTATGCCTTGTTCTAAAGCTCTTTGGGAACCGCTTGCGTAGCCCACACACCTGGGGTCTGCAGGCTTTCCTGCTGCCTTCAGCCTCAAAACCACACTTTCCCACTTGGTGCCGCGCCAGGCCCAGAAACGGCCATATGGCTGGAGATTGGTCCCACGCTCAAAGAGTCAGCAGGGAAAACTATGCCTTGTTCTAAAGCTCTTTGGGAACCGCTTGCGTAGCCCCACACACCTGGGGGCTGCAGGCTTTCCTGCTGCCTTCAGCCTCAAAACCACCCTTTCCCACTTGGCTTCGCTCCAGGCCCAAAAATGGCCATATGTCTGGAGACTGGTCCCACGCCCAAAGAGCCAGCAGGGAAAACTATGCCTTGTTCTAAAGCTCTTTGGGAACCGCTTGCGTGGCCCCACAGACCTGGGGGCTGCAGGCTTTCCTGCTGCCTTCAGCCTCAAAACCACCCTTTCCCACTTGGCGCCGCACCAGGCACAAAAATGGCCATATGTCTGGAGATTGGTCCCACGCCCAAAGAGCCAGCAGGGAAAACTATGCCTTGTTCTAAAGCTCTTTGGGAACCGCTTGCGTAGCCCCACAGACCTGGGGGGTGCAGGCTTTCCTGCTGCCTTCAGCCTCAAAACCACACTTTCCCACTTGACGTCGCGCCAGGCACAAAAATGGCTATATTTCTGGAGACTGGTCCCACGCCCAAAGAGCCAGCAGGGAAAACTATGCCTTGTTCTAAAGCTCTTTGGGAACCGCTTGCGTGGCCCCACAAACCTGCGGGCTGCAGACTTTCCTGCTGCCTTCAGCCTCAAAACCACCCTTTCCCACTTGGCGTCGTGCCAGGCACAAAAATGGCCATATGTCTGGAGATTGGTCCCACGCCCAAAGAGCCAGCAGGGAAAACTATGCCTTGTTCTAAAGCTCTTTGGGAACCGCTTGCGTAGCCCCACACACCTGGGGGGTGCAGGCTTTCCTGCTGCCTTCAGCCTCAAAATCACCCTTTCCCACTTGGCTTCGCTCCAGGCACAAAAATGGCTATATTTCTGGAGACTGGTCCCACGCCGAAAGAGCCAGCAGGGAAAACTATGCCTTGTTCTAAAGCTCTTTGGGAACCGCTTGCGTGGCCCCACACACCTGCGGGCTGCAGACTTTCCTGCTGCCTTCAGCCTCAAAACCACCCTTTCCCACTTGGCGCCGCGCCAGGCACAAAAATGGCCATATGTCTGGAGACTGGTCCCACGCCCAAAGAGCCAGCAGGGAAAACTATGCCTTGTTCTAAAGCTCTTTGGGAACCTCTTGCGTAGCCCCACAGACCTGGGGGGTGCAGGCTTTCCTGCTGCCTTCAGCCTCAAAACCACCCTTTCCCACTTGGCTTCGCTCCATGCCCAAAAATGGCCATATGTCTGGAGATTGGTCCCACGCCCAAAGAGCCAGCAGGGAAAACTATGCCTTGTTCTAAAGCTCTTTGGGAACCGCTTGCGTAGCCCCACACACCTGGGGGCTGCAGGCTTTCCTGCTGCCTTCAGCCTCAAAACCACCCTTTCCCACTTGGCTTCGCTCCAGGCCCAAAAATGGCCATATGTCTGGAGACTGGTCCCACGCCCAAAGAGCCAGCAGGGAAAACTATGCCTTGTTCTAAAGCTCTTTGGGAACCGCTTGCGTGGCCCCACAGACCTGGGGGCTGCAGGCTTTCCTGCTGCCTTCAGCCTCAAAACCACCCTTTCCCACTTGGCGCCGCACCAGGCACAAAAATGGCCATATGTCTGGAGATTGGTCCCACGCCCAAAGAGCCAGCAGGGAAAACTATGCCTTGTTCTAAAGCTCTTTGGGAACCGCTTGCGTAGCCCCACAGACCTGGGGGGTGCAGGCTTTCCTGCTGCCTTCAGCCTCAAAAACACACTTTCCCACTTGGCGTCGCGCCAGGCACAAAAATGGCTATATTTCTGGAGACTGGTCCCACGCCCAAAGAGCCAGCAGGGAAAACTATGCCTTGTTCTAAAGCTCTTTGGGAACCGCTTGCGTGGCCCCACACACCTGCGGGCTGCAGACTTTCCTGCTGCCTTCAGCCTCAAAACCACCCTTTCCCACTTGGCGTCGTGCCAGGCACAAAAATGGCCATATGTCTGGAGATTGGTCCCACGCCCAAAGAGCCAGCAGGGAAAACTATGCCTTGTTCTAAAGCTCTTTGGGAACCGCTTGCGTAGCCCCACACACCTGGGGGGTGCAGGCTTTCCTGCTGCCTTCAGCCTCAAAACCACCCTTTCCCACTTGGCTTCGCTCCAGGCACAAAAATGGCTATATTTCTGGAGACTGGTCCCACGCCCAAAGAGCCAGCAGGGAAAACTATGCCTTGTTCTAAAGCTCTTTGGGAACCGCTTGCGTGGCCCCACACACCTGCGGGCTGCAGACTTTCCTGCTGCCTTCAGCCTCAAAACCACCCTTTCCCACTTGGCGCCGCGCCAGGCACAAAAATGGCCATATGTCTGGAGACTGGTCCCACGCCCAAAGAGCCAGCAGGGAAAACTATGCCTTGTTCTAAAGCTCTTTGGGAACCTCTTGCGTAGCCCCACAGACCTGGGGGGTGCAGGCTTTCCTGCTGCCTTCAGCCTCAAAACCACCCTTTCCCACTTGGCTTCGCTCCATGCCCAAAAATGGCCATATGTCTGGAGATTGGTCCCACGCCCAAAGAGCCAGCAGGGAAAACTATGCCTTGTTCTAAAGCTCTTTGGAACCGCTTGCGTAGCCCACACACCTGGGGGCTGCAGGCTTTCCTGCTGCCTTCAGCCTCAAAACCACACTTTCCCACTTGGCGCCGCGCCAGGCCCAAAAATGGCTATATTTCTGGAGACTGGTCCCACGCCGAAAGAGCCAGCAGGGAAAACTATGC
The DNA here is from genome assembly GCF_963924245.1 of Chroicocephalus ridibundus. Classification (NCBI taxonomy): domain Eukaryota; kingdom Metazoa; phylum Chordata; class Aves; order Charadriiformes; family Laridae; genus Chroicocephalus; species Chroicocephalus ridibundus. The sequence continues at coordinate 45,898,503 of NC_086290.1, forward strand.
CTTGTTCTAAAGCTCTTTGGGAACCTCTTGCGTAGCCCCACAGACCTGGGGGCTGCAGGCTTTCCTGCTGCCTTCAGCCTCAAAACCACCCTTTCCCACTTGGCTTCGCTCCAGGCCAAAAAATGGCCATATGTCTGGAGATTGGTCCCACGCCCAAAGAGCCAGCAGGGAAAACTATGCCTTGTTCTAAAGCTCTTTGGGAACCGCTTGCGTAGCCCACACACCTGGGGGCTGCAGGCTTTCCTGCTGCCTTCAGCCTCAAAACCACACTTTCCCACTTGGTGCCGCGCCAGGCCCAGAAACGGCCATATGGCTGGAGATTGGTCCCACGCTCAAAGAGTCAGCAGGGAAAACTATGCCTTGTTCTAAAGCTCTTTGGGAACCGCTTGCGTAGCCCCACACACCTGGGGGCTGCAGGCTTTCCTGCTGCCTTCAGCCTCAAAACCACCCTTTCCCACTTGGCTTCTCTCCAGGCACAAAAATGGCCATATGTCTGGAGACTGGTCCCACGCCCAAAGAGCCAGCAGGGAAAACTATGCCTTGTTCTAAAGCTCTTTGGGAACCGCTTGCGTGGCCCCACAGACCTGGGGGCTGCAGGCTTTCCTGCTGCCTTCAGCCTCAAAACCACCCTTTCCCACTTGGCGCCGCACCAGGCACAAAAATGGCCATATGGCTAGTGATTGGTCCCACGCCCAAAGAGCCAGCAGGGAAAACTATGCCTTGTTCTAAAGCTCTTTGGGAACCGCTTGCGTAGCCCCACAGACCTGGGGGGTGCAGGCTTTCCTGCTGCCTTCAGCCTCAAAACCACACTTTCCCACTTGGCGTCGCGCCAGGCACAAAAATGGCTATATTTCTGGAGACTGGTCCCACGCCCAAAGAGCCAGCAGGGAAAACTATGCCTTGTTCTAAAGCTCTTTGGGAACCGCTTGCGTGGCCCCACAGACCTGCGGGCTGCAGACTTTCCTGCTGCCTTCAGCCTCAAAACCACCCTTTCCCACTTGGCGCCTCGCCAGGCACAAAAATGGCCATATGTCTGGAGACTGGTCCCACGCCCAAAGAGCCAGCAGGGAAAACTATGCCTTGTTCTAAAGCTCTTTGGGAACCGCTTGCGTAGCCCCACACACCTGGGGGGTGCAGGCTTTCCTGCTGCCTTCAGCCTCAAAACCACCCTTTCCCACTTGGCGCCGCGCCAGGCCCATAAATGGCCATATGGCTGGAGACTGGTCCCACGCCCAAAGAGCCAGCAGGGAAAACTATGCCTTGTTCTAAAGCTCTTTGGGAACCGCTTGCGTAGCCCCACAGACCTTGGGGCTGCAAGCTCTCCTGCTGCCTTCAGCCTCAAAACCACCCTTTCCCACTTGGCGCCTCGCCAGGCACAAAAATGGCCATATGTCTGGAGACTGGTCCCACGCTCAAAGAGCCAGCAGGGAAAACTATGCCTTGTTCTAAAGCTCTTTGGGAACCTCTTGCGTAGCCCCACAGAGCTGGGGGCTGCAGGCTTTCCTGCTGCCTTCAGCCTCAAAACCACCCTTTCCCACTTGGCGCCGCGCCAGGCACAAAAATGGCCATATGTCTGGAGACTGGTCCCACGCCCAAAGAGCCAGCAGGGAAAACTATGCCTTGTTCTAAAGCTCTTTGGGAACCGCTTGCGTAGCCACACACACCTGGGGGCTGCAGGCTTTCCTGCTGCCTTCAGCCTCAAAACCACACTTTCCCACTTGGTGCCGCGCCAGGCCCAGAAACGGCCTTATGGCTGGAGATTGGTCCCACGCCCAAAGAGCCAGCAGGGAAAACTATGCCTTGTTCTAAAGCTCTTTGGTAACCGCTTGCGTAGCCCCACAGACCTGGGGGCTGCAGGCTTTCCTGCTGCCTTCAGCCTCAAAACCACCCTTTCCCACTTGGCTTAGCTCCAGGCACAAAAATGGCCATATGTCTGGAGACTGGTCCCACGCCCAAAGAGCCAGCAGGGAAAACTATGCCTTGTTCTAAAGCTCTTTGGGAACCGCTTGCGTGGCCCCACACACCTGGGGGCTGCAGGCTTTCCTGCTGCCTTCAGCCTCAAAACCACCCTTTCCCACTTGGCGCCGCGCCAGGCCCAAAAATGGCTATATTTCTGGAGACTGGTCCCACGCCGAAAGAGCCAGCAGGGAAAACTATGCCTTGTTCTAAAGCTCTTTGGGAACCTCTTGCGTAGCCCCACAGACCTGGGGGCTGCAGGCTTTCCTGCTGCCTTCAGCCTCAAAACCACCCTTTCCCACTTGGCTTCGCTCCAGGCCAAAAAATGGCCATATGTCTGGAGATTGGTCCCACGCCCAAAGAGCCAGCAGGGAAAACTATGCCTTGTTCTAAAGCTCTTTGGGAACCGCTTGCGTAGCCCACACACCTGGGGTCTGCAGGCTTTCCTGCTGCCTTCAGCCTCAAAACCACACTTTCCCACTTGGTGCCGCGCCAGGCCAGAAACGGCCTTATGGCTGGAGATTGGTCCCACGCTCAAAGAGTCAGCAGGGAAAACTATGCCTTGTTCTAAAGCTCTTTGGGAACCGCTTGCGTAGCCCCACACACCTGGGGGCTGCAGGCTTTCCTGCTGCCTTCAGCCTCAAAACCACCCTTTCCCACTTGGCTTCGCTCCAGGCCCAAAAATGGCCATATGTCTGGAGACTGGTCCCACGCCCAAAGAGCCAGCAGGGAAAACTATGCCTTGTTCTAAAGCTCTTTGGGAACCGCTTGCGTGGCCCCACAGACCTGGGGGCTGCAGGCTTTCCTGCTGCCTTCAGCCTCAAAACCACCCTTTCCCACTTGGCGCCGCACCAGGCACAAAAATGGCCATATGTCTGGAGATTGGAACCACGCCCAAAGAGCCAGCAGGGAAAACTATGCCTTGTTCTAAAGCTCTTTGGGAACCGCTTGCGTAGCCCACAGACCTGGGGGGTGCAGGCTTTCCTGCTGCCTTCAGCCTCAAAACCACACTTTCCCACTTGGCGTCGCGCCAGGCACAAAAATGGCTATATTTCTGGAGACTGGTCCCACGCCCAAAGAGCCAGCAGGGAAAACTATGCCTTGTTCTAAAGCTCTTTGGGAACCGCTTGCGTGGCCCCACACACCTGCGGGCTGCAGACTTTCCTGCTGCCTTCAGCCTCAAAAACCACCCTTTCCCACTTGGCGTCGTGCCAGGCACAAAAATGGCCATATGTCTGGAGATTGGTCCCACGCCCAAAGAGCCAGCAGGGAAAACTATGCCTTGTTCTAAAGCTCTTTGGGAACCGCTTGTGTAGCCCCACACACCTGGGGGGTGCAGGCTTTCCTGCTGCCTTCAGCCTCAAAACCACCCTTTCCCACTTGGCTTCGCTCCAGGCACAAAAATGGCTATATTTCTGGAGACTGGTCCCACGCCGAAAGAGCCAGCAGGGAAAACTATGCCTTGTTCTAAAGCTCTTTGGGAACCGCTTGCGTGGCCCCACACACCTGCGGGCTGCAGACTTTCCTGCTGCCTTCAGCCTCAAAACCACCCTTTCCCACTTGGCGCCGCGCCAGGCACAAAAATGGCCATATGTCTGGAGACTGGTCCCACGCCCAAAGAGCCAGCAGGGAAAACTATGCCTTGTTCTAAAGCTCTTTGGGAACCTCTTGCGTAGCCCCACAGACCTGGGGGGTGCAGGCTTTCCTGCTGCCTTCAGCCTCAAAACCACCCTTTCCCACTTGGCTTCGCTCCATGCCCAAAAATGGCCATATGTCTGGAGATTGGTCCCACGCCCAAAGAGCCAGCAGGGAAAACTATGCCTTGTTCTAAAGCTCTTTGGTAACCGCTTGCGTAGCCCACACACCTGGGGGCTGCAGGCTTTCCTGCTGCCTTCAGCCTCAAAACCACACTTTCCCACTTGGTGCCGCGCGAGGCCCAGAAACGGCCATATGGCTGGAGATTGGTCCCACGCCCAAAGAGCCAGCAGGGAAAACTATGCCTTGTTCTAAAGCTCTTTGGGAACCGCTTGCGTAGCCCCACAGAGCTGGGGGCTGCAGCTTTCCTGCTGCCTTCAGCCTCAAAACCACCCTTTCCCACTTGGCTTAGCTCCAGGCACAAAAATGGCCATATGTCTGGAGACTGGTCCCACGCCCAAAGAGCCAGCAGGGAAAACTATGCCTTGTTCTAAAGCTCTTTGGGAACCGCTTGCGTGGCCCACAGACCTGGGGGCTGCAGGCTTTCCTGCTGCCTTCAGCCTCAAAAACCACCCTTTCCCACTTGGCGCCGCGCTAGGCCCAAAAATGGCTATATTTCTGGAGACTGGTCCCACGCCGAAAGAGCCAGCAGGGAAAACTATGCCTTGTTCTAAAGCTCTTTGGGAACCTCTTGCGTAGCCCCACAGACCTGGGGGCTGCAGGCTTTCCTGCTGCCTTCAGCCTCAAAACCACCCTTTCCCACTTGGCTTCGCTCCAGGCCCAAAAATGGCCATATGTCTGGAGATTGGTCCCACGCCCAAAGAGCCAGCAGGGAAAACTATGCCTTGTTCTAAAGCTCTTTGGGAACCGCTTGCGTAGCCCACACACCTGGGGGCTGCAGGCTTTCCTGCTGCCTTCAGCCTCAAAACCACACTTTCCCACTTGGTGCCGCGCCAGGCCCAGAAACGGCCATATGGCTGGAGATTGGTCCCACGCCAAAGAGTCAGCAGGGAAAACTATGCCTTGTTCTAAAGCTCTTTGGGAACCGCTTGCGTAGCCCCACAGACCTGGGGGCTGCAGGCTTTCCTGCTGCCTTCAGCCTCAAAACCACCCTTTCCCACTTGGCTTCGCTCCAGGCCCAAAAATGGCCATTTGTCTGGAGACTGGTCCCACGCCCAAAGAGCCAGCAGGGAAAACTATGCCTTGTTCTAAAGCTCTTTGGGAACCGCTTGCGTGGCCCCACAGACCTGGGGGCTGCAGGCTTTCCTGCTGCCTTCAGCCTCAAAACCACCCTTTCCCACTTGGCGCCGCACCAGGCACAAAAATGGCCATATGTCTGGAGATTGGTCCCACGCCCAAAGAGCCAGCAGGGAAAACTATGCCTTGTTCTAAAGCTCTTGGGAACCGCTTGCGTAGCCCCACAGACCTGGGGGGTGCAGGCTTTCCTGCTGCCTTCAGCCTCAAAACCACACTTTCCCACTTGGCGTCGCGCCAGGCACAAAAATGGCTATATTTCTGGAGACTGGTCCCACGCCCAAAGAGCCAGCAGGGAAAAACTATGCCTTGTTCTAAAGCTCTTTGGGAACCGCTTGCGTGGCCCCACAGACCTGCGGGCTGCAGACTTTCCTGCTGCCTTCAGCCTCAAAACCACCCTTTCCCACTTGGCGCCTCGCCAGGCACAAAAATGGCCATATGTCTGGAGACTGGTCCCACGCCCAAAGAGCCAGCAGGGAAAACTATGCCTTGTTCTAAAGCTCTTTGGGAACCGCTTGCGTAGCCCCACACACCTGGGGGGTGCAGGCTTTCCTGCTGCCTTCAGCCTCAAAACCACCCTTTCCCACTTGGCGCCGCGCCAGGCCCAAAAATGGACATATGGCTGGAGACTGGTCCCACGCCCAAAGAGCCAGCAGGGAAAACTATGCCTTGTTCTAAAGCTCTTTGGGAACCGCTTGCGTAGCCCCACAGACCTTGGGGCTGCAAGCTCTCCTGCTGCCTTCAGCCTCAAAACCACCCTTTCCCACTTGGCGCCTCGCCAGGCACAAAAATGGCCATATGTCTGGAGACTGGTCCCACGCTCAAAGAGCCAGCAGGGAAAACTATGCCTTGTTCTAAAGCTCTTTGGGAACCTCTTGCGTAGCCCCACACACCTGGGGGCTGCAGGCTTTCCTGCTGCCTTCAGCCTCAAAACCACCCTTTCCCACTTGGCGCCGCGCCAGGCACAAAAATGGCCATATGTCTGGAGACTGGTCCCACGCCCAAAGAGCCAGCAGGGAAAACTATGCCTTGTTCTAAAGCTCTTTGGGAACCGCTTGCGTAGCCACACACACCTGGGGGCTGCAGGCTTTCCTGCTGCCTTCAGCCTCAAAACCACACTTTCCCACTTGGTGCCGCGCCAGGCCCAGAAACGGCCATATGGCTGGAGGTTGGTCCCACGCCCAAAGAGCCAGCAGGGAAAACTATGCCTTGTTCTAAAGCTCTTTGGTAACCGCTTGCGTAGCCCCACAGACCTGGGGGCTGCAGGCTTTCCTGCTGCCTTCAGCCTCAAAACCACCCTTTCCCACTTGGCTTAGCTCCAGGCACAAAAATGGCCATATGTCTGGAGACTGGTCCCACGCCCAAAGAGCCAGCAGGGAAAACTATGCCTTGTTCTAAAGCTCTTTGGGAACCGCTTGCGTGGCCCCACACACCTGGGGGCTGCAGGCTTTCCTGCTGCCTTCAGCCTCAAAACCACCCTTTCCCACTTGGCGCCGCGCCAGGCCCAAAAATGGCTATATTTCTGGAGACTGGTCCCACGCCGAAAGAGCCAGCAGGGAAAACTATGCCTTGTTCTAAAGCTCTTTGGGAACCTCTTGCGTAGCCCCACAGACCTGGGGGCTGCAGGCTTTCCTGCTGCCTTCAGCCTCAAAACCACCCTTTCCCACTTGGCTTCGCTCCAGGCCAAAAAATGGCCATATGTCTGGAGATTGGTCCCACGCCCAAAGAGCCAGCAGGGAAAACTATGCCTTGTTCTAAAGCTCTTTGGGAACCGCTTGCGTAGCCCACACACCTGGGGTCTGCAGGCTTTCCTGCTGCCTTCAGCCTCAAAACCACACTTTCCCACTTGGTGCCGCGCCAGGCCCAGAAACGGCCATATGGCTGGAGATTGGTCCCACGCTCAAAGAGTCAGCAGGGAAAACTATGCCTTGTTCTAAAGCTCTTTGGGAACCGCTTGCGTAGCCCCACACACCTGGGGGCTGCAGGCTTTCCTGCTGCCTTCAGCCTCAAAACCACCCTTTCCCACTTGGCTTCGCTCCAGGCCCAAAAATGGCCATATGTCTGGAGACTGGTCCCACGCCCAAAGAGCCAGCAGGGAAAACTATGCCTTGTTCTAAAGCTCTTTGGGAACCGCTTGCGTGGCCCCACAGACCTGGGGGCTGCAGGCTTTCCTGCTGCCTTCAGCCTCAAAACCACCCTTTCCCACTTGGCGCCGCACCAGGCACAAAAATGGCCATATGTCTGGAGATTGGTCCCACGCCCAAAGAGCCAGCAGGGAAAACTATGCCTTGTTCTAAAGCTCTTTGGGAACCGCTTGCGTAGCCCCACAGACCTGGGGGGTGCAGGCTTTCCTGCTGCCTTCAGCCTCAAAACCACACTTTCCCACTTGGCGTCGCGCCAGGCACAAAAATGGCTATATTTCTGGAGACTGGTCCCACGCCCAAAGAGCCAGCAGGGAAAACTATGCCTTGTTCTAAAGCTCTTTGGGAACCGCTTGCGTGGCCCCACACACCTGCGGGCTGCAGACTTTCCTGCTGCCTTCAGCCTCAAAACCACCCTTTCCCACTTGGCATCGTGCCAGGCACAAAAATGGCCATATGTCTGGAGATTGGTCCCACGCCCAAAGAGCCAGCAGGGAAAACTATGCCTTGTTCTAAAGCTCTTTGGGAACCGCTTGCGTAGCCCCACACACCTGGGGGGTGCAGGCTTTCCTGCTGCCTTCAGCCTCAAAACCACCCTTTCCCACTTGGCGCCGCGCCAGGCCCAAAAATGGCCATATGGCTGGAGACTGGTCCCACGCCCAAAGAGCCAGCAGGGAAAACTATGCCTTGTTCTAAAGCTCTTTGGGAACCGCTTGCATAGCCCCACAGACCTTGGGGCTGCAAGCTCTCCTGCTGCCTTCAGCCTCAAAACCACCCTTTCCCACTTGGCGCCTCGCCAGGCACAAAAATGGCCATATGTCTGGAGACTGGTCCCACGCCCAAAGAGCCAGCAGGGAAAACTATGCCTTGTTCTAAAGCTCTTTGGGAACCTCTTGCGTAGCCCCACACACCTGGGGGCTGCAGGCTTTCCTGCTGCCTTCAGCCTCAAAACCACCCTTTCCCACTTGGCGCCGCGCCAGGCCCAAAAATGGCCATATGTCTGGAGACTGGTCCCACGCCCAAAGAGCCAGCAGGGAAAACTATGCCTTGTTCTAAAGCTCTTTGGGAACCTCTTGCGTAGCCCCACACACCTGGGGGCTGCAGGCTTTCCTGCTGTCTTCAGCCTCAAAACCACCCTTTCCCACTTGGCTTCGCTCCAGGCCCAAAAATGGCCATATGTCTGGAGACTGGTCCCACGCCCAAAGAGCCAGCAGGGAAAACTATGCCTTGTTCTAAAGCTCTTTGGGAACCGCTTGCGTAGCCACACACACCTGGGGGCTGCAGGCTTTCCTGCTGCCTTCAGCCTCAAAACCACCCTTTCCCACTTGGCCCCGCGCCAGGCCCAGAAACGGCCATATGTCTGGAGATTGGTCCCACGCTCAAAGAGTCAGCAGGGAAAACTATGCCTTGTTCTAAAGCTCTTTGGGAACTGCTTGCGTGGCCCCACAGACCTGGGGGCTGCAGGCTTTCCTGCTGCCTTCAGCCTCAAAACCACACTTTCCCACTTGGTGCCGCGCCAGGCCCAGAAACGGCCATATGGCTGGAGATTGGTCCCACGCTCAAAGAGTCAGCAGGGAAAACTATGCCTTGTTCTAAAGCTCTTTGGGAACCGCTTGCGTAGCCCCACAGACCTGGGGGCTGCAGGCTTTCCTGCTGCCTTCAGCCTCAAAACCACCCTTTCCCACTTGGCTTCGCTCCAGGCCCAAAAATGGCCATATGTCTGGAGACTGGTCCCACGCCCAAAGAGCCAGCAGGGAAAACTATGCCTTGTTCTAAAGCTCTTTGGGAACCGCTTGCGTAGCCCCACAGACCTTGGGGCTGCAAGCTCTCCTGCTGCCTTCAGCCTCAAAACCACCCTTTCCCACTTGGCGCCTCGCCAGGCACAAAAATGGCCATAAGTCTGGAGACTGGTCCCACGCCCAAAGAGCCAGCAGGGAAAACTATGCCTTGTTCTAAAGCTCTTTGGGAACCTCTTGCGTAGCCCCACAGAGCTGGGGGCTGCAGGCTTTCCTGCTGCCTTCAGCCTCAAAACCACCCTTTCCCACTTGGCGCCGCGCCAGGCACAAAAATGGCCATATGTCTGGAGACTGGTCCCACGCCCAAAGAGCCAGCAGGGAAAACTATGCCTTGTTCTAAAGCTCTTTGGGAACCGCTTGCGTAGCCCCACAGAGCTGGGGGCTGCAGGCTTTCCTGCTGCCTTCAGCCTCAAAACCACCCTTTCCCACTTGGCTTCGCTCCAGGCCCAAAAATGGCCATATGTCTGGAGACTGGTCCCACGCCCAAAGAGCCAGCAGGGAAAACTATGCCTTGTTCTAAAGCTCTTTGGGAACCGCTTGCGTAGCCCCACACACCTGGGGGCTGCAGGCTTTCCTGCTCTCTTCAGCCTCAGAGGCACCCTTTCCCACTTGGCCGCGCGCCAGGCCCAGAAACGGCCATATGTCTGGAGATTGGTCCCACGCTCAAAGAGTCAGCAGGGAAAACTATGCCTTGTTCTAAAGCTCTTTGGGAACTGCTTGCGTGGCCCCACAGACCTGGGGGCTGCAGGCTTTCCTGCTGCCTTCAGCCTCAAAACCACCCTTTCCCACTTGGCCCCGCGCCAGGCCCAAAAATGGCTATATTTCTGGAGACTGGTCCCACGCCGAAAGAGCCAGCAGGGAAAACTATGCCTTGTTCTAAAGCTCTTTAGGAACCGCTTGCGTGCCCCACACACCTGCGGGCTGCAGACTTTCCTGCTGCCTTCAGCCTCAAAACCACCCTTTCCCACTTGGCGTCGCGCCAGGCACAAAAATGGTCATATGTCTGGAGATTGGTCCCACGCCCAAAGAGCCAGCAGGGAAAAATATGCCTTGTTCTAAAGCTCTTTGGGAACGGCTTGCGTAGCCCCACAGACCTTGGGACTGCAAGCTCTCCTGCTGCCTTCAGCCTCAAAACCACCCTTTCCCACTTGGCGCCGCGCCAGGCCCAAAAATGGCCATATGTCTGGAGACTGGTCCCACGCCCAAAGAGCCAGCAGGGAAAACTATGCCTTGTTCTAAAGCTCTTTGGGAACCGCTTGCGTAGCCCCACAGACCTGGGGGGTGCAGGCTTTCCTGCTGCCTTCAGCCTCAAAACCACCCTTTCCCACTTGGCGCCGCGCCAGGCCCAAAAATGGCCATATGTCTGGAGATTGGTCCCACGCCCAAAGAGCCAGCAGGGAAAACTATGCCTTGTTCTAAAGCTCTTTGGGAACCGCTTGCGTGGCCCCACAGACCTGGGGGCTGCAGGCTTTCCTGCTGCCTTCAGCCTCAAAACCACACTTTCCCACTTGGTGCCGCGCCAGGCCCAGAAACGGCCATATGTCTGGAGATTGGTCCCACGCCCAAAGAGCCAGCAGGGAAAACTATGCCTTGTTCTAAAGCTCTTTGGGAACCGCTTGCGTAGCCCCACAGACCTGGGGGCTGCAAGCTCTCCTGCTGCCTTCAGCCTCAAAACCACCCTTTCCCACTTGGCGCCTCGCCAGGCACAAAAATGGCCATATGTCTGGAGACTGGTCCCACGCCCAAAGAGCCAGCAGGGAAAACTATGCCTTGTTCTAAAGCTCTTTGGGAACCGCTTGCGTAGCCCCACACACCTGGGGGGTGCAGGCTTTCCTGCTGCCTTCAGCCTCAAAACCACCCTTTCCCACTTGGCGCCGCGCCAGGCACAAAAATGGCCATATGTCTGGAGACTGGTCCCACGCCCAAAGAGCCAGCAGGGAAAACTATGCCTTGTTCTAAAGCTCTTTGGGAACCTCTTGCGTAGCCCCACAGACCTGGGGGCTGCAGGCTTTCCTGCTGCCTTCAGCCTCAAAACCACCCTTTCCCACTTGGCTTCGCTCCAGGCACAAAAATGGCCATATGTCTGGAGACTGGTCCCACGCCCAAAGAGCCAGCAGGGAAAACTATGCCTTGTTCTAAAGCTCTTTGGGACCGCTTGCGTGGCCCCACAGACCTGGGGGCTGCAGGCTTTCCTGCTGCCTTCAGCCTCAAAACCACCCTTTCCCACTTGGCGCCGCACCAGGCACAAAAATGGCCATATGGCTAGTGATTGGTCCCACGCCCAAAGAGCCAGCAGGGAAAACTATGCCTTGTTCTAAAGCTCTTTGGGAACCGCTTGCGTGGCCCCACACACCTGCGGGCTGCAAACTTTCCTGCTGCCTTCAGCCTCAAAACCACCCTTTCCCACTTGGCGTCGTGCCAGGCCCAAAAATGGCCATATGTCTGGAGACTGGTCCCACGCCCAAAGAGCCAGCAGGGAAAACTATGCCTTGTTCTAAAGCTCTTTGGGAACCGCTTGCGTAGCCCCACAGACCTTGGGGCTGCAATCTCTCCTGCTGCCTTCAGCCTCAAAACCACCCTTTCCCACTTGGCGCCTCGCCAGGCACAAAAATGGCCATATGTCTGGAGACTGGTCCCACGCCCAAAGAGCCAGCAGGGAAAACTATGCCTTGTTCTAAAGCTCTTTGGGAACCTCTTGCGTAGCCCCAGAGACCTGGGGGCTGCAGGCTTTCCTGCTGCCTTCAGCCTCAAAACCACCCTTTCCCACTTGGCGCCGCGCCAGGCACAAAAATGGCCATATGTCTGGAGACTGGTCTCACGCCCAAAGAGCCAGCAGGGAAAACTATGCCTTGTTCTAAAGCTCTTTGGGAACCTCTTGCGTAGCCCCACACACCTGGGGGCTGCAGGCTTTCCTGCTGCCTTCAGCCTCAAAACCACCCTTTCCCACTTGGCTTCGCTCCAGGCCCAAAAATGGCCATATGTCTGGAGACTGGTCCCACGCCCAAAGAGCCAGCAGGGAAAACTATGCCTTGTTCTAAAGCTCTTTGGGAACCGCTTGCATAGCCACACACACCTGGGGGATGCAGGCTTTCCTACTGCCTTCAGCCTCAAAACCACCCTTTCCCACTTGGCCCCGCGCCAGGGCCAGAAACGGCCATATGTCTGGAGTTTGGTCCCACGCTCAAAGAGTCAGCAGGGAAAACTATGCCTTGTTCTAAAGCTCTTTGGGAACCGCTTGCGTAGCCCCACACACCTGGGGGCTGCAGGCTTTCCTGCTGCCTTCAGCCTCAAAACCACCCTTTCCCACATGGCGTCACGCCAGGCCCAAAAATGGCCATATATCTGGAGACTGGTCCCACGCCCAAAGAGCCAGCAGGGATAACGATGCCTTGTTCTAAAGCTCTTTGGGAACCGCTTGCGTGGCCCCACACACCTGGGGGCTGCAGGCTTTCCTGCTGCCTTCAGCCTCAAAACCACCCTTTCCCACTTGGCGCCGCGCCAGGCCCAAAAATGGCCATATGGCTGGAGATTGGTCCCACGCCCAAAGAGCCAGCAGGGAAAACGTTGCCTTGTTCTAAAGCTCTTTGGGAACCGATTGCGTGGCCCCACACACCTGGGGGCTGCAGGCTTTCCTGCTGCCTTCAGCCTCAAAACCACCCTTTCCCACTTGGCCCCGCGCCAGGCACAAAAATGGCCATATGTCTGGAGACTGGTCCCACGCCCAAAGAGCCAGCAGGGAAAACTCTGCCTTGTTCTAAAGCTCTTTGGGAACCGCTTGTGTGGCCCCACAGACCTGCGGGCTGCAGACTTTCCTGCTGCCTTCAGCCTCAAAACCACCCTTTCCCACTTGGCGTCGCGCCAGGCACAAAAATGGCCATATGTCTGGAGATTGGTCCCACGCCCAAAGAGCCAGCAGGGAAAACTATGCCTTGTTCTAAAGCTCTTTGGGAACCGCTTGCGTGGCCCCACAGACCTGGGGGCTGCAGGCTTTCCTGCTGCCTTCAGCCTCAAAACCACCCTTTCCCACTTGGCGTCGTTCCAGGCACAAAAATGGCTATATTTCTGGAGATTGGTCCCACGCCCAAAGAGCCAGCAGGGAAAACTATGCCTTGTTCTAAAGCTCTTTGGGAACCGCTTGCGTGGCCTCACACACCTGCGGGCTGCAGGCTTTCCTGCTCTCTTCAGCCTCAGAGGCATCCTTTCCCACTTGGTGCCGCGCCAGGCCCAAAAATGGCCATATGTCTGGAGATTGGTCCCACGCCCAAAGAGCCAGCAGGGAAAACTATGCCTTGTTCTAAAGCTCTTTGGGAACCGCTTGCGTAGCCCCACACACCTGGGGGCTGCAAGCTCTCCTGCTGCCTTCAGCCTCAAAACCACCCTTTCCCACTTGGCGCCGCGCCAGGCACAAAAATGGCCATATGTCTGGAGACTGGTCCCACGCCCAAAGAGCCAGCAGGGAAAATTATGCCTTGTTCTAAAGCTCTTTGGGAACCGCTTGCGTGGCCCCACAGACCAGGGGGGTGCAGGCTTTCCTGCTGCCTTCAGCCTCAAAACTACCCTTTCCCACTTGGCGCCGCGCCAGGCACAAAAATGGCCATATGTCTGGAGACTGGTCCCACGCCCAAAGAGCCAGCAGGGAAAACTATGCCTTGTTCTAAAGCTCTTTGGGACCGCTTGCGTGGCCCCACAGACCTGGGGGCTGCAGGCTTTCCTGCTGCCTTCAGCCTCAAAACCACCCTTTCCCACTTGGCGCCGCACCAGGCACAAAAATGGCCATATGGCTAGTGATTGGTCCCACGCCCAAAGAGCCAGCAGGGAAAACTATGCCTTGTTCTAAAGCTCTTTGGGAACCGCTTGCGTGGCCCCACACACCTGCGGGCTGCAAACTTTCCTGCTGCCTTCAGCCTCAAAACCACCCTTTCCCACTTGGCGTCGTGCCAGGCACAAAAATGGCCATATGTCTGGAGATTGGTCCCACGCCCAAAGAGCCAGCAGGGAAAACTATGCCTTGTTCTAAAGCTCTTTGGGAACCGCTTGCGTAGCCCCACACACCTGGGGGCTGCAGGCTTTCCTACTGCCTTCAGCCTCAAAACCACCCTTTCCCACTTGGCGCCGCGCCAGGCCCAAAAATGGCCATATGTCTGGAGACTGGTCCCACGCCCAAAGAGCCAGCAGGGAAAACTATGCCTTGTTCTAAAGCTCTTTGGGAACCGCTTGCGTAGCCCCACAGACCTTGGGGCTGCAATCTCTCCTGCTGCCTTCAGCCTCAAAACCACCCTTTCCCACTTGGCGCCTCGCCAGGCACAAAAATGGCCATATGTCTGGAGACTGGTCCCACGCCCAAAGAGCCAGCAGGGAAAACTATGCCTTGTTCTAAAGCTCTTTGGGAACCTCTTGCGTAGCCCCAGAGACCTGGGGGCTGCAGGCTTTCCTGCTGCCTTCAGCCTCAAAACCACCCTTTCCCACTTGGCGCCGCGCCAGGCACAAAAATGGCCATATGTCTGGAGACTGGTCTCACGCCCAAAGAGCCAGCAGGGAAAACTATGCCTTGTTCTAAAGCTCTTTGGGAACCTCTTGCGTAGCCCCACACACCTGGGGGCTGCAGGCTTTCCTGCTGCCTTCAGCCTCAAAACCACCCTTTCCCACTTGGCTTCGCTCCAGGCCCAAAAATGGCCATATGTCTGGAGACTGGTCCCACGCCCAAAGAGCCAGCAGGGAAAACTATGCCTTGTTCTAAAGCTCTTTGGGAACCGCTTGCATAGCCACACACACCTGGGGGATGCAGGCTTTCCTACTGCCTTCAGCCTCAAAACCACCCTTTCCCACTTGGCCCCGCGCCAGGGCCAGAAACGGCCATATGTCTGGAGTTTGGTCCCACGCTCAAAGAGTCAGCAGGGAAAACTATGCCTTGTTCTAAAGCTCTTTGGGAACCGCTTGCGTAGCCCCACACACCTGGGGGCTGCAGGCTTTCCTGCTGCCTTCAGCCTCAAAACCACCCTTTCCCACATGGCGTCACGCCAGGCCCAAAAATGGCCATATATCTGGAGACTGGTCCCACGCCCAAAGAGCCAGCAGGGATAACGATGCCTTGTTCTAAAGCTCTTTGGGAACCGCTTGCGTGGCCCCACACACCTGGGGGCTGCAGGCTTTCCTGCTGCCTTCAGCCTCAAAACCACCCTTTCCCACTTGGCGCCGCGCCAGGCCCAAAAATGGCCATATGGCTGGAGATTGGTCCCACGCCCAAAGAGCCAGCAGGGAAAACGTTGCCTTGTTCTAAAGCTCTTTGGGAACCGATTGCGTGGCCCCACACACCTGGGGGCTGCAGGCTTTCCTGCTGCCTTCAGCCTCAAAACCACCCTTTCCCACTTGGCCCCGCGCCAGGCACAAAAATGGCTATATTTCTGGAGACTGGTCCCACGCCCAAAGAGCCAGCAGGGAAAACTCTGCCTTGTTCTAAAGCTCTTTGGGAACCGCTTGTGTGGCCCCACAGACCTGCGGGCTGCAGACTTTCCTGCTGCCTTCAGCCTCAAAACCACCCTTTCCCACTTGGCGTCGCGCCAGGCACAAAAATGGCCATATGTCTGGAGATTGGTCCCACGCCCAAAGAGCCAGCAGGGAAAACTATGCCTTGTTCTAAAGCTCTTTGGGAACCGCTTGCGTGGCCCCACAGACCTGGGGGCTGCAGGCTTTCCTGCTGCCTTCAGCCTCAAAACCACCCTTTCCCACTTGGCGTCGTTCCAGGCACAAAAATGGCTATATTTCTGGAGATTGGTCCCACGCCCAAAGAGCCAGCAGGGAAAACTATGCCTTGTTCTAAAGCTCTTTGGGAACCGCTTGCGTGGCCTCACACACCTGCGGGCTGCAGGCTTTCCTGCTCTCTTCAGCCTCAGAGGCATCCTTTCCCACTTGGTGCCGCGCCAGGCCCAAAAATGGCCATATGTCTGGAGATTGGTCCCACGCCCAAAGAGCCAGCAGGGAAAACTATGCCTTGTTCTAAAGCTCTTTGGGAACCGCTTGCGTAGCCCCACACACGTGGGGGCTGCAAGCTCTCCTGCTGCCTTCAGCCTCAAAACCACCCTTTCCCACTTGGCGCCGCGCCAGGCACAAAAATGGCCATATGTCTGGAGACTGGTCCCACGCCCAAAGAGCCAGCAGGGAAAATTATGCCTTGTTCTAAAGCTCTTTGGGAACCGCTTGCGTGGCCCCACAGACCAGGGGGGTGCAGGCTTTCCTGCTGCCTTCAGCCTCAAAACTACCCTTTCCCACTTGGCGCCGCGCCAGGCACAAAAATGGCCATATGGCTGGAGATTGGTCCCACGCCCAAAGAGCCAGCAGGGAAAACTATGCCTTGTTCTAAAGCTCTTTGGGAACGGCTTGTGTAGCCCCACAGACCTTGGGGCTGCAAGCTCTCCTGCTGCCTTCAGCCTCAAAACCACCCTTTCCCACTTGGCGCCGCGCCAGGCCCAAAAATGGCCATATGGCTGGAGACTGGTCCCACGCCCAAAGAGCCAGCAGGGAAAACTATGCCTTGTTCTAAAGCTCTTTGGGAACCTCTTGCGTAGCCCCACACACCTGGGGGCTGCAGGCTTTCCTGCTGTCTTCAGCCTCAAAACCACCCTTTCCCACTTGGCTTCGCTCCAGGCCCAAAAATGGCCATATGTCTGGAGATTGGTCCCACGCCCAAAGAGCCAGCAGGGAAAACTATGCCTTGTTCTAAAGCTCTTTGGGAACCGCTTGCGTAGCCCACACACCTGGGGGCTGCAGGCTTTCCTGCTGCCTTCAGCCTCAAAACCACACTTTCCCACTTGGTGCCGCGCCAGGCCCAGAAACGGCCATATGGCTGGAGATTGGTCCCACGCTCAAAGAGTCAGCAGGGAAAACTATGCCTTGTTCTAAAGCTCTTTGGGAACCGCTTGCGTAGCCCCACAGACCTGGGGGCTGCAGGCTTTCCTGCTGCCTTCAGCCTCAAAACCACCCTTTCCCACTTGGCTTCGCTCCAGGCACAAAAATGGCCATATGTCTGGAGACTGGTCCCACGCCCAAAGAGCCAGCAGGGAAAACTATGCCTTGTTCTAAAGCTCTTTGGGAACCGCTTGCGTGGCCCCACAGACCTGGGGGCTGCAGGCTTTCCTGCTGCCTTCAGCCTCAAAACCACCCTTTCCCACTTGGCGCCGCACCAGGCACAAAAATGGCTATATGGCTAGTGATTGGTCCCACGCCCAAAGAGCCAGCAGGGAAAACTATGCCTTGTTCTAAAGCTCTTTGGGAACCGCTTGCGTGGCCCCACAGACCTGGGGGCTGCAGGCTTTCCTGCTGCCTTCAGCCTCAAAACCACCCTTTCCCACTTGGCGCCGCGCCAGGCCCAAAAATGGCTATATTTCTGGAGACTGGTCCCACGCCCAAAGAGCCAGCAGGGAAAACTATGCCTTGTTCTAAAGCTCTTTGGGAACTGCTTGCGTGGCCCCACACACCTGCGGGCTGCAGACTTTCCTGCTGCCTTCAGCCTCAAAACCATCCTTTCCCACTTGGCGTCGTGCCAGGCACAAAAATGGCCATATGTCTGGAGATTGGTCCCACGCCCAAAGAGCCAGCAGGGAAAACTATGCCTTGTTCTAAAGCTCTTTGGGAACCGCTTGCGTAGCCCCACACACCTGGGGGGTGCAGGCTTTCCTGCTGCCTTCAGCCTCAAAACCACCCTTTCCCACTTGGCGCAGCGCCAGGCCCAAAAATGGCCATATGGCTGGAGACTGGTCCCACGCCCAAAGAGCCAGCAGGGAAAACTATGCCTTGTTCTAAAGCTCTTTGGGAACCGCTTGCGTAGCCCCACAGACCTTGGGGCTGCCATCTCTCCTGCTGCCTTCAGCCTCAAAACCACCCTTTCCCACTTGGCGCCTCGCCAGGCACAAAAATGGCCATATGTCTGTAGCCTGGTCCCACGCCCAAAGAGCCAGCAGGGAAAACTATGCCTTGTTCTAAAGCTCTTTGGGAACCTCTTGCGTAGCCCCACAGAGCTGGGGGCTGCAGGCTTTCCTGCTGCCTTCAGCCTCAAAACCACCCTTTTCCACTTGGCGCCGCGCCAGGCACAAAAATGGCCATATGTCTGGAGACTGGTCCCACGCCCAAAGAGCCAGCAGGGAAAACTATGCCTTGTTCTAAAGCTCTTTGGGAACCTCTTGCGTAGCCCCACACACCTGGGGGCTGCAGGCTTTCCTGCTGCCTTCAGCCTCAAAACCACCCTTTCCCACTTGGCTTCGCTCCAGGCCCAAAAATGGCCATATGTCTGGAGACTGGTCCCACGCCCAAAGAGCCAGCAGGAAAATCTATGCCTTGTTCTAAAGCTCTTTGGGAACCGCTTGCGTAGCCACACACACCTGGGGGCTGCAGGCTTTCCTGCTGCCTTCAGCCTCAAAACCACCCTTTCCCACTTGGCGCCGCGCCAGGCCCAAAAATGGCCATATGGCTGGAGACTGGTCCCACGCCCAAAGAGCCAGCAGGGAAAACTATGCCTTGTTCTAAAGCTCTTTGGGAACCGCTTGCGTAGCCCCACACACCTGGGGGCTGCCATCTCTCCTGCTGCCTTCAGCCTCAAAACCACCCTTTCCCACTTGGCGCCTCGCCAGGCACAAAAATGGCCATATGTCTGGAGATTGGTCCCACGCCCAAAGAGCCAGCAGGGAAAACTATGCCTTGTTCTAAAGCTCTTTGGGAACCTCTTGCGTAGCCCCACAGAGCTGGGGGCTGCAGGCTTTCCTGCTGCCTTCAGCCTCAAAACCACCCTTTCCCACTTGGCTACGCGCCAGGCACAGAAATGGCTATATTTCTGGAGACTGGTCCCACGCCCAAAGAGCCAGCAGGGAAAACTATGCCTTGTTCTAAAGCTCTTTGGGAACAGCTTGTGTGGCCCCACAGACCTGCGGGCTGCAGACTTTCCTGCTGCCTTCAGCCTCAAAACCACCCTTTCCCACATGGCGCCGCGCCACGCCCAAAAATGGCCATATGTCTGGAGATTGGTCCCACGCCCAAAGAGCCAGCAGGGAAAACTATGCCTTGTTCTAAAGCTCTTTGGGAACGGCTTGCGTAGCCCCACAGACCTTGGGGCTGCAAGCTCTCCTGCTGCCTTCAGCCTCAAAACCACCCTTTCCCACTTGGCGCCGCGCCAGGCCCAAAAATGGCCATATGTCTGGAGACTGGTCCCACGCTGAAAGAGTCAGCAGGGAAAACTATGCCTTGTTCTAAAGCTCTTTGGGAACCTCTTGCGTAGCCCCACAGAGCTGGGGGCTGCAGGCTTTCCTGCTGCCTTCAGCCTCAAAACCACCCTTTCCCACTTGGCGTCACGCCAGGCACAAAAATGGTCATATGTCTGGAGATTGGTCCCACGCCCAAAGAGCCAGCAGGGAAAACTATGCCTTGTTCTAAAGCTCTTTGGGAACGGCTTGCGTAGCCCCACAGACCTTGGGGCTGCAAGCTCTCCTGCTGCCTTCAGCCTCAAAACCACCCTTTCCCACTTGGCGCCGCGCCAGGCCCAAAAATGGCCATATGGCTGGAGACTGGTCCCACGTCCAAAGAGCCAGCAGGGAAAACTATGCCTTGTTCTAAAGCTCTTTGGGAACCGCTTGCGTAGCCCCACAGACCTTGGGGCTGCAAGCTCTCCTGCTGCCTTCAGCCTCAAAACCACCCTTTCCCACTTGGCGCCTCGCCAGGCACAAAAATGGCCATATGTCTGGAGACTGGTCCCACGCCAAAGAGCCAGCAGGGAAAACTATGCCTTGTTCTAAAGCTCTTTGGGAACCTCTTGCGTAGCCCCACAGAGCTGGGGGCTGCAGGCTTTCCTGCTGCCTTCAGCCTCAAAACCACCCTTTCCCACTTGGCGCCGCGCCAGGCCCAAAAATGGCCATATGTCTGGAGACTGGTCCCACGCCCAAAGAGCCAGCAGGGAAAACTATGCCTTGTTCTAAAGCTCTTTGGGAACCTCTTGCGTAGCCCCACAGACCTGGGGGCTGCAGGCTTTCCTGCTGACTTCAGCCTCAAAACCACCCTTTCCCACTTGGCTTCGCTCCAGGCCCAAAAATGGCCATATGTCTGGAGACTGGTCCCACGCCCAAAGAGCCAGCAGGGAAGACTATGCCTTGTTCTAAAGCTCTTTGGGAACCGCTTGCGTAGCCACACACACCTGGGGGATGCAGGCTTTCCTACTGCCTTCAGCCTCAAAACCACCCTTTCCCACTTGGCCCCGCGCCAGGCCCAGAAACGGCCATATGTCTGGAGATTGGTCCCACGCCCAAAGAGCCAGCAGGGAAAACTATGCCTTGTTCTAAAGCTCTTTGGGAACCGCTTGCGTAGCCCCACACACCTGGGGGCTGCAGGCTTTCCTGCTGCCTTCAGCCTCAAAACCACCCTTTCCCACATGGCGTCACGCCAGGCCCAAAAATGGCCATATGTCTGGAGACTGCTCCCACGCCCAAAGAGCCAGCAGGGAAAACGATGCCTTGTTCTAAAGCTCTTTGGGAACCTCTTGCGTGGCCCCACACACCTGGGGGCTGCAGGCTTTCCTGCTGCCTTCAGCCTCAAAACCACCCTTTCCCACTTGGCGCCGCGCCAGACCCAAAAATGGCCATATGGCTGGAGATTGGTCCCACGCCCAAAGAGCCAGCAGGGAAAACTATGCCTTGTTCTAAAGCTCTTTGGGAACCGCTTGCGTAGCCCCACACACCTGGGGGGTGCAGGCTTTCCTGCTGCCTTCAGCCTCAAAACCACCCTTTCCCACTTGGCGCAGCGCCAGGCCCAAAAATGGCCATATGGCTGGAGACTGGTCCCACGCCCAAAGAGCCAGCAGGGAAAACTATGCCTTGTTCTAAAGCTCTTTGGGAACCGCTTGCGTAGCCCCACAGACCTTGGGGCTGCCATCTCTCCTGCTGCCTTCAGCCTCAAAACCACCCTTTCCCACTTGGCGCCTCGCCAGGCACAAAAATGGCCATATGTCTGGAGCCTGGTCCCACGCCCAAAGAGCCAGCAGGGAAAACTATGCCTTGTTCTAAAGCTCTTTGGGAACCTCTTGCGTAGCCCCACAGAGCTGGGGGCTGCAGGCTTTCCTGCTGCCTTCAGCCTCAAAACCACCCTTTCCCACTTGGCGCCGCGCCAGGCACAAAAATGGCCATATGTCTGGAGACTGGTCCCACGCCCAAAGAGCCAGCAGGGAAAACTATGCCTTGTTCTAAAGCTCTTTGGGAACCTCTTGCGTAGCCCCACACACCTGGGGGCTGCAGGCTTTCCTGCTGCCTTCAGCCTCAAAACCACCCTTTCCCACTTGGCTTCGCTCCAGGCCCAAAAATGGCCATATGTCTGGAGACTGGTCCCACGCCCAAAGAGCCAGCAGGGAAATCTATGCCTTGTTCTAAAGCTCTTTGGGAACCGCTTGCGTAGCCCCACACACCTGGGGGCTGCAGGCTTTCCTGCTGCCTTCAGCCTCAAAACCACCCTTTCCCACTTGGCGCCGCGCCAGGCCCAAAAATGGCCATATGGCTGGAGACTGGTCCCACGCCCAAAGAGCCAGCAGGGAAAACTATGCCTTGTTCTAAAGCTCTTTGGGAACCGCTTGCGTAGCCCCACACACCTGGGGGCTGCCATCTCTCCTGCTGCCTTCAGCCTCAAAACCACCCTTTCCCACTTGGCGCCTCGCCAGGCACAAAAATGGCCATATGTCTGGAGATTGGTCCCACGCCCAAAGAGCCAGCAGGGAAAACTATGCCTTGTTCTAAAGCTCTTTGGGAACCGCTTGCGTAGCCCCACACACCTGGGGGCTGCAGGCTTTCCTGCTGCCTTCAGCCTCAAAACCACCCTTTCCCTCTTGGCGTCGCGCCAGGCCCAAAAATGGCCATATGTCTGGAGACTGCTCCCACGCCCAAAGAGCCAGCAGGGAAAACGATGCCTTGTTCTAAAGCTCTTTGGGAACCGCTTGCGTGGCCCCACACACCTGGGGGCTGCAGGCTTTCCTGCTGCCTTCAGCCTCAAAACCACCCTTTCCCACTTGGCGCCGCGCCAGACCCAAAAATGGCCATATGGCTGGAGATTGGTCCCACGCCCAAAGAGCCAGCAGGGAAAACTATGCCTTGTTCTAAAGCTCTTTGGGAACCGCTTGTGTGGCCCCACACACCTGGGGGCTGCAGGCTTTCCTGCTGCCTTCAGCCTCAAAACCACCCTTTCCCACTTGGCCCCGCGCCAGGCACAAAAATGGCTATATTTCTGGAGACTGGTCCCACGCCCAAAGAGCCAGCAGGGAAAACTATGCCTTGTTCTAAAGCTCTTTGGGAACCGCTTGTGTGGCCCCACAGACCTGGGGGGTGCAGGCTTTCCTGCTGCCTTCAGCCTCAAAACCACCCTTTCCCACTTGGCTTCGCTCCAGGCCCAAAAATGGCCATATGTCTGGAGATTGGTCCCACGCCCAAAGAGCCAGCAGGGAAAACTATGCCTTGTTCTAAAGCTCTTTGGGAACCGCTTGCGTAGCCCCACACACCTGGGGGCTGCAGGCTTTCCTGCTGCCTTCAGCCTCAAAACCACACTTTCCCACTTGGTGCCGCGCCAGGCACAAAAACGGACATATGGCTGGAGATTGGTCCCACGCTCAAAGAGTCAGCAGGGAAAACTATGCCTTGCTCTAAAGCTCTTTGGGAACCGCTTGCGTAGCCCCACAGACCTGGGGGCTGCAGGCTTTCCTGCTGCCTTCAGCCTCAAAACCACCCTTTCCCACTTGGCTTCGCTCCAGGCACAAAAATGGCCATATGTCTGGAGACTGGTCCCACGCCCAAAGAGCCAGCAGGGAAAACTATGCCTTGTTCTAAAGCTCTTTGGGACCGCTTGCGTGGCCCCACAGACCTGGGGGCTGCAGGCTTTCCTGCTGCCTTCAGCCTCAAAACCACCCTTTCCCACTTGGCGCCGCACCAGGCACAAAAATGGCCATATGGCTAGTGATTGGTCCCACGCCCAAAGAGCCAGCAGGGAAAACTATGCCTTGTTCTAAAGCTCTTTGGGAACCGCTTGCGTGGCCCCACAGACCTGGGGGCTGCAGGCTTTCCTGCTGCCTTCGGCCTCAAAACCACCCTTTCCCACTTGGCGTCGCGCCAGGCACAAAAATGGCTATATTTCTGGAGACTGGTCCCACGCCCAAAGAGCCAGCAGGGAAAACTATGCCTTGTTCTAAAGCTCTTTGGGAACCGCTTGCGTGGCCCCACACACCTGAGGGCTGCAGACTTTCCTGCTGCCTTCAGCCTCAAAACCACCCTTTCCCACTTGGCGTCGTGCCAGGCACAAAAATGGCCATATGTCTGGAGATTGGTCCCACGCCCAAAGAGCCAGCAGGGAAAACTATGCCTTGTTCTAAAGCTCTTTGGGAACCGCTTGCGTAGCCCCACACACCTGGGGGCTGCAGGCTTTCCTACTGCCTTCAGCCTCAAAACCACCCTTTCCCACTTGGCGCCGCGCCAGGCCCAAAAATGGCCATATGGCTGGAGACTGGTCCCACGCCCAAAGAGCCAGCAGGGAAAACTATGCCTTGTTCTAAAGCTCTTTGGGAACCGCTTGCGTAGCCCCACAGACCTTGGGGCTGCAATCTCTCCTGCTGCCTTCAGCCTCAAAACCACCCTTTCCCACTTGGCGCCTCGCCAGGCACAAAAATGGCCATATGTCTGGAGACTGGTCCCACGCCCAAAGAGCCAGCAGGGAAAACTATGCCTTGTTCTAAAGCTCTTTGGGAACCTCTTGCGTAGCCCCACAGAGCTGGGGGCTGCAGGCTTTCCTGCTGCCTTCAGCCTCAAAACCACCCTTTCCCACTTGGCGCCGCGCCAGGCACAAAAATGGCCATATGTCTGGAGACTGGTCCCACGCCCAAAGAGCCAGCAGGGAAAACTATGCCTTGTTCTAAAGCTCTTTGGGAACCGCTTGCATAGCCACACACACCTGGGGGCTGCAGGCTTTCCTACTGCCTTCAGCCTCAAAACCACCCTTTCCCACTTGGCCCCGCGCCAGGGCCAGAAACGGCCATATGTCTGGAGATTGGTCCCACGCTCAAAGAGTCAGCAGGGAAAACTATGCCTTGTTCTAAAGCTCTTTGGGAACCGCTTGCGTAGCCCCACACACCTGGGGGCTGCAGGCTTTCCTGCTGCCTTCAGCCTCAAAACCACCCTTTCCCACATGGCGTCACGCCAGGCCCAAAAATGGCCATATATCTGGAGACTGGTCCCACGCCCAAAGAGCCAGCAGGGATAACGATGCCTTGTTCTAAAGCTCTTTGGGAACCGCTTGCGTGGCCCCACACACCTGGGGGCTGCAGGCTTTCCTGCTGCCTTCAGCCTCAAAACCACCCTTTCCCACTTGGCGCTGCGCCAGGCCCAAAAATGGCCATATGTCTGGAGATTGGTCCCACGCCCAAAGAGCCAGCAGGGAAAAAGTTGCCTTGTTCTAAAGCTCTTTGGGAACCGCTTGCGTGGCCCCACACACCTGGGGGCTGCAGGCTTTCCTGCTGCCTTCAGCCTCAAAACCACCCTTTCCCACTTGGCCCCGCGCCAGGCACAAAAATGGCTATATTTCTGGAGACTGGTCCCACGCCCAAAGAGCCAGCAGGGAAAACTCTGCCTTGTTCTAAAGCTCTTTGGGAACCGCTTGTGTGGCCCCACAGACCTGCGGGCTGCAGACTTTCCTGCTGCCTTCAGCCTCAAAACCACCCTTTCCCACTTGGCGTCGCGCCAGGCACAAAAATGGCCATATGTCTGGAGATTGGTCCCACGCCCAAAGAGCCAGCAGGGAAAACTATGCCTTGTTCTAAAGCTCTTTGGGAACCGCTTGCGTAGCCCCACACACCAGGGGGCTGCAGGCTTTCCTGCTCTCTTCAGCCTCAGAGGCATCCTTTCCCACTTGGTGCCGCGCCAGGCCCAAAAATGGCCATATGTCTGGAGATTGGTCCCACGCCCAAAGAGCCAGCAGGGAAAACTATGCCTTGTTCTAAAGCTCTTTGGGAACCGCTTGCGTAGCCCCACAGACCTTGGGGCTGCAAGCTCTCCTGCTGCCTTCAGCCTCAAAACCACCCTTTCCCACTTGGCTTCGCTCCAGGCCCAAAAATGGCCATATGTCTGGAGACTGGTCCCACGCTCAAAGAGTCAGCAGGGAAAACTATGCCTTGTTCTAAAGCTCTTTGGGAACCTCTTGCGTAGCCCCACAGAGCTGGGGGCTGCAGGCTTTCCTGCTGCCTTCAGCCTCAAAACCACCCTTTCCCACTTGGCGCTGCGCCAGGCACAAAAATGGCCATATGTCTGGAGACTGGTCCCACGCCCAAAGAGCCAGCAGGGAAAATTATGCCTTGTTCTAAAGCTCTTTGGGAACCTCTTGCGTGGCCCCACAGACCTGGGGGCTGCAGGCTTTCCTGCTGCCTTCAGCCTCAAAACCACCCTTTCCCACTTGGCGCCGCGCCAGGCACAAAAATGGCCATATGGCTGGAGATTGGTCCCACGCCCAAAGAGACAGCAGGGAAAACTATGCCTTGTTCTAAAGCTCTTTGGGAACCGCTTGCGTAGCCCCACAGACCTGGGGGCTGCAGGCTTTCCTGCTGCCTTCAGCCTCAAAACCACCCTTTCCCACTTGGCGCCGTGCCAGGCCCAAAAATGGCCATATGTCTGGAGACTGGTCCCTTTCCCAAAGAGCCAGCAGGGAAAACTATGCCTTGTTCTAAAGCTCTTTGGGAACCGCTTCCGTGGCCCCACACACCTGGGGGCTGCAGGCTTTCCTGCTGCCTTCAGCCTCAAAACCACCCTTTCCCACTTGGTGCCGCGCCAGGCCCAGAAACGGCCATATGTCTGGAGATTGGTCCCACACCCAAAGAGCCAGCAGGGAAAACTATGCCTTGTTCTAAAGCTCTTTGGGAACCGCTTGCGTAGCCCCACACACCTGGGGGCTGCAGGCTTTCCTGCTGCCTTCAGCCTCAAAACCACCCTTTCCCACTTGGCTTCGCTCCAGGCACAAAAATGGCCATATGTCTGGAGACTGGTCCCACGCCCAAAGAGCCAGCAGGGAAAACTATGCCTTGTTCTAAAGCTCTTTGGGAACCGCTTGCGTGGCCCCACAGACCTGGGGGCTGCAGGCTTTCCTGCTGCCTTCAGCCTCAAAACCACCCTTTCCCACTTGGCGCCGCACCAGGCACAAAAATGCCTATATGGCTAGTGATTGGTCCCACGCCCAAAGAGCCAGCAGGGAAAACTATGCCTTGTTCTAAAGCTCTTTGGGAACCGCTTGCGTGGCCCCACAGAGCTGGGGGCTGCAGGCTTTCCTGCTGCCTTCAGCCTCAAAACCACCCTTTCCCACTTGGCGTCGTTCCAGGCACAAAAATGGCTATATTTCTGGAGACTGGTCCCACGCCCAAAGAGCCAGCAGGGAAAACTATGCCTTGTTCTAAAGCTCTTTGGGAACCGCTTGCGTGGCCCCACACACCTGCGGGCTGCAGACTTTCCTGCTGCCTTCAGCCTCAAAACCACCCTTTCCCACTTGGCGTCGTGCCAGGCACAAAAATGGCCATATGTCTGGAGATTGGTCCCACGCCCAAAGAGCCAGCAGGGAAAACTATGCCTTGTTCTAAAGCTCTTTGGGAACCGCTTGCGTAGCCCCACACACCTGGGGGGTGCAGGCTTTCCTGCTGCCTTCAGCCTCAAAACCACCCTTTCCCACTTGGCGCCGCGCCAGGCACAAAAATGGCCATATGTCTGGAGACTGGTCCCACGCCCAAAGAGCCTGCAGGGAAAACTATGCCTTGTTCTAAAGCTCTTTGGGAACCTCTTGCGGAGCCCCACACACCTGGGGGCTGCAGGCTTTCCTGCTGCCTTCAGCCTCAAAACCACCCTTTCCCACTTGGCTTCGCTCCACGCCCAAAAATGGCCATATGTCTGGAGACTGGTCCCACGCCCAAAGAGCCAGCAGGGAAAACTATGCCTTGTTCTAAAGCTCTTTGGGAACCGCTTGCGTAGCCCCACACACCTGGGGGGTGCAGGCTTTCCTGCTGCCTTCAGCCTCAAAACCACCCTTTCCCACTTGGCGCCGCGCCAGGCCCAAAAATGGCCATATGGCTGGAGACTGGTCCCACGCCCAAAGAGCCAGCAGGGAAAACTATGCCTTGTTCTAAAGCTCTTTGGGAACCGCTTGCGTAGCCCCACACACCTGGGGGCTGCAAGCTCTCCTGCTGCCTTCAGCCTCAAAACCACCCTTTCCCACTTGGCGCCTCGCCAGGCCCAAAAATGGCCATATGTCTGGAGACTGGTCCCACGCCCAAAGAGCCAGCAGGGAAAACTATGCCTTGTTCTAAAGCTCTTTGGGAACCGCTTGCGTAGCCCCACAGAGCTGGGGGCTGCAGGCTTTCCTGCTGCCTTCAGCCTCAGAGGCATCCTTTCCCACTTGGTGCCGCGCCAGGCCCAAAAATGGCCATATGTCTGGAGACTGGTCCCACGCCCAAAGAGCCAGCAGGGAAAACTATGCCTTGTTCTAAAGCTCTTTGGGAACCTCTTGCGTAGCCCCACACACCTGGGGGCTGCAGACTTTCCTGCTGCCTTCAGCCTCAAAACCACCCTTTCCCACTTGGCTTCGCTCCAGGCCCAAAAATGGCCATATGTCTGGAGACTGGTCCCACGCCCAAAGAGCCAGCAGGGAAAACTATGCCTTGTTCTAAAGCTCTTTGGGAACCGCTTGCGTAGCCCCACACACCTGGGGGCTGCAGGCTTTCCTGCTGCCTTCAGCCTCAAAACCACCCTTTCCCACTTGGCTACGCGCCAGGCACAAAAATGGCTATATTTCTGGAGACTGGTCCCACGCCCAAAGAGCCAGCAGGGAAAACTATGCCTTGTTCTAAAGCTCTTTGGGAACCGCTTGTGTGGCCCCACAGACCTGCTGGCTGCAGACTTTCCTGCTGCCGTCAGCCTCAAAACCACCCTTTCCCACTTGGCTTCGCTCCAGGCCCAAAAATGGCCATATGTCTGGAGACTGGTCCCACGCTCAAAGAGTCAGCAGGGAAAACTATGCCTTGTTCTAAAGCTCTTTGGGAACCTCTTGCGTAGCCCCACAGAGCTGGGGGCTGCAGGATTTCCTGCTGCCTTCAGCCTCAAAACCACCCTTTCCCACTTGGCGCCGTGCCAGGCCCAAAAATGGCCATATGTCTGGAGACTGGTCCCACGCCCAAAGAGCCAGCAGGGAAAATTATGCCTTGTTCTAAAGCTCTTTGGGAACCGCTTGCGTGGCCCCACAGACCAGGGGGGTGCAGGCTTTCCTGCTGCCTTCAGCCTCAAAACCACCCTTTCCCACTTGGCGCCGCGCCAGGCACAAAAATGGCCATATGGCTGGAGATTGGTCCCACGCCCAAAGAGCCAGCAGGGAAAACTATGCCTTGTTCTAAAGCTCTTTGGGAACCGCTTGCGTGGCCCCACACACCTGGGGGCTGCAGGCTTTCCTGCTGCCTTCAGCCTCAAAACCACCCTTTCCCACTTGGCCCCGCGCCAGGCACAAAAATGGCTATATTTCTGGAGACTGGTCCCACGCCGAAAGAGCCAGCAGGGAAAACTATGCCTTCTTCTAAAGCTCTTTGGGAACCGCTTGCGTGGCCCCACACACCTGCGGGCTGCAGACTTTCCTGCTGCCTTCAGCCTCAAAACCACCCTTTCCCACTTGGCGTCGCGCCAGGCACAAAAATGGTCATATGTCTGGAGATTGGTCCCATGCCCAAAGAGCCAGCAGGGAAAACTATGCCTTGTTGTAAAGCTCTTTGGGAACCTCTTGCGTAGCCCCACACACCTGGGGGCTGCAGGCTTTCCTGCTGCCTTCAGCCTCAAAAACACCCTTTCCCACTTGGCGCCGTGCCAGGCCCAAAAATGGCCATATGTCTGGAGACTGGTCCCTTTCCCAAAGAGCCAGCAGGGAAAACTATGCCTTGTTCTAAAGCTCTTTTGGAATCGCTTGCGAAGCCCCAGAGACCTGGGGGCTGCAGGCTTTCCTGCTGCCTTCAGCCTCAAAGCCACCCTTTCCCACTTGGCGCCGCGCCAGGCCCAGAAACGGCCATATGTCTGGAGATTGGTCCCACGCCCAAAGAGCCAGCAGGGAAAACTATGCCTTGTTCTAAAGCTCTTTGGGAACCGCTTGCGTAGCCCCACACACCTGGGGGCTGCAGGCTTTCCTGCTGCCTTCAGCCTCAAAACCACCCTTTCCCACTTGGCCCCGCGCCAGGCACAAAAATGGCTATATTTCTGGAGACTGGTCCCACGCCCAAAGAGCCAGCAGGGAAAACTATGCCTTGTTCTAAAGCTCTTTGGGAACCGCTTGTGTGGCCCCACAGACCTGCGGGCTGCAGACTTTCCTGCTGCCTTCAGCCTCAAAACCACCCTTTCCCACTTGGCGTCGCGCCAGGCACAAAAATGGCCATATGTCTGGAGATTGGTCCCACGCCCAAAGAGCCAGCAGGGAAAACTATGCCTTGTTCTAAAGCTCTTTGGGAACCGCTTGCGTAGCCCCACACACCTGGGGGCTGCAGGCTTTCCTGCTCTCTTCAGCCTCAGAGGCATCCTTTCCCACTTGGTGCCGCGCCAGGCCCAAAAATGGCCATATGTCTGGAGATTGGTCCCACGCCCAAAGAGCCAGCAGGGAAAACTATGCCTTGTTCTAAAGCTCTTTGGGAACGGCTTGCGTAGCCCCACAGACCTTGGGGCTGCAAGCTCTCCTGCTGCCTTCAGCCTCAAAACCACCCTTTCCCACTTGGCTTCGCTCCAGGCCCAAAAATGGCCATATGTCTGGAGACTGGTCTCACGCTCAAAGAGTCAGCAGGGAAAACTATGCCTTGTTCTAAAGCTCTTTGGGAACCTCTTGCGTAGCCCCACAGAGCTGGGGGCTGCAGGCTTTCCTGCTGCCTTCAGCCTCAAAACCACCCTTTCCCACTTGGCGCCGCGCCAGGCACAAAAATGGCCATATGTCTGGAGACTGGTCCCACGCCCAAAGAGCCAGCAGGGAAAATTATGCCTTGTTCTAAAGCTCTTTGGGAACCGCTTGCGTGGCCCCACACACCTGGGGGCTGCAGGCTTTCCTGCTGCCTTCAGCCTCAAAACCACCCTTTCCCACTTCGCGTCGTGCCAGGCACAAAAATGGCTATATTTCTGGAGACTGGTCCCACGCCGAAAGAGCCAGCAGGGAAAACTATGCCTTCTTCTAAAGCTCTTTGGGAACCGCTTGCGTGGCCCCACACACCTGCGGGCTGCAGACTTTCCTGCTGCCTTCAGCCTCAAAACCACCCTTTCCCACTTGGCGTCGCGCCAGGCACAAAAATGGTCATATGTCTGGAGATTGGTCCCACGCCCAAAGAGCCAGCAGGGAAAATTATGCCTTGTTCTAAAGCTCTTTGGGAATCGCTTGCGTGGCCCCACACACCTGGGGGCTGCAGGCTTTCCTGCTGCCTTCAGCCTCAAAACCACCCTTTCCCACTTGGCGTCGCGCCAAACACAAAAATGGCTATATTTCTGGAGACTGGTCCCACGCCGAAAGAGCCAGCAGGGAAAACTATGCCTTCTTCTAAAGCTCTTTGGGAACCGCTTGCGTGGCCCCACACACCTGCGGGCTGCAGACTTTCCTGCTGCCTTCAGCCTCAAAACCACCCTTTCCCACTTGGCGTCGCGCCAGGCACAAAAATGGTCATATGTCTGGAGATTGGTCCCATGCCCAAAGAGCCAGCAGGGAAAACTATGCCTTGTTCTAAAGCTCTTTGGGAACCTCTTGCGTAGCCCCACACACCTGGGGGCTGCAGGCTTTCCTGCTGCCTTCAGCCTCAAAAACACCCTTTCCCACTTGGCGCCGTGCCAGGCCCAAAAATGGCCATATGTCTGGAGACTGGTCCCTCTCCCAAAGAGCCAGCAGGGAAAACTATGCCTTGTTCTAAAGCTCTTTTGGAATCGCTTGTGTGGCCCCAGAGACCTGGGGGCTGCAGGCTTTCCTGCTGCCTTCAGCCTCAAAGCCACCCTTTCCCACTTGGCGCCGCGCCAGGCCCAGAAACGGCCATATGTCTGGAGATTGGTCCCACGCCCAAAGAGCCAGCAGGGAAAACTATGCCTGGTTCTAAAGCTCTTTGGGAACCGCTTGCGTAGCCCCACACACCTGGGGGCTGCAGGCTTTCCTGCTGCCTTCAGCCTCAAAACCACCCTTTCCCACTTGGCGCCGCGCCAGGCACAAAAATGGCCATATGTCTGGAGATTGGTCCCACGCCCAAAGAGCCAGCAGGGAAAACTATGCCTTGTTCTAAAGCTCTTTGGGAACCGCTTGCGTAGCCCCACACACCTGGGGGCTGCAGGCTTTCCTGCTCTCTTCAGCATCAGAGGCATCCTTTCCCACTTGCTGCCGCGCCAGGCCCAAAAATGGCCATATGTCTGGAGATTGGTCCCACGCCCAAAGAGCCAGCAGGGAAAACTATGCCTTGTTCTAAAGCTCTTTGGGAACGGCTTGCGTAGCCCCACAGACCTTGGGGCTGCAAGCTCTCCTGCTGCCTTCAGCCTCAAAACCACCCTTTCCCACTTGGCTTCGCTCCAGGCCCAAAAATGGCCATATGTCTGGAGACTGGTCGCACGCTCAAAGAGTCAGCAGGGAAAACTATGCCTTGTTCTAAAGCTCTTTGGGAACCTCTTGCGTAGCCCCACAGAGCTGGGGGCTGCAGGCTTTCCTGCTGCCTTCAACCTCAAAACCACCCTTTCCCACTTGGCGTCGCGCCAGGCACAAAAATGGCTATATTTCTGGAGACTGGTCCCACGCCGAAAGAGCCAGCAGGGAAAACTATGCCTTCTTCTAAAGCTCTTTGGGAACCGCTTGCGTGGCCCCACACACCTGCGGGCTGCAGACTTTCCTGCTGCCTTCAGCCTCAAAACCACCCTTTCCCACTTGGCGTCGCGCCAGGCACAAAAATGGTCATATGTCTGGAGATTGGTCCCACGCCCAAAGAGCCAGCAGGGAAAACTATGCCTTGTTCTAAAGCTCTTTGGGAACCTCTTGCGTAGCCCCACAGAGCTGGGGGCTGCAGGCTTTCCTGCTGCCTTCAGCCTCAAAACCACCCTTTCCCACTTGGCGCCGTGCCAGGCCCAAAAATGGCCATATGTCTGGAGACTGGTCCCGTTCCCAAAGAGCCAGCAGGGAAAACTATGCCTTGTTCTAAATCTCTTTGGGAATCGCTTGCGAAGCCCCAGAGACCAGGGGGCTGCAGGCTTTCCTGCTGCCTTCAGCCTCAAAACCACCCTTTCCCACTTGGCGCCGCGCCAGGCCCAGAAACGGCCATATGTCTGGAGATTGGTCCCACGCCCAAAGAGCCAGCAGGGAAAACTATGCCTTGTTCTAAAGCTCTTTGGGAACCGCTTGCGTAGCCCCACACACCTGGGGGCTGCAGGCTTTCCTGCTGCCTTCAGCCTCAAAAACACCCTTTCCCACTTGGCGCCGCGCCAGGCACAAAAATGGCCATATGTCTGGAGACTGGTCCCACGCCCAAAGAGCCAGCAGGGAAAACTATGCCTTGTTCTAAAGCTCTTTGGGAACCTCTTGCGTAGCCCCACAGAGCTGGGGGCTGCAGGCTTTCCTGCTGCCTTCAGCCTCAAAACCACCCTTTCCCACTTGGCGCCACGCCAGGCACAAAAATGGCCATATGTCTGGAGACTGGTCCCACGCCCAAAGAGCCAGCAGGGAAAATTATGCCTTGTTCTAAAGCTCTTTGGGAACCTCTTGCGTGGCCCCACAGACCTGGGGGCTGCAGGCTTTCCTGCTGCCTTCAGCCTCAAAACCACCCTTTCCCACTTGGCGCCGCGCCAGGCACAAAAATGGCCATATGGCTGGAGATTGGTCCCACGCCCAAAGAGCCAGCAGGGAAAACTATGCCTTGTTCTAAAGCTATTTGGGAACCGCTTGCGTAGCCCCACACACCTGGGGGCTGCAGGCTTTCCTGCTGCCTTCAGCCTCAAAACCACCCTTTCCCACTTGGCGCCGTGCCAGGCCCAAAAATGGCCATATGTCTGGAGACTGCTCCCACGCCCAAAGAGCCAGCAGGGAAAACTATGCCTTGTTCTAAAGCTCTTTGGGAACCGCTTGCGTGGCCCCACAGACCTGGGGGCTGCAGGCTTTCCTGCTGCCTTCAGCCTCAAAACCACCCTTTCCCACTTGGCGCCGCACCAGGCACAAAAATGGCTATATGGCTAGTGATTGGTCCCACGCCCAAAGAGCCAGCAGGGAAAACTATGCCTTGTTCTAAAGCTCTTTGGGAACCGCTTGCGTGGCCCCACAGACCTGGGGGCTGCAGGCTTTCCTGCTGCCTTCAGCCTCAAAACCACCCTTTCCCACTTGGCGTCGTTCCAGGCACAAAAATGGCTGTATTTCTGGAGACTGGTCCCACGCCCAAAGAGCCAGCAGGGAAAACTATGCCTTGTTCTAAAGCTCTTTGGGAACCGCTTGCGTGGCCCCACACACCTGCTGGCTGCAGACTTTCCTGCTGCCTTCAGCCTCAAAACCACCCTTTCCCACTTGGCGTCGTGCCAGGCACAAAAATGGCCATATGTCTGGAGATTGGTCCCACGCCCAAAGAGCCAGCAGGGAAAACTATGCCTTGTTCTAAAGCTCTTTGGGAACGGCTTGCGTAGCCCCACACACCTGGGGGGTGCAGGCTTTCCTGCTGCCTTCAGCCTCAAAACCACCCTTTCCCACTTGGCGCCCCGCCAGGCACAAAAATGGCCATATGTCTGGAGACTGGTCCCACGCCCAAAGAGCCAGCAGGGAAAACTATGCCTTGTTCTAAAGCTCTTTGGGAACCTCTTGCGGAGCCCCACACACCTGGGGGCCGCAGGCTTTCCTGCTGCCTTCAGCCTCAAAACCACCCTTTCCCACTTGGCTTCGCTCCAGGCCCAAAAATGGCCATATGTCTGGAGACTGGTCCCACGCCCAAAGAGCCAGCAGGGAAAACTATGCCTTGTTCTAAAGCTCTTTGGGAACCGCTTGCGTAGCCCCACACACCTGGGGGGTGCAGGCTTTCCTGCTGCCTTCAGCCTCAAAACCACCCTTTCCCACTTGGCGCCGCGCCAGGCCCAAAAATGGCCATATGGCTGGAGACTGGTCCCACGCCCAAAGAGCCAGCAGGGAAAACTATGCCTTGTTCTAAAGCTCTTTGGGAACCGCTTGCGTAGCCCCACACACCTGGGGGCTGCAAGCTCTCCTGCTGCCTTCAGCCTCAAAACCACCCTTTCCCACTTGGCGCCTCGCCAGGCACAAAAATGGCCATATGTCTGGAGACTGGTCCCACGCCCAAAGAGCCAGCAGGGAAAACTATGCCTTGTTCTAAAGCTCTTTGGGAACCTCTTGCGTAGCCCCACACACCTGGGGGCTGCAGGCTTTCCTGCTGCCTTCAGCCTCAAAACCACCCTTTCCCACTTGGCGCCGCGCCAGGCACAAAAATGGCCATATGTCTGGAGACTGGTCCCACGCCCAAAGAGCCAGCAGGGAAAACGATGCCTTGTTCTAAAGCTCTTTGGGAACCGCTTGCGTAGCCCCACACACCTGGGGGCTGCAGACTTTCCTGCTGCCTTCAGCCTCAAAACCACCCTTTCCCACTTGGCTTCGCTCCAGGCCCAAAAATGGCCATATGTCTGGAGACTGGTCCCACGCCAAAAGAGCCAGCAGGGAAAACTATGCCTTGTTCTAAAGCTCTTTGGGAACCGCTTGCGTAGCCCCACACACCTGGGGGCTGCAGGCTTTCCTGCTGCCTTCAGCCTCAAAACCACCCTTTCCCACTTGGCTACGCGCCAGGCACAAAAATGGCTATATTTCTGGAGACTGGTCCCACGCCCAAAGAGCCAGCAGGGAAAACTATGCCTTGTTCTAAAGCTCTTTGGGAACCGCTTGTGTGGCCCCACAGACCTGCGGGCTGCAGACTTTCCTGCTGCCTTCAGCCTCAAAACCACCCTTTCCCACTTGGCGCCGCGCCAGGCACAAAAATGGCCATATGTCTGGAGATTGGTCCCACGCCCAAAGAGCCAGCAGGGAAAAATATGCCTTGTTCTAAAGCTCTTTGGGAACCGCTTGCGTGGCCCCACAGACCAGGGGGGTGCAGGCTTTCCTGCTGCCTTCAGCCTCAAAACCACCCTTTCCCACTTGGCGCCGCGCCAGGCACAAAAATGGCCATATGTCTGGAGATTGGTCCCACGCCCAAAGAGCCAGCAGGGAAAACTATGCCTTGTTCTAAAGCTCTTTGGGAACCGCTTGCGTAGCCCCACACACCTGGGGGCTGCAAGCTCTCCTGCTGCCTTCAGCCTCAAAACCACCCTTTCCCACTTGGCTTCGCTCCAGGCCCAAAAATGGCCATATGTCTGGAGACTGGTCCCACGCTCAAAGAGTCAGCAGGGAAAACTATGCCTTGTTCTAAAGCTCTTTTGGAATCGCTTGCGAAGCCCCAGAGACCTGGGGGCTGCAGGCTTTCCTGCTGCCTTCAGCCTCAAAGCCACCCTTTCCCACTTGGCGCCGCGCCAGGCCCAGAAACGGCCATATGTCTGGAGATTGGTCCCACGCCCAAAGAGCCAGCAGGGAAAACTATGCCTGGTTCTAAAGCTCTTTGGGAACCGCTTGCGTAGCCCCACACACCTGGGGGCTGCAGGCTTTCCTGCTGCCTTCAGCCTCAAAACCACCCTTTCCCACTTGGCGTCGCGCCAGGCACAAAAATGGCCATATGTCTGGAGGTTGGTCCCACGCCCAAAGAGCCAGCAGGGAAAACTATGCCTTGTTGTAAAGCTCTTTGGGAACCGCTTGTGTAGCCCCACACACCTGGGGGCTGCAGGCTTTCCTGCTCTCTTCAGCATCAGAGGCATCCTTTCCCACTTGGCTTCGCTCCAGGCCCAAAAATGGCCATATGTCTGGAGACTGGTCGCACGCTCAAAGAGTCAGCAGGGAAAACTATGCCTTGTTCTAAAGCTCTTTGGGAACCGCTTGCGTAGCCCCACAGAGCTGGGGGCTGCAGGCTTTCCTGCTGCCTTCAGCCTCAAAACCACCCTTTCCCACTTGGCGCCGCGCCAGGCACAAAAATGGCCATATGTGTGGAGACTGGTCCCACGCCCAAAGAGCCAACAGGGAAAACTATGCCTTGTTCTAAAGCTCTTTGGGAACCGCTTGCGTGGCCCCACACACCTGGGGGCTGCAGGCTTTCCTGCTGCCTTCAGCCTCAAAACCACCCTTTCCCACTTGGCGTCGCGCCAGGCCCAAAAATGGCTATATTTCTGGAGACTGGTCCCACGCCGAAATAGCCAGCAGGGAAAACTATGCCTTGTTCTAAAGCTCTTTGGGAACCGCTTGCGTGGCCCCACACACCTGCGGGCTGCAGACTTTCCTGCTGCCTTCAGCCTCAAAACCACCCTTTCCCACTTGGCGTCGCGCCAGGCACAAAAATGGTCATATGTCTGGAGATTGGTCCCACGCCCAAAGAGCCAGCAGGGAAAACTATGCCTTGTTCTAAAGCTCTTTGGGAACCTCTTGCGTAGCCCCACACACCTGGGGGCTGCAGGCTTTCCTGCTGCCTTCAGCCTCAAAACCACCCTTTCCCACTTGGCGCCGTGCCAGGCCCAAAAATGGCCATATGTCTGGAGACTGGTCCCGTTCCCAAAGAGCCAGCAGGGAAAACTATGCCTTGTTCTAAAGCTCTTTGGGAACCGCTTGCGAAGCCCCAGAGACCTGGGGGCTGCAGGCTTTCCTGCTGCCTTCAGCCTCAAAACCACCCTTTCCCACTTGGCGCCGCGCCAGGCCCAGAAACGGCCATATGTCTGGAGACTGGTCCCACGCCCAAAGAGCCAGCAGGGAAAACTATGCCTTGTTCTAAAGCTCTTTGGGAACCGCTTGCGTAGCCCCACACACCTGGGGGCTGCAGGCTTTCCTGCTGCCTTCAGCCTCAAAGCCACCCTTTCCCACTTGGCGCCGCGCCAGGCACAAAAATGGCCATATGTCTGGAGACTGGTCCCACGCCCAAAGAGCCAGCAGGGAAAACTATGCCTTGTTCTAAAGCTCTTTGGGAACCTCTTGCGTAGCCCCACAGAGCTGGGGGCTGCAGGCTTTCCTGCTGCCTTCAGCCTCAAAACCACCCTTTCCCACTTGGCGCCGCGCCAGGCACAAAAATGGCCATATGTCTGGAGACTGGTCCCACGCCCAAAGAGCCAGCAGGGAAAACTATGCCTTGTTCTAAAGCTCTTTGGGAACCGCTTGCGTGGCCCCACACACCTGGGGGCTGCAGGCTTTCCTGCTGCCTTCAGCCTCAAAACCACCCTTTCCCACTTGGCGCCGCGCCAGGCACAAAAATGGCCATATGTCTGGAGATTGGTCCCACGCCCAAAGAGACAGCAGGGAAAACTATGCCTTGTTCTAAAGCTCTTTGGGAACGGCTTGCGTGGCCCTACAGACCTGGGGGGTGCAGGCTTTCCTGCTGCCTTCAGCCTCAAAACCACCCTTTCCCACTTGGCGCCTCGCCAGGCACAAAAATGGTCATATGTCTGCAGATTGTTCCCACGCCCAAAGAGCCAGCAGGGAAAACTATGCCTTTTTCTAAAGCTCTTTGGGAACCGCTTGCGTAGCCCCACACATCTGGGGGCTGCAGGCTTTCCTGCTGCCTTCAGCCTCAAAACCACCCTTTCCCACTTGGCGCCGTGCCAGGCACAGAAATGGCCATATGTCTGGAGACTGGTCCCTTTCCCAAAGAGCCAGCAGGGAAAACTATGCCTTGTTCTAAAGCTCTTTGGGAATCGCTTGCGAATCCCCAGAGACCTGGGGGCTGCAGGCTTTCCTGCTGCCTTCAGCCTCAAAGCCACCCTTTCCCACTTGGCTTCGCTTCAGGCACAAAAACGGCCATATGTCTGGAGACTGGTCCGACGCCCAAAGAGCCAGCAGGGAAAACTATGCCTTGTTCTAAAGCTCTTTGGGAACCGCTTGCGTAGCCCCACACACCTGGGGGCTGCAGGCTTTCCTACTGCCTTCAGCCTCAAAACCACCCTTTCCCACTTGGCCTCGCGCCAGGCACAAAAATGGCCATATGTCTGGAGACTGGTCCCACGCCCAAAGAGCCAGCAGGGAAAACTATGCCTTGTTCTAAAGCTCTTTGGGAACCGCTTGCGTAGCCCCACAGACCTGGGGGCTGCAGGCTTTCCTGCTCTCTTCAGCCTCAGAGGCACCCTTTCCCACTTGGTGCCGCGCCAGGCCCAAAAATGGCCATATGTCTGGAGATTGGTCCCACGCCCAAAGAGCCAGCAGGGAAAACTATGCCTTGTTCTAAAGCTCTTTGGGAACCGCTTGCGTAGCCCCACACACCTGGGGGCTGCAAGCTCTCCTGCTGCCTTCAGCCTCAAAACCACCCTTTCCCACTTGGCGCCGCGCCAGGCACAAAAATGGCCATATGTCTGGAGATTGGTCCCACGCCCAAAGAGACAGCAGGGAAAACTATGCCTTGTTCTAAAGCTCTTTGGGAACGGCTTGCGTGGCCCTACAGACCTGGGGGGTGCAGGCTTTCCTGCTGCCTTCAGCCTCAAAACCACCCTTTCCCACTTGGCGCCTCGCCAGGCATAAAAATGGTCATATGTCTGCAGATTGTTCCCACGCCCAAAGAGCCAGCAGGGAAAACTATGCCTTTTTCTAAAGCTCTTTGGGAACCGCTTGCGTAGCCCCACACATCTGGGGGCTGCAGGCTTTCCTGCTGCCTTCAGCCTCAAAACCACCCTTTCCCACTTGGCGCCGTGCCAGGCACAGAAATGGCCATATGTCTGGAGACTGGTCCCTTTCCCAAAGAGCCAGCAGGGAAAACTATGCCTTGTTCTAAAGCTCTTTGGGAATCGCTTGCGAATCCCCAGAGACCTGGGGGCTGCAGGCTTTCCTGCTGCCTTCAGCCTCAAAGCCACCCTTTCCCACTTGGCTTCGCTTCAGGCACAAAAACGGCCATATGTCTGGAGACTGGTCCGACGCCCAAAGAGCCAGCAGGGAAAACTATGCCTTGTTCTAAAGCTCTTTGGGAACCGCTTGCGTAGCCCCACACACCTGGGGGCTGCAGGCTTTCCTACTGCCTTCAGCCTCAAAACCACCCTTTCCCACTTGGCCTCGCGCCAGGCACAAAAATGGCCATATGTCTGGAGACTGGTCCCACGCCCAAAGAGCCAGCAGGGAAAACTATGCCTTGTTCTAAAGCTCTTTGGGAACCGCTTGCGTAGCCCCACAGACCTGGGGGCTGCAGGCTTTCCTGCTCTCTTCAGCCTCAGAGGCACCCTTTCCCACTTGGTGCCGCGCCAGGCCCAAAAATGGCCATATGTCTGGAGATTGGTCCCACGCCCAAAGAGCCAGCAGGGAAAACTATGCCTTGTTCTAAAGCTCTTTGGGAACCGCTTGCGTAGCCCCACACACCTGGGGGCTGCAAGCTCTCCTGCTGCCTTCAGCCTCAAAACCACCGTTTCCCACTTGGCGCCGCGCCAGGCCCAAAAATGGCCATATGTCTGTAGACTGGTCCCACGCCGAAAGAGCCAGCAGGGAAAACTATGCCTTGTTCTAAAGCTCTTTGGGAACCGCTTGCGTGGCCCCACACACCTGCGGGCTGCAGACTTTCCTGCTGCCTTCAGCCTCAAAACCACCCTTTCCCACTTGGCGTCGCGCCAGGCCCAAAAATGGTCATATGTCTGGAGATTGGTCCCACGCCCAAAGAGCCAGCAGGGAAAACTATGCCTTTTTCTAAAGCTCTTTGGGAACCGCTTGCGTAGCCCCACACACCTGGGGGCTGCAGGCTTTCCTGCTGCCTTCAGCCTCAAAACCACCCTTTCCCACTTGGCGCCGCGCCAGGCACAAAAATGGCCATATGTCTGGAGACTGGTCCCACGCCCAAAGAGCCAGCAGGGAAAATTATGCCTTGTTCTAAAGCTCTTTGGGAACCGCTTGCGTAGCCCCACACACCTGGGGGGTGCAGGCTTTCCTGCTGCCTTCAGCCTCAAAACCACCCTTTCCCACTTGGCGCCGCGCCAGGCACAAAAATGGCCATATGGCTGGAGATTGGTCCCACGCCCAAAGAGCCAGCAGGGAAAACTATGCCTTGTTCTAAAGCTCTTTGGGAACCGCTTGCGTGGCCCCACACACCTGGGGGCTGCAGGCTTTCCTGCTGCCTTCAGCCTCAAAACCACCCTTTCCCACTTGGCGTCGCGCCAGGCACAAAAATGGCTATATTTCTGGAGACTGGTCCCACGCCGAAAGAGCCAGCAGGGAAAACTATGCCTTGTTCTAAAGCTCTTTGGGAACCGCTTGCGTGGCCCCACACACCTGGGGGCTGCAGACTTTCCTGCTGCCTTCAGCCTCAAAACCACCCTTTCCAACTTGGCGTCGCGCCAGGCACAAAAATGGTCATATGTCTGGAGATTGGTCCCACGCCCAAAGAGCCAGCAGGGAAAACTATGCCTTGTTCTAAAGCTCTTTGGGAACCGCTTGCGTAGCCCCACACACCTGGGGGCTGCAGGCTTTCCTACTGCCTTCAGCCTCAAAACCACCCTTTCCCACTTGGCCCCGCGCCAGGCCCAAAAATGGCCATATGCCTGGAGATTGGTCCCACGCCCAAAGAGCCAGCAGGGAAAACTATGCCTTGTTCTAAAGCTCTTTGGGAACCGCTTGCGTAGCCCCACAGACCTGGGGGCTGCAGGCTTTCCTGCTGCCTTCAGCCTCAAAACCACCCTTTCCCACTTGGCGTCGCGCCAGGCCCAAAAATGGCCATATGTCTGGAGACTGGTCCCACGCCGAAAGAGCCAGCAGGGAAAACTATGCCTTGTTCTAAAGCTCTTTGGGAACCGCTTGCGTGGCCCCACACACCTGCGGGCTGCAGACTTTCCTGCTGCCTTCAGCCTCAAAATGACCCTTTCCCACTTGGCGTCGCGCCAGGCCCAAAAATGGTCATATGTCTGGAGATTGGTCCCACGCCCAAAGAGCCAGCAGGGAAAACTATGCCTTTTTCTAAAGCTCTTTGGGAACCGCTTGCGTAGCCCCACACACCTGGGGGCTGCAGGCTTTCCTGCTGCCTTCAGCCTCAAAACCACCCTTTCCCACTTGGCGCCGCGCCAGGCACAAAAATGGCCATATGTCTGGAGACTGGTCCCACGCCCAAAGAGCCAGCAGGGAAAATTATGCCTTGTTCTAAAGCTCTTTGGGAACCGCTTGCGTAGCCCCACACACCTGGGGGGTGCAGGCTTTCCTGCTGCCTTCAGCCTCAAAACCACCCTTTCCCACTTGGCGCCGCGCCAGGCACAAAAATGGCCATATGTCTGGAGATTGGTCCCACGCCCAAAGAGCCAGCAGGGAAAACTATGCCTTGTTCTAA
Source organism: Chroicocephalus ridibundus (assembly GCF_963924245.1). Classification (NCBI taxonomy): domain Eukaryota; kingdom Metazoa; phylum Chordata; class Aves; order Charadriiformes; family Laridae; genus Chroicocephalus; species Chroicocephalus ridibundus. The sequence continues at coordinate 45,939,719 of NC_086290.1, forward strand.
AGCTCTTTGGGAACCGCTTGCGTGGCCCCACACACCTGGGGGCTGCAGGCTTTCCTGCTGCCTTCAGCCTCAAAACCACCCTTTCCCACTTGGCGTCGCGCCAGGCCCAAAAATGGCTATATTTCTGGAGACTGGTCCCACGCCGAAAGAGCCAGCAGGGAAAACTATGCCTTGTTCTAAAGCTCTTTGGGAACCGCTTGCGTGGCCCCACACACCTGCGGGCTGCAGACTTTCCTGCTGCCTTCAGCCTCAAAACCACCCTTTCCCACTTGGCGTCGCGCCAGGCACAAAAATGGTCATATGTCTGGAGATTGGTCCCACGCCCAAAGAGCCAGCAGGGAAAACTATGCCTTGTTCTAAAGCTCTTTGGGAACCTCTTGCGTAGCCCCACACACCTGGGGGCTGCAGGCTTTCCTGCTGCCTTCAGCCTCAAAACCACCCTTTCCCACTTGGCGCCGTGCCAGGCCCAAAAATGGCCATATGTCTGGAGACTGGTCCCACGCCCAAAGAGCCAGCAGGGAAAACTATGCCTTGTTCTAAAGCTCTTTGGGAATCGCTTGCGAAGCCCCAGAGACCTGGGGGCTGCAGGCTTTCCTGCTGCCTTCAGCCTCAAAGCCACCCTTTCCCACTTGGCGCCGCGCCAGGCCCAGAAACGGCCATATGTCTGGAGATTGGTCCCACGCCCAAAGAGCCAGCAGGGAAAACTATGCCTTGTTCTAAAGCTCTTTGGGAACCGCTTGCGTAGCCCCACACACCTGGGGGCTGCAGGCTTTCCTGCTGCCTTCAGCCTCAAAAACACCCTTTCCCACTTGGCGCCGCGCCAGGCCCAAAAATGGCCATATGTGTGGAGACTGGTCCCACGCCCAAAGAGCCAGCAGGGAAAACTATGCCTTGTTCTAAAGCTCTTTGGGAACCACTTGCGTAGCCACACAGACCTGGGGGCTGCAGGATTTCCTGCTGCCTTCAGCCTCAAAAACACCCTTTCCCACTTGGCGCCGCGCCAGGCCCAAAAATGGCCATATGTCTGGAGACTGGTCCCACGCCCAAAGAGCCAGCAGGGAAAATTATGCCTTGTTTTAAAGCTCTTTGGGAACCGCTTGCGTGGCCCCACAGACCAGGGGGGTGCAGGCTTTCCTGCTGCCTTCAGCCTCAAAACCACCCTTTCCCACTTGGCGCCGCGCCAGGCACAAAAATGGCCATATGGCTGGAGATTGGTCCCACGCCCAAAGAGACAGCAGGGAAAACTATGCCTTGTTCTAAAGCTCTTTGGGAACCGCTTGCGTGGCCCCACACACCTGGGGGCTGCAGGGTTTCCTGCTGCCTTCAGCCTCAAAACCACCCTTTCCCACTTGGCGCCGCGCCAGGCACAAAAATGGCTATATTTCTGGAGACTGGTCCCACGCCGAAACAGCCAGCAGGGAAAACTATGCCTTGTTCTAAAGCTCTTTGGGAACCGCTTGCGTGGCCCCACACACCTGCGGGCTGCAGACTTTCCTGCTGCCTTCAGCCCTAAACCACCCTTTCCCACTTGGCGTCGCGCCAGGCCCAAAAATGGTCATATGTCTGGAGATTGGTCCCACGCCCAAAGAGCCAGCAGGGAAAACTATGCCTTGTTCTAAAGCTCTTTGGGAACCGCTTGCGTAGCCCCACAGACCTGGGGGCTGCAGGCTTTCCTGCTGCCTTCAGCCTCAAAACCACCCTTTCCCACTTGGCGCCGTGCCAGGCCCAAAAATGGCCATATGTCTGGAGACTGGTCCCTTTCCCAAAGAGCCAGCAGGGAAAACTATGCCTTGATCTAAAGCTCTTTGGGAATCGCTTGCGAAGTCCCAGAGACCTGGGGGCTGCAGGCTTTCCTGCTGCCTTCAGCCTCAAAACCACCCTTTCCCACTTGGCGCCGCGCCAGGCCCAGAAACGGCCATATGTCTGGAGATTTTTCCCACGCCGAAAGAGCCAGCAGGGAAAACTATGCCTTGTTCTAAAGCTCTTTGGGAACCGCTTGCGTAGCCCCACACACCTGGGGGCTGCAGGCTTTCCTGCTGCCTTCAGCCTCAAAGCCACCCTTTCCCACTTGGCGCCGCGCCAGGCCCAAAAATGGCCATATGTCTGGAGACTGGTCCCACGCCCAAAGAGCCAGCAGGGAAAACTATGCCTTGTTCTAAAGCTCTTTGGGAACCTCTTGCGTAGCCCCACAGAGCTGGGGGCTGCAGGCTTTCCTGCTGCCTTCAGCCTCAAAACCACCCTTTCCCACTTGGCGCCGCGCCAGGCACAAAAATGGCCATATGTCTGGAGATTGGTCCCACGCCCAAAGAGCCAGCAGGGAAAACTATGCCTTGTTCTAAAGCTCTTTGGGAACCGCTTGCGTGGCCCCACAGACCCGGGGGGTGCAGGCTTTCCTGCTGCCTTCAGCCTCAAAACCACCCTTTCCCACTTGGCGTCGCGCCAGGCACAAAAATGGCTATATTTCTGGAGACTGGTCCCACGCCGAAAGAGCCAGCAGGGAAAACTATGCCTTGTTCTAAAGCTCTTTGGGAACCGCTTGCGTGGCCCCACACACCTGCGGGCTGCAGACTTTCCTGCTGCCTTCAGCCCTAAACCACCCTTTCCCACTTGGCGTCGCGCCAGGCCCAAAAATGGTCATATGTCTGGAGATTGGTCCCACGCCCAAAGAGCCAGCAGGGAAAACTATGCCTTGTTCTAAAGCTCTTTGGGAACCGCTTGCGTAGCCCCACAGACCTGGGGGCTGCAGGCTTTCCTGCTGCCTTCAGCCTCAAAACCACCCTTTCCCACTTGGCGCCGTGCCAGGCCCAAAAATGGCCATATGTCTGGAGACTGGTCCCTTTCCCAAAGAGCCAGCAGGGAAAACTATGCCTTGATCTAAAGCTCTTTGGGAATCGCTTGCGAAGTCCCAGAGACCTGGGGGCTGCAGGCTTTCCTGCTGCCTTCAGCCTCAAAACCACCCTTTCCCACTTGGCGCCGTGCCAGGCCCAGAAACGGCCATATGTCTGGAGATTTTTCCCACGCCGAAAGAGCCAGCAGGGAAAACTATGCCTTGTTCTAAAGCTCTTTGGGAACCGCTTGCGTAGCCCCACACACCTGGGGGCTGCAGGCTTTCCTGCTGCCTTCAGCCTCAAAGCCACCCTTTCCCACTTGGCGCCGCGCCAGGCCCAAAAATGGCCATATGTCTGGAGACTGGTCCCACGCCCAAAGAGCCAGCAGGGAAAACTATGCCTTGTTCTAAAGCTCTTTGGGAACCTCTTGCGTAGCCCCACAGAGCTGGGGGCTGCAGGCTTTCCTGCTGCCTTCAGCCTCAAAACCACCCTTTCCCACTTGGCGCCGCGCCAGGCACAAAAATGGCCATATGTCTGGAGATTGGTCCCACGCCCAAAGAGCCAGCAGGGAAAACTATGCCTTGTTCTAAAGCTCTTTGGGAACCGCTTGCGTGGCCCCACAGACCCGGGGGGTGCAGGCTTTCCTGCTGCCTTCAGCCTCAAAACCACCCTTTCCCACTTGGCGTCGCGCCAGGCACAAAAATGGCTATATTTCTGGAGACTGGTCCCACGCCGAAAGAGCCAGCAGGGAAAACTATGCCTTGTTCTAAAGCTCTTTGGGAACCGCTTGCGTGGCCCCACACACCTGCGGGCTGCAGACTTTCCTGCTGCCTTCAGCCTCAAAACCACCCTTTCCCACTTGGCGTCGCGCCAGGCACAAAAATGGTCATATGTCTGGAGATTGGTCCCACGCCCAAAGAGCCAGCAGGGAAAACTATGCCTTGTTCTAAAGCTCTTTGGGAACCGCTTGCGTAGCCCCACACACCTGGGGGCTGCAGGCTTTCCTGCTGCCTTCAGCCTCAAAACCAGACTTTCCCACTTGGCGCCGTGCCAGGCACAAAAATGGCCATATGTCTGGAGACTGGTCCCTTTCCCAAAGAGCCAGCAGGGAAAACTGTGCCTTGTTCTAAAGCTCTTTGGGAATCGCTTGCGAAGCCCCAGAGACCTGGGGGCTGCAGGCTTTCCTGCTGCCTTCAGCCTCAAAGCCACCCTTTCCCACTTGGCGCCGCGCCAGGCCCAGAAACGGCCATATGTCTGGAGATTGGTCCCACGCCCAAAGAGCCAGCAGGGAAAACTATGCCTTGTTCTAAAGCTCTTTGGGAACCGCTTGCGTGGCCCCACACACCTGGGGGCTGCAGGCTTTCCTGCTGCCTTCAGCCTCAAAACCACCCTTTCCCACTTGGCGCCGCGCCAGGCACAAAAATGGCCATATGTCTGGAGATTGGTCCCACGCCCAAAGAGCCAGCAGGGAAAACTATGCCTTGTTCTAAAGCTCTTTGGGAACCGCTTGCGTGGCCCCACAGACCTGGGGGGTGCAGGCTTTCCTGCTGCCTTCAGCCTCAAAACCACCCTTTCCCACTTGGCGCCGCGCCAGGCCCAGAAACGGCCATATGTCTGGAGATTGGTCCCACGCCCAAAGAGCCAGCAGGGAAAACTATGCCTTGTTCTAAAGCTCTTTGGGAACCGCTTGCGTGGCCCCACACACCTGCGGGCTGCAGACTTTCCTGCTGCCTTCAGCCTCAAAACCACCCTTTCCCACTTGGCGTCGCGCCAGGCACAAAAATGGTCATATGTCTGGAGATTGGTCCCACGCCCAAAGAGCCAGCAGGGAAAACTATGCCTTGTTCTAAAGCTCTTTGGGAACCGCTTGCGTAGCCCCACACACCTGGGGGCTGCAGGCTTTCCTGCTGCCTTCAGCCTCAAAACCACCCTTTCCCACTTGGCGCCGTGCCAGGCACAAAAATGGCCATATGTCTGGAGACTGGTCCCACGCCCAAAGAGCCAGCAGGGAAAACGATGCCTTGTTCTAAAGCTCTTTGGGAATCGCTTGCGAAGCCCCAGAGACCTGGGGGCTGCAGGCTTTCCTGCTGCCTTCAGCCTCAAAACCACCCTTTCCCACTTGGCGCCGCGCCAGGCCCAGAAACGGCCATATGTCTGGAGATTGGTCCCACGCCCAAAGAGCCAGCAGGGAAAACTATGCCTTGTTCTAAAGCTCTTTGGGAACCGCTTGCGTAGCCCCACACACCTGGGGGCTGCAGGCTTTCCTGCTGCCTTCAGCCTCAAAACCAGCCTTTCCCACTTGGCGCCGCGCCAGGCACAAAAATGGCCATATGTCTGGAGACTGGTCGCACGCCCAAAGAGCCAGCAGGGAAAACTATGCCTTGTTCTAAAGCTCTTTGGGAACCTCTTGCGTAGCCCCACACACCTGGGGGCTGCAGGCTTTCCTGCTGCCTTCAGCCTCAAAACCACCCTTTCCCACTTGGCTTCGCTTCAGGCACAAAAACGGCCATATATCTGGAGACTGGTCCGACGCCCAAAGAGCCAGCAGGGAAAACTATGCCTTGTTCTAAAGCTCTTTGGGAACCGCTTGCGTGGCCCCACACACCTGCGGGCTGCAGACTTTCCTGCTGCCTTCAGCCTCAAAACCACCCTTTCCCACTTGGCGTCGCTTCAGGCACAAAAACGGCCATATGTCTGGAGACTGGTCCCACGCCCAAAGAGCCAGCAGGGAAAACTATGCCTTGTTCTAAAGCTCTTTGGGAACCGCTTGCGTAGCCCCACACACCTGGGGGCTGCAGGCTTTCCTACTGCCTTCAGCCTCAAAACCACCCTTTCCCACTTGGCGTCGCTTCAGGCACAAAAACGGCCATATGTCTGGAGACTGGTCCCACGCCCAAAGAGCCAGCAGGGAAAACTATGCCTTGTTCTAAAGCGCTTTGGGAACCGCTTGCGTAGCCCCACACACCTGGGGGCTGCAGGCTTTCCTACTGCCTTCAGCCTCAAAACCACCCTTTCCCACTTGGCCTCGCGCCAGGCACAAAAATGGCCATATGTCTGGAGACTGGTCCCACGCCCAAAGAGCCAGCAGGGAAAACTATGCCTTGTTCTAAAGCTCTTTGGGAACCGCTTGCGTAGCCCCACAGACCTGGGGGCTGCAGGCTTTCCTGCTCTCTTCAGCCTCAGAGGCACCCTTTCCCACTTGGTGCCGCGCCAGGCCCAAAAATGGCCATATGTCTGGAGATTGGTCCCACGCCCAAAGAGCCAGCAGGAAAAACTATGCCTTGTTCTAAAGCTCTTTGGGAACGGCTCGTGTAGCCCCACAGACCTGGGGGCTGCAGGCTTTCCTGCTGCCTTCAGCCTCAAAACCACCCTTTCCCACTTGGCACCGCGCCAGGCACAAAAATGGCCATATGTCTGGAGACTGGTCCCACGCCCAAAGAGCCAGCAGGGAAAACTATGCCTTGTTCTAAAGCTCTTTGGGAACCGCTTGCGTAGCCCCACACACCTGGGGGCTGCAGGCTTTCCTGCTGCCTTCAGCCTCAAAACCACCCTTTTCCCACATGGCGTCACGCCAGGCACTAAAATGGCCATATGTCTGGAGATTGGTCCCACGCCGAAAGAGCCAGCAGGGAAAACTATGCCTTGTTCTAAAGCTCTTTGGGAACCGCTTGCGTAGCCCCACACACCTGGGGGCTGCAGGCTTTCCTGCTGCCTTCAGCCTCAAAACCACCCTTTCCCACTTGGCTTCGCTTCAGGCACAAAAATGGCCATATGTCTGGAGACTGGTCCCACGCCCAAAGAGCCAGCAGGGAAAACTATGCCTTGTTCTAAAGCTCTTTGGGAACCGCTTGCGTAGCCCCACACACCTGGGGGCTGCAAGCTCTTCTGCTGCCTTCAGCCTCAAAACCACCGTTTCGCACTTGGCGCCGCGCCAGGCCCAAAAATGGCCATATGTCTGGAGACTGGTCCCACGCCGTAAGAGCCAGCAGGGAAAACTATGCCTTGTTCTAAAGCTCTTTGGGAACCGCTTGCGTAGCCCCACACACCTGGGGGCTGCAGGCTTTCCTGCTGCCTTCAGCCTCAAAACCAGCCTTTCCCACTTGGCGCCGCGCCAGGCACAAAAATGGCCATATGTCTGGAGACTGGTCCCACGCCCAAAGAGCCAGCAGGGAAAACTATGCCTTGTTCTAAAGCTCTTTGGGAACCTCTTGTGTAGCCCCACACACCTGGGGGCTGCAGGCTTTCCTGCTGCCTTCAGCCTCAAAACCACCCTTTCCCACTTGGCTTCGCTTCAGGCACAAAAACGGCCATATATCTGGAGACTGGTCCGACGCCCAAAGAGCCAGCAGGGAAAACTATGCCTTGTTCTAAAGCTCTTTGGGAACCGCTTGCGTGGCCCCACACACCTGCGGGCTGCAGACTTTCCTGCTGCCTTCAGCCTCAAAACCACCCTTTCCCACTTGGCGTCGCTTCAGGCACAAAAACGGCCATATGTCTGGAGACTGGTCCCACGCCCAAAGAGCCAGCAGGGAAAACTATGCCTTGTTCTAAAGCTCTTTGGGAACCGCTTGCGTAGCCCCACACACCTGGGGGCTGCAGGCTTTCCTACTGCCTTCAGCCTCAAAACCACCCTTTCCCACTTGGCGTCGCTTCAGGCACAAAAACGGCCATATGTCTGGAGACTGGTCCCACGCCCAAAGAGCCAGCAGGGAAAACTATGCCTTGTTCTAAAGCGCTTTGGGAACCGCTTGCGTAGCCCCACACACCTGGGGGCTGCAGGCTTTCCTGCTGCCTTCAGCCTCAAAACCACCCTTTCCCACTTGGCCTCGCGCCAGGCACAAAAATGGCCATATGTCTGGAGACTGGTCCCACGCCCAAAGAGCCAGCAGGGAAAACTATGCCTTGTTCTAAAGCTCTTTGGGAACCGCTTGCGTAGCCCCACAGACCTGGGGGCTGCAGGCTTTCCTGCTCTCTTCAGCCTCAGAGGCACCCTTTCCCACTTGGTGCCGCGCCAGGCCCAAAAATGGCCATATGTCTGGAGATTGGTCCCACGCCCAAAGAGCCAGCAGGAAAAACTATGCCTTGTTCTAAAGCTCTTTGGGAACGGCTCGTGTAGCCCCACAGACCTGGGGGCTGCAGGCTTTCCTGCTGCCTTCAGCCTCAAAACCACCCTTTCCCACTTGGCACCGCGCCAGGCACAAAAATGGCCATATGTCTGGAGACTGGTCCCACGCCCAAAGAGCCAGCAGGGAAAACTATGCCTTGTTCTAAAGCTCTTTGGGAACCGCTTGCGTAGCCCCACACACCTGGGGGCTGCAGGCTTTCCTGCTGCCTTCAGCCTCAAAACCACCCTTTTCCCACATGGCGTCACGCCAGGCACTAAAATGGCCATATGTCTGGAGATTGGTCCCACGCCCAAAGAGCCAGCAGGGAAAACTATGCCTTGTTCTAAAGCTCTTTGGGAACCGCTTGCGTAGCCCCACACACCTGGGGGCTGCAGGCTTTCCTGCTGCCTTCAGCCTCAAAACCACCCTTTCCCACTTGGCTTCGCTTCAGGCACAAAAATGGCCATATGTCTGGAGACTGGTCCCACGCCCAAAGAGCCAGCAGGGAAAACTATGCCTTGTTCTAAAGCTCTTTGGGAACCGCTTGCGTAGCCCCACACACCTGGGGGCTGCAAGCTCTTCTGCTGCCTTCAGCCTCAAAACCACCGTTTCGCACTTGGCGCCGCGCCAGGCCCAAAAATGGCCATATGTCTGGAGACTGGTCCCACGCCGTAAGAGCCAGCAGGGAAAACTATGCCTTGTTCTAAAGCTCTTTGGGAACCGCTTGCGTAGCCCCACACATCTGGGGGCTGCAGGCTTTCCTACTGCCTTCAGCCTCAAAACCACCCTTTCCCACTTGGCCCCGCGCCAGGCCCAAAAATGGCCATATGCCTGGAGATTGGTCCCTTTCCCAAAGAGCCAGCAGGGAAAACTATGCCTTGTTCTAAAGCTCTTTGGGAATCGCTTGCGAAGCCCCAGAGACCTGGGGGCTGCAGGCTTTCCTGCTGCCTTCAGCCTCAAAGCCACCCTTTCCCACTTGGCGCCGCGCCAGGCCCAGAAACGGCCATATGTCTGGAGATTGGTCCCACGCCCAAAGAGCCAGCAGGGAAAACTATGCCTTGTTCTAAAGCTCTTTGGGAACCGCTTGCGTAGCCCCACACACCTGGGGGCTGCAGGCTTTCCTACTGCCTTCAGCCTCAAAACCACCCTTTCCCACTTAGCCTCGCGCCAGGCACAAAAATGGCCATATGTCTGGAGACTGGTCCCACGCCCAAAGAGCCAGCAGGGAAAACTATGCCTTGTTCTAAAGCTCTTTGGGAACCGCTTGCGTAGCCCCACACACCTGGGGGCTGCAGGCTTTCCTGCTCTCTTCAGCCTCAGAGGCACCCTTTCCCACTTGGTGCCGCGCCAGGCCCAAAAATGGCCATATGTCTGGAGATTGGTCCCACGCCCAAAGAGCCAGCAGGAAAAACTATGCCTTGTTCTAAAGCTCTTTGGGAACGGCTCGTGTAGCCCCACACACCTGGGGGCTGCAGGCTTTCCTGCTGCCTTCAGCCTCAAAACCACCCTTTCCCACTTGGCACCGCGCCAGGCACAAAAATGGCCATATGTCTGGAGACTGGTCCCACGCCCAAAGAGCCAGCAGGGAAAACTATGCCTTGTTCTAAAGCTCTTTGGGAACCGCTTGCGTAGCCCCACACACCTGGGGGCTGCAGGCTTTCCTGCTGCCTTCAGCCTCAAAACCACCCTTTTCCACATCGCGTCACGCCAGGTACAAAAATGGCCATATGTCTGGAGATTGGTCCCACGCCGAAAGAGCCAGCAGGGAAAACTATGCCTTGTTCTAAAGCTCTTTGGGAACCGCTTGCGTAGCCCCACACACCTGGGGGCTGCAGGCTTTCCTGCTGCCTTCAGCCTCAAAACCACCCTTTCCCACTTGGCTTCGCTTCAGGCACAAAAATGGCCATATGTCTGGAGACTGGTCCCACGCCCAAAGAGCCAGCAGGGAAAACTATGCCTTGTTCTAAAGCTCTTTGGGAACCGCTTGCGTAGCCCCACAGACCTTGGGGCTGCAAGCTCTCCTGCTGCCTTCAGCCTCAAAACCACCGTTTCCCACTTGGTGCCGCGCCAGGCACAAAAATGGCCATATGTCTGGAGATTGGTCCCACGCCCAAAGAGCCAGCAGGAAAAACTATGCCTTGTTCTAAAGCTCTTTGGGAACGGCTCGTGTAGCCCCACACACCTGGGGGCTGCAGGCTTTCCTGCTGCCTTCAGCCTCAAAACCACCCTTTCCCACTTGGCACCGCGCCAGGCACAAAAATGGCCATATGTCTGGAGACTGGTCCCACGCCCAAAGAGCCAGCAGGGAAAACTATGCCTTGTTCTAAAGCTCTTTGGGAACCGCTTGCGTAGCCCCACACACCTGGGGGCTGCAGGCTTTCCTGCTGCCTTCAGCCTCAAAACCACCCTTTTCCACATCGCGTCACGCCAGGTACAAAAATGGCCATATGTCTGGAGATTGGTCCCACGCCGAAAGAGCCAGCAGGGAAAACTATGCCTTGTTCTAAAGCTCTTTGGGAACCGCTTGCGTAGCCCCACACACCTGGGGGCTGCAGGCTTTCCTGCTGCCTTCAGCCTCAAAACCACCCTTTCCCACTTGGCTTCGCTTCAGGCACAAAAATGGCCATATGTCTGGAGACTGGTCCCACGCCCAAAGAGCCAGCAGGGAAAACTATGCCTTGTTCTAAAGCTCTTTGGGAACCGCTTGCGTAGCCCCACAGACCTTGGGGCTGCAAGCTCTCCTGCTGCCTTCAGCCTCAAAACCACCGTTTCCCACTTGGTGCCGCGCCAGGCACAAAAATGGCCATATGTCTGGAGACTGGTCCCACGCCCAAAGAGCCAGCAGGGAAAACTATGCCTTGTTCTAAAGCTCTTTGGGAACCGCTTGCGTAGCCCCACACACCTGGGGGCTGCAGGCTTTCCTACTGCCTTCAGCCTCAAAACCACCCTTTCCCACTTGGCCCCGCGCCAGGCCAAAAAATGGCCATATGTCTGGAGATTGGTCCCACGCCCAAAGAGCCAGCAGGGAAAACTATGCCTTGTTCTAAAGCTCTTTGGGAACCGCTTGCGTAGCCCCACAGACCTGGGGACTGCAGGCTTTCCTGCTCTCTTCAGCCTCAAAACCACCCTTTCCCACTTGGCGCCGCGCCAGGCCCAAAAATGGCCATATGTCTGGAGATTGGTCCCACGCCCAAAGAGCCAGTAGGGAAAACTATGCCTTGTTCTAAAGCTCTTTGGGAACCGCTTGCGTAGCCCCACAGACCTTGGGGCTGCAAGCTCTCCTGCTGCCTTCAGCCTGAAAACCACCCTTTCCCACTTGGCCCCGCGCCAGGCCCAAAAATGGCCATATGCCTGGAGATTGGTCCCACGCCGAAAGAGCCAGCAGGGAAAACTATGCCTTGTTCTAAAGCTCTTTGGGAACCGCTTGCGTAGCCCCACACACCTGGGGGCTGCAGGCTTTCCTACTGCCTTCAGCCTCAAAACCACCCTTTCCCACTTGGCCCCGCGCCAGGCCCAAAAATGGCCATATGCCTGGAGATTGGTCCCACGCCCAAGGAGCCAGCAGGGAAAACTATGCCTTGTTCTAAAGCTCTTTGGGAACCGCTTGCGTAGCCCCACACACCTGGGGGCTGCAGGCTTTCCTGCTGCCTTCAGCCTCAAAACCACCCTTTCCCACTTGGCACCGCGCCAGGCACAAAAATGGCCATATGTCTGGAGACTGGTCCCACTCCCAAAGAGCAGCAGGGAAAACTATGCCTTGTTCTAAAGCTCTTTGGGAACCGCTTGCGTAGCCCCACACACCTGGGGGCTGCAGGCTTTCCTGCTCTCTTCAGCCTCAAAACCACCCTTTCCCACTTGGCGCCGCGCCAGGCCCAAAAATGGCCATATGTCTGGAGATTGGTTCCACGCCCAAAGAGCCAACAGGGAAAACTATGCCTTGTTCTAAAGCTCTTTGGGAACCGCTTGCGTAGCCCCACACACCTGGGGGCTGCAGGCTTTCCTGCTCTCTTCAGCCTCAAAACCACCCTTTCCCACTTGGCGCCGTGCCAGGCCCAAAAATGGCCATATGTCTGGAGATTGGTCCCACGCCCAAAGAGCCAGCAGGGAAAACTATGCCTTGTTCTAAAGCTCTTTGGGAACCGCTTGCGTAGCCCCACCGACCTTGGGGCTGCAAGCTCTCCTGCTGCCTTCAGCCTCAAAACCACCCTTTCCCACTTGGCCCCGCGCCAGGCCCAAAAATACCCATATGCCTGGAGATTGGTCCCACGCCCAAAGAGCCAGCAGGGAAAACTATGCCTTGTTCTAAAGCTCTTTGGGAACCGCTTGCGTAGCCCCACACACCTGGGGGCTGCAGGCTCTCCTACTGCCTTCAGCCTCAAAACCACCCTTTCCCACTTGGCCCCGCGCCAGGCCCAAAAATGGCCATATGCCTGGAGATTGGTCCCACGCCCAAAGAGCCAGCAGGGAAAACTATGCCTTGTTGTAAAGCTCTTTGGGAACCGCTTGCGTAGCCCCACAGACCTTGGGGCTGCAAGCTCTCCTGCTGCCTTCAGCCTCAAAACCACCCTTTCCCACTTGGCCCCGCGCCAGGCCCAAAAATGGCCATATGCCTGGAGATTGGTCCCACGCCCAAAGAGCCAGCAGGGAAAACTATGCCTTGTTCTAAAGCTCTTTGGGAACCGCTTGCGTAGCCCCACAGACCTGGGGGCTGCAGGCTTTCCTGCTGCCTTCAGCCTCAAAACCACCCTTTCCCACTTGGCCCCGCGCCAGGCACAAAAATGGCCATATGTCTGGAGACTGGTCCCACGCCCAAAGAGCCACCAGGGAAAACTATGCCTTGTTCTAAAGCTCTTTGGGAACCGCTTGCGTAGCCCCACACACCTGGGGGCTGCAGGCTTTCCTGCTGCCTTCAGCCTCAAAACCACCCTTTCCCACTTGGCGCCGCGCCAGGCCCAAAAATGGTCATATGTCTGGAGACTGGTCCCACGCCCAAAGAGCCAGCAGGGAAAACTATGCCTTGTTCTAAAGCTCTTTGGGAACCGCTTGCGTAGCCCCACACACCTGGGGGCTGCAGGCTTTCCTGCTGCCTTCAGCCTCAAAACCACCCTTTCCCACTTGGCGTCACGCCAGGCACAAAAATGGCCATATGTCTGGAGACTGGTCCCACGCCCAAAGAGCCAGCAGGGAAAACTATGCCTTGTTCTAAAGCTCTTTGGGAACCGCTTGCGTAGCCCCACACACCTGGGGGCTGCAGGCTTTCCTGCTCTCTTCAGCCTCAGAGGCACCCTTTCCCACTTGGTGCCGCGCCAGGCCCAAAAATGGCCATATGTCTGGAGCTTGGTCCCACGCCCAAAGAGCCAGCAGGGAAAACTATGCCTTGTTCTAAAGCTCTTTGGGAACCGCTTGCGTAGCCCCACAGACCTTGGGGCTGCAAGCTCTCCTGCTGCCTTCAGCCTCAAAACCACCCTTTCCCACTTGGTGCCGCGCCAGGCCCAAAAATGGCCATATGCCTGGAGATTGGTCCCACGCCCAAAGAGCCAGCAGGGAAAACTATGCCTTGTTCTAAAGCTCTTTGGGAACCGCTTGCGTAGCCCCACACACCTGGGGGCTGCAGGCTTTCCTACTGCCTTCAGCCTCAAAACCACCCTTTCCCACTTGGCACCGCGCCAGGCACAAAAATGGCCATATGTCTGGAGACTGGTCCCACGCCCAAAGAGCCAGCAGGGAAAACTATGCCTTGTTCTAAAGCTCTTTGGGAACCTCTTGGGTAGCCCCACACACCTGGGGGCTGCAGGCTTTCCTGCTGCCTTCAGCCTCAAAACCACCCTTTCCCACTTGGCTTCGCTCCAGGCACAAAAATGGCCATATGTCTGGAGACTGGTCCCACGCCCAAAGAGCCAGCAGGGAAAACTATGCCTTGTTCTAAAGCTCTTTGGGAACCGCTTGCGTAGCCCCACAGACCTGGGGGCTGCAGGCTTTCCTACTGCCTTCAGCCTCAAAACCACACTTTCCCACTTGGCGCCGCGCCAGGCACAAAAATGGCCATATATCTGAAGATTGGTTCCACGCCCAAAGAGCCAGCAGGGAAAACTATGCCTTGTTCTAAAGCTCTTTGGGAACCGCTTGCGTGGCCCCACAGACCTGGGGGGTGCAGGCTTTCCTGCTGCCTTCAGCCTCAAAACCACCCTTTCCCACTTGGCGCTGCGCCAGGCACAAAAATGGCCATATGTCTGGAGATTGGTCCCACGCCCAAAGAGCCAGCAGGGAAAACTATGCCTTTTTCTAAAGCTCTTTGGGAACCGCTTCCGTGGCCCCACAGACCTGGGGGCTGCAGGCTTTCCTGCTGCCTTCAGCCTCAAAACCACCCTTTCCCACTTGGCGTCGCGCCAGGCACAAAAATGGCTATATTTCTGGAGACTGGTCCCACGCCGAAAGAGCCAGCAGGGAAAACTATGCCTTGTTCTAAAGCTCTTTGGGAACCGCTTGCGTGGCCCCAAACACCTGTGGGCTGCAGACTTTCCTGCTGCCTTCAGCCTCATAACAACCCTTTCCCACTTGGCGTCGCGCCAGGCACAAAAATGTTCATATGTCTGGAGATTGGTCCCACAGCCACAGAGCCAGCAGGGAAAACTATGCCTTGTTCTAAAGCTCTTTGGGAACCGCTTGCGTAGCCCCACAGACATTCGGCTGCAAGCTCTCCTGCTGCCTTCAGCCTCAAAACCACCCTTTCCCACTTGGCGCCGCGCCAGGCACAAAAATGGCCATATGTCTGGGACTGGTCCCACGCCCAAAGAGCCAGCAGGGAAAACTATGCCTTGTTCTAAAGCTCTTTGGGAACCGCTTGCGTAGCCCCACACACCTGGGGGCTGCAGGCTTTCCTACTGCCTTCAGCCTCAAAACCACCCTTTCCCACTTGGCCCCGCGCCAGGCCCAAAAATGGCCATATGTCTGGAGATTGGTCCCACGCCCAAAGAGCCAGCAGGGAAAACTATGCCTTGTTCTAAAGCTCTTTGGGAACCGCTTGTGTAGCCCCACACACCTGGGGGCTGCAGGCTTTCCTGCTGCCTTCAGCCTCAAAACCACCCTTTCCCACTTGGCACCGCGCCAGGCACAAAAATGGCCATATGTCTGGAGACTGGTCCCACGCCCAAAGAGCCAGCAGGGAAAACTATGCCTTGTTCTAAAGCTCTTTGGGAAGCTCTTGCGTAGCCCCACACACCTGGGGGCTGCAGGCTTTCCTGCTGCCTTCAGCCTCAAAACCACCCTTTCCCACTTGGCTTCGCTCCAGGCACAAAAATGGCCATATGTCTGGAGACTGGTCCCACGCCCAAAGAGCCAGCAGGGAAAACTATGCCTTGTTCTAAAGCTCTTTGGGAACCGCTTGCGTAGCCCCACACACCTGGGGGCTGCAGGCTTTCCTACTGCCTTCAGCCTCAAAACCACCCTTTCCCACTTGGCGCCGCGCCAGGCACAAAAATGGCCATATGGCTGGAGATTGGTCCCACGCCCAAAGAGCCAGCAGGGAAAACTATGCCTTGTTCTAAAGCTCTTTGGGAACCGCTTCCGTGGCCCCACAGACCTGGGGGCTGCAGGCTTTCCTGTTGCCTTCAGCCTCAAAACCACCCTTTCCCACTTGGCGTCGCGCCAGGCACAAAAATGGCCATATGTCTGGAGATTGGTCCCACGCCCAAAGAGCCAGCAGGGAAAACTATGCCTTGTTCTAAAGCTCTTTGGGAACCGCTTGCGTGGCCCCACACACCTGGGGGCTGCAGACTTTCCTGCTGCCTTCAGCCTCATAACCACCCTTTCCCACTTGGCGTCGCGCCAGGCACAAAAATGTTCATATGTCTGGAGATTGGTCCCACGCCCATAGAGCCAGCAGGGAAAACTATGCCTTGTTCTAAAGCTCTTTGGGAACCGCTTGCGTAGCCCCACAGACCTTGGGGCTGCAAGCTCTCCTGCTGCCTTCAGCCTCAAAACCACCCTTTCCCACTTGGCGCCGCGCCAGGCACAAAAATGGCCATATGGCTGGAGACTGGTCCCACGCCCAAAGAGCCAGCAGGGAAAACTATGCCTTGTTCTAAAGCTCTTTGGGAACCGCTTGCGTAGCCCCACAGACCTTGGTGCTGCAAGCTCTCCCTCTGCCTTCAGCCTCAAAACCACCCTTTCCCACTTGGCACCGCGCCAGGCCCAAAAATGGCCATATGTCTGGAGACTGGTCCCACGCCCAAAGAGCCAGCAGGGAAAACTATGCCTTGTTCTAAAGCTCTTTGGGAACCGCTTGCGTAGCCCCACACACCTGGGGGCTGCAGGCTTTCCTGCTGCCTTCAGCCTCAAAACCACCCTTTTCCCACATGGCGTCACGCCAGGTACAAAAATGGCCATATGTCTGGAGATTGGTCCCACGCCGAAAGAGCCAGCAGGGAAAACTATGCCTTGTTCTAAAGCTCTTTGGGAACCGCTTGCGTAGCCCCACACACCTGGGGGCTGCAGGCTTTCCTGCTGCCTTCAGCCTCAAAACCACCCTTTCCCACTTGGCTTCGCTTCAGGCACAAAAATGGCCATATGTCTGGAGACTGGTCCCACGCCCAAAGAGCCAGCAGGGAAAACTATGCCTTGTTCTAAAGCTCTTTGGGAACCGCTTGCGTAGCCCCACACACCTGGGGGCTGCAGGCTTTCCTACTGCCTTCAGCCTCAAAACCACACTTTCCCACTTGGCATCGCGCCAGGCACAAAAATGGCCATATGTCTGGAGATTGGTCCCACGCCCAAAGAGCCAGCAGGGAAAACTATGCCTTGTTCTAAAGCTCTTTGGGAACCGCTTGCGTAGCCCCACACACCTAGGGGCTGCAGGCTTTCCTGCTCTCTTCAGCCTCAGAGGCACCCTTTCCCACTTGGCGCCGCACCAGGCCCAAAAATGGCCATATGTCTGGAGACTGGTCCCACGCCCAAAGAGCCAGCAGGGAAAACTATGCCTTGTTCTAAAGCTCTTTGGGAACCGCTTGCGTAGCCCCACACAGCTGGGGGCTGCAGACTTTCCTGCTGCCTTCAGCCTCAAAACCACCCTTTCCCACTTGGCGTCACGCCAGGCACAAAAATGGCCATATGTCTGGAGACTGGTCCCACGCCCAAAGAGCCAGCAGGGAAAACTATGCCTTGTTCTAAAGCTCTTTGGGAACCGCTTGCATAGCCCCACACACCTGGGGGCTGCAGGCTTTCCTGCTCTCTTCAGCCTCAAAACCACCCTTTCCCACTTGGCGCCGCGCCAGGCCCAAAAATGGCCATATGTCTGGAGATTGGTCCCACGCCCAAAGAGCCAGCAGGGAAAACTATGCCTTGTTCTAAAGCTCTTTGGGAACCGCTTGCGTAGCCCCACAGACCTTGGGGCTGCAAGCTCTCCTGCTGCCTTCAGCCTCAAAACCACCCTTTCCCACTTGGCCCCGCGCCAGGCCCAAAAATGGCCATATGCCTGGAGATTGGTCCCACGCCGAAAGAGCCAGCAGGGAAAACTATGCCTTGTTCTAAAGCTCTTTGGGAACCGCTTGCGTAGCCCCACACACCTGGGGGCTGCAGGCTCTCCTACTGCCTTCAGCCTCAAAACCACCCTTTCCCACTTGGCCCCGCGCCAGGCCCAAAAATGGCCATATGCCTGGAGATTGGTTCCACGCCCAAAGAGCCAACAGGGAAAACTATGCCTTGTTGTAAAGCTCTTTGGGAACCGCTTGCGTAGCCCCACACACCTGGGGGCTGCAGGCTTTCCTGCTGCCTTCAGCC
Organism: Chroicocephalus ridibundus; assembly: GCF_963924245.1. Taxonomy (NCBI): domain Eukaryota; kingdom Metazoa; phylum Chordata; class Aves; order Charadriiformes; family Laridae; genus Chroicocephalus; species Chroicocephalus ridibundus. The sequence goes on from NC_086290.1 coordinate 45,957,426, forward strand.
TCAAAACCACCCTTTCCCACTTGGCGCCGCACGAGGCCCAAAAATGGCCATATGTCTGGAGACTGGTCCCACGCCCAAAGAGCCAGCAGGGAAAACTATGCCTTGTTCTAAAGCTCTTTGGGAACCGCTTGCGTAGCCCCACAGACCTGCGGGCTGCAGGCTTTCCTACTGCCTTCAGCCTCAAAACCACCCTTTCCCACTTGGCGCCGCGCCAGGCACAAAAATGGCCATATATCTGAAGATTGGTTCCACGCCCAAAGAGCCAGCAGGGAAAACTATGCCTTGTTCTAAAGCTCTTTGGGAACCGCTTGCGTGGCCCCACACACCTGGGGGCTGCAGGCTTTCCTTCTGCCTTCAGCCTCAATACCACCCTTTCCCACTTGGCGCTGTGCCAGGCACAAAAATGGCCATATGGCTGGAGATTGGTCCCACGCCCAAAGAGCCAGCAGGGAAAACTATGCCTTGTTCTAAAGCTCTTTGGGAACCGCTTCCGTGGCCCCACAGACCTGGGGGCTGCAGGCTTTCCTGTTGCCTTCAGCCTCAAAACCACCCTTTCCCACTTGGCGTCGCGCCAGGCACAAAAATGGCCATATGTCTGGAGATTGGTCCCACGCCCATAGAGCCAGCAGGGAAAACTATGCCTTGTTCTAAAGCTCTTTGGGAACCGCTTGCGTGGCCCCACACACCTGGGGGCTGCAGACTTTCCTGCTGCCTTCAGCCTCATAACCACCCTTTCCCACTTGGCGTCGCGCCAGGCACAAAAATGTTCATATGTCTGGAGATTGGTCCCACGCCCATAGAGCCAGCAGGGAAAACTATGCCTTGTTCTAAAGCTCTTTGGGAACCGCTTGCGTAGCCCCACAGACCTTGGGGCTGCAAGCTCTCCTGCTGCCTTCAGCCTCAAAACCACCCTTTCCCACTTGGCGCCGCGCCAGGCACAAAAATGGCCATATGGCTGGAGACTGGTCCCACGCCCAAAGAGCCAGCAGGGAAAACTATGCCTTGTTCTAAAGCTCTTTGGGAACCGCTTGCGTAGCCCCACACACCTGGGGGCTGCAAGCTCTCCCTCTGCCTTCAGCCTCAAAACCACCCTTTCCCACTTTGCGCCGCGCAAGGCACAAAAATGGCCATATGTCTGGAGACTGGTCCCACGCCCAAAGAGCCAGCAGGGAAAACTATGCCTTGTTCTAAAGCTCTTTGGGAACCGCTTGCGTAGCCCCACACACCTGGGGGCTGCAGGCTTTCCTGCTGCCTTCAGCCTCAAAACCACCCTTTCCCACTTGGCGTCGCGCCAGGCACAAAAATGGCCATATGTCTGGAGACTGGTCCCTTTCCCAAAGAGCCAGCAGGGAAAACTATGCCTTGTTCTAAAGCTCTTTGGGAATCGCTTGCGAAGCCCCAGAGACCTGGGGGCTGCAGGATTTCCTGCTGCCTTCAGCCTCAAAGCCACCCTTTCCCACTTGGCGCCGCGCCAGGCCCAGAAACGGCCATATGTCTGGAGATTGGTCCCACGCCCAAAGAGCCAGCAGGGAAAACTATGCCTTGTTCTAAAGCTCTTTGGGAACCGCTTGCGTAGCTCCACACACCTGGGGGCTGCAGGCTTTCCTGCTGCCTTCAGCCTCAAAACCACCCTTTCCCACTTGGCACCGCGCCAGGCACAAAAATGGCCATATGTCTGGAGACTGGTCCCACGCCCAAAGAGCCAGCAGGGAAAACTATGCCTTGTTCTAAAGCTCTTTGGGAACCGCTTGCGTAGCCCCACAGACCTGGGGGCTGCAGGCTTTCCTGCTGCCTTCAGCCTCAAAACCACCCTTTCCCACTTGGCTTCGCTTCAGGCACAAAAACGGCCATATGTCTGGAGACTGGTCCCACGCCCAAAGAGCCAGCAGGGAAAACTATGCCTTGTTCTAAAGCTCTTTGGGAACCGCTTGCGTAGCCCCACACACCTGGGGGCTGCAGGCTTTCCTACTGCCTTCAGCCTCAAAACCACCCTTTCCCACTTGGCCTCGCGCCAGGCACAAAAATGGCCATATGTCTGGAGACTGGTCCCACGCCCAAAGAGCCAGCAGGGAAAACTATGCCTTGTTCTAAAGCTCTTTGGGAACCGCTTGCGTAGCCCCACAGACCTGGGGGCTGCAGGCTTTCCTGCTCTCTTCAGCCTCAGAGGCACCCTTTCCCACTTGGTGCCGCGCCAGGCCCAAAAATGGCCATATGTCTGGAGATTGGTCCCACGCCCAAAGAGCCAGCAGGAAAAACTATGCCTTGTTCTAAAGCTCTTTGGGAACCGCTTGCGTAGCCCCACACACCTGGGGGCTGCAGGCTTTCCTGCTGCCTTCAGCCTCAAAACCACCCTTTCCCACTTGGCACCGCGCCAGGCACAAAAATGGCCATATGTCTGGAGACTGGTCCCACGCCCAAAGAGCCAGCAGGGAAAACTATGCCTTGTTCTAAAGCTCTTTGGGAACCGCTTGCGTAGCCCCACACACCTGGGGGCTGCAGGCTTTCCTGCTGCCTTCAGCCTCAAAACCACCCTTTTCCCACATGGCGTCACGCCAGGTACAAAAATGGCCATATGTCTGGAGATTGGTCCCACGCCGAAAGAGCCAGCAGGGAAAACTGTGCCTTGTTCTAAAGCTCTTTGGGAACCGCTTGCGTAGCCCCACACACCTGGGGGCTGCAGGCTTTCCTGCTGCCTTCAGCCTCAAAACCACCCTTTCCCACTTGGCTTCGCTTCAGGCACAAAAATGGCCATATGTCTGGAGACTGGTCCCACGCCCAAAGAGCCAGCAGGGAAAACTATGCCTTGTTCTAAAGCTCTTTGGGAACCGCTTGCGTAGCCCCACACACCTGGGGGCTGCAGGCTTTCCTACTGCCTTCAGCCTCAAAACCACACTTTCCCACTTGGCATCGCGCCAGGCACAAAAATGGCCATATGTCTGGAGATTGGTCCCACGCCCAAAGAGCCAGCAGGGAAAACTATGCCTTGTTCTAAAGCTCTTTGGGAACCGCTTGCGTAGCCCCACACACCTAGGGGCTGCAGGCTTTCCTGCTCTCTTCAGCCTCAGAGGCACCCTTTCCCACTTGGCGCCGCACCAGGCCCAAAAATGGCCATATGTCTGGAGACTGGTCCCACGCCCAAAGAGCCAGCAGGGAAAACTATGCCTTGTTCTAAAGCTCTTTGGGAACCGCTTGCGTAGCCCCACAGACCTTGGTGCTGCAAGCTCTCCTGCTGCCTTCAGCCTCAAAACCACCCTTTCCCACTTGGCGCCGCGCCAGGCACAAAAATGGCCATATGTCTGGAGACTGGTCCGTTTCCCAAAGAGCCAGCAGGGAAAACTATGCCTTGTTCTAAAGCTCTTTGGGAACCGCTTGCGTGGCCCCACACACCTGGGGGCTGCAGGCTTTCCTGCTGCCTTCAGCCGCAAAACCACCCTTTCCCACTTGGCGTCGCGCCAGGCACAAAAATGGCCATATGTCTGGAGACTGGTCCCACGCCCAAAGAGCCAGCAGGGAAAACTATGCCTTGTTCTAAAGCTCTTTGGGAACCGCTTGCGTAGCCCCACACACCTGGGGGCTGCAGGCTTTCCTACTGCCTTCAGCCTCAAAACCACCCTTTCCCACTTGGCCTCGCGCCAGGCACAAAAATGGCCATATGTCTGGAGACTGGTCCCACGCCCAAAGAGCCAGCAGGGAAAACTATGCCTTGTTCTAAAGCTCTTTGGGAACCGCTTGCGTAGCCCCACAGACCTGGGGGCTGCAGGCTTTCCTGCTCTCTTCAGCCTCAGAGGCACCCTTTCCCACTTGGTGCCGCGCCAGGCCCAAAAATGGCCATATGTCTGGAGATTGGTCCCACGCCCAAAGAGCCAGCAGGAAAAACTATGCCTTGTTCTAAAGCTCTTTGGGAACCGCTTGCGTAGCCCCACACACCTGGGGGCTGCAGGCTTTCCTGCTGCCTTCAGCCTCAAAACCACCCTTTCCCACTTGGCACCGCGCCAGGCACAAAAATGGCCATATGTCTGGAGACTGGTCCCACGCCCAAAGAGCCAGCAGGGAAAACTATGCCTTGTTCTAAAGCTCTTTGGGAACCGCTTGCGTAGCCCCACACACCTGGGGGCTGCAGGCTTTCCTGCTGCCTTCAGCCTCAAAACCACCCTTTTCCCACATGGCGTCACGCCAGGTACAAAAATGGCCATATGTCTGGAGATTGGTCCCACGCCGAAAGAGCCAGCAGGGAAAACTATGCCTTGTTCTAAAGCTCTTTGGGAACCGCTTGCGTAGCCCCACACACCTGGGGGCTGCAGGCTTTCCTGCTGCCTTCAGCCTCAAAACCACCCTTTCCCACTTGGCTTCGCTTCAGGCACAAAAATGGCCATATGTCTGGAGACTGGTCCCACGCCCAAAGAGCCAGCAGGGAAAACTATGCCTTGTTCTAAAGCTCTTTGGGAACCGCTTGCGTAGCCCCACACACCTGGGGGCTGCAGGCTTTCCTACTGCCTTCAGCCTCAAAACCACACTTTCCCACTTGGCATCGCGCCAGGCACAAAAATGGCCATATGTCTGGAGATTGGTCCCACGCCCAAAGAGCCAGCAGGGAAAACTATGCCTTGTTCTAAAGCTCTTTGGGAACCGCTTGCGTAGCCCCACACACCTAGGGGCTGCAGGCTTTCCTGCTCTCTTCAGCCTCAGAGGCACCCTTTCCCACTTGGCGCCGCACCAGGCCCAAAAATGGCCATATGTCTAGAGACTGGTCCCACGCCCAAAGAGCCAGCAGGGAAAACTATGCCTTGTTCTAAAGCTCTTTGGGAACCGCTTGCGTAGCCCCACAGACCTTGGTGCTGCAAGCTCTCCTGCTGCCTTCAGCCTCAAAACCACCCTTTCCCACTTGGCGTCGCGCCAGGCACAAAAATGGCCATATGTCTGGAGACTGGTCCGTTTCCCAAAGAGCCAGCAGGGAAAACTATGCCTTGTTCTAAAGCTCTTTGGGAACCGCTTGCGTGGCCCCACACACCTGGGGGCTGCAGGCTTTCCTGCTGCCTTCAGCCGCAAAACCACCCTTTCCCACTTGGCGTCGCGCCAGGCACAAAAATGGCCATATGTCTGGAGACTGGTCCCTTTCCCAAAGAGCCAGCAGGGAAAACTATGCCTTGTTCTAAAGCTCTTTGGGAATCGCTTGCGAAGCCCCACACACCTGGGGGCTGCAGGCTTTCCTGCTGCCTTCAGCCTCAAAGCCACCCTTTCCCACTTGGCGCCGCGCCAGGCCCAGAAACGGCCATATGTCTGGAGATTGGTCCCACGCCCAAAGAGCCAGCAGGGAAAACTATGCCTTGTTCTAAAGCTCTTTGGGAACCGCTTGCGTAGCCCCACACACCTGGGGGCTGCAGGCTTTCCTGCTGCCTTCAGCCTCAAAACCACCCTTTCCCACTTGGCGCCGCGCCAGGAACAAAAATGGCCATATGTCTGGAGACTGGTCCCACGCCCAAAGAGCCAGCAGGGAAAACTATGCCTTGTTCTAAAACTCTTTGGGAACCTCTTGCGTAGCCCCACACACCTGGGGGCTGCAGGCTTTCCTGCTGCCTTCAGCCTCAAAACCACCCTTTCCCACTTGGCTTCGCTTCAGGCACAAAAACGGCCATATGTCTGGAGACTGGTCCCACGCCCAAAGAGCCAGCAGGGAAAACTATGCCTTGTTCTAAAGCTCTTTGGGAACCGCTTGCGTAGCCCCACACACCTGGGGGCTGCAGGCTTTCCTACTGCCTTCAGCCTCAAAACCACCCTTTCCCACTTGGCCTCGCGCCAGGCACAAAAATGGCCATATGTCTGGAGACTGGTCCCACGCCCAAAGAGCCAGCAGGGAAAACTATGCCTTGTTCTAAAGCTCTTTGGGAACCGCTTGCGTAGCCCCACAGACCTGGGGGCTGCAGGCTTTCCTGCTCTCTTCAGCCTCAGAGGCACCCTTTCCCACTTGGTGCCGCGCCAGGCCCAAAAATGGCCATATGTCTGGAGATTGGTCCCACGCCCAAAGAGCCAGCAGGGAAAACTATGCCTTGTTCTAAAGCTCTTTGGGAACCGCTTGCGTAGCCCCACAGACCTGGGGACTGCAGACTTTCCTGCTGCCTTCAGCCTCAAAACCACCCTTTCCCACATGGCGTCACGCCAGGCACAAAAATGGCCATATGTCTGGAGACTGGTCCCACGCCCAAAGAGCCAGCAGGGAAAACTATGCCTTGTTCTAAAGCTCTTTTGGAACCGCTTGCGTAGCCCCACAGACCTTGGGGCTGCAAGCTCTCCTGCTGCCTTCAGCCTCAAAACCACCCTTTCCCACTTGGCCCCGCGCCAGGCCCAAAAATGGCCATATGCCTGGAGATTGGTCCCACGCCCAAAGAGCCAGCAGGGAAAACTATGCCTTGTTCTAAAGCTCTTTGGGAACCGCTTCCGTGGCCCCACAGACCTGGGGGCTGCAGGCTTTCCTGCTGCCTTCAGCCTCAAAACCACCCTTTCCCACTTGGCGTCGCGCCAGGCACAAAAATGGCCATATGTCTGGAGACTGGTCCCTTTCCCAAAGAGCCAGCAGGGAAAACTATGCCTTGTTCTAAAGCTCTTTGGGAATCGCTTGCGAAGCCCCAGAGACCTGGGGGCTGCAGGCTTTCCTGCTGCCTTCAGCCTCAAAGCCACCCTTTCCCACTTGGCGCCGCGCCAGGCCCAGAAACGGCCATATGTCTGGAGATTGGTCCCACGCCCAAAGAGCCAGCAGGGAAAACTATGCCTTGTTCTAAAGCTCTTTGGGAACCGCTTGCGTAGCCCCACACACCTGGGGGCTGCAGGCTTTCCTGCTGCCTTCAGCCTCAAAACCACCCTTTCCCACTTGGCGCCGCGCCAGGCCCAAAAATGGCCATATGTCTGGAGACTGGTCCCACGCCCAAAGAGCCAGCAGGGAAAACTATGCCTTGTTCTAAAGCTCTTTGGGAACCTCTTGCGTAGCCCCACACACCTGGGGGCTGCAGGCTTTCCTGCTGCCTTCAGCCTCAAAACCACCCTTTCCCACTTGGCTTCGCTTCAGGCACAAAAACGGCCATATGTCTGGAGACTGGTCCCACGCCCAAAGAGCCAGCAGGGAAAACTATGCCTTGTTCTAAAGCTCTTTGGGAACCGCTTGCGTAGCCCCACACACCTGGGGGCTGCAGGCTTTCCTACTGCCTTCAGCCTCAAAACCACCCTTTCCCACTTGGCCTCGCGCCAGGCACAAAAATGGCCATATGTCTGGAGACTGGTCCCACGCCCAAAGAGCCAGCAGGGAAAACTATGCCTTGTTCTAAAGCTCTTTGGGAACCGCTTGCGTAGCCCCACAGACCTGGGGGCTGCAGGCTTTCCTGCTCTCTTCAGCCTCAGAGGCACCCTTTCCCACTTGGTGCCGCGCCAGGCCCAAAAATGGCCATATGTCTGGAGATTGGTCCCACGCCCAAAGAGCCAGCAGGAAAAACTATGCCTTGTTCTAAAGCTCTTTGGGAACCGCTTGCGTAGCCCGACAGACCTGGGGGCTGCAGGCTTTCCTGCTGCCTTCAGCCTCAAAACCACCCTTTCCCACTTGGCTTCGCTTCAGGCACAAAAATGGCCATATGTCTGGAGACTGGTCCCACGCCCAAAGAGCCAGCAGGGAAAACTATGCCTTGTTCTAAAGCTCTTTGGGAACCGCTTGCGTAGCCCCACACACCTGGGGGCTGCAGGCTTTCCTACTGCCTTCAGCCTCAAAACCACCCTTTCCCACTTGGCATCGCGCCAGGCACAAAAATGGCCATATGTCTGGAGATTGGTCCCACGCCCAAAGAGCCAGCAGGGAAAACTATGCCTTGTTCTAAAGCTCTTTGGGAACCGCTTGCGTAGCCCCACACACCTAGGGGCTGCAGGCTTTCCTGCTCTCTTCAGCCTCAGAGGCACCCTTTCCCACTTGGCGCCGCGCCAGGCCCAAAAATAGCCATATGTCTGGAGACTGGTCCCACGCCCAAAGAGCCAGCAGGGAAAATTATGCCTTGTTCTAAAGCTCTTTGGGAACCGCTTGCGTAGCCCCACAGACCTTGGGGCTGCAAGCTCTCCTGCTGCCTTCAGCCTCAAAACCACCGTTTCCCACTTGGTGCCGCGCCAGGCACAAAAATGGCCATATTTCTGGAGACTGGTCCCACGCCCAAAGAGCCAGCAGGGAAAACTATGCCTTGTTCTAAAGCTCTTTGGGAACCGCTTGCGTAGCCCCACACACCTGGGGGCTGCAGGCTTTCCTACTGCCTTCAGCCTCAAAACCACCCTTTCCCACTTGGCCCCGCGCCAGGCCCAAAAATGGCCATATGCCTGGAGAATGGTCCCACGCCCAAAGAGCCAGCAGGGAAAACTATGCCTTGTTCTAAAGCTCTTTGGGAACCGCTTGCGTAGCCCCACACACCTGGGGGCTGCAGGCTTTCCTGCTGCCTTCAGCCTCAAAACCACCCTTTCCCACTTGGCACCGCGCCAGGCACAAAAATGGCCATATGTCTGGAGACTGGTCCCACGCCCAAAGAGCCAGCAGGGAAAACTATGCCTTGTTCTAAAGCTCTTTGGGAACCGCTTGCGTAGCCCCACACACCTGGGGGCTGCAGGCTTTCCTGCTCTCTTCAGCCTCAAAACCACCCTTTCCCACTTGGCGCCGCGCCAGGCCCAAAAATGGCCATATGTCTGGAGATTGGTTCCACGCCCAAAGAGCCAACAGGGAAAACTATGCCTTGTTCTAAAGCTCTTTGGGAACCGCTTGCGTAGCCCCACACACCTGGGGGCTGCAGGCTTTCCTGCTGCCTTCAGCCTCAAAACCACCCTTTCCCACTTGGCGCCGCACGAGGCCCAAAAATGGCCATATGTCTGGAGACTGGTCCCACGCCCAAAGAGCCAGCAGGGAAAACTATGCCTTGTTCTAAAGCTCTTTGGGAACCGCTTGCGTAGCCCCACAGACCTTGGGGCTGCAAGCTCTCCTGCTGCCTTCAGCCTCAAAACCACCGTTTCCCACTTGGTGCCGCGCCAGGCCCAAAAATGGCCATATGTCTGGAGACTGGTCCCACGCCCAAAGAGCCAGCAGGGAAAACTATGCCTTGTTCTAAAGCTCTTTGGGAACCGCTTGCGTAGCCCCACACACCAGGGGGCTGCAGGCTTTCCTGCTCTCTTCAGCCTCAGAGGCACCCTTTCCCACTTGGTGCCGCGCCAGGCCCAAAAATGGCCATATGTCTGGAGATTGGTCCCACGCCCAAAGAGCCAGCAGGGAAAACTATGCCTTGTTCTAAAGCTCTTTGGGAACCGCTTGCGTAGCCCCACACACCTGGGGGCTGCAGGCTTTCCTGCTCTCTCCAGCCTAAAAACCACCCTTTCACACTTGGCCCCGCGCCAGGCCCAAAAATGGCCATATGTCTGGAGATTGGTTCCACGCCCAAAGAGCCAACAGGGAAAACTATGCCTTGTTCTAAAGCTCTTTGGGAACCGCTTGCGTAGCCCCACACACCTGGGGGCTGCAGGCTTTCCTGCTGCCTTCAGCCTCAAAACCACCCTTTCCCACTTGGCGCCGCACGAGGCCCAAAAATGGCCATATGTCTGGAGACTGGTCCCACGCCCAAAGAGCCAGCAGGGAAAACTATGCCTTGTTCTAAAGCTCTTTGGGAACCGCTTGCGTAGCCCCACAGACCTTGGGGCTGCAAGCTCTCCTGCTGCCTTCAGCCTCAAAACCACCGTTTCCCACTTGGTGCCGCGCCAGGCCCAAAAATGGCCATATGTCTGGAGACTGGTCCCACGCCCAAAGAGCCAGCAGGGAAAACTATGCCTTGTTCTAAAGCTCTTTGGGAACCGCTTGCGTAGCCCCACACACCAGGGGGCTGCAGGCTTTCCTGCTCTCTTCAGCATCAGAGGCACCCTTTCCCACTTGGTGCCGCGCCAGGCCCAAAAATGGCCATATGTCTGGAGATTGGTCCCACGCCCAAAGAGCCAGCAGGGAAAACTATGCCTTATTCTAAAGCTCTTTGGGAACCGCTTGCGTAGCCCCACACACCTGGGGGCTGCAGGCTTTCCTGCTGCCTTCAGCCTCAAAACCACCCTTTCCCACTTGGCGCCGCACGAGGCCCAAAAATGGCCATATGTCTGGAGACTGGTCCCACGCCCAAAGAGCCAGCAGGGAAAACTATGCCTTGTTCTAAAGCTCTTTGGGAACCGCTTGCGTAGCCCCACAGACCTGGGGACTGCAGACTTTCCTGCTGCCTTCAGCCTCAAAACCACCCTTTCCCACTTGGCGTCACGCCAGGCCCAAAAATGGCCATATGTCTGGAGACTGGTCCCACGCCCAAAGAGCCAGCAGGGAAAACTATGCCTTGTTCTAAAGCTCTTTGGGAACCGCTTGCGTAGCCCCACACACCAGGGGACTGCAGAATTTCCTGCTGCCTTCAGCCTCAAAACCACCCTTTCCCACTTGGCGTCACGCCAGGCACAAAAATGGCCATATGTCTGGAGACTGGTCCCACGCCCAAAGAGCCAGCAGGGAAAACTATGCCTTGTTCTAAAGCTCTTTGGGAACCGCTTGCGTAGCCCCACACACCAGGGGGCTGCAGGCTTTCCTGCTCTCTTCAGCCTCAGAGGCACCCTTTCCCCCTTGGTGCCGCGCCAGGCCCAAAAATGGCCATATGTCTGGAGATTGGTCCCACGCCCAAAGAGCCAGCAGGGAAAACTATGCCTTGTTCTAAAGCTCTTTGGGAACCGCTTGCGTAGCCCCACAGACCTTGGGGCTGCAAGCTCTCCTGCTGCCTTCAGCCTCAAAACCACCCTTTCCCACTTGGTGCCGCGCCAGGCCCAAAAATGGCCATATGCCTGGAGATTGGTCCCACGCCGAAAGAGCCAGCAGGGAAAACTATGCCTTGTTCTAAAGCTCTTTGGGAACCGCTTGCGTAGCCCCACACACCTGGGGGCTGCAGGCTTTCCTACTGCCTTCAGCCTCAAAACCACCCTTTCCCACTTGGCCCCGCGCCAGGCCCAAAAATGGCCATATGCCTGGAGATTGGTCCCACGACCAAGGAGCCAGCAGGGAAAACTATGCCTTGTTCTAAAGCTCTTTGGGAACCGCTTGCGTAGCCCCACACACCTGGGGGCTGCAGGCTTTCCTGCTGCCTTCAGCCTCAAAACCACCCTTTCCCACTTGGCACCGCGCCAGGCACAAAAATGGCCATATGTCTGGAGACTGGTCCCACGCCCAAAGAGCCAGCAGGGAAAACTATGCCTTGTTCTAAAGCTCTTAGGGAACCTCTTGGGTAGCCCCACACACCTGGGGGCTGCAGGCTTTCCTGCTGCCTTCAGCCTCAAAACCACCCTTTCCCACTTGGCTTCGCTCCAGGCACAAAAATGGCCATATGGCTGGAGACTGGTCCCACGCCCAAAGAGCCAGCAGGGAAAACTATGCCTTGTTCTAAAGCTCTTTGGGAACCGCTTGCGTAGCCCCACACACCTGGGGGCTGCAGGCTTTCCTACTGCCTTCAGCCTCAAAACCACCCTTTCCCACTTGGCGCCGCTCCAGGCACAAAAATGGCCATATATCTGAAGATTGGTTCCACGCCCAAAGAGCCAGCAGGGAAAACTATGCCTTTTTCTAAAGCTCTTTGGGAACCGCTTCCGTGGCCCCACAGACCTGGGGGCTGCAGGCTTTCCTGCTGCCTTCAGCCTCAAAACCACCCTTTCCCACTTGGCGTCACGCCAGGCACAAAAATGGCTATATTTCTGGAGACTGGTCCCACGCCGAAAGAGCCAGCAGGGAAAACTATGCCTTGTTCTAAAGCTCTTTGGGAACCGCTTGCGTGGCCCCACACACCTGGGGGCTGCAGACTTTCCTGCTGCCTTCAGCCTCATAACAACCCTTTCCCACTTGGCGTCGCGCCAGGCACAAAAATGTTCATATGTCTGGAGATTGGTGCCACAGCCACAGAGCCAGCAGGGAAAACTATGCCTTGTTCTAAAGCTCTTTGGGAACCGCTTGCGTAGCCCCACACACCTGGGGGCTGCAGGCTTTCCTGCTCTCTTCAGCCTCAGAGGCACCCTTTCCCACTTGTTGCCGCGCCAGGCCCAAAAATGTCCAAATGTCTGGAGATTGGTCCCACGCCCAAAGAGCCAGCAGGGAAAACTATGCCTTGTTCTAAAGCTCTTTGGGAACCGCTTGCGTAGCCCCACAGACATACGGCTGCAAGCTCTCCTGCTGCCTTCAGCCTCAAAACCACCGTTTCCCACTTGGCGCCGCGCCAGGCACAAAAATGTCCATATGTCTGGGACTGGTCCCACGCCCAAAGAGCCAGCAGGGAAAACTATGCCTTGTTCTAAAGCTCTTTGGGAACCGCTTGCGTAGCCCCACACACCTGGGGGCTGCAGGCTTTCCTGCTGCCTTCAGCCTCAAAACCACCCTTTCCCACTTGGCCCCGCGCCAGGCCCAAAAATGGCCATATGCCTGGAGATTGGTCCCACGCCCAAAGAGCCAGCAGGGAAAACTATGCCTTGTTCTAAAGCTCTTTGGGAACCGCTTGCGTAGCCCCACACACCTGGGGGCTGCAGGCTTTCCTGCTGCCTTCAGCCTCAAAACCACCCTTTCCCACTTGGCACCGCGCCAGGCACAAAAATGGCCATATGTCTGGAGACTGGTCCCACGCCCAAAGAGCCAGCAGGGAAAACTATGCCTTGTTCTAAAGCTCTTTGGGAAGCTCTTGCGTAGCCCCACACACCTGGGGGCTGCAGGCTTTCCTGCTGCCTTCAGCCTCAAAACCACCCTTTCCCACTTGGCGCTGCGCCAGGCACAAAAATGGCCATATGGCTGGAGACTGGTCCCACGCCCAAAGAGCCAGCAGGGAAAACTATGCCTTGTTCTAAAGCTCTTTGGGAACCGCTTCCGTGGCCCCACAGACCTGGGGGCTGCAGGCTTTCCTGTTGCCTTCAGCCTCAAAACCACCCTTTCCCACTTGGCGTCGCGCCAGGCACAAAAATGGCTATATTTCTGGAGACTGGTCCCACGCCGAAAGAGCCAGCAGGGAAAACTATGCCTTGTTCTAAAGCTCTTTGGGAACTGCTTGCGTGGCCCCACACACCTGCGGGCTGCAGACTTTCCTGCTGCCTTCAGCCTCATAACCACCCTTTCCCACTTGGCGTCGCGCCAGGCACAAAAATGTTCATATGTCTGGAGATTGGTCCCACGCCCAAAGAGCCAGCAGGGAAAACTATGCCTTGTTCTAAAGCTCTTTGGGAACCGCTTGCGTAGCCCCACACACCTGGGGGCTGCAAGCTCTCCTGCTGCCTTCAGCCTCAAAACCACCCTTTCCCACTTGCCGCCGCGCCAGGCACAAAAATGGCCATATGGCTGGAGACTGGTCCCACGCCCAAAGAGCCAGCAGGGAAAACTATGCCTTGTTCTAAAGCTCTTTGGGAACCGCTTGCGTAGCCCCACAGACCTGGGGGCTGCAGGCTTTCCTACTGCCTTCAGCCTCAAAACCACCCTTTCCCACTTGGCGCCGCGCCAGGCACAAAAATGGCCATATATCTGAAGATTGGTTCCACGCCCAAAGAGCCAGCAGGGAAAACTATGCCTTGTACTAAAGCTCTTTGGGAACCGCTTCCGTGGCCCCACAGACCTGGGGGCTGCAGGCTTTCCTGCTGCCTTCAGCCTCAAAACCACCCTTTCCCACTTGGCGTCACGCCAGGCACAAAAATGGCTATATTTCTGGAGACTGGTCCCACGCCGAAAGAGCCAGCAGGGAAAACTATGCCTTGTTCTAAAGCTCTTTGGGAACCGCTTGCGTGGCCCCACACACCTGGGGGCTGCAGACTTTCCTGCTGCCTTCAGCCTCATAACAACCCTTTCCCACTTGGCGTCGCGCCAGGCACAAAAATGTTCATATGTCTGGAGATTGGTGCCACAGCCACAGAGCCAGCAGGGAAAACTATGCCTTGTTCTAAAGCTCTTTGGGAACCGCTTGCGTAGCCCCACAGACCTTGGGGCTGCAGGCTTTCCTGCTCTCTTCAGCCTCAGAGGCACCCTTTCCCACTTGTTGCCGCGCCAGGCCCAAAAATGTCCAAATGTCTGGAGATTGGTCCCACGCCCAAAGAGCCAGCAGGGAAAACTATGCCTTGTTCTAAAGCTCTTTGGAACCGCTTGCGTAGCCCCACAGACATTCGCCTGCAAGCTCTCCTGCTGCCTTCAGCCTCAAAACCACCGTTTCCCACTTGGCGCCGCGCCAGGCACAAAAATGTCCATATGTCTGGGACTGGTCCCACGCCCAAAGAGCCAGCAGGGAAAACTATGCCTTGTTCTAAAGCTCTTTGGGAACCGCTTGCGTAGCCCCACACACCTGGGGGCTGCAGGCTTTCCTACTGCCTTCAGCCTCAAAACCACCCTTTCCCACTTGGCCCCGCGCCAGGCCCAAAAATGGCCATATGCCTGGAGATTGGTCCCACGCCCAAAGAGCCAGCAGGGAAAACTATGCCTTGTTCTAAAGCTCTTTGGGAACCGCTTGCGTAGCCCCACACACCTGGGGGCTGCAGGCTTTCCTGCTGCCTTCAGCCTCAAAACCACCCTTTCCCACTTGGCACCGCGCCAGGCACAAAAATGGCCATATGTCTGGAGACTGGTCCCACGCCCAAAGAGCCAGCAGGGAAAACTATGCCTTGTTCTAAAGCTCTTTGGGAAGCTCTTGCGTAGCCCCACACACCTGGGGGCTGCAGGCTTTCCTGCTGCCTTCAGCCTCAAAACCACCCTTTCCCACTTGGCTTCGCTCCAGGCACAAAAATGGCCATATGTCTGGAGACTGGTCCCACGCCCAAAGAGCCAGCAGGGAAAACTATGCCTTGTTCTAAAGCTCTTTGGGAACCGCTTGCGTGGCCCCACACACCTGGGGGCTGCAGGCTTTCCTGCTGCCTTCAGCCTCAATACCAGCCTTTCCCACTTGGCGCTGCGCCAGGCACAAAAATGGCCATATGGCTGGAGATTGGTCCCACGCCCAAAGAGCCAGCAGGGAAAACTATGCCTTGTTCTAAAGCTCTTTGGGAACCGCTTCCGTGGCCCCACAGACCTGGGGGCTGCAGGCTTTCCTGTTGCCTTCAGCCTCAAAACCACCCTTTCCCACTTGGCGTCGCGCCAGGCACAAAAATGGCTATATTTCTGGAGACTGGTCCCACGCCGAAAGAGCCAGCAGGGAAAACTATGCCTTGTTCTAAAGCTCTTTGGGAACCGCTTGCGTGGCCCCACACACCTGCGGGCTGCAGACTTTCCTGCTGCCTTCAGCCTCATAACCACCCTTTCCCACTTGGCGTCGCGCCAGGCACAAAAATGTTCATATGTCTGGAGATTGGTCCCACGCCCAAAGAGCCAGCAGGGAAAACTATGCCTTGTTGTAAAGCTCTTTGGGACCGCTTGCGTAGCCCCACACACCTGGGGGCTGCAAGCTCTCCTGCTGCCTTCAGCCTCAAAACCACCCTTTCCCACTTGCCGCCGCGCCAGGCACAAAAATGGCCATATGGCTGGAGACTGGTCCCACGCCCAAAGAGCCAGCAGGGAAAACTATGCCTTGTTCTAAAGCTCTTTGGAACCGCTTGCGTAGCCCCACAGACCTTGGTGCTGCAAGCTCTCCTGCTGCCTTCAGCCTCAAAACCACCCTTTCCCACTTTGCGCCGCGCCAGGCACAAAAATGGCCATATGTCTGGAGACTGGTCCCACGCCCAAAGAGCCAGCAGGGAAAACTATGCCTTGTTCTAAAGCTCTTTGGGAACCTCTTGCGTAGCCCCATACACCTGGGGGCTGCAGGCTTTCCTGCTGCCTTCAGCCTCAAAACCACCCTTTCCCACTTGGCTTCGCTCCAGGCCCAAAAATGGCCATATGTCTGGAGACTGGTCCCACGCCCAAAGAGCCAGCAGGGAAAACTATGCCTTGTTGTAAAGCTCTTTGGGAACCGCTTGCGTAGCCCCACACACCTGGGGGCTGCAGGCTTTCCTGCTCTCTTCAGCCTCAGAGGCACCCTTTCCCACCTGGCCCCGCGCCAGGCACAAAAATGGCCATATATCTGAAGATTGGTTCCACGCCCAAAGAGCCAGCAGGGAAAACTATGCCTTGTTCTAAAGCTCTTTGGGAACCGCTTGCGTGGCCCCACAGACCTGGGGGGTGCAGGCTTTCCTGCTGCCTTCAGCCTCAAAACCACCCTTTTCCACTTGGCGCTGCGCCAGGCACAAAAATGGCCATATGGCTGGAGATTGGTCCCACGCCCAAAGAGCCAGCAGGGAAAACTATGCCTTGTTCTAAAGCTCTTTGGGAACCGCTTCCGTGGCCCCACACACCTGGGGGCTGCAGGCTTTCCTGCTGCCTTCAGCCTCAAAACCACCCTTTCCCACTTGGCGTCGCGCCAGGCCCAAAAATGGCCATATGTCTGGAGACTGGTCCCACGCCGAAAGAGCCAGCAGGGAAAACTATGCCTTGTTCTAAAGCTCTTTGGGAACCGCTTGCGTGGCCCCACACACCTGCGGGCTGCAGACTTTCCTGCTGCCTTCAGCCTCATAACCACCGTTTCCCGCTTGGCTTCGCGCCAGGCACAAAAATGTTCATATGTCTGGAGATTGGTCCCACGCCCAAAGAGCCAGCAGGGAAAACTATGCCTTGTTCTAAAGCTCTTTGGGAACCGCTTGCGTAGCCCCACAGAGCTGGGGGCTGCAGGCTTTCCTGCTCTCTTCAGCCTCAGAGGCACCCTTTCCCACTTGGTGCCGCGCCAGGCCCAAAAATGGCCATATGTCTGGAGATTGGTCCCACGCCCAAAGAGCCAGCAGGGAAAACTATGCCTTGTTCTAAAGCTCTTTGGGAACCGCTTGCGTAGCCCCACAGACCTTGGGGCTGCAAGCTCTCCTGCTGCCTTCAGCCTCAAAACCACCCTTTCCCACTTGGCGCCGCGCCAGGCACAAAAATGGCCATATGTCTGGAGATTGGTCCCACGCCCAAAGAGCCAGCAGGGAAAACTATGCCTTGTTTTAAAGCTCTTTGGGAACCGCTTGCGTAGCCCCACAGACCTTGGTGCTGCAAGCTCTCCTGCTACCTTCAGCCTCAAAACCACCCTTTCCCACTTGGAGCCGCGCCAGGCACAAAAATGGCCATATGTCTGGAGACTGGTCCCTTTCCCAAAGAGCCAGCAGGGAAAACTATGCCTTGTTCTAAAGCTCTTTGGGAACCTCTTGCGTAGCCCCACACACCTGGGGGCTGCAGGCTTTCCTGCTGCCTTCAGCCTCAAAACCACCCTTTCCCACTTGGCTTCGCTCCAGGCACAAAAATGGCCATATGTCTGGAGACTGGTCCCACGCCCAAAGAGCCAGCAGGGAAAACTATGCCTTGTTGTAAAGCTCTTTGGGAACCGCTTGCGTAGCCCCACACACCTGGGGGCTGCAGGCTTTCCTGCTGCCTTCAGCCTCAAAACCACCCTTTCCCACTTGGCGCCGCGCCAGGCCCAAAAATGGCCATATGTCTGGAGATTGGTCCCACGCCCAAAGAGCCAGCAGGGAAAACTATGCCTTGTTCTAAAGCTCTTTGGGAACGGCTTGCGTAGCCCCACACACCTGGGGGCTGCAGGCTTTCCTGCTTTCTTCAGCCTCAAAACCACCCTTTCCCACTTGGCGTCGCTCCAGGCACAAAAATGGCCATATGTCTGGAGACTGGTCCCACGCCCAAAGAGCCAGCAGGGAAAACTATGCCTTGTTCTAAAGCTCTTTGGGAACCGCTTGCGTAGCCCCACAGACCTGGGGGCTGCAGGATTTCCTGCTGCCTTCAGCCTCAAAACCACCCTTTCCCACTTGGCGCCGCGCCAGGCCCAAAAATGGCCATATGTCTGGAGACTGGTCCCACGCCCAAAGAGCCAGCAGGGAAAACTATGCCTTGTTCTAAAGCTCTTTGGGAACCGCTTGCGTAGCCCCACAGACCTGGGGGCTGCAGGCTTTCCTGCTGCCTTCAGCCTCAAAAACACCCTTTCCCACTTGGAGCCGCGCCAGGCACAAAAATGGCCATATGTCTGGAGACTGGTCCCTTTCCCAAAGAGCCAGCAGGGAAAAATATGCCTTGTTCTAAAGCTCTTTGGGAACCTCTTGCGTAGCCCCACACACCTGGGGGCTGCAGGCTTTCCTGCTGCCTTCAGCCTCAAAACCACCCTTTCCCACTTGGCGCCGCGCCAGGCACAAAAATGGCCATATGGCTGGAGATTGGTCCCACGCCCAAAGAGCCAGCAGGGAAAACTATGCCGTGTTCTAAAGCTCTTTGGGAACCGCTTGCGTAGCCCCACACACCTGGGGGGTGCAGGCTTTCCTGCTGCCTTCAGCCTCAAAAGCACCCTTTCCCACTTGGTGCCGCGCCAGGCACAAAAATGGCCATATGTCTGGAGATTGGTCCCACGCCCAAAGAGCCAGCAGGGAAAACTATGCCTTGTTCTAAAGCTCTTTGGGAACCGCTTTCGTAGCCCCACAGACCTGGGGGCTGCAGACCTTCCTGCTGCCTTCAGCCTCAAAACCACCCTTTCCCACTTGGCGCCGCGCCAGGCCCAAAAATGGCCATATGTCTGGAGACTGGTCCCACGCCCAAAGAGCCAGCAGGGAAAACTATGCCTTGTTCTAAAGCTCTTTGGGAACCGCTTGCGTAGCCCCACAGACCTGGGGGCTGCAGGCTTTCCTGCTGCCTTCAGCCTCAAAACCACCCTTTCACACTTGGCGCCGCGCCAGGCACAAAAATGGCCATATGTCTGGAGACTGGTCCCTTTCCCAAAGAGCCAGCAGGGAAAACTATGCCTTGTTCTAAAGCTCTTTGGGAACTTCTTGCGTAGCCCCACACACCTGGGGGATGCAGGCTTTCCTGCTGCCTTCAGCCTCAAAACCACCCTTTCCCACTTGGCGCCGCGCCAGGAACAAAAATGGCCATATGTCTGGAGATTGGTCCCATACCCAAAGAGCCAGCAGGGAAAACTATGCCTTGTTCTAAAGCTCTTTGGGAACCTCTTGCGTAGCCCCACACACCTGGGGGCTGCAGGCTTTCCTGCTGCCTTCAGCCTCAAAACCACCCTTTCCCACTTGGCGCCGTGCCAGGCCCAAAAATGGCCATATGTCTGGAGACTGGTCCCTTTCCCAAAGAGCCAGCAGGGAAAACTATGCCTTGTTCTAAAGCTCTTTGGGAACCGCTTGCGTAGCCCCACACACCTGGGGGCTGCAGGCTTTCCTGCTGCCTTCAGCCTCAAAACCACCCTTTCCCACTTGGTGTCGCGCCAGTCACAAAAATGGCTATATTTCTGGAGACTGGTCCCACGCCGAAAGAGCCAGCAGGGAAAACTATGCCTTGTTCTAAAGCTCTTTGGGAACCGCTTGCGTGGCCCCACACACCTGGGGGCTGCATGCTTTCCTGCTCTCTTCAGCCTCAAAGGCACCCTGTCCCACTTGGCCCCGCGCCAGGCACAAAAATAGCTATATTTCTGGAGATTGGTCCCACGCCCAAAGAGCCAGCAGGGAAAACTATGCCTTGTTCTAAAGCTCTTTGGGAACCGCTTGTGTGGCCCCACAGACCTGCGGGCTGCAGACTTTCCTGCTGCCTTCAGCCTCAAAACCACCCTTTCCCACTTGGCCTCGCGCCAAGCACAAAAATGGCCATATGTCTGGAGACTGGTCCCACGCCCAAAGAGCCAGCAGGGAAAACTATGCCTTGTTCTAAAGCTCTTTGGGAACCGCTTGCGTAGCCCCACACACCTGGGGGCTGCAGGCTTTCCTGCTCTCTTCAGCCTCAGAGGCACCCTTTCCCACTTGGTGCCGCGCCAGGCCCAAAAATGGCCATATGTCTGGAGATTGGTCCCACGCCCAAAGAGCCAGCAGGGAAAACTATGCCTTGTTCTAAAGCTCTTTGGGAACGGCTTGCGTAGCCCCACAGACCTTGGGGCTGCAAGCTCTCCTGCTGCCTTCAGCCTCAAAACCACCCTTTGCCACTTGGCGCCGCGCCAGGCACAAAAATGGCCATTTGTCTGGAGACTGGTCCCACGCCCAAAGAGCCAGCAGGGAAAACTATGCCTTGTTCTAAAGCTCTTTGGGAACCGCTTGCGTGGCCCCACAGACCTGGGGGGTGCAGGCTTTCCTGCTGCCTTCAGCCTCAAAACCACCCTTTCCCACTTGGCGCCGCGCCAGCCACAAAAATGGCCATATGGCTGGAGATTGGTCCCACGCCCAAAGAGCCAGCAGGGAAAACTATGCCTTGTTCTAAAGCTCTTTGGGAACGGCTTGCGTGGCCCCACACACCTGGGGGCTGCAGGCTTTCCTGCTGCCTTCAGCCTCAAAACCACCCTTTCCCACTTGGCGTCGCGCCAGGCACAAAAATGGCTATATTTCTGGAGACTGGCACCACGCCGAAAGAGCCAGCAGGGAAAACTATGCCTTGTTCTAAAGCTCTTTGGGAACCGCTTGCGTAGCCCCACAGACCTGGGGGCTGCAGGCTTTCCTGCTGCCTTCAGCCTCAAAACCACCCTTTCCCACTTGGCGCCGTGCCAGGCCCAAAAATGGCCATATGTCTGGAGACTGGTCCCTTTCCCAAAGAGCCAGCAGGGAAAACTATGCCTTGTTCTAAAGCTCTTTGGGAATCGCGTGCGAAGCCCCAGAGACCTGGGGGCTGCAGGCTTTCCTGCTGCCTTCAGCCTCAAAACCACCCTTTCCCACTTGGCGCCGCGCCAGGCCCAGAAACGGCCATATATCTGGAGATTGGTCCCATACCCAAAGAGCCAGCAGGGAAAACTATGCCTTGTTCTAAAGCTCTTTGGGAACCTCTTGCGTAGCCCCACACACCTGGGGGCTGCAGGCTTTCCTGCTGCCTTCAGCCTCAAAACCACCCTTTCCCACTTGGCGCCGTGCCAGGCCCAAAAATGGCCATATGTCTGGAGACTGGTCCCTTTCCCAAAGAGCCAGCAGGGAAAACTATGCCTTGTTCTAAAGCTCTTTGGGAACCGCTTGCGTAGCCCCACACACCTGGGGGCTGCAGGCTTTCCTGCTGCCTTCAGCCTCAAAACCACCCTTTCCCACTTGGTGTCGCGCCAGTCACAAAAATGGCTATATTTCTGGAGACTGGTCCCACGCCGAAAGAGCCAGCAGGGAAAACTATGCCTTGTTCTAAAGCTCTTTGGGAACCGCTTGCGTGGCCCCACACACCTGCGGGCTGCAGACTTTCCTGCTGCCTTCAGCCTCAAAACCACCCTTTCCCACTTGGCGTCGCGCCAGGCACGAAAATGGCCATATGTCTGGAGATTGGTCCCACGCCGAAAGAGCCAGCAGGGAAAACTATGCCTTGTTCTAAAGCTCTTTGGGAACCGCTTGCGTAGCCCCACAGACCTGGGGGCTGCAGGCTTTCCTGCTGCCTTCAGCCTCAAAACCACCCTTTCCCACTTGGCGCCGCGCCAGGCCCAAAAATGGCTATATTTCTGGAGACTGGTCCCACGCCGAAAGAGCCAGCAGGGAAAACTATGCCTTGTTCTAAAGCTCTTTAGGAACCGCTTGCGTGGCCCCACACAAGTGCGGGCTGCAAGCTCTCCTGCTGCCTTCAGCCTCAAAACCACCCTTTCCCACTTGGCGCCGCGCCAGGCACAAAAATGGCCATATATCTGAAGATTGGTTCCACGCCCAAAGAGCTAGCAGGGAAAACTATGCCTTGTTCTAAAGATCTTTGGGAACCGCTTGCGTGGCCCCACAGACCTGGGGGCTGCAGGCTTTCCTGCTGCCTTCAGCCTCAAAACCACCCTTTCCCACTTGGCGCCGCACCAGGCACAAAAATGGCCATATGGCTAGTGATTGTTCCCACGCCCAAAGAGCCAGCAGGGAAAACTATGCCTTGTTCTAAAGCTCTTTGGGAACCGCTTGCGTGGCCCCACACACCTGGGGGCTGCAGTCTTTCCTACTGCCTTCAGCCTCAAAACCACCCTTTCCCACTTGGCGCCGCGCCAGGCACAAAAATGGCTATATTTCTGGAGACTGGTCCCACGCCCAAAGAGCCAGCAGGGAAAACTATGCCTTGTTCTAAAGCTCTTTGGGAACCTCTTGCGTAGCCCCACAGAGCTGGGGGCTGCAGGCTTTCCTGCTGCCTTCAGCCTCAAAACCACCCTTTCCCACTTGGCGCCGCGCCAGGCACAAAAATGGCCATATGTCTGGAGATTGGTCCCACGCTCAAAGAGCCAGCAGGGAAAACTATGTCTTGTTCTAAAGCTCTTTGGGAAGCTCTTGCGTAGCCCCACACACCTGGGGGCTGCAGGCTTTCCTGCTGCCTTCAGCCTCAAAACCACCCTTTCCCACTTGGCGCCGCGCCGGGCCCAAAAATGGCCATATAGCTGGAGACTGGTCCCACGCCCAAAGAGCCAGCATTGAAAACTATGCCTTGTTCTAAAGCTCTTTAAGAACCGCTTGCGTAGCCCCACAGACCTGGGGGCTGCAGGCTTTCCTACTGCCTTCAGCCTCAAAACCACCCTTTCCCACTTGGCCCCGCGCCAGGCCCAGAAACGGCCATATGTCTGGAGATTGGTCCCACGCCCAAAGAGCAAGCAGGGAAAACTATGCCTTGTTCTAAAGCTCTTTGGGAACCGCTTGGGTCGCCCCACACACCTGGGGGCTGCAGGCTTTCCTGCTGCCTTCAGCCTCAAAACCACCCTTTCCCACTTGGCGCCGCGCCAGGCCCAAAAATGGCCATATAGCTGGAGACTGGTCCCACGCTCAAAGAGCCAGCAGGGAAAACTATGTCTTGTTCTAAAGCTCTTTGGGAAGCTCTTGCGTAGCCCCACACACCTGGGGGCTGCAGGCTTTCCTGCTGCCTTCAGCCTCAAAACCACCCTTTCCCACTTGGCTTCGCTCCAGGCCCAAAAATGGCCATATGTCTGGAGACTGGTCCCACGCCCAAAGAGCCAGCAGGGAAAACTATGCCTTGTTCTAAAGCTCTTTGGGAACCGCTTGCGTGGCCCCACACACCTGGGGGCTGCAGGCTTTCCTACTGCCTTCAGCCTCAAAACCACCCTTTCCCACTTGGCCCCGCGCCAGGCCCAGAAACGGCCATATGTCTGGAGATTGGTCCCACGCTCAAAGAATCAGCAGGGAAAACTATGCCTTGTTCTAAAGCTCTTTGGGAACCGCTTGCGTAGCCCCACAGACCTGGGGGCTGCAGGCTTTCCTGCTGCCTTCAGCCTCAAAACCACCCTTTCCCACTTGGCGCCGCGCCTTGCCCAAAAATGGCCATATATGTGAAGATTGGTTCCACGCCCAAAGAGCCAGCAGGGAAAACTATGCCTTGTTCTAAAGCTCTTTGGGAACGGCTTGCGTAGCCCCACAGACCTTGGGGCTGCAAGCTCTCCTGCTGCCTTCAGCCTCAAAACCACCCTTTCCCACTTGGTGCCGCGCCAGGCCCAAAAATGGCCATATGTCTGGAGACTGGACCCACGCCGAAAGAGCCAGCAGGGAAAACTATGCCTTGTTCTAAAGCTCTTTGGGAACCGCTTGCGTAGCCCCACAGACCTTGGGGCTGCAAGCTCTCCTGCTGCCTTCAGCCTCAAAACCACTGTTTCCCACTTGGCGCCGCGCCAGGCACAAAAATGGCCATATGCCTGGAGACTGGTCCCACGCCCAAAGAGCCAGCAGGGAAAACTATGCCTTGTTCTAAAGCTCTTTGGGAACCTCTTGCGTAGCCCCACACACCTGGGGGCTGCAGGCTTTCCTGCTGCCTTCAGCCTCAAAACCACCCTTTCCCACTTGGCTTCGCTCCAGGCACAAAAATGGCCATATGTCTGGAGACTGGTCCCACGCCCAAAGCGCCAGCAGGGAAAACGATGCCTTGTTCTAAAGCTCTTTAAGAACCGCTTGCGTAGCCCCACACACCTGGGGGCTGCAGGCTTTCCTACTGCCTTCAGCCTCAAAACCACCCTTTCCCACTTGGCGCCGCGCCAGGCACAAAAATGGCCATATGTCTGGAGATTGGTCCCACGCCGAAAGAGCCAGCAGGGAAAACTATGCCTTGTTCTAAAGCTCTTTGGGAACCGCTTGCGTAGCCCCACACACCTCGGGGCTGCAGGCTTTCCTGCTGCCTTCAGCCTCAAAACCACCCTTTCCCACTTGGCGCCGCGCCAGGCACAAAAATGGTCATATGTCTGGAGACTGGTCCCACGCCCAAAGAGCCAGCAGGGAAAACTATGCCTTGTTCTAAAGCTCTTTGGGGACCGCTTGAGTGGCCCACAGAGCTGGGGGGTGCAGGCTTTCCTGCTGCCTTCAGCCTCAAAACCACCCTTTCCCAATTGGCGCCGCGCCAGGCACAAAAATGGACATATGGCTAGTCATTGGTCCCACGCCCAAAGAGCCAGCAGGGAAAACTATGCCTTGTTCTAAAGCTCTTTGGGAACTGCTTGCGTGGCCCCACAGACCTGGGGGCTGCAGGCTTTCCTGCTGCCTTCAGCCTCAAAACCACCCTTTCCCACTTGGCGCCGCGCCAGGCCCAAAAATGGCCATATGTCTGGAGACTGGTCCCACGCCCAAAGAGCCAGCAGGGAAAACTATGCCTTGTTCTAAAGCTCTTTAGGAACCGCTTGCGTGGCCCCACACAAGTGCGGGCTGCAAGCTCTCCTGCTGCCTTCAGCCTCAAAACCACCCTTTCCCACTTGGCTTCGCTCCAGGCACAAAAATGGCCATATGTCTGGAGACTGGTCCCACGCTCAAAGAGCCAGCAGGGAAAACTATGCCTTGTTCTAAAGCTCTTTGGGAACCGCTTGCGTAGCCCCACAGACCTGGGGGCTGCAGGCTTTCCTGCTCTCTTCAGCCTCAGAGGCACCCTTTCCCACTTGGTGCCGCGCCAGGCCCAAAAATGGCCATATGTCTGGAGATTGGTCCCACGCCCAAAGAGCCAGCAGGGAAAACTATGCCTTGTTCTAAAGCTCTTTGGGAACGGCTTGCGTAGCCCCACAGACCTGGGGGCTGCAAGCTCTCCTGCTGCCTTCAGCCTCAAAACCACCCTTTGCCACTTGGCGCCGCGCCAGGCACAAAAATGGCCATATGTCTGGAGACTGGTCCCACGCCCAAAGAGCCAGCAGGGAAAACTATGCCTTGTTCTAAAGCTCTTTGGGAACGGCTTGCGTGGCCCCACACACCTGGGGGCTGCAGGCTTTCCTGCTGCCTTCAGCCTCAAAACCACCCTTTCCCACTTGGCGTCGCGCCAGGCACAAAAATGGCTATATTTCTGGAGACTGGCACCACGCCGAAAGAGCCAGCAGGGAAAACTATGCCTTGTTCTAAAGCTCTTTGGGAACCGCTTGCGTAGCCCCACAGACCTGGGGGCTGCAGGCTTTCCTGCTGCCTTCAGCCTCAAAACCACCCTTTCCCACTTGGCGCCGTGCCAGGCCCAAAAATGGCCATATGTCTGGAGACTGGTCCCTTTCCCAAAGAGCCAGCAGGGAAAACTATGCCTTGTTCTAAAGCTCTTTGGGAATCGCGTGCGAAGCCCCAGAGACCTGGGGGCTGCAGGCTTTCCTGCTGCCTTCAGCCTCAAAACCACCCTTTCCCACTTGGCGCCGCGCCAGGCCCAGAAACGGCCATATATCTGGAGATTGGTCCCACGCCCAAAGAGCCAGCAGGGAAAACTATGCCTTGTTCTAAAGCTCTTTGGGAACCTCTTGCGTAGCCCCACACACCTGGGGGCTGCAGGCTTTCCTACTGCCTTCAGCCTCAAAACCACCCTTTCCCACTTGGCGCCGTGCCAGGCCCAAAAATGGCCATATGTCTGGAGACTGGTCCCTTTCCCAAAGAGCCAGCAGGGAAAACTATGCCTTGTTCTAAAGCTCTTTGGGAACCGCTTGCGTAGCCCCACACACCTGGGGGCTGCAGGCTTTCCTGCTGCCTTCAGCCTCAAAACCACCCTTTCCCACTTGGTGTCGCGCCAGTCACAAAAATGGCTATATTTCTGGAGACTGGTCCCACGCCGAAAGAGCCAGCAGGGAAAACTCTGCCTTGTTCTAAAGCTCTTTGGGAACCGCTTGCGTGGCCCCACACACCTGCGGGCTGCAGACTTTCCTGCTGCCTTCAGCCTCAAAACCACCCTTTCCCACTTGGCGTCGCGCCAGGCACAAAAATGGCCATATGTCTGGAGATTGGTCCCACGCCGAAAGAGCCAGCAGGGAAAACTATGCCTTGTTCTAAAGCTCTTTGGGAACCGCTTGCGTAGCCCCACAGACCTGGGGGCTGCAGGCTTTCCTGCTGCCTTCAGCCTCAAAACCACCCTTTCCCACTTGGCGCCGCGCCAGGCCCAAAAATGGCCATATGTCTGGAGACTGGTCCCTTTCCCAAAGAGCCAGCAGGGAAAACTATGCCTTGTTCTAAAGCTCTTTGGGAACGGCTTGCGTAGCCCCACAGACCTTGGGGCTGCAAGCTCTCCTGCTGCCTTCAGCCTCAAAACCACCCTTTCCCACTTGGTGCCGCGCCAGGCCCAAAAATGGCCATATGTCTGGAGATTGGTCCCACGCCGAAAGAGCCAGCAGGGAAAACTATGCCTTGTTCTAAAGCTCTTTGGGAACCGCTTGCGTAGCCCCACACACCTCGGGGCTGCAGGCTTTCCTGCTGCCTTCAGCCTCAAAACCACCCTTTCCCACTTGGCGCCGCGCCAGGCACAAAAATGGTCATATGTCTGGAGACTGGTCCCACGCCCAAAGAGCCAGCAGGGAAAACTATGCCTTGTTCTAAAGCTCTTTGGGGACCGCTTGAGTGGCCCACAGAGCTGGGGGGTGCAGGCTTTCCTGCTGCCTTCAGCCTCAAAACCACCCTTTCCCAATTGGCGCCGCGCCAGGCACAAAAATGGACATATGGCTAGTCATTGGTCCCACGCCCAAAGAGCCAGCAGGGAAAACTATGCCTTGTTCTAAAGCTCTTTGGGAACTGCTTGCGTAGCCCCACAGACCTGGGGGCTGCAGGCTTTCCTGCTGCCTTCAGCCTCAAAACCACCCTTTCCCACTTGGCGCCGCGCCAGGCCCAAAAATGGCTATATTTCTGGAGACTGGTCCCACGCCGAAAGAGCCAGCAGGGAAAACTATGCCTTGTTCTAAAGCTCTTTAGGAACCGCTTGCGTGGCCCCACACAAGTGCGGGCTGCAAGCTCTCCTGCTGCCTTCAGCCTCAAAACCACCCTTTCCCACTTGGCGCCGCGCCAGGCACAAAAATGGCCATATGGCTGGAGATTGGTCCCACGCTCAAAGAGTCAGCAGGGAAAACTATGCCTTGTTCTAAAGCTCTTTGGGAACCGCTTGCGTAGCCCCACACACCTGGGGGCTGCAGGCTTTCCTGCTGCCTTCAGCCTCAAAACCACCCTTTCCCACTTGGCTTCGCTCCAGGCACAAAAATGGCCATATGTCTGGAGACTGGTCCCACGCCCAAAGAGCCAGCAGGGAAAACTATGCCTTGTTCTAAAGCTCTTTGGGAACCGCTTGCGTAGCCCCACAGACCTGGGGGCTGCAGTCTTTCCTACTGCCTTCAGCCTCAAAACCACCCTTTCCCACTTGGCGCCGCGCCAGGCACAAAAATGGCCATATATCTGAAGATTGGTTCCACGCCCAAAGAGCTAGCAGGGAAAACTATGCCTTGTTCTAAAGATCTTTGGGAACCGCTTGCGTGGCCCCACAGACCTGGGGGCTGCAGACTTTCCTGCTGCCTTCAGCCTCAAAACCACCCTTTCCCACTTGGCGCCGCACCAGGCACAAAAATGGCCATATGGCTAGTGATTGTTCCCACGCCCAAAGAGCCAGCAGGGAAAACTATGCCTTGTTCTAAAGCTCTTTGGGAACCGCTTGCGTGGCCCCACAGACCTGGGGGCTGCAGTCTTTCCTACTGCCTTCAGCCTCAAAACCACCCTTTCCCACTTGGCGCCGCGCCAGGCACAAAAATGGCTATATTTCTGGAGACTGGTCCCACGCTCAAAGAGCCAGCAGGGAAAACTATGCCTTGTTCTAAAGCTCTTTGGGAACCTCTTGCGTAGCCCCACAGAGCTGGGGGCTGCAGGCTTTCCTGCTGCCTTCAGCCTCAAAACCACCCTTTCCCACTTGGCGCCGCGCCAGGCACAAAAATGGCCATATGTCTGGAGATTGGTCCCACGCTCAAAGAGCCAGCAGGGAAAACTATGTCTTGTTCTAAAGCTCTTTGGGAAGCTCTTGCGTAGCCCCACACACCTGGGGGCTGCAGGCTTTCCTGCTGCCTTCAGCCTCAAAACCACCCTTTCCCACTTGGCGCCGCGCCAGGCCCAAAAATGGCCATATAGCTGGAGACTGGTCCCACGCCCAAAGAGCCAGCATTGAAAACTATGCCTTGTTCTAAAGCTCTTTGGGAACCGCTTGGGTCGCCCCACACACCTGGGGGCTGCAGGCTTTCCTACTGCCTTCAGCCTCAAAACCACCCTTTCCCACTTGGCTTCGCTCCAGGCACAAAAATGGCCATATGGCTAGTGATTGGTCCCACGCCCAAAGAGCCAGCAGGGAAAACTATGCCTTGTTCTAAAGCTCTTTGGGAACGGCTTGCGTAGCCCCACAGACCTTGGGGCTGCAAGCTCTCCTGCTGCCTTCAGCCTCAAAACCACCCTTTCCCACTTGGTGCCGCGCCAGGCCCAAAAATGGCCATATGTCTGGAGACTGGACCCACGCCGAAAGAGCCAGCAGGGAAAACTATGCCTTGTTCTAAAGCTCTTTGGGAACCGCTTGCGTAGCCCCACAGACCTTGGGGCTGCAAGCTCTCCTGCTGCCTTCAGCCTCAAAACCACTGTTTCCCACTTGGCGCCGCGCCAGGCACAAAAATGGCCATATGCCTGGAGACTGGTCCCACGCCCAAAGAGCCAGCAGGGAAAACTATGCCTTGTTCTAAAGCTCTTTGGGAACCTCTTGCGTAGCCCCACACACCTGGGGGCTGCAGGCTTTCCTGCTGCCTTCAGCCTCAAAACCACCCTTTCCCACTTGGCTTCGCTCCAGGCACAAAAATGGCCATATGTCTGGAGACTGGTCCCACGCCCAAAGCGCCAGCAGGGAAAACTATGCCTTGCTCTAAAGCTCTTTAAGAACCGCTTGCGTAGCCCCACACACCTGGGGGCTGCAGGCTTTCCTACTGCCTTCAGCCTCAAAACCACCCTTTCCCACTTGGCGCCGCGCCAGGCACAAAAATGGCCATATGTCTGGAGATTGGTCCCACGCCGAAAGAGCCAGCAGGTAAAACTATGCCTTGTTCTAAAGCTCTTTGGGAACCGCTTGCGTAGCCCCACACACCTCGGGGCTGCAGGCTTTCCTGCTGCCTTCAGCCTCAAAACCACCCTTTCCCACTTGGCGCCGCGCCAGGCACAAAAATGGTCATATGTCTGGAGACTGGTCCCACGCCCAAAGAGCCAGCAGGGAAAACTATGCCTTGTTCTAAAGCTCTTTGGGGACCGCTTGAGTGGCCCACAGAGCTGGGGGGTGCAGGCTTTCCTGCTGCCTTCAGCCTCAAAACCACCCTTTCCCACTTGGCGCCGCGCCAGGCACAAAAATGGACATATGGCTAGTCATTGGTCCCACGCCCAAAGAGCCAGCAGGGAAAACTATGCCTTGTTCTAAAGCTCTTTGGGAACTGCTTGCGTGGCCCCACAGACCTGGGGGCTGCAGGCTTTCCTGCTGCCTTCAGCCTCAAAACCACCCTTTCCCACTTGGCGCCGCGCCAGGCACAAAAATGGCCATATGTCTGGACACTGGTCCCACGCCGAAAGAGCCAGCAGGGAAAACTATGCCTTGTTCTAAAGCTCTTTGGGAACCGCTTGCGTAGCCCCACACACCTCGGGGCTGCAGGCTTTCCTGCTGCCTTCAGCCTCAAAACCACCCTTTCCCACTTGGCGCCGCGCCAGGCACAAAAATGGTCATATGTCTGGAGACTGGTCCCACGCCCAAAGAGCCAGCAGGGAAAACTATGCCTTGTTCTAAAGCTCTTTGGGGACCGCTTGAGTGGCCCACAGAGCTGGGGGGTGCAGGCTTTCCTGCTGCCTTCAGCCTCAAAAACACCCTTTCCCACTTGGCGCCGCGCCAGGCACAAAAATGGACATATGGCTAGTCATTGGTCCCACGCCCAAAGAGCCAGCAGGGAAAACTATGCCTTGTTCTAAAGCTCTTTGGGAACTGCTTGCGTGGCCCCACAGACCTGGGGGCTGCAGGCTTTCCTGCTGCCTTCAGCCTCAAAACCACCCTTTCCCACTTGGCGCCGCGCCAGGCCCAAAAATGGCCATATGTCTGGAGACTGGTCCCACGCCGAAAGAGCCAGCAGGGAAAACTATGCCTTGTTCTAAAGCTCTTTAGGAACCGCTTGCGTGGCCCCACACAAGTGCGGGCTGCAAGCTCTCCTGCTGCCTTCAGCCTCAAAACCACCCTTTCCCACTTGGCGCCGCGCCAGGCACAAAAATGGCCATATGGCTGGAGATTGGTCCCACGCTCAAAGAGTCAGCAGGGAAAACTATGCCTTGTTCTAAAGCTCTTTGGGAACCGCTTGCGTAGCCCCACAGAGCTGGGGGCTGCAGGCTTTCCTGCTGCCTTCAGCCTCAAAACCACCCTTTCCCACTTGGCGCCGCGCCAGGCACAAAAATGGCCATATGTCTGGAGACTGGTCCCACGCTCAAAGAGCCAGCAGGGAAAACTATGTCTTGTTCTAAAGCTCTTTGGGAAGCTCTTGCGTAGCCCCACACACCTGGGGGCTGCAGGCTTTCCTGCTGCCTTCAGCCTCAAAACCACCCTTTCCCACTTGGCTTCGCTCCAGGCCCAAAAATGGCCATATGTCTGGAGACTGGTCCCACGCCCAAAGAGCCAGCAGGGAAAACTATGCCTTGTTCTAAAGCTCTTTGGGAACCGCTTGCGTGGCCCCACACACCTGGGGGCTGCAGGCTTTCCTACTGCCTTCAGCCTCAAAACCACCCTTTCCCACTTGGCCCCGCGCCAGGCCCAGAAACGGCCATATGTCTGGAGATTGGTCCCACGCTCAAAGAATCAGCAGGGAAAACTATGCCTTGTTCTAAAGCTCTTTGGGAACCGCTTGCGTAGCCCCACAGACCTGGGGGCTGCAGGCTTTCCTGCTGCCTTCAGCCTCAAAACCACCCTTTCCCACTTGGCGCCGCGCCTTGCCCAAAAATGGCCATATATCTGAAGATTGGTTCCACGCCCAAAGAGCCAGCAGGGAAAACTATGCCTTGTTCTAAAGCTCTTTGGGAACGGCTTGCGTAGCCCCACAGACCTTGGGGCTGCAAGCTCTCCTGCTGCCTTCAGCCTCAAAACCACCCTTTCCCACTTGGTGCCGCGCCAGGCACAAAAATGGCCATATGTCTGGACACTGGACCCACGCCGAAAGAGCCAGCAGGGAAAACTATGCCTTGTTCTAAAGCTCTTTGGGAACCGCTTGCGTAGCCCCACAGACCTTGGGGCTGCAAGCTCTCCTGCTGCCTTCAGCCTCAAAACCACTGTTTCCCACTTGGCGCCGCGCCAGGCACAAAAATGGCCATATGCCTGGAGACTGGTCCCACGCCCAAAGAGCCAGCAGGGAAAACTATGCCTTGTTCTAAAGCTCTTTGGGAACCTCTTGCGTAGCCCCACACACCTGGGGGCTGCAGGCTTTCCTGCTGCCTTCAGCCTCAAAACCACCCTTTCCCACTTGGCTTCGCTCCAGGCACAAAAATGGCCATATGTCTGGAGACTGGTCCCACGCCGAAAGAGCCAGCAGGGAAAACTATGCCTTGTTCTAAAGCTCTTTGGGAACCGCTTGCGTAGCCCCACACACCTCGGGGCTGCAGGCTTTCCTGCTGCCTTCAGCCTCAAAACCACCCTTTCCCACTTGGCGCCGCGCCAGGCACAAAAATGGTCATATGTCTGGAGACTGGTCCCACGCCCAAAGAGCCAGCAGGGAAAACTATGCCTTGTTCTAAAGCTCTTTGGGGACCGCTTGAGTGGCCCACAGAGCTGGGGGGTGCAGGCTTTCCTGCTGCCTTCAGCCTCAAAACCACCCTTTCCCAATTGGCGCCGCGCCAGGCACAAAAATGGACATATGGCTAGTCATTGGTCCCACGCCCAAAGAGCCAGCAGGGAAAACTATGCCTTGTTCTAAAGCTCTTTGGGAACTGCTTGCGTGGCCCCACAGACCTGGGGGCTGCAGGCTTTCCTGCTGCCTTCAGCCTCAAAACCACCCTTTCCCACTTGGCGCCGCGCCAGGCCCAAAAATGGCCATATGTCTGGAGACTGGTCCCACGCCGAAAGAGCCAGCAGGGAAAACTATGCCTTGTTCTAAAGCTCTTTAGGAACCGCTTGCGTGGCCCCACACAAGTGCGGGCTGCAAGCTCTCCTGCTGCCTTCAGCCTCAAAACCACCCTTTCCCACTTGGCGCCGCGCCAGGCACAAAAATGGCCATATGGCTGGAGATTGGTCCCACGCTCAAAGAGTCAGCAGGGAAAACTATGCCTTGTTCTAAAGCTCTTTGGGAACCGCTTGCGTAGCCCCACACACCTGGGGGCTGCAGGCTTTCCTGCTGCCTTCAGCCTCAAAACCACCCTTTCCCACTTGGCTTCGCTCCAGGCACAAAAATGGCCATATGTCTGGAGACTGGTCCCACGCTCAAAGAGCCAGCAGGGAAAACTATGCCTTGTTCTAAAGCTCTTTGGGAACCGCTTGCGTAGCCCCACAGACCTGGGGGCTGCAGTCTTTCCTACTGCCTTCAGCCTCAAAACCACACTTTCCCACTTGGCGCCGCGCCAGGCACAAAAATGGCCATATATCTGAAGATTGGTTCCACGCCCAAAGAGCTAGCAGGGAAAACTATGCCTTGTTCTAAAGATCTTTGGGAACCGCTTGCGTGGCCCCACAGACCTGGGGGCTGCAGGCTTTCCTGCTGCCTTCAGCCTCAAAACCACCCTTTCCCACTTGGCGCCGCACCAGGCACAAAAATGGCCATATGGCTAGTGATTGTTCCCACGCCCAAAGAGCCAGCAGGGAAAACTATGCCTTGTTCTAAAGCTCTTTGGGAACCGCTTGCGTGGCCCCACAGACCTGGGGGCTGCAGTCTTTCCTACTGCCTTCAGTCTCAAAACCACCCTTTCCCACTTGGCGCCGCGCCAGGCACAAAAATGGCTATATTTCTGGAGACTGGTCCCACGCCCAAAGAGCCAGCAGGGAAAACTATGCCTTGTTCTAAAGCTCTTTGGGAACCTCTTGCGTAGCCCCACAGAGCTGGGGGCTGCAGGCTTTCCTGCTGCCTTCAGCCTCAAAACCACCCTTTCCCACTTGGCGCCGCGCCAGGCACAAAAATGGCCATATGTCTGGAGATTGGTCCCACGCTCAAAGAGCCAGCAGGGAAAACTATGTCTTGTTCTAAAGCTCTTTGGGAAGCTCTTGCGTAGCCCCACACACCTGGGGGCTGCAGGCTTTCCTGCTGCCTTCAGCCTCAAAACCACCCTTTCCCACTTGGCGCTGCGCCAGGCCCAAAAATGGCCATATGGCTGGAGACTGGTCCCACGCCCAAAGAGCCAGCAGGGAAAACTATGCCTTGTTCTAAAGCTCTTTAAGAACCGCTTGCGTAGCCCCACACACCTGGGGGCTGCAGGCTTTCCTACTGCCTTCAGCCTCAAAACCACCCTTTCCCACTTGGCCCCGCGCCAGGCCCAGAAACGGCCATATGTCTGGAGATTGGTCCCACGCCCAAAGAGCAAGCAGGGAAAACTATGCCTTGTTCTAAAGCTCTTTGGGAACCGCTTGGGTCGCCCCACACACCTGGGGGCTGCAGGCTTTCCTGCTGCCTTCAGCCTCAAAACCACCCTTTCCCACTTGGCTTCGCTCCAGGCACAAAAATGGCCATATGTCTGGAGACTGGTACCACGCTCAAAGAGCCAGCAGGGAAAACTATGCCTTGTTCTAAAGCTCTTTGGGAACCGGTTGCGTAGCCCCACAGACCTGGGGGCTGCAGTCTTTCCTACTGCCTTCAGCCTCAAAACCACCCTTTCCCACTTGGCGCCGCGCCAGGCACAAAAATGGCCATATATCTGGAGATTGGTTCCACGCCCAAAGAGCCAGCAGGGAAAACTATGCCTTGTTCTAAAGCTCTTTGGGAACCGCTTACGTAGCCCCACAGACCTGGGGGCTGCAGGCTTTCCTGCTGCCTTCAGCCTCAAAACAACCCTTTCCCACTTGGCGCCGCGCGAGGCCCAAAAATGGCCATATGTCTGGAGACTGGTCCCACGCTCAAAGAGCCAGCAGGGAAAACTATGCCTTGTTCGAAAGCTCTTTGGGAACCGCTTGCGTAGCCCCACAGACCTGGGGGCTGCAGGCTTTCCTGCTGCCTTCAGCCTCAAAACCACCCTTTCCCACATGGCGTCACGCCAGGCACAAAAATGGCCATATGTGTGGAGATTGGTCCCACGCCCAAAGAGCCAGCAGGGAAAACTATGCCTTGTTCTAAAGCTCTTTGGGAACGGCTTGCGTAGCCCCACACACCTGGGGGCTGCAGGCTTTCCTGCTGCCTTCAGCCTCAAAAACACCCTTTCCCACATGGCGTCTCGCCAGGCACAAAAATGGCCATATGTCTGGAGACTGGTCCCACGCCCAAAGAGCCAGCAGGGAAAACTATGCCTTGTTCTAAAGCTCTTTGGGAACCGCTTGCGTAGCCCCACACACCTGGGGGCTGCAAGCTCTCCTGCTGCCTTCAGCCTCAAAACAACCCTTTCCCACATGGCGTCACGCCAGGCACAAAAATGGCCATATGTCTGGAGATTGGTCCGACGCCCGAAGAGCCAGCAGGGAAAACTATGCCTTGTTCTAAAGCTCTTTGGGAACGGCTTGCGTAGCCCCACAGACCAGGGGGCTGCAAGCTTTACTGCTGCCTTCAGCCTCAAAACCACCCTTTCCCACTTGGCGCCGCACCAGGCACAAAAATGGCCATATGGCTAGTGATTGTTCCCACGCCCAAAGAGCCAGCAGGGAAAACTATGCCTTGTTCTAAAGCTCTTTGGGAACCGCTTGCGTAGCCCCACACACCTGGGGGCTGCAGGCTTTCCTGCTGCCTTCAGCCTCAAAACCACCCTTTCCCACTTGGCGCTGCGCCAGGCCCAAAAATGGCCATATGGCTGGAGACTGGTCCCACGCCCAAAGAGCCAGCAGGGAAAACTATGCCTTGTTCTAAAGCTCTTTAAGAACCGCTTGCGTAGCCCCACACACCTGGGGGCTGCAGGCTTTCCTACTGCCTTCAGCCTCAAAACCACCCTTTCCCACTTGGCCCCGCGCCAGGCCCAGAAACGGCCATATGTCTGGAGATTGGTCCCACGCCCAAAGAGCAAGCAGGGAAAACTATGCCTTGTTCTAAAGCTCTTTGGGAACCGCTTGGGTCGCCCCACACACCTGGGGGCTGCAGGCTTTCCTGCTGCCTTCAGCCTCAAAACCACCCTTTCCCACTTGGCTTCGCTCCAGGCACAAAAATGGCCATATGTCTGGAGACTGGTCCCACGCCCAAAGAGCCAGCAGGGAAAACTATGCCTTGTTCTAAAGCTCTTTGGGAACCGGTTGCGTAGCCCCACAGACCTGGGGGCTGCAGTCTTTCCTACTGCCTTCAGCCTCAAAACCACCCTTTCCCACTTGGCGCCGCGCCAGGCACAAAAATGGCCATATATCTGAAGATTGGTTCCACGCCCAAAGAGCCAGCAGGGAAAACTATGCCTTGTTCTAAAGCTCTTTGGGAACCGCTTACGTAGCCCCACCGACCTGGGGGCTGCAGGCTTTCCTGCTGCCTTCAGCCTCAAAACAACCCTTTCCCACTTGGCGCCGCGCGAGGCCCAAAAATGGCCATATGTCTGGAGACTGGTCCCACGCTCAAAGAGCCAGCAGGGAAAACTATGCCTTGTTCGAAAGCTCTTTGGGAACCGCTTGCGTAGCCCCACAGACCTGGGGGCTGCAGGCTTTCCTGCTGCCTTCAGCCTCAAAACCACCCTTTCCCACTTGGCGTCACGCCAGGCACAAAAATGGCCATATGTGTGGAGATTGGTCCCACGCCCAAAGAGCCAGCAGGGAAAACTATGCCTTGTTCTAAAGCTCTTTGGGAACCGCTTGCGTAGCCCCACACACCTGGGGGCTGCAGGCTTTCCTGCTGCCTTCAGCCTCAAAAACACCCTTTCCCACATGGCGTCTCGCCAGGCACAAAAATGGCCATATGTCTGGAGACTGGTCCCACGCCCAAAGAGCCAGCAGGGAAAACTATGCCTTGTTCTAAAGCTCTTTGGGAACCGCTTGCGTAGCCCCACACACCTGGGGGCTGCAAGCTCTCCTGCTGCCTTCAGCCTCAAAACAACCCTTTCCCACATGGCGTCACGCCAGGCACAAAAATGGCCATATGTCTGGAGATTGGTCCGACGCCCAAAGAGCCAGCAGGGAAAACTATGCCTTGTTCTAAAGCTCTTTGGGAACGGCTTGCGTAGCCCCACACACCTGGGGGCTGCAAGCTTTACTGCTGCCTTCAGCCTGAAAAACAGCCTTTCCCACTTGGCGCTGCACCAGGCCCAAAAATGGCCATATGTCTGGAGACTGGTCCCACGCCGAAAGAGCCAGCAGGTAAAACTATGCCTTGTTCTAAAGCTCTTTGGGAACGGCTTGCATAGCCCCACACACCTGGGGGCTGCAGGCTTTTCTGGCACCTGCAGCCTCAAAACCACCCTTTCCCACATGGTGTCACGACAGGCACAAAAATGGCCATATGTGTGGAGATTGGTCCCACGCCCAAAGAGCCAGCAGGGAAAACTATGCCTTGTTCTAAAGCTCTTTGGGAACCGCTTGCGTGGCCTCAAAGACCTGGGGGCTGCAGGCTTTCCTGCTGCCTTCAGCCTCAAAACCACCCTTTCCCACTTGGCGCCGCAGCAGGCCCAAAAATGGCCATATGTCTGGAGACTGGTCCCACGCCCAAAGAGCAGCAGGGAAAACTATGCCGTGTTCTAAAGCTCTTTGGGAACGGCTTGCGTAGCCCCACACACCTGGGGGCTGCAGACCTTCCTGCTGCCTTCAGCCTCAAAACCACCCTTTCCCTCTTGGTGTCACGCCAGGCACAAAAATGGCCATATGTCTGGAGATTGGTCCCACGCCCAAAGAGCCAGCAGGGAAAACTATGCCTTGTACTAAAGCTCTTTGGGAACCGCTTGCGTAGCCCCACACACCTGGGGGCTGCAGGCTTTCCTGCTGCCTTCAGCCTCAAAACCACCCTTTCCCATATGGCGTCACGCCAGGCACAAAAATGGCCATATGTCTGGAGGTTGGTCCCACGCCCAAAGAGCCAGCAGGGAAAACTATGCCTTGTTCTAAAGCTCTTTGGGAACCGCTTGCGTAGCCCCACACACCTGGGGGCTGCAGGCTTTCCTGCTGCCTTCAGCCTCAAAACCACCCTTTCCCCCATGGCGTCATGCCAGGCACAAAAATGGCCATATGTCTGGAGATTGGTCCCACGCCCAAAGAGCCAGCAGGGAAAACTATGCCTTGTTCTAAAGCTCTTTGGGAACCGCTTGCGTAGCCCCACAGACCTGGGGGCTGCAGGCTTTCCTGCTGCCTTCAGCCTCAAAACTACCCTTTCCCACTTGGCGCCGCGCCAGGCCCAAAAATGACCATATGTCTGGAGATTGGTCCCACGCCCAAAGAGTCAGCAGGGAATATTATGCCTTGTTCTAAAGCTCTTTGGGAACCGCTTGCATAGCCCCACACACCTGCGGGCTGCAGGCTCTCCTGCTGCCTTCAGCCTCAAAACCACCCTTTCCCACTTGGCCCCGCACGAGGCCCAAAAATGGCCAAATGTCTGGAGACTGGTCCCACGGCCACAGAGCCAGCAGGGAAAACTATGCCTTGTTCTAAAGCTCTTTGGGAACCGCTTGCGTAACCCCACACACCTGGGGGCTGCAGGCTTTTCTGGCACCTGCAGCCTCAAAACCACCCTTTCCCACATGGTGTCACGACAGGCACAAAAATGGCCATATGTGTGGAGATTGGTCCCACGCCCAAAGAGCCAGCAGGGAAAACTATGCCTTGTTCTAAAGCTCTTTGGGAACCGCTTGCGTAGCCCCACACACGTGGGGGCTGCAGACCTTCCTGCTGCCTTCAGCCTCAAAACCACCCTTTCCCACTTGGCGCCGCGCCAGGCCCAGAAACGGCCATATGTCTGGAGATTGGTCCCACGCCGACAGAGCCAGCAGGGAAAATTATGCCTTGTTCTAAAGCTCTTTGGGAACCGCTTGCGTAGGCCCACAGACCTTGGGGCTGCAGGCTCTCCTGCTGCCTTCAGCCTCAAAACCACCCTTTCCCACTTGGCGCCGCGCCAGGCCGAAAAATGGCCATATGTCTGGAGATTGGTCCCACGCCCAAAGAGCCAGCAGGGAAAACTATGCCTTGTTCTAAAGCTCTTTGGGAACCGCTTGCGTGGACTCACAGACCTGGGGGCTGCAGGCTTTCCTGCTGCCTTCAGCCTCAAAACCACCCTTTCCTACATGGCGTCACGCCAGGCACAAAAATGGCCATATGTCTGGAGGTTGGTCCCACGCCCAAAGAGCCACCAGGGAAAACTATGCCTTGTTCTAAAGCTCTTTGGGAACCGCTTGCGTAGCCCCACACACCTGGGGGCTGCAGGCTTTCCTGCTGCCTTCAGCCTCAAAACCACCCTTTCCCACTTGGCCCCGCGCGAGGCCCAAAAATGGCCATATGTCTGGAGACTGGTCCCACGGCCACAGAGCCAGCAGGGAAAACTATGCCTTGTTCTAAAGCTCTTTGGGAACGGCTTGCGTAGCCCCACACACCTGGGGGCTGCAGTCTTTTCTGGCACCTGCAGCCTCAAAACCACCCTTTCCCACTTGGTGTCACGCCAGGCACAAAAATGGCCATATGTCTGGAGATTGGTCCCACGCCCAAAGAGCCAGCAGGGAAAACTATGCCTTGTTCTAAAGCTCTTTGGGAACTGCTTGCGTAGCCCCACACACCTGGGGGCTGCAGGCTTTCCTGCTGCCTTCAGCCTCAAAACCACCCTTTCCCACATGGCGTCACGCCAGGCACAAAAATGGCCATATATCTGGAGGTTGGTCCCACGCCCAAAGAGCCAGCAGGGAAAACTATGCCTTGTTCTAAAGCTCTTTGGGAACCGCTTACGTAGCCCCACAGACCTGGGGGCTGCAGGCTTTCCTGCTGCCTTCAGCCTCAAAACAACCCTTTCCCACTTGGCGCCGCGCGAGGCCCAAAAATGGCCATATGTCTGGAGACTGGTCCCACGCCCAAAGAGCCAGCAGGGAAAACTATGCCTTGTTCGAAAGCTCTTTGGGAACCGCTTGCGTAGCCCCACACACCTGGGGGCTGCAGGCTTTCCTGCTGCCTTCAGCCTCAAAACCACCCTTTCCCACATGGCGTCACGCCAGGCACAAAAATGGCCATATGTGTGGAGATTGGTCCCACGCCCAAAGAGCCAGCAGGGAAAACTATGCCTTGTTCTAAAGCTCTTTGGGAACGGCTTGCGTAGCCCCACACACCTGGGGGCTGCAGGCTTTCCTGCTGCCTTCAGCCTCAAAACCACCCTTTCCCACATGGCGTCACGACAGGCACAAAAATGGCCATATGTCTGGAGACTGGTCCCACGCCCAAAGAGCCAGCAGGGAAAACTATGCCTTGTTCTAAAGCTCTTTGGGAACCGCTTGCGTAGCCCCACACACCTGGGGGCTGCAGGCTTTCCTGCTGCCTTCAGCCTCAAAACCACCCTTTCCCACTTGGCCCCGCGCCAGGCCCAAAAATGGCCATATGTCTGGAGGTTGGTCCCACGCTCAAAGAGCCAGCAGGAAAAACTATGCCTTGTTCTAAAGCTCTTTGGGAACCGCTTGCGTAGCCCCACACACCTGGGGGCTGCAGGCTTTCCTGCTGCCTTCAGCCTCAAAACAACCCTTTCCCACTTGGCGCCGCGCGAGGCCCAAAAATGGCCATATGTCTGGAGACTGGTCCCACGCCCAAAGAGCCAGCAGGGAAAACTATGCCTTGTTCTAAAGCTCTTTGGGAACCGCTTGCGTAGCCCCACAGACCTGGGGGCTGCAGGCTTTCCTGCTGCCTTCAGCCTCAAAACCACCCTTTCCCACATGGCGTCACGCCAGGCACAAAAATGGCCATATGTGTGGAGATTGGTCCCACGCCCAAAGAGCCAGCAGGGAAAACTATGCCTTGTTCTAAAGCTCTTTGGGAACGGCTTGCGTAGCCCCACACACCTGGGGGCTACAGGCTTTCCTGCTGCCTTCAGCCTCAAAACCACACTTTCCCACATGGCGTCACGCCAGGCACAAAAATGGCCATATGTCTGGAGGTTGGTCCCACGCCCAAAGAGCCAGCAGGGAAAGCTATGCCTTGTTCTAAAGCTCTTTGGGAACCGCTTGTGTAGCCCCACAGACCTGGGGGCTGCAGGCTTTCCTGCTGCCTTCAGCCTCAAAAACACCCTTTCCCACATGGCGTCACGCCAGGCACAAAAATGGCCATATGTCTGGAGATTGGTCCGACGCCCAAAGAGCCAGCAGGGAAAACTATGCCTTGTTCTAAAGCTCTTTGTGAACGGCTTGCGTAGCCCCACAGACCAGGGGGCTGCAAGCTTTACTGCTGCCTTCAGCCTGAAAAACACCCTTTCCCACTTGGCGCTGCGCCAGGCCCAAAAATGGCCATATGTCTGGAGACTGGTCCCACACCGAAAGAGCCAGCAGGTAAAACTATGCCTTGTTCTAAAGCTCTTTGGGAACGGCTTGCATAGCCCCACACATCTGGGGGCTGCAGGCTTTCCTGCTGCCTTCAGCCTCAAAACCACCCTTTCCCACTTGGTGTCACGCCAGGCCCAAAAATGGCCATATGTCTGGAGACTGGTCCCACGCTCAAAGAGCCAGCAGGGAAAACTATGCCTTGTTCTAAAGCTCTTTGGGAACCGCTTGCATAGCCCCACACACCTGGGGGCTGCAGGCTTTCCTGCTGCCTTCAGCCTCAAAACCACCCTTTCCCACATGGCGTCACGCCAGGCCCAAAAATGGCCATATGTCTGGAGGTTGGTCCCACGCTCAAAGAGCCAGCAGGAAAAACTATGCCTTGTTCTAAAGCTCTTTGGGAACCGCTTGCGTAGCCCCACACACCTGGGGGCTGCAGACCTTCCTGCTGCCTTCAGCCTCAAAACCACCCTTTCCCACTTGGCCCCGTGCCAGGCACAAAAATGGCCATATGTCTGGAGATTGGTCCCACGCCGAAGGAGCCAGCAGGGAAAACTATGCCTTGTACTAAAGCTCTTTGGGAACCGCTTGCGTAGCCCCACACACCTGGGGGCTGCAGGCTTTCCTGCTGCCTTCAGCCTCAAAACCACCCTTTCCCACATGGCGTAACGCCAGGCACAAAGATGGCCATGTGTCTGGAGGTTGGTCCCACGCCCAAAGAGCCAGCAGGGAAAACTATGCCTTGTTCTAAAGCTCTTTGGGAACCGCTTCCGTAGCCCCACACACCTGGGGGCTACAGGCTTTCCTGCTGCCTTCAGCCTCAAAACCACCCTTTCCCACATGGCGTCACGCCAGGCCCAAAAATGGCCATATGTCTGGAGATTGGTCCCACGCCCAAAGAGCCAGCAGGGAAAGCTATGCCTTGTTCTAAAGCTCTTTGGGAACCGCTTGTGTAGCCCCACAGACCTGGGGGCTGCAGGCTTT
Organism: Chroicocephalus ridibundus; assembly: GCF_963924245.1. Lineage (NCBI taxonomy): Eukaryota > Metazoa > Chordata > Aves > Charadriiformes > Laridae > Chroicocephalus > Chroicocephalus ridibundus. The sequence goes on from NC_086290.1 coordinate 45,999,159, forward strand.
CCTGCTGCCTTCAGCCTCAAAAACACGCTTGCCCACTTGGCGCCGCACCAGGCCCAAAAATGGCCATATGTCTGGAGGTTGGTCCCACGCCCAAAGAGCCAGCAGGGAAAACTATGCCTTGTTCTAAAGCTCTTTGGGAACGGCTTGCGTAGCCACACACACCTGGGGGCTGCAGGCTTTCCTGCTGCCTTCAGCCTCAAAACCACCCTTTTCCACATGGCGCTGCGCGAGGCCCAAAAATGGCCATATGTCTGGAGACTGGGCCCACGCTCAAAGAGCCAGCAGGGAAAACTATGCCTTGTTCTAAAGCTCTTTGGGAACCACTTGCGTAGCCCCACACACCTGGGGGCTGCAGGCTTTTCTGGCACCTGCAGCCTCAAAACCACCCTTTCCCACATGGTGTCACGACAGGCACAAAAATGGCCATATGTGTGGAGATTGGTCCCACGCCCAAAGAGCCAGCAGGGAAAACTATGCCTTGTTCTAAAGATCTTTGGGAACCGCTTGCGTAGCCCCACAGACCTGGGGGCTACAGGCTTTCCTGCTGCCTTCAGCATCAAAACCACCCTTTCCCACATGGCGTCACGCCAGGCACAAAAATGGCCATATGCCTGGAGATTGGTCCCACGCCCAAAGAGCCAGCAGGGAAAGCTATGCCTTGTTCTAAAGCTCTTTGGGAACCGCTTGTGTAGCCCCACAGACCTGGGGGCTGCAGGCTTTCCTGCTGCCTTCAGCCTCAAAAACACGCTTGCCCACTTGGCGCCGCACCAGGCCCAAAAATGGCCATATGTCTGGAGGTTGGTCCCACGCCCAAAGAGCCAGCAGGGAAAACTATGCCTTGTTCTAAAGCTCTTTGGGAACGGCTTGCGTAGCCACACACACCTGGGGGCTGCAGGCTTTCCTGCTGCCTTCAGCCTCAAAACCACCCTTTTCCACATGGCGCTGCGCGAGGCCCAAAAATGGCCATATGTCTGGAGACTGGTCCCACGCTCAAAGAGCCAGCAGGGAAAACTATGCCTTTTTCTAAAGCTCTTTGGGAACCACTTGCGTAGCCCCACACACCTGGGGGCTGCAGGCTTTTCTGGCACCTGCAGCCTCAAAACCACCCTTTCCCACATGGTGTCACGACAGGCAGAAAAATGGCCATATGTGTGGAGATTGGTCCCACGCCCAAAGAGCCAGCAGGGAAAACTATGCCTTGTTCTAAAGCTCTTTGGGAACCGCTTGCGTAGCCCCACACACGTGGGGGCTGCAGACCTTCCTGCTGCCTTCAGCCTCAAAACCACCCTTTCCCACTTGGCGCCGCGCCAGGCCCAGAAACGGCCATATGTCTGGAGATTGGTCCCACGCCGAAAGAGCCAGCAGGGAAAATTATGCCTTGTTCTAAAGCTCTTTGGGAACGGCTTGCGTAGGCCCACAGACCTTGGGGCTGCAGGCTCTCCTGCTGCCTTCAGCCTCAAAACCACCCTTTCCCACTTGGCGCCGCGCCAGGCCGAAAAATGGCCATATGTCTGGAGATTGGTCCCACGCCCAAAGAGCCAGCAGGGAAAACTATGCCTTGTTCTAAAGCTCTTTGGGAACCGCTTGCGTGGACTCACAGACCTGGGGGCTGCAGGCTTTCCTGCTGCCTTCAGCCTCAAAACCACCCTTTCCTACATGGCGTCACGCCAGGCACAAAAATGGCCATATGTCTGGAGGTTGGTCCCACGCCCAAAGAGCCAGCAGGGAAAACTATGCCTTGTTCTAAAGCTCTTTGGGAACCGCTTGCGTAGCCCCACACACCTGGGGGCTGCAGGCTTTCCTGCTGCCTTCAGCCTCAAAACCACCCTTTCCCACTTGGCCCCGCGCGAGGCCCAAAAATGGCCATATGTCTGGAGACTGGTCCCACGGCCACAGAGCCAGCAGGGAAAACTATGCCTTGTTCTAAAGCTCTTTGGGAACGGCTTGCGTAGCCCCACACACCTGGGGGCTGCAGTCTTTTCTGGCACCTGCAGCCTCAAAACCACCCTTTCCCACTTGGTGTCACGCCAGGCACAAAAATGGCCATATGTCTGGAGATTGGTCCCACGCCCAAAGAGCCAGCAGGGAAAACTATGCCTTGTTCTAAAGCTCTTTGGGAACTGCTTGCGTAGCCCCACACACCTGGGGGCTGCAGGCTTTCCTGCTGCCTTCAGCCTCAAAACCACCCTTTCCCACATGGCGTCACGCCAGGCACAAAAATGGCCATATGTCTGGAGGTTGGTCCCACGCCCAAAGAGCCAGCAGGGAAAACTATGCCTTGTTCTAAAGCTCTTTGGGAACCGCTTACGTAGCCCCACAGACCTGGGGGCTGCAGGCTTTCCTGCTGCCTTCAGCCTCAAAACAACCCTTTCCCACTTGGCGCCGCGCGAGGCCCAAAAATGGCCATATGTCTGGAGACTGGTCCCACGCCCAAAGAGCCAGCAGGGAAAACTATGCCTTGTTCGAAAGCTCTTTGGGAACCGCTTGCGTAGCCCCACACACCTGGGGGCTGCAGGCTTTCCTGCTGCCTTCAGCCTCAAAACCACCCTTTCCCACATGGCGTCACGCCAGGCACAAAAATGGCCATATGTGTGGAGACTGGTCCCACGGCCAAAGAGCCAGCAGGGAAAACTATGCCTTGTTCTAAAGCTCTTTGGGAACGGCTTGCGTAGCCCCACACACCTGGGGGCTGCAGGCTTTCCTGCTGCCTTCAGCCTCAAAACCACCCTTTCCCACATGGCGTCACGACAGGCACAAAAATGGCCATATGTCTGGAGACTGGTCCCACGCCCAAAGAGCCAGCAGGGAAAACTATGCCTTGTTCTAAAGCTCTTTGGGAACCGCTTGCGTAGCCCCACACACCTGGGGGCTGCAGGCTTTCCTGCTGCCTTCAGCCTCAAAACCACCCTTTCCCACTTGGCCCCGCGCCAGGCCCAAAAATGGCCATATGTCTGGAGGTTGGTCCCACGCTCAAAGAGCCAGCAGGAAAAACTATGCCTTGTTCTAAAGCTCTTTGGGAACCGCTTGCGTAGCCCCACACACCTGGGGGCTGCAGGCTTTCCTGCTGCCTTCAGCCTCAAAACAACCCTTTCCCACTTGGCGCCGCGCGAGGCCCAAAAATGGCCATATGTCTGGAGACTGGTCCCACGCCCAAAGAGCCAGCAGGGAAAACTATGCCTTGTTCTAAAGCTCTTTGGGAACCGCTTGCGTAGCCCCACAGACCTGGGGGCTGCAGGCTTTCCTGCTGCCTTCAGCCTCAAAACCACCCTTTCCCACATGGCGTCACGCCAGGCACAAAAATGGCCATATGTGTGGAGATTGGTCCCACGCCCAAAGAGCCAGCAGGGAAAACTATGCCTTGTTCTAAAGCTCTTTGGGAACGGCTTGCGTAGCCCCACACACCTGGGGGCTGCAAGCTTTCCTGCTGCCTTCAGCCTCAAAACCACCCTTTCCCACATGGCGTCACGCCAGGCACAAAAATGGCCATATGTCTGGAGACTGGTCCCACGCCCAAAGAGCCAGCAGGGAAAACTATGCCTTGTTCTAAAGCTCTTTGGGAACCGCTTGCGTAGCCCCACACACCTGGGGGCTGCAGGCTTTCCTGCTGCCTTCAGCCTCAAAACAACCCTTTCCCACATGGCGTCACGCCAGGCACAAAAATGGCCATATGTCTGGAGATTGGTCCGACGCCCAAAGAGCCAGCAGAGAAAACTATGCCTTGTTCTAAAGCTCTTTGGGAACGGCTTGCGTAGCCCCACACACCTGGGGGCTACAGGCTTTCCTGCTGCCTTCAGCCTCAAAACCACACTTTCCCACATGGCGTCACGCCAGGCACAAAAATGGCCATATGTCTGGAGGTTGGTCCCACGCCCAAAGAGCCAGCAGGGAAAGCTATGCCTTGTTCTAAAGCTCTTTGGGAACCGCTTGTGTAGCCCCACAGACCTGGGGGCTGCAGGCTTTCCTGCTGCCTTCAGCCTCAAAAACACCCTTTCCCACATGGCGTCACGCCAGGCACAAAAATGGCCATATGTCTGGAGATTGGTCCGACGCCCAAAGAGCCAGCAGGGAAAACTATGCCTTGTTCTAAAGCTCTTTGTGAACGGCTTGCGTAGCCCCACAGACCAGGGGGCTGCAAGCTTTACTGCTGCCTTCAGCCTGAAAAACACCCTTTCCCACTTGGCGCTGCGCCAGGCCCAAAAATGGCCATATGTCTGGAGACTGGTCCCACACCGAAAGAGCCAGCAGGTAAAACTATGCCTTGTTCTAAAGCTCTTTGGGAACGGCTTGCATAGCCCCACACATCTGGGGGCTGCAGGCTTTCCTGCTGCCTTCAGCCTCAAAACCACCCTTTCCCACTTGGTGTCACGCCAGGCCCAAAAATGGCCATATGTCTGGAGACTGGTCCCACGCTCAAAGAGCCAGCAGGGAAAACTATGCCTTGTTCTAAAGCTCTTTGGGAACCGCTTGCATAGCCCCACACACCTGGGGGCTGCAGGCTTTCCTGCTGCCTTCAGCCTCAAAACCACCCTTTCCCACATGGCGTCACGCCAGGCCCAAAAATGGCCATATGTCTGGAGGTTGGTCCCACGCTCAAAGAGCCAGCAGGAAAAACTATGCCTTGTTCTAAAGCTCTTTGGGAACCGCTTGCGTAGCCCCACACACCTGGGGGCTGCAGACCTTCCTGCTGCCTTCAGCCTCAAAACCACCCTTTCCCACTTGGCCCCGTGCCAGGCACAAAAATGGCCATATGTCTGGAGATTGGTCCCACGCCGAAGGAGCCAGCAGGGAAAGCTATGCCTTGTACTAAAGCTCTTTGGGAACCGCTTGCGTAGCCCCACACACCTGGGGGCTGCAGGCTTTCCTGCTGCCTTCAGCCTCAAAACCACCCTTTCCCACATGGCGTAACGCCAGGCACAAAGATGGCCATGTGTCTGGAGGTTGGTCCCACGCCCAAAGAGCCAGCAGGGAAAACTATGCCTTGTTCTAAAGCTCTTTGGGAACCGCTTCCGTAGCCCCACACACCTGGGGGCTACAGGCTTTCCTGCTGCCTTCAGCCTCAAAAACACGCTTGCCCACTTGGCGCCGCACCAGGCCCAAAAATGGCCATATGTCTGGAGGTTGGTCCCACGCCCAAAGAGCCAGCAGGGAAAACTATGCCTTGTTCTAAAGCTCTTTGGGAACGGCTTGCGTAGCCACACACACCTGGGGGCTGCAGGCTTTCCTGCTGCCTTCAGCCTCAAAACCACCCTTTTCCACATGGCGCTGCGCGAGGCCCAAAAATGGCCATATGTCTGGAGACTGGTCCCACGCTCAAAGAGCCAGCAGGGAAAACTATGCCTTGTTCTAAAGCTCTTTGGGAACCACTTGCGTAGCCCCACACACCTGGGGGCTGCAGGCTTTTCTGGCACCTGCAGCCTCAAAACCACCCTTTCCCACATGGTGTCACGACAGGCACAAAAATGGCCATATGTGTGGAGATTGGTCCCACGCCCAAAGAGCCAGCAGGGAAAACTATGCCTTGTTCTAAAGATCTTTGGGAACCGCTTGCGTAGCCCCACACACCTGGGGGCTGCAGACCTTCCTGCTGCCTTCAGCCTCAAAACCACCCTTTCCCACTTGGCGCCGCGCCAGGCACAAAAATGGCCATATGTCTGGAGATTGGTCCCACGCCGAAAGAGCCAGCAGGGAAAATTATGCCTTGTTCTAAAGCTCTTTGGGAACGGCTTGCGTAGGCCCACAGACCTTGGGGCTGCAGGCTCTCCTGCTGCCTTCAGCCTCAAAACCACCCTTTCCCACTTGGCGCCGCGCCAGGCCCAAAAATGGCCATATGTCTGGAGATTGGTCCCACGCCGAAAGAGCCAGCAGGGAAAACTATGCCTTGTTCTAAAGCTCTTTGGGAACCGCTTGCGTGGACTCACAGACCTGGGGGCTGCAGGTTTTCCTGCTGCCTTCAGCCTCAAAACCACCCTTTCCTACATGGCGTCACGCCAGGCACAAAAATGGCCATATGTCTGGAGGTTGGTCCCACGCCCAAAGAGCCACCAGGGAAAACTATGCCTTGTTCTAAAGCTCTTTGGGAACCGCTTGCGTAGCCCCACAGACCTGGGGGCTGCAGGCTTTCCTGCTGCCTTCAGCCTCAAAACCACCCTTTCCCACTTGGCCCCGCGCGAGGCCCAAAAATGGCCATATGTCTGGAGACTGGTCCCACGGCCACAGAGCCAGCAGGGAAAACTATGCCTTGTTCTAAAGCTCTTTGGGAACGGCTTGCGTAGCCCCACACACCTGGGGGCTGCAGTCTTTTCTGGCACCTGCAGCCTCAAAACCACCCTTTCCCACATGGCGTCACGCCAGGCACAAAAATGGCCATATGTCTGGAGGTTGGTCCCACGCCCAAAGAGCCAGCAGGGAAAACTATGCCTTGTTCTAAAGCTCTTTGGGAACCGCTTACGTAGCCCCACAGACCTGGGGGCTGCAGGCTTTCCTGCTGCCTTCAGCCTCAAAACCACCCTTTCCCACATGGCGTCACGCCAGGCACAAAAATGGCCATATGTGTGGAGATTGGTCCCACGCCCAAAGAGCCAGCAGGGAAAACTATGCCTTGTTCTAAAGCTCTTTGGGAACGGCTTGCGTAGCCCCACACACCTGGGGGCTGCAGGCTTTCCTGCTGCCTTCAGCCTCAAAACCACCCTTTCCCACATGGCGTCACGCCAGGCACAAAAATGGCCATATGTCTGGAGACTGGTCCCACGCCCAAAGAGCCAGCAGGGAAAACTATGCCTTGTTCTAAAGCTCTTTGGGAACCGCTTGCGTAGCCCCACACACCTGGGGGCTGCAGGCTTTCCTGCTGCCTTCAGCCTCAAAACCACCCTTTCCCACTTGGCCCCGCGCCAGGCCCAAAAATGGCCATATGTCTGGAGGTTGGTCCCACGCTCAAAGAGCCAGCAGGAAAAACTATGCCTTGTTCTAAAGCTCTTTGGGAACCGCTTGCGTGGACTCACAGACCTGGGGGCTGCAGGTTTTCCTGCTGCCTTCAGCCTCAAAACCACCCTTTCCTACATGGCGTCACGCCAGGCACAAAAATGGCCATATGTCTGGAGATTGGTCCCACGCCCAAAGAGCCACCAGGGAAAACTATGCCTTGTTCTAAACCTCTTTGGGAACCGCTTGCGTAGCCCCACACACCTGGGGGCTGCAGGCTTTCCTGCTGCCTTCAGCCTCAAAACCACCCTTTCCCACTTGGCCCCGCGCGAGGCCCAAAAATGGCCATATGTCTGGAGACTGGTCCCACGGCCACAGAGCCAGCAGGGAAAACTATGCCTTGTTCTAAAGCTCTTTGGGAACGGCTTGCGTAGCCCCACACACCTGGGGGCTGCAGTCTTTTCTGGCACCTGCAGCCTCAAAACCACCCTTTCCCACATGGCGTCACGCCAGGCACAAAAATGGCCATATGTCTGGAGGTTGGTCCCACGCCCAAAGAGCCAGCAGGGAAAACTATGCCTTGTTCTAAAGCTCTTTGGGAACCGCTTACGTAGCCCCACAGACCTGGGGGCTGCAGGCTTTCCTGCTGCCTTCAGCCTCAAAACAGCCCTTTCCCACTTGGCGCCGCGCGAGGCCCAAAAATGGCCATATGTCTGGAGACTGGTCCCACGCTCAAAGAGCCAGCAGGGAAAACTATGCCTTGTTCTAAAGCTCTTTGGGAACCGCTTACGTAGCCCCACAGACCTGGGGGCTGCAGGCTTTCCTGCTGCCTTCAGCCTCAAAACCACCCTTTCCCACATGGCGTCACGCCAGGCACAAAAATGGCCATATGTGTGGAGATTGGTCCCACGCCCAAAGAGCCAGCAGGGAAAACTATGCCTTGTTCTAAAGCTCTTTGGGAACGGATTGCGTAGCCCCACACACCTGGGGGCTGCAGGCTTTCCTGCTGCCTTCAGCCTCAAAACCACCCTTTCCCACATGGCGTCACGCCAGGCACAAAAATGGCCATATGTCTGGAGACTGGTCCCACGCCCAAAGAGCCAGCAGGGAAAACTATGCCTTGTTCTAAAGCTCTTTGGGAACCGCTTGCGTAGCCCCACACACCTGGGGGCTGCAGGCTTTCCTGCTGCCTTCAGCCTCAAAACCACCCTTTCCCACTTGGCCCCGCGCCAGGCCCAAAAATGGCCATATGTCTGGAGGTTGGTCCCACGCTCAAAGAGCCAGCAGGAAAAACTATGCCTTGTTCTAAAGCTCTTTGGGAACCGCTTGCGTAGCTCCACACACCTGGGGGCTGCAGACCTTCCTGCTGCCTTCAGCCTCAAAACCACCCTTTCCCACTTGGTGTCACGCCAGGCACAAAAATGGCCATGTGTCTGGAGATTGGTCCCACGCCGAAGGAGCCAGCAGGGAAAACTATGCCTTGTACTAAAGCTCTTTGGGAACCGCTTGCGTAGCCCCACACACCTGGGGGCTGCAGGCTTTCCTGCTGCCTTCAGCCTCAAAACCACCCTTTCCCACATGGCGTAACGCCAGGCACAAAGATGGCCATGTGTCTGGAGGTTGGTCCCACGCCCAAAGAGCCAGCAGGGAAAACTATGCCTTGTTCTAAAGCTCTTTGGGAACCGCTTGCGTAGCCCCACACACCTGGGGGCTACAGGCTTTCCTGCTGCCTTCAGCCTCAAAACCACCCTTTCCCACATGGCGTCACGCCAGGCACAAAAATCGCCATATGTCTGGAGGTTGGTCCCACGCCCAAAGAGCCAGCAGGGAAAGCTATGCCTTGTTCTAAAGCTCTTTGGGAACCGCTTGTGTAGCCCCACAGACCTGGGGGCTGCAGGCTTTCCTGCTGCCTTCAGCCTCAAAAACACCCTTTCCCACATGGCGTCACGCCAGGCACAAAAATGGCCATATGTCTGGAGATTGGTGCGACGCCCAAAGAGCCAGCAGGGAAAACTATGCCTTGTTCTAAAGCTCTTTGTGAACGGCTTGCGTAGCCCCACAGACCAGGGGGCTGCAAGCTTTACTGCTGCCTTCAGCCTGAAAAACACCCTTTCCCACTTGGCGCTGCGCCAGGCCCAAAAATGGCCATATGTCTGGAGACTGGTCCCACGCCGAAAGAGCCAGCAGGTAAAACTATGCCTTGTTCTAAAGCTCTTTGGGAACCGCTTGCATAGCCCCACACATCTGGGGGCTGCAGGCTTTCCTGCTGCCTTCAGCCTCAAAACCACCCTTTCCCACTTGGCCCCGCGCGAGGCCCAAAAATGGCCATATGTCTGGAGACTGGTCCCACGCCCAAAGAGCCAGCAGGGAAAACTATGCCTTGTTCTAAAGCTCTTTGGGAACCGCTTGCGTAGCCCCACAGACCTGGGGCCTGCAGGCTTTCCTGCTGCCTTCAGCCTCAAAACCACCCTTTCCCACTTGGCCCCGCGCCAGGCCCAAAAATGGCCATATGTCTGGAGGTTGGTCCCACGCTCAAAGAGCCAGCAGGAAAAACTATGCCTTGTTCTAAAGCTCTTTGGGAACCGCTTGCGTAGCCCCACACACCTGGGGGCTGCAGACCTTCCTGCTGCCTTCAGCCTGAAAACCACCCTTTCCCACTTGGTGTCACGCCAGGCACAAAAATGGCCATGTGTCTGGAGATTGGTCCCACGCCGAAGGAGCCAGCAGGGAAAACTATGCCTTGTACTAAAGCTCTTTGGGAACCGCTTGCGTAGCCCCACACACCTGGGGGCTGCAGGCTTTCCTGCTGCCTTCAGCCTCAAAACCACCCTTTCCCACATGGCGTAACGCCAGGCACAAAGATGGCCATATGTCTGGAGATTGGTCCCACGCCCAAAGAGCCAGCAGGGAAAACTATGCCTTGTTCTAAAGCTCTTTGGGAACCGCTTGCGTAGCCCCACACACCTGGGGGCTACAGGCTTTCCTGCTGCCTTCAGCCTCAAAACCACCCTTTCCCACATGGCGTCACGCCAGGCACAAAAATGGCCATATGTCTGGAGGTTGGTCCCACGCCCAAAGAGCCAGCAGGGAAAGCTATGCCTTGTTCTAAAGCTCTTTGGGAACCGCTTGTGTAGCCCCACAGACCTGGGGGCTGCAGGCTTTCCTGCTGCCTTCAGCCTCAAAAACACCCTTTCCCACATGGCGTCACGCCAGGCACAAAAATGGCCATATGTCTGGAGATTGGTCCGACGCCCAAAGAGCCAGCAGGGAAAACTATGCCTTGTTCTAAAGCTCTTTGTGAACGGCTTGCGTAGCCCCACAGACCAGGGGGCTGCAAGCTTTACTGCTGCCTTCAGCCTGAAAAACACCCTTTCCCACTTGGCGCTGCGCCAGGCCCAAAAATGGCCATATGTCTGGAGACTGGTCCCACGCCGAAAGAGCCAGCAGGTGAAACTATGCCTTGTTCTAAAGCTCTTTGGGAACGGCTTGCATAGACCCACACAGCTCGGGGCTGCAGGCTTTCCTGCTGCCTTCAGCCTCAAAACCACCCTTTCCCACTTGGCCCCGCGCGAGGCCCAAAAATGGCCATATGTCTGGAGACTGGTCCCACGCTCAAAGAGCCAGCAGGGAAAACTATGCCTTGTTCTAAAGCTCTTTGGGAACCGCTTGCGTAGCCCCACACACCTGGGGGCTGCAGGCTTTACTGCTGCCTTCAGCCTCAAAACCACCCTTTCCCACTTGGCCCCGCGCCAGGCCCAAAAATGGCCATATGTCTGGAGGTTGGTCCCACGCTCAAAGAGCCAGCAGGAAAAACTATGCCTTGTTCTAAAGCTCTTTGGGAACCGCTTGCGTAGCCCCACACACCTGGGGGCTGCAGACCTTCCTGCTGCCTTCAGCCTCAAAACCACCCTTTCCCACTTGGTGTCACGCCAGGCACAAAGGTGGCCATATGTCTGGAGGTTGGTCCCACGCCCAAAGAGCCAGCAGGGAAAACTATGCCTTGTTTTAAAGCTCTTTGGGAACCGCTTGCGTAGCCCCACACACCTGGGGGCTACAGGCTTTCCTGCTGCCTTCAGCCTCAAAACCACCCTTTCCCACATGGCGTCACGCCAGGCACAAAAATGGCCATATGGCTGGAGATTGGTCCCACGCCCAAAGAGCCAGCAGGGAAAGCTATGCCTTGTTCTAAAGCTCTTTGGGAACCGCTTGTGTAGCCCCACAGACCTGGGGGCTGCAGGCTTTCCTGCTGCCTTCAGCCTCAAAAACACCCTTTCCCACATGGCGCTGCGCCAGGCACAAAAATGGCCATATGTCTAGAGATTGGTCCCACGCCCAAAGAGCCAGCAGGGAAAACTATGCCTTGTTCTAAAGCTCTTTGGGAACCGCTTGCGTAGCCCCACACACCTGGGGGCTGCAGGCTTTCCTGCTGCCTTCAGCCTCAAAACCACCCTTTCCCACATGGCGTCACGCCAGGCACAAAAATGGCCATATGTCTGGAGGTTGGTCCCACGCCCAAAGAGCCAGCAGGGAAAACTATGCCTTGTTCTAAAGCTCTTTGGGAACCGCTTGCGTAGCCCCACACACCTGGGGGCTGCAGGCTTTTCTGGCACCTTCAGCCTCAAAACCACCCTTACCCACTTGGCCCCACGCGAGGCCCAAAAATGGCCATATGTCTGGAGACTGGTCCCACGCTCAAAGAGCCAGCAGGGAAAACTATGCCTTGTTCTAAAGCTCTTTGGGAACCGCTTGCGTAGCCCCACACACCTGGGGGCTGCAGGCTTTCCTGCTGCCTTCAGCCTCAAAACCACCCTTTCCCACTTGGCGCCACGCCAGGCCCAAAAATGGCCATATGTCTGGAGGTTGGTCCCACGCTCAAAGAGCCAGCAGGGAAAACTATGCCTTGTTCTAAAGCTCTTTGGGAACGGCTTGCGTAGCCCCACACACCTGGGGGCTGCAGACCTTCCTGCTGCCTTCAGCCTCAAAACCACCCTTTCCCACATGGCGTCACGCCAGGCACAAAAATGGCCATATGTCTGGAGACTGGTCCCACGCCGAAAGAGCCAGCAGGGAAAATTATGCCTTGTTCTAAAGCTCTTTGGGAACGGCTTGCGTAGCCCCACAGACCTGGGGGATGCAGGCTTTCCTGCTGCCTTCAGCCTCAAAACCACCCTTTCCTACATGGCGTCACGCCAGGCCCAAAAATGGCCATATGTCTGGAGGTTGGTCCCACGCCCAAAGAGACAGCAGGGAACACTATGCCTTGTTCTAAAGCTATTTGGGAACCGCTTGCGTAGCCCCACACACCTGGGGGCTGCAGGCTTTCCTGCTGCCTTCAGCCTCAAAACCACCCTTTCCCACTTGGCCCCGCGCGAGGCCCAAAAATGGCCATATGTCTGGAGACTGGTCCCACGGCCACAGAGCCAGCAGGGAAAACTATGCCTTGTTCTAAAGCTCTTTGGGAACCGCTTGCATAGCCCCACACACCTGGGGGCTGCAGTCTTTTCTGGCACCTGCAGCCTCAAAACCACCCTTTCCCACATGGCGTCACGCCAGGCAGAAAAATGGCCATATGTCTGGAGATTGGTCCCACGCCCAAAGAGCCAGCAGGAAAAACTATGCCTTGTTCTAAAGCTCTTTGGGAACCGCTTGCGTAGCCCCACACACCTGGGGGCTGCAGGCTTTCCTGCTGCCTTCAGCCTCAAAACCACCCTTTCCCACATGGCGTCACGCCAGGCACAAAAATGGCCATATGTCTGGAGGTTGGTCCCACGCCCAAAGAGCCAGCAGGGAAAACTATGCCTTGTTCTAAACCTCTTTGGGAACCGCTTACGTAGCCCCACAGACCTGGGGGCTGCAGGCTTTCCTGCTGCCTTCAGCCTCAAAACCACCCTTTCCCACTTGGCGCCGCGCGAGGCCCAAAAATGGCCATATGTCTGGAGACTGGTCCCACGCTCAAAGAGCCATCAGGGAAAGCTATGCCTTGTTCTAAAGCTCTTTGGGAACCGCTTGCGTAGCCCCACAGACCTTGGGGCTGCAGGCTTTTCTGGCACCTTCAGCCTCAAAACCACCCTTTCCCACATGGCGTCACGACAGGCACAAAAATGGCCATATGTGTGGAGATTGGTCCCACGCCCAAAGAGCCAGCAGGGAAAACTATGCCTTGTTCTAAAGCTCTTTGGGAACCGCTTGCGTAGCCCCACACACCTGGGGGCTGCAGGCTTTCCTGCTGCCTTCAGCCTCAAAAACACCCTTTCCCACATGGCGTCACGCCAGGCACAAAAATGGCCATATCTCTGGAGGTTGGTCCCACGCCCAAAGAGCCAGCAGGGAAAACTATGCCTTGTTCTAAAGCTCTTTGGGAACGGCTTGCGTAGCCCCACACACCTGGGGGCTGCAGGCTTTCCTGCTGCCTTCAGCCTCAAAACCACCCTTTCCCACATGGCGTCACGCCAGGCACAAAAATGGCCATATGTCTGGAGACTGGTCCCACGCCCAAAGAGCCAGCAGGGAAAACTATGCCTTGTTCTAAAGCTCTTTGGGAACCGCTTGCGTAGCCCCATAGACCTGGGGGCTGCAGGCTTTTTTGGCACCTGCAGCCTCAAAACCACCCTTTCCCACATGGCGTCACGCCAGGCCCAAAAATGGCCATATGTCTGGAGACTGGTCCCACGCTCAAAGAGCCAGCAGGGAAAACTATGCCTTGTTCTAAAGCTCTTTGGGAACCGCTTGCGTAGCCCCACACACCTGGGGGCTGCAGGCTTTCCTGCTGCCTTCAGCCTCAAAACCACCCTTTCCCACTTGGCCCCGCGCCAGGCCCAAAAATGGCCATATGTCTGGAGGTTGGTCCCACGCTCAAAGAGCCAGCAGGAAAAACTATGCCTTGTTCTAAAGCTCTTTGGGAACCGCTTGCGTAGCCCCACACACCTGGGGGCTGCAGACCTTCCTGCTGCCTTCAGCCTCAAAACCACCCTTTCCCACTTGGTGTCACGCCAGGCACAAAAATGGCCATATGTCTGGAGATTGGTCCCACGCCCAAAGAGCCAGCAGGGAAAGCTATGCCTTGTTCTAAAGCTCTTTGGGAACCGCTTGTGTAGCCCCACACACCTGGGGGCTGCAGGCTTTCCTGCTGCCTTCAGCCTCAAAAACACCCTTTCCCACATGGCGTCACGCCAGGCACAAAAATGGCCATATGTCTGGAGGTTGGTCCCACGCCCAAAGAGCCAGCAGGGAAAACTATGCCTTGTTCTAAAGCTCTTTGGGAACCGCTTGCGTAGCCCCACACACCTGGGGGCTGCAGGCTTTCCTGCTGCCTTCAGCCTCAAAACAACCCTTTCCCACATGGCGTCACGCCAGGCACAAAAATGGCCATATGTCTGGAGATTGGTCCGACGCCCAAAGAGCCAGCAGGGAAAACTATGCCTTGTACTAAAGCTCTTTGTGAACGGCTTGCGTAGCACCACAGACCAGGGGGCTGCAAGCTTTACTGCTGCCTTCAGCCTCAAAACCACCCTTTCCCACTTGGCGCTGCGCCAGGCCCAAAAATGGCCATATGTCTGGAGACTGGTCCCACGCCGAAAGAGCCAGCAGGGAAAACTATGCCTTGTTCTAAAGCTCTTTGGGAACCGCTTGCGTAGCCCCACACACCTGGGGGCTGCAGGCTTTTCTGGCACCTTCAGCCTCAAAACCACCCTTACCCACTTGGCCCCACGCGAGGCCCAAAAATGGCCATATGTCTGGAGACTGGTCCCACGCTCAAAGAGCCAGCAGGGAAAACTATGCCTTGTTCTAAAGCTCTTTGGGAACCGCTTGCGTAGCCCCACACACCTGGGGGCTGCAGGCTTTCCTGCTGCCTTCAGCCTCAAAACCACCCTTTCCCACTTGGCGCCACGCCAGGCCCAAAAATGGCCATATGTCTGGAGGTTGGTCCCACGCTCAAAGAGCCAGCAGGGAAAACTATGCCTTGTTCTAAAGCTCTTTGGGAACGGCTTGCGTAGCCCCACACACCTGGGGGCTGCAGACCTTCCTGCTGCCTTCAGCCTCAAAACCACCCTTTCCCACATGGCGTCACGCCAGGCACAAAAATGGCCATATGTCTGGAGACTGGTCCCACGCCGAAAGAGCCAGCAGGGAAAATTATGCCTTGTTCTAAAGCTCTTTGGGAACGGCTTGCGTAGCCCCACAGACCTGGGGGATGCAGGCTTTCCTGCTGCCTTCAGCCTCAAAACCACCCTTTCCTACATGGCGTCACGCCAGGCCCAAAAATGGCCATATGTCTGGAGGTTGGTCCCACGCCCAAAGAGACAGCAGGGAACACTATGCCTTGTTCTAAAGCTATTTGGGAACCGCTTGCGTAGCCCCACACACCTGGGGGCTGCAGGCTTTCCTGCTGCCTTCAGCCTCAAAACCACCCTTTCCCACTTGGCCCCGCGCGAGGCCCAAAAATGGCCATATGTCTGGAGACTGGTCCCACGGCCACAGAGCCAGCAGGGAAAACTATGCCTTGTTCTAAAGCTCTTTGGGAACCGCTTGCATAGCCCCACACACCTGGGGGCTGCAGTCTTTTCTGGCACCTGCAGCCTCAAAACCACCCTTTCCCACATGGCGTCACGCCAGGCAGAAAAATGGCCATATGTCTGGAGATTGGTCCCACGCCCAAAGAGCCAGCAGGAAAAACTATGCCTTGTTCTAAAGCTCTTTGGGAACCGCTTGCGTAGCCCCACACACCTGGGGGCTGCAGGCTTTCCTGCTGCCTTCAGCCTCAAAACCACCCTTTCCCACATGGCGTCACGCCAGGCACAAAAATGGCCATATGTCTGGAGGTTGGTCCCACGCCCAAAGAGCCAGCAGGGAAAACTATGCCTTGTTCTAAACCTCTTTGGGAACCGCTTACGTAGCCCCACAGACCTGGGGGCTGCAGGCTTTCCTGCTGCCTTCAGCCTCAAAACCACCCTTTCCCACTTGGCGCCGCGCGAGGCCCAAAAATGGCCATATGTCTGGAGACTGGTCCCACGCTCAAAGAGCCATCAGGGAAAGCTATGCCTTGTTCTAAAGCTCTTTGGGAACCGCTTGCGTAGCCCCACAGACCTTGGGGCTGCAGGCTTTTCTGGCACCTTCAGCCTCAAAACCACCCTTTCCCACATGGCGTCACGACAGGCACAAAAATGGCCATATGTGTGGAGATTGGTCCCACGCCCAAAGAGCCAGCAGGGAAAACTATGCCTTGTTCTAAAGCTCTTTGGGAACCGCTTGCGTAGCCCCACACACCTGGGGGCTGCAGGCTTTCCTGCTGCCTTCAGCCTCAAAAACACCCTTTCCCACATGGCGTCACGCCAGGCACAAAAATGGCCATATCTCTGGAGGTTGGTCCCACGCCCAAAGAGCCAGCAGGGAAAACTATGCCTTGTTCTAAAGCTCTTTGGGAACGGCTTGCGTAGCCCCACACACCTGGGGGCTGCAGGCTTTCCTGCTGCCTTCAGCCTCAAAACCACCCTTTCCCACATGGCGTCACGCCAGGCACAAAAATGGCCATATGTCTGGAGACTGGTCCCACGCCCAAAGAGCCAGCAGGGAAAACTATGCCTTGTTCTAAAGCTCTTTGGG
The DNA here is from genome assembly GCF_963924245.1 of Chroicocephalus ridibundus. NCBI lineage: Eukaryota > Metazoa > Chordata > Aves > Charadriiformes > Laridae > Chroicocephalus > Chroicocephalus ridibundus. The sequence goes on from NC_086290.1 coordinate 46,015,677, forward strand.
AACCGCTTGCGTAGCCCCATAGACCTGGGGGCTGCAGGCTTTTTTGGCACCTGCAGCCTCAAAACCACCCTTTCCCACATGGCGTCACGCCAGGCCCAAAAATGGCCATATGTCTGGAGACTGGTCCCACGCTCAAAGAGCCAGCAGGGAAAACTATGCCTTGTTCTAAAGCTCTTTGGGAACCGCTTGCGTAGCCCCACACACCTGGGGGCTGCAGGCTTTCCTGCTGCCTTCAGCCTCAAAACCACCCTTTCCCACTTGGCCCCGCGCCAGGCCCAAAAATGGCCATATGTCTGGAGGTTGGTCCCACGCTCAAAGAGCCAGCAGGAAAAACTATGCCTTGTTCTAAAGCTCTTTGGGAACCGCTTGCGTAGCCCCACACACCTGGGGGCTGCAGACCTTCCTGCTGCCTTCAGCCTCAAAACCACCCTTTCCCACTTGGTGTCACGCCAGGCACAAAAATGGCCATATGTCTGGAGATTGGTCCCACGCCCAAAGAGCCAGCAGGGAAAGCTATGCCTTGTTCTAAAGCTCTTTGGGAACCGCTTGTGTAGCCCCACACACCTGGGGGCTGCAGGCTTTCCTGCTGCCTTCAGCCTCAAAAACACCCTTTCCCACATGGCGTCACGCCAGGCACAAAAATGGCCATATGTCTGGAGGTTGGTCCCACGCCCAAAGAGCCAGCAGGGAAAACTATGCCTTGTTCTAAAGCTCTTTGGGAACCGCTTGCGTAGCCCCACACACCTGGGGGCTGCAGGCTTTCCTGCTGCCTTCAGCCTCAAAACAACCCTTTCCCACATGGCGTCACGCCAGGCACAAAAATGGCCATATGTCTGGAGATTGGTCCGACGCCCAAAGAGCCAGCAGGGAAAACTATGCCTTGTACTAAAGCTCTTTGTGAACGGCTTGCGTAGCACCACAGACCAGGGGGCTGCAAGCTTTACTGCTGCCTTCAGCCTCAAAACCACCCTTTCCCACTTGGCGCTGCGCCAGGCCCAAAAATGGCCATATGTCTGGAGACTGGTCCCACGCCGAAAGAGCCAGCAGGGAAAACTATGCCTTGTTCTAAAGCTCTTTGGGAACCGCTTGCGTAGCCCCACAGACCTGGGGGCTGCAGGCTTTTCTGGCACCTTCAGCCTCAAACCACCCTTTCCCACATGGCGTCACGCCAGGCACAAAAATGGCCATATGTCTGGAGGTTGGTCCCACGCCCAAAGAGCCAGCAGGGAAAACTATGCCTTGTTCTAAAGCTCTTTGGGAACCGCTTGCGTAGCCCCACACACCTGGGGGCTGCAGGCTTTCCTGCTGCCTTCGGCCTCAAAACCACCCTTTCCCACATGGCGTCACGCCAGGCCCAAAAATGGCCATATGTCTGCAGGTTGGTCCCACGCCCAAAGAGCCAGCAGGGAAAACTATGCCTTGTTCTAAAGCTCTTTGGGAACCGCTTGCGTAGCCCCACACACCTGGGGGCTGCAGGCTTTCCTGCTCTCTTCAGCCTCAAAGGCACCCTTTCCCACATGGCGTCACGCCAGGCACAAAAATGGCCATATGTCTGGAGGTTGGTCCCACGCCCAAAGAGCCAGCAGGGAAAACTATGCCTTGTTCTAAAGCTCTTTGGGAACCGCTTGCGTAGCCCCACACACCTGGGGGCTGCAGGCTTTCCTGCTGCCTTCAGCCTCAAAACAACCCTTTCCCACATGGCGTCACGCCAGGCACAAAAATGGCCATATGTCTGGAGATTGGTCCGACGCCCAAAGAGCCAGCAGGGAAAACTATGCCTTGTTCTAAAGCTCTTTGTGAACGGCTTGCGTAGCCCCACAGACCAGGGGGCTGCAGGCTTTCCTGCTCTCTTCAGCCTCAAAGGCACCCTTTCCCACTTGGCGCCGCGCCAGGCCCAAAAATGACCATATGTCTGGACATTGGTCCCACGCCCAAAGAGCCAGCAGGGAAAACTATGCCTTGTTCTAAAGCTCTTTGGGAACCGCTTGCGTAGCCCCATAGACCTGGGGGCTGCAGGCTTTTTTGGCACCTGCAGCCTCAAAACCACCCTTTCCCACATGGCATCACGCCAGGCACAAAAATGGCCATATGTCTGGAGATTGGTCCCACGCCCAAAGAGCCAGCAGGGAAAGCTATGCCTTGTTCTAAAGCTCTATGGGAACCGCTTGCGTAGCCCCACACACCTGGGGGCTGCAGGCTTTCCTGCTGCCTTCAGCCTCAAAAACACCCTTTCCCACATGGCGTCACGCCAGGCACAAAAATGGCCATATGTCTGGAGGTTGGTCCCACGCCCAAAGAGCCAGCAGGGAAAACTATGCCTTGTTCTAAAGCTCTTTGGGAACCGCTTGCGTAGCCCCACACACCTGGGGGCTGCAGGCTTTCCTGCTGCCTTCAGCCTCAAAACAACCCTTTCCCACATGGCGTCACGCCAGGCACAAAAATGGCCATATGTCTGGAGGTTGGTCCCACGCCCAAAGAGCCAGCAGGGAAAACTATGCCTTGTTCTAAAGCTCTTTGTGAACGGCTTGCGTAGCTCCACAGACCAGGGGGCTGCAAGCTTTACTGCTGCCTTCAGCCTCAAAACCACCCTTTCCCACTTGGCGCTGCGCCAGGCCCAAAAATGGCCATATGTCTGGAGACTGGTCCCACGCCCAAAGAGCCAGCAGGGAAAACTATGCCTTGTTCTAAAGCTCTTTGGGAACCGCTTGCGTAGCCCCACAGACCTGGGGGCTGCAGGCTTTTCTGGCACCTTCAGCCTCAAACCACCCTTTCCCACTTGGCCCCGCGCGAGGCCCAAAAATGGCCATATGTCTGGAGACTGGTCCCACGGCCACAGAGCCAGCAGGGAAAACTATGCCTTGTTCTAAAGCTCTTTGGGAACCGCTTGCATAGCCCCACACACCTGGGGGCTGCAGTCTTTTCTGGCACCTGCAGCCTCAAAACCACCCTTTCCCACATGGCGTCACGCCAGGCAGAAAAATGGCCATATGTCTGGAGATTGGTCCCACGCCCAAAGAGCCAGCAGGAAAAACTATGCCTTGTTCTAAAGCTCTTTGGGAACCGCTTGCGTAGCCCCACACACCTGGGGGCTGCAGGCTTTCCTGCTGCCTTCAGCCTCAAAACCACCCTTTCCCACATGGCGTCACGCCAGGCACAAAAATGGCCATATGTCTGGAGGTTGGTCCCACGCCCAAAGAGCCAGCAGGGAAAACTATGCCTTGTTCTAAACCTCTTTGGGAACCGCTTACGTAGCCCCACAGACCTGGGGGCTGCAGGCTTTCCTGCTGCCTTCAGCCTCAAAACAACCCTTTCCCACTTGGCGCCGCGCGAGGCCCAAAAATGGCCATATGTCTGGAGACTGGTCCCACGCTCAAAGAGCCATCAGGGAAAGCTATGCCTTGTTCTAAAGCTCTTTGGGAACCGCTTGCGTAGCCCCACAGACCTTGGGGCTGCAGGCTTTTCTGGCACCTTCAGCCTCAAAACCACCCTTTCCCACATGGCGTCACGACAGGCACAAAAATGGCCATATGTGTGGAGATTGGTCCCACGCCCAAAGAGCCAGCAGGGAAAACTATGCCTTGTTCTAAAGCTCTTTGGGAACCGCTTGCGTAGCCCCACACACCTGGGGGCTGCAGGCTTTCCTGCTGCCTTCAGCCTCAAAAACACCCTTTCCCACATGGCGTCACGCCAGGCACAAAAATGGCCATATCTCTGGAGGTTGGTCCCACGCCCAAAGAGCCAGCAGGGAAAACTATGCCTTGTTCTAAAGCTCTTTGGGAACGGCTTGCGTAGCCCCACACACCTGGGGGCTGCAGGCTTTCCTGCTGCCTTCAGCCTCAAAACCACCCTTTCCCACATGGCGTCACGCCAGGCACAAAAATGGCCATATGTCTGGAGACTGGTCCCACGCCCAAAGAGCCAGCAGGGAAAACTATGCCTTGTTCTAAAGCTCTTTGGGAACCGCTTGCGTAGCCCCATAGACCTGGGGGCTGCAGGCTTTTTTGGCACCTGCAGCCTCAAAACCACCCTTTCCCATATGGCGTCACGCCAGGCCCAAAAATGGCCATATGTCTGGGGACTGGTCCCACGCTCAAAGAGCCAGCAGGGAAAACTATGCCTTGTTCTAAAGCTCTTTGGGAACCACTTGCGTAGCCCCACACACCTGGGGGCTGCAGGCTTTCCTGCTGCCTTCAGCCTCAAAACCACCCTTTCCCACTTGGCCCCGCGCCAGGCCCAAAAAAGGCCATATGTCTGGAGGTTGGTCCCACGCTCAAAGAGCCAGCAGGAAAAACTATGCCTTGTTCTAAAGCTCTTTGGGAACCGCTTGCGTAGCCCCACACACCTGGGGGCTGCAGACCTTCCTGCTGCCTTCAGCCTCAAAACCACCCTTTCCCACTTGGTGTCACGCCAGGCACAAAAATGGCCATATGTCTGGAGATTGGTCCCACGCCCAAAGAGCCAGCAGGGAAAGCTATGCCTTGTTCTAAAGCTCTTTGGGAACCGCTTGTGTAGCCCCACACACCTGGGGGCTGCAGGCTTTCCTGCTGCCTTCGGCCTCAAAACCACCCTTTCCCACATGGCGTCACGCCAGGCCCAAAAATGGCCATATGTCTGCAGGTTGGTCCCACGCCCAAAGAGCCAGCAGGGAAAACTATGCCTTGTTCTAAAGCTCTTTGGGAACCGCTTGCGTAGCCCCACACACCTGGGGGCTGCAGGCTTTCCTGCTCTCTTCAGCCTCAAAGGCACCCTTTCCCACTTGGCGCCGCGCCAGGCCCAAAAATGACCATATGTCTGGACATTGGTCCCACGCCCAAAGAGCCAGCAGGGAAAACTATGCCTTGTTCTAAAGCTCTTTGGGAACCGCTTGCGTAGCCCCATAGACCTGGGGGCTGCAGGCTTTTTTGGCACCTGCAGCCTCAAAACCACCCTTTCCACATGGCGTCACGCCAGGCACAAAAATGGCCATATGTCTGGAGATTGGTCCCACGCCCAAAGAGCCAGCAAGGAAAGCTATGCCTTGTTCTAAAGCTCTATGGGAACCGCTTGCGTAGCCCCACACACCTGGGGGCTGCAGGCTTTCCTGCTGCCTTCAGCCTCAAAAACACCCTTTCCCACATGGCGTCACGCCAGGCACAAAAATGGCCATATGTCTGGAGGTTGGTCCCACGCCCAAAGAGCCAGCAGGGAAAACTATGCCTTGTTCTAAAGCTCTTTGGGAACCGCTTGCGTAGCCCCACACACCTGGGGGCTGCAGGCTTTCCTGCTGCCTTCAGCCTCAAAACAACCCTTTCCCACATGGCGTCACGCCAGGCACAAAAATGGCCATATGTCTGGAGGTTGGTCCCACGCCCAAAGAGCCAGCAGGGAAAACTATGCCTTGTTCTAAAGCTCTTTGTGAACGGCTTGCGTAGCTCCACAGACCAGGGGGCTGCAAGCTTTACTGCTGCCTTCAGCCTCAAAATCACCCTTTCCCACTTGGCGCTGCGCCAGGCCCAAAAATGGCCATATGTCTGGAGACTGGTCCCACGCCCAAAGAGCCAGCAGGGAAAACTATGCCTTGTTCTAAAGCTCTTTGGGAACCGCTTGCGTAGCCCCACAGACCTGGGGGCTGCAGGCTTTTCTGGCACCTTCAGCCTCAAACCACCCTTTCCCACTTGGCCCCGCGCGAGGCCCAAAAATGGCCATATGTCTGGAGACTGGTCCCACGGCCACAGAGCCAGCAGGGAAAACTATGCCTTGTTCTAAAGCTCTTTGGGAACCGCTTGCATAGCCCCACACACCTGGGGGCTGCAGTCTTTTCTGGCACCTGCAGCCTCAAAACCACCCTTTCCCACATGGCGTCACGCCAGGCAGAAAAATGGCCATATGTCTGGAGATTGGTCCCACGCCCAAAGAGCCAGCAGGAAAAACTATGCCTTGTTCTAAAGCTCTTTGGGAACCGCTTGCGTAGCCCCACACACCTGGGGGCTGCAGGCTTTCCTGCTGCCTTCAGCCTCAAAACCACCCTTTCCCACATGGCGTCACGCCAGGCACAAAAATGGCCATATGTCTGGAGGTTGGTCCCACGCCCAAAGAGCCAGCAGGGAAAACTATGCCTTGTTCTAAACCTCTTTGGGAACCGCTTACGTAGCCCCACAGACCTGGGGGCTGCAGGCTTTCCTGCTGCCTTCAGCCTCAAAACAACCCTTTCCCACTTGGCGCCGCGCGAGGCCCAAAAATGGCCATATGTCTGGAGACTGGTCCCACGCTCAAAGAGCCATCAGGGAAAGCTATGCCTTGTTCTAAAGCTCTTTGGGAACCGCTTGCGTAGCCCCACAGACCTTGGGGCTGCAGGCTTTTCTGGCACCTTCAGCCTCAAAACCACCCTTTCCCACATGGCGTCACGACAGGCACAAAAATGGCCATATGTGTGGAGATTGGTCCCACGCCCAAAGAGCCAGCAGGGAAAACTATGCCTTGTTCTAAAGCTCTTTGGGAACCGCTTGCGTAGCCCCACACACCTGGGGGCTGCAGGCTTTCCTGCTGCCTTCAGCCTCAAAAACACCCTTTCCCACATGGCGTCACGCCAGGCACAAAAATGGCCATATCTCTGGAGGTTGGTCCCACGCCCAAAGAGCCAGCAGGGAAAACTATGCCTTGTTCTAAAGCTCTTTGGGAACGGCTTGCGTAGCCCCACACACCTGGGGGCTGCAGGCTTTCCTGCTGCCTTCAGCCTCAAAACCACCCTTTCCCACATGGCGTCACGCCAGGCACAAAAATGGCCATATGTCTGGAGACTGGTCCCACGCCCAAAGAGCCAGCAGGGAAAACTATGCCTTGTTCTAAAGCTCTTTGGGAACCGCTTGCGTAGCCCCATAGACCTGGGGGCTGCAGGCTTTTTTGGCACCTGCAGCCTCAAAACCACCCTTTCCCATATGGCGTCACGCCAGGCACAAAAATGGCCATATGTCTGGGGACTGGTCCCACGCTCAAAGAGCCAGCAGGGAAAACTATGCCTTGTTCTAAAGCTCTTTGGGAACCACTTGCGTAGCCCCACACACCTGGGGGCTGCAGGCTTTCCTGGTGCCTTCAGCCTCAAAACCACCCTTTCCCACTTGGCCCCGCGCCAGGCCCAAAAATGGCCATATGTCTGGAGGTTGGTCCCACGCTCAAAGAGCCAGCAGGAAAAACTATGCCTTGTTCTAAAGCTCTTTGGGAACCGCTTGCGTGGCCCCACAGACCTGCGGGCTGCAGACCTTCCTGCTGCCTTCAGCCTCAAAACCACCCTTTCCCACTTGGTGTCATGCCAGGCACAAAAATGGCCATATGTCTGGAGATTGGTCCCACGCCCAAAGAGCCAGCAAGGAAAGCTATGCCTTGTTCTAAAGCTCTTTGGGAACCGCTTGCGTAGCCCCATAGACCTGGGGGCTGCAGGCTTTTTTGGCACCTGCAGCCTCAAAACCACCCTTTCCCACATGGCATCACGCCAGGCACAAAAATGGCCATATGTCTGGAGATTGGTCCCACGCCCAAAGAGCCAGCAAGGAAAGCTATGCCTTGTTCTAAAGCTCTATGGGAACCGCTTGCGTAGCCCCACACACCTGGGTGCTGCAGGCTTTCCTGCTGCCTTCAGCCTCAAAAACACCCTTTCCCACATGGCGTCACGCCAGGCACAAAAATGGCCATATGTCTGGAGGTTGGTCCCACGCCCAAAGAGCCAGCAGGGAAAACTATGCCTTGTTCTAAAGCTCTTTGGGAACCGCTTGCGTAGCCCCACACACCTGGGGGCTGCAGGCTTTCCTGCTGCCTTCAGCCTCAAAACAACCCTTTCCCACATGGCGTCACGCCAGGCACAAAAATGGCCATATGTCTGGAGGTTGGTCCCACGCCCAAAGAGCCAGCAGGGAAAACTATGCCTTGTTCTAAAGCTCTTTGTGAACGGCTTGCGTAGCTCCACAGACCAGGGGGCTGCAAGCTTTACTGCTGCCTTCAGCCTCAAAATCACCCTTTCCCACTTGGCGCTGCGCCAGGCCCAAAAATGGCCATATGTCTGGAGACTGGTCCCACGCCCAAAGAGCCAGCAGGGAAAACTATGCCTTGTTCTAAAGCTCTTTGGGAACCGCTTGCGTAGCCCCACAGACCTGGGGGCTGCAGGCTTTTCTGGCACCTTCAGCCTCAAACCACCCTTTCCCACTTGGCCCCGCGCGAGGCCCAAAAATGGCCATATGTCTGGAGACTGGTCCCACGGCCACAGAGCCAGCAGGGAAAACTATGCCTTGTTCTAAAGCTCTTTGGGAACCGCTTGCATAGCCCCACACACCTGGGGGCTGCAGTCTTTTCTGGCACCTGCAGCCTCAAAACCACCCTTTCCCACATGGCGTCACGCCAGGCAGAAAAATGGCCATATGTCTGGAGATTGGTCCCACGCCCAAAGAGCCAGCAGGAAAAACTATGCCTTGTTCTAAAGCTCTTTGGGAACCGCTTGCGTAGCCCCACACACCTGGGGGCTGCAGGCTTTCCTGCTGCCTTCAGCCTCAAAACCACCCTTTCCCACATGGCGTCACGCCAGGCACAAAAATGGCCATATGTCTGGAGGTTGGTCCCACGCCCAAAGAGCCAGCAGGGAAAACTATGCCTTGTTCTAAACCTCTTTGGGAACCGCTTACGTAGCCCCACAGACCTGGGGGCTGCAGGCTTTCCTGCTGCCTTCAGCCTCAAAACAACCCTTTCCCACTTGGCGCCGCGCGAGGCCCAAAAATGGCCATATGTCTGGAGACTGGTCCCACGCTCAAAGAGCCATCAGGGAAAGCTATGCCTTGTTCTAAAGCTCTTTGGGAACCGCTTGCGTAGCCCCACAGACCTTGGGGCTGCAGGCTTTTCTGGCACCTTCAGCCTCAAAACCACCCTTTCCCACATGGCGTCACGACAGGCACAAAAATGGCCATATGTGTGGAGATTGGTCCCACGCCCAAAGAGCCAGCAGGGAAAACTATGCCTTGTTCTAAAGCTCTTTGGGAACCGCTTGCGTAGCCCCACACACCTGGGGGCTGCAGGCTTTCCTGCTGCCTTCAGCCTCAAAAACACCCTTTCCCACATGGCGTCACGCCAGGCACAAAAATGGCCATATGTCTGCAGGTTGGTCCCACGCCCAAAGAGCCAGCAGGGAAAACTATGCCTTGTTCTAAAGCTCTTTGGGAACGGCTTGCGTAGCCCCACACACCTGGGGGCTGCAGGCTTTCCTGCTGCCTTCAGCCTCAAAACCACCCTTTCCCACATGGCGTCACGCCAGGCACAAAAATGGCCATATGTCTGGAGACTGGTCCCACGCCCAAAGAGCCAGCAGGGAAAACTATGCCTTGTTCTAAAGCTCTTTGGGAACCGCTTGCGTAGCCCCATAGACCTGGGGGCTGCAGGCTTTTTTGGCACCTGCAGCCTCAAAACCACCCTTTCCCATATGGCGTCACGCCAGGCACAAAAATGGCCATATGTCTGGGGACTGGTCCCACGCTCAAAGAGCCAGCAGGGAAAACTATGCCTTGTTCTAAAGCTCTTTGGGAACCACTTGCGTAGCCCCACACACCTGGGGGCTGCAGGCTTTCCTGGTGCCTTCAGCCTCAAAACCACCCTTTCCCACTTGGCCCCGCGCCAGGCCCAAAAATGGCCATATGTCTGGAGGTTGGTCCCACGCTCAAAGAGCCAGCAGGAAAAACTATGCCTTGTTCTAAAGCTCTTTGGGAACCGCTTGCGTGGCCCCACAGACCTGCGGGCTGCAGACCTTCCTGCTGCCTTCAGCCTCAAAACCACCCTTTCCCACTTGGTGTCATGCCAGGCACAAAAATGGCCATATGTCTGGAGATTGGTCCCACGCCCAAAGAGCCAGCAGGGAAAGCTATGCCTTGTTCTAAAGCTCTTTGGGAACCGCTTGTGTAGCCCCACACACCTGGGGGCTGCAGGCTTTCCTGCTGCCTTCAGCCTCAAAAACACCCTTTCCCACATGGCGTCACGCCAGGCACAAAAATGGCCATATGTCTGGAGGTTGGTCCCACGCCCAAAGAGCCAGCAGGGAAAACTATGCCTTGTTCTAAAGCTCTTTGGGAACCGCTTGCGTAGCCCCACACACCTGGGGGCTGCAGGCTTTCCTGCTGCCTTCAGCCTCAAAACAACCCTTTCCCACATGGCGTCACGCCAGGCACAAAAATGGCCATATGTCTGGAGATTGGTCCGACGCCCAAAGAGCCAGCAGGGAAAACTATGCCTTGTACTAAAGCTCTTTGTGAACGGCTTGCGTAGCCCCACAGACCAGGGGGCTGCAAGCTTTACTGCTGCCTTCAGCCTCAAAACCACCCTTTCCCACTTGGCGCTGCGCCAGGCCCAAAAATGGCCATATGTCTGGAGACTGGTCCCACGCCGAAAGAGCCAGCAGGGAAAACTATGCCTTGTTCTAAAGCTCTTTGGGAACCGCTTGCGTAGCCCCACAGACCTGGGGGCTGCAGGCTTTTCTGGCACCTTCAGCCTCAAACCACCCTTTCCCACATGGCGTCACGCCAGGCACAAAAATGGCCATATGTCTGGAGGTTGGTCCCACGCCCAAAGAGCCAGCAGGGAAAACTATGCCTTGTTCTAAAGCTCTTTGGGAACCGCTTGCGTAGCCCCACACACCTGGGGGCTGCAGGCTTTCCTGCTGCCTTCGGCCTCAAAACCACCCTTTCCCACATGGCGTCACGCCAGGCCCAAAAATGGCCATATGTCTGGAGGTTGGTCCCACGCCCAAAGAGCCAGCAGGGAAAACTATGCCTTGTTCTAAAGCTCTTTGGGAACCGCTTGCGTAGCCCCACACACCTGGGGGCTGCAGGCTTTCCTGCTCTCTTCAGCCTCAAAGGCACCCTTTCCCACTTGGCGCCGCGCCAGGCCCAAAAATGACCATATGTCTGGACATTGGTCCCACGCCCAAAGAGCCAGCAGGGAAAACTATGCCTTGTTCTAAAGCTCTTTGGGAACCGCTTGCGTAGCCCCATAGACCTGGGGGCTGCAGGCTTTTTTGGCACCTGCAGCCTCAAAACCACCCTTTCCCACATGGCATCACGCCAGGCACAAAAATGGCCATATGTCTGGAGATTGGTCCCACGCCCAAAGAGCCAGCAGGGAAAGCTATGCCTTGTTCTAAAGCTCTATGGGAACCGCTTGCGTAGCCCCACACACCTGGGGGCTGCAGGCTTTCCTGCTGCCTTCAGCCTCAAAAACACCCTTTCCCACATGGCGTCACGCCAGGCAAAAAATGGCCATATGTCTGGAGGTTGGTCCCACGCCCAAAGAGCCAGCAGGGAAAACTATGCCTTGTTCTAAAGCTCTTTGGGAACCGCTTGCGTAGCCCCACACACCTGGGGGCTGCAGGCTTTCCTGCTGCCTTCAGCCTCAAAACAACCCTTTCCCACATGGCGTCACGCCAGGCACAAAAATGGCCATATGTCTGGAGGTTGGTCCCACGCCCAAAGAGCCAGCAGGGAAAACTATGCCTTGTTCTAAAGCTCTTTGTGAACGGCTTGCGTAGCTCCACAGACCAGGGGGCTGCAAGCTTTACTGCTGCCTTCAGCCTCAAAACCACCCTTTCCCACTTGGCGCTGCGCCAGGCCCAAAAATGGCCATATGTCTGGAGACTGGTCCCACGCCCAAAGAGCCAGCAGGGAAAACTATGCCTTGTTCTAAAGCTCTTTGGGAACCGCTTGCGTAGCCCCACAGACCTGGGGGCTGCAGGCTTTTCTGGCACCTTCAGCCTCAAACCACCCTTTCCCACATGGCGTCATGCCAGGCACAAAAATGGCCATATGTCTGGAGGTTGGTCCCACGCCCAAAGAGCCAGCAGGGAAAACTATGCCTTGTTCTAAAGCTCTTTGGGAACCGCTTGCGTAGCCCCACACACCTGGGGGCTGCAGGCTTTCCTGCTGCCTTCGGCCTCAAAACCACCCTTTCCCACATGGCGTCACGCCAGGCCCAAAAATGGCCATATGTCTGGAGGTTGGTCCCACGCCCAAAGAGCCAGCAGGGAAAACTATGCCTTGTTCTAAAGCTCTTTGGGAACCGCTTGCGTAGCCCCACACACCTGGGGGCTGCAGGCTTTCCTGCTCTCTTCAGCCTCAAAGGCACCCTTTCCCACTTGGCGCCGCGCCAGGCCCAAAAATGACCATATGTCTGGACATTGGTCCCACGCCCAAAGAGCCAGCAGGGAAAACTATGCCTTGTTCTAAAGCTCTTTGGGAACCGCTTGCGTAGCCCCATAGACCTGGGGGCTGCAGGCTTTTTTGGCACCTGCAGCCTCAAAACCACCCTTTCCCACATGGCATCACGCCAGGCACAAAAATGGCCATATGTCTGGAGATTGGTCCCACGCCCAAAGAGCCAGCAGGGAAAGCTATGCCTTGTTCTAAAGCTCTATGGGAACCGCTTGCGTAGCCCCACACACCTGGGGGCTGCAGGCTTTCCTGCTGCCTTCAGCCTCAAAAACACCCTTTCCCACATGGCGTCACGCCAGGCAAAAAATGGCCATATGTCTGGAGGTTGGTCCCACGCCCAAAGAGCCAGCAGGGAAAACTATGCCTTGTTCTAAAGCTCTTTGGGAACCGCTTGCGTAGCCCCACACACCTGGGGGCTGCAGGCTTTCCTGCTGCCTTCAGCCTCAAAACAACCCTTTCCCACATGGCGTCACGCCAGGCACAAAAATGGCCATATGTCTGGAGGTTGGTCCCACGCCCAAAGAGCCAGCAGGGAAAACTATGCCTTGTTCTAAAGCTCTTTGTGAACGGCTTGCGTAGCTCCACAGACCAGGGGGCTGCAAGCTTTACTGCTGCCTTCAGCCTCAAAACCACCCTTTCCCACTTGGCGCTGCGCCAGGCCCAAAAATGGCCATATGTCTGGAGACTGGTCCCACGCCCAAAGAGCCAGCAGGGAAAACTATGCCTTGTTCTAAAGCTCTTTGGGAACCGCTTGCGTAGCCCCACAGACCTGGGGGCTGCAGGCTTTTCTGGCACCTTCAGCCTCAAACCACCCTTTCCCACATGGCGTCATGCCAGGCACAAAAATGGCCATATGTCTGGAGGTTGGTCCCACGCCCAAAGAGCCAGCAGGGAAAACTATGCCTTGTTCTAAAGCTCTTTGGGAACCGCTTGCGTAGCCCCACACACCTGGGGGCTGCAGGCTTTCCTACTGCCTTCGGCCTCAAAACCACCCTTTCCCAAATGGCGTCACGCCAGGCACAAAAATGGCCATATGTCTGGAGACTGGTCCCACGCCCAAAGAGCCAGCAGGGAAAACTATGCCTTGTTCTAAAGCTCTTTGGGAACCGCTTGCGTAGCCCCACACACCTGGGGGCTGCAGGCTTTCCTGCTCTCTTCAGCCTCAAAGGCACCCTTTCCCACTTGGCGCCGCGCCAGGCCCAAAAATGACCATATGTCTGGAGATTGGTCCCACGCCCAAAGAGCCAGCAGGGAAAACTATGCCTTGTTCTAAAGCTCTTTGGGAACCGCTTGCGTAGCCCCATAGACCTGGGGGCTGCAGGCTTTTTTGGCACCTGCAGCCTCAAAACCACCCTTTCCCACATGGCATCACGCCAGGCACAAAAATGGCCATATGTCTGGAGATTGGTCCCACGCCCAAAGAGCCAGCAGGGAAAACTATGCCTTGTTCTAAAGCTCTTTGGGAACTGCTTGCGTAGCCCCACAGACCTGGGGGCTGCAGGCTTTCCTGCTGCCTTCAGCCTCAAAACCACCCTTTCCCACATGCCGTCACGCAGGGCCCAAAAATGGCCATATGTCTGGAGACTGGTCCCACGCCCAAGAGCCAGCAGGGAAAACTATGCCTTGTTCTAAAGCTCTTTGGGAACCGCTTGCGTAGCCCCACACACCTGGGGGCTGCAGGCTTTCCTGCTGCCTTCAGCCTCAAAACCACCCTTTCCCACTTGGCCCCGCGCCAGGCACAAAAATGGCCATATGTCTGGAGACTGGTCCCTTTCTCAAAGAGCCAGCAGGGAAAACTATGCCTTGTTCTAAAGCTCTTTGGGAACCGCTTGCGTAGCCCCACAGACCTGGGGGCTGCAGGCTTTCCTGCTGCCTTCAGCCTCAAAATCTCCATTTCCCACGTGGCCCCGCGCCACGCACAAAAACGGCCATATGTCTGGAGGTTGGTCCCACGCCGAAAGAGCCAGCAGGGAAAACTATGCCTTGTACTAAAGCTCTATGTGAACCGCTTGCGTAGCCCGACACCTGGGGGCTGCAGGCTTTCCTCCTGCCTTCAGCCTCAAAACCACCCTTTCCCACTTGTCTGCGCGCCAGGCCCAAAAATGGCCATATGTCTGGAGACTGGTCCCACGCCCAAAGAGCCAGCAGGGAAAACTATGCCTTGTTCTAAAGCTCTTTGGGAACCGCTTGCGTAGCCCCACAGACCTGCGGGCTGCAGGCTTTCCTGCTGCCTTCAGCCTCAAAACCACCCTTTCCCACTTGGCACCGTGCCAGGCACGAAAATGGCCATATGTCTGGAGACTGGTCCCTTTCCCAAAGAGCCAGCAGGGAAAACTATGCCTTGTTCTAAAGCTCTTTGGGAACCGCTTGCGTAGCCCCACAGACCTGGGGGCTGCAGTCTTTCCTGCTGCTTTCAGGCTCAAAACCACCCTTTCCCACATGGCGACACGCCAGGCATAAAAAAGGCCATATGTCTGGAGGTTGGTCCCACGCCCAAAGAGCCAGCAGGGAAAACTATGCCTTGTTCTAAAGCTCTTTGGGAACCGCTTGCGTAGCCCCACACACCTGGGGGCTGCAGGCTTTCCTGCTGCCTTCAGCCTCAAAACCACCCTTTCCCACTTGGCGCCGCGCCAGGCCCAAAAATGGCCATATGTCTGGAGATTGGTCCCACGCCCAAAGAGCCAGCAGGGAAAACTATGCCTTGTTCTAAAGCTCTTTGGGAACCGCTTGCTTAGCCCCACACACCTGGGGGCTGCAGGCTTTCCTGCTGCCTTCAGCCTCAAAACCACCCTTTCCCACTTGGCGCCGCGCCAGGCCCAAAAATGGCCATAAGTCTGGAGACTGGTCCCACGCCCAAGAGCCAGCAGGGAAAACTATGCCTTGTTCTAAAGCTCTTTGGGAACCGCTTGCTTAGCCCCACACACCTGGGGGCTGCAGGATTTCCTGCTGCCTTCAGCCTCAAAACCACCCTTTCCCACTTGGCGCCGCGCCAGGCCCAAAAATGGCCATATGTCTGGAGACTGGTCCCACGCCCAAAGAGCCAGCAGGGAAAACTATGCCTTGTTCTAAAGCTCTTTGGGAACCGCTTGCGTAGCCCCACACACCTGGGGGCTGCAGGCTTTCCTGCTGCCTTCAGCCTCAAAACCACCCTTTCCCACTTGGCGTCGCGCCAGGCACAAAAATGGCCATATGTCTGGAGATTGGTCCCACGCCCAAAGAGCCAGCAGGAAAAACTATGCCTTGTACTAAAGCTCTTTGGGAACCGCTTGCGTAGCCCCACAGACCTGGGGGCTGCAGGCTTTTCTGGCACCTTCAGCCTCAAAACCACCCTTTCCCACATGGCGTCACGCCAGGCACATAATGGCCATATGTCTGGAGATTGGTCCCACGCCCAAAGAGCCAGCAGGGAAAGCTATGCCTTGTTCTAAAGCTCTTTGGGAACCGCTTGCGTAGCCACACACACCTGGGGGCTGCAGGCTTTCCTGCTGCCTTCAGCCTCAAAACCACCCTTTCCCACTTGGCCTCGTGCCAGGCACGAAAATGGCCATATGTCTGGAGGTTGGTCCCACGCCCAAAGAGCCAGCAGGGAAAACTATGCCTTGTTCTAAAGCTCTTTGTGAACGGCTTGCGTAGCTCCACAGACCAGGGGGCTGCAAGCTTTACTGCTGCCTTCAGCCTCAAAACCACCCTTTCCCACTTGGCGCTGCGCCAGGCCCAAAAATGGCCATATGTCTGGAGACTGGTCCCACGCCCAAAGAGCCAGCAGGGAAAACTATGCCTTGTTCTAAAGCTCTTTGGGAACCGCTTGCGTAGCCCCACAGACCTGGGGGCTGCAGGCTTTTCTGGCACCTTCAGCCTCAAACCACCCTTTCCCACATGGCGTCATGCCAGGCACAAAAATGGCCATATGTCTGGAGGTTGGTCCCACGCCCAAAGAGCCAGCAGGGAAAACTATGCCTTGTTCTAAAGCTCTTTGGGAACCGCTTGCGTAGCCCCACACACCTGGGGGCTGCAGGCTTTCCTACTGCCTTCGGCCTCAAAACCACCCTTTCCCACATGGCGTCACGCCAGGCACAAAAATGGCCATATGTCTGGAGACTGGTCCCACGCCCAAAGAGCCAGCAGGGAAAACTATGCCTTGTTCTAAAGCTCTTTGGGAACCGCTTGCGTAGCCCCACACACCTGGGGGCTGCAGGCTTTCCTGCTCTCTTCAGCCTCAAAGGCACCCTTTCCCACTTGGCGCCGCGCCAGGCCCAAAAATGACCATATGTCTGGAGATTGGTCCCACGCCCAAAGAGCCAGCAGGGAAAACTATGCCTTGTTCTAAAGCTCTTTGGGAACCGCTTGCGTAGCCCCACAGACCTGGGGGCTGCAGGCTTTTTTGGCACCTGCAGCCTCAAAACCACCCTTTCCCACATGGCATCACGCCAGGCACAAAAATGGCCATATGTCTAGAGATTGGTCCCACGCCCAAAGAGCCAGCAGGGAAAACTATGCCTTGTTCTCAAGCTCTTTGGGAACTGCTTGCGTAGCCCCACAGACCTGGGGGCTGCAGGCTTTCCTGCTGCCTTCAGCCTCAAAACCACCCTTTCCCACATGCCGTCACGCCAGGCCCAAAAATGGCCATATGTCTGGAGACTGGTCCCACGCCCAAGAGCCAGCAGGGAAAACTATGCCTTGTTCTAAAGCTCTTTGGGAACCGCTTGCGTAGCCCCACACACCTGGGGGCTGCAGGCTTTCCTGCTGCCTTCAGCCTCAAAACCACCCTTTCCCACTTGGCCCCGCGCCAGGCACAAAAATGGCCATATGTCTGGAGACTGGTCCCTTTCTCAAAGAGCCAGCAGGGAAAACTATGCCTTGTTCTAAAGCTCTTTGGGAACCGCTTGCGTAGCCCCACAGACCTGGGGGCTGCAGGCTTTCCTGCTGCCTTCAGCCTCAAAATCTCCATTTCCCACGTGGCCCCGCGCCACGCACAAAAACGGCCATATGTCTGGAGGTTGGTCCCACGCCGAAAGAGCCAGCAGGGAAAACTATGCCTTGTACTAAAGCTCTATGTGAACCGCTTGCGTAGCCCGACACCTGGGGGCTGCAGGCTTTCCTGCTGCCTTCAGCCTCAAAACCACCCTTTCCCACTTGTCTGCGCGCCAGGCCCAAAAATGGCCATATGTCTGGAGACTGGTCCCACGCCCAAAGAGCCAGCAGGGAAAACTATGCCTTGTTCTAAAGCTCTTTGGGAACCGCTTGCGTAGCCCCACAGACCTGCGGGCTGCAGGCTTTCCTGCTGCCTTCAGCCTCAAAACCACCCTTTCCCACTTGGCACCGTGCCAGGCACGAAAATGGCCATATGTCTGGAGACTGGTCCCTTTCCCAAAGAGCCAGCAGGGAAAACTATGCCTTGTTCTAAAGCTCTTTGGGAACCGCTTGCGTAGCCCCACAGACCTGGGGGCTGCAGGCTTTCCTGCTGCTTTCAGGCTCAAAACCACCCTTTCCCACATGGCGTCACGCCAGGCATAAAAAAGGCCATATGTCTGGAGGTTGGTCCCACGCCCAAAGAGCCAGCAGGGAAAACTATGCCTTGTTCTAAAGCTCTTTGGGAACCGCTTGCGTAGCCCCACACACCTGGGGGCTGCAGGCTTTCCTGCTGCCTTCAGCCTCAAAACCACCCTTTCCCACTTGGCGCCGCGCCAGGCCCAAAAATGGCCATATGTCTGGAGATTGGTCCCACGCCCAAAGAGCCAGCAGGGAAAACTATGCCTTGTTCTAAAGCTCTTTGGGAACCGCTTGCTTAGCCCCACACACCTGGGGGCTGCAGGCTTTCCTGCTGCCTTCAGCCTCAAAACCACCCTTTCCCACTTGGCGCCGCGCCAGGCCCAAAAATGGCCATAAGTCTGGAGACTGGTCCCACGCCCAAGAGCCAGCAGGGAAAACTATGCCTTGTTCTAAAGCTCTTTGGGAACTGCTTGCTTAGCCCCACAGACCTGGGGGCTGCAGGCTTTCCTGCTGCCTTCAGCCTCAAAACCACCCTTTCCCACTTGGCGCCGCGCCAGGCCCAAAAATGGCCATATGTCTGGAGACTGGTCCCACGCCCAAAGAGCCAGCAGGGAAAACTATGCCTTGTTCTAAAGCTCTTTGGGAACCGCTTGCGTAGCCCCACACACCTGGGGGCTGCAGGCTTTCCTGCTGCCTTCAGCCTCAAAACCACCCTTTCCCACTTGGCGTCGCGCCAGGCACAAAAATGGCCATATGTCTGGAGACTGGTCCCACGCCCAAAGAGCCAGCAGGAAAAACTATGCCTTGTACTAAAGCTCTTTGGGAACCGCTTGCGTAGCCCCACACACCTGGGGGCTGCAGGCTTTTCTGGCACCTTCAGCCTCAAAACCACCCTTTCCCACATGGCGTCACGCCAGGCACATAATGGCCATATGTCTGGAGATTGGTCCCACGCCCAAAGAGCCAGCAGGGAAAGCTATGCCTTGTTCTAAAGCTCTTTGGGAACCGCTTGCGTAGCCCCACACACCTGGGGGCTGCAGGCTTTCCTGCTGCCTTCAGCCTCAAAACCACCCTTTCCCACTTGGCCTCGTGCCAGGCACGAAAATGGCCATATGTCTGGAGATTGGTCCCACGCCCAAAGAGCCAGCAGGGAAAACTATGCCTTGTTCTAAAGCTCTTTGGGAAACGCTTGCGTAGCCCCACAGACCTGGGGGCTGCAGGCTTTCCTGCTGCCTTCAGCCTCAAAACCACCCTTTCCCACTTGGCGCCGCGCCAGGCACAAAAATGGCCATATGTCTGGAGACTGCTCCCTTTCCCAAAGAGCCAGCATGGAAAACTATGCTTTGTTGTAAAGCTCTTTGGGAACCGCTTGCGTAGCCCCACACACCTGGGGGCTGCAGGCTTTTCTGGCACCTTCAGCCTCAAAACCACCCTTTCCCACATGGCGTCACGCCAGGCACAAAAATGGCCATATGTCTGGAGGTTGGTCCCACGCCCAAAGAGCCAGCAGGGAAAACTATGCCTTGTTCTAAAGCTCTTTGGGAACCGCTTGCGTGGCCCCACAGACCTGGGGGCTGCAGGCTTTCCTGCTGCCTTCAGCCTCAAAACCACCCTTGTCCACTTGGCGCCGCGCCAGGCCCAAAAATGGCCATATGTCTGGAGACTGGTCCCACGCCCAAAGAGCCAGCAGGGAAAACTATGCCTTGTTGTAAAGCTCTTTGGGAACCGCTTGCGTAGCCCCACACACCTGGGGGCTGCAGGCTTTCCTGCTTCCTTCAGCCTCAAAACCTCCCTTTCACACTTGGCCCCGCTCCAGGCTCAAAAATGGCCATAAGTCTGGAGATTGGTCCCACGCCAAAGAGCCAGCAGGAAAAACTATGCCTTGTACTAAAGCTCTTTGGGAACCGCTTGCGTAGCCCCACACACCTGGGGGCTGCAGGCTTTTCTGGCACATTCAGCCTCAAAACCACCCTTTCCCACATGGCGTCACGCCAGGCACATAATGGCCATATGTCTGGAGATTGGTCCCACGCCCAAAGAGCCAGCAGGGAAAGCTATGCCTTGTTCTAAAGCTCTTTGGGAACCGCTTGCATAGCCCCACACACCTGGGGGCTGCAGGCTTTCCTGCTGCCTTCAGCCTCAAAACCACCCTTTCCAACTTGGCGCCGCGCCAGGCACAAAAATGGCCATATGTCTGGAGACTGGTCCCTTTCGCAAAGAGCCAGCATGGAAAAATATGCCTTGTTGTAAAGCTCTTTGGGAACCGCTTGCGTAGCCCCACACACCTGGGGGCTGCAGGCTTTTCTGGCACCTTCAGCCTCAAAACCACCCTTTCCCACATGGCGTCACGCCAGGCACAAAAATGGCCATATGTCTGGAGACTGGTCCCACGCCCAAAGAGCCAGCAGGGAAAACTATGCCTTGTTCTAAAGCTCTTTGGGAACCGCTTGCTTAGCCCCACACACCTGGGGGCTGCAGGCTTTCCTGCTGCCTTCAGCCTCAAAACCACCCTTTCCCACGTGGCGTCACGCCAGGCCCAAAAATGGCCATATGTCTGGAGACTGGTCCCACGCCCAAGAGACAGCAGGGAAAACTATGCCTTGTTCTAAAGCTCTTTGGGAACCGCTTGCGTAGCCCCACAGACCTGGGGGCTGCAGGCTTTTCTGGCACCTTCAGCCTCAAAACCACCCTTTCCCACATGGCGTCACGCCAGGCACGAAAATGGCCATAAGTCTGGAGATTGGTCCCACGCCAAAGAGCCAGCAGGAAAAACTATGCCTTGTACTAAAGCTCTTTGGGAACCGCTTGCGTAGCCCCACAGACCTGGGGGCTGCAGGCTTTTCTGGCACATTCAGCCTCAAAACCACCCTTTCCCACATGGCGTCACGCCAGGCACATAATGGCCATATGTCTGGAGATTGGTCCCACGCCCAAAGAGCCAGCAGGGAAAGCTATGCCTTGTTCTAAAGCTCTTTGGGAACCGCTTGCATAGCCCCACACACCTGGGGGCTGCAGGCTTTCCTGCTGCCTTCAGCCTCAAAACCACCCTTTCCAACTTGGCGCCGCGCCAGGCACAAAAATGGCCATATGTCTGGAGACTGGTCCCTTTCGCAAAGAGCCAGCATGGAAAAATATGCCTTGTTGTAAAGCTCTTTGGGAACCGCTTGCGTAGCCCCACACACCTGGGGGCTGCAGGCTTTTCTGGCACCTTCAGCCACAAAACCACCCTTTCCCACATGGCGTCACGCCAGGCACAAAAATGGCCATATGTCTGGAGACTGGTCCCACGCCCAAAGAGCCAGCAGGGAAAACTATGCCTTGTTCTAAAGCTCTTTGGGAACCGCTTGCTTAGCCCCACACACCTGGGGGCTGCAGGCTTTCCTGCTGCCTTCAGCCTCAAAACCACCCTTTCCCACGTGGCGTCACGCCAGGCCCAAAAATGGCCATATGTCTGGAGACTGGTCCCACGCCCAAGAGACAGCAGGGAAAACTATGCCTTGTTCTAAAGCTCTTTGGGAACCGCTTGCGTAGCCCCACAGACCTGGGGGCTGCAGGCTTTTCTGGCACCTTCAGCCTCAAAACCACCCTTTCCCACATGGCGTCACGCCAGGCACGAAAATGGCCATAAGTCTGGAGATTGGTCCCACGCCAAAGAGCCAGCAGGAAAAACTATGCCTTGTACTAAAGCTCTTTGGGAACCGCTTGCATAGCCCCACACACCTGGGGGCTGCAGGCTTTCCTGCTGCCTTCAGCCTCAAAACCACCCTTTCCCACTTGGCCCCGCGCGAGGCCCAAAAATGGCCATATGTCTGGAGACTGGTACCACGCTCAAAGAGCCAGCAGGGAAAACTATGCCTTGTTCTAAAGCTCTTTGGGAACCGCTTGCGTGGCCCCACAGACCTGGGGGCTGCAGGCTTTCCTGCTGCCTTCAGCCTCAAAACCACCCTTTCCCACTTGGCGCCGCGCCAGGCCCAAAAATGGCCATATGTCTGGAGACTGGTCCCTTTCCCAAAGAGCCAGCAGGGAAAACTATGCCTTGTTGTAAAGCTCTTTGGGAACCGCTTGCGTAGCCCCACACACCTGGGGGCTGCAGGCTTTTCTGGCACCTTCAGCCTCAAAACCACCCTTTCCCACATGGCGTCACGCCAGGCACAAAAATGGCCATATGTCTGGAGACTGGTCCCACGCCCAAAGAGCCAGCAGGGAAAACTATGCCTTGTTCTGAAGCTCTTTGGGAACCGCTTGCTTAGCCCCACACACCTGGGGGCTGCAGGCTTTCCTGCTGCCTTCAGCCTCAAAACCACCCTTTCCCACGTGGCATCACGCCAGGCCCAAAAATGGCCATATGGCTGGAGACTGGTCCCACGCCCAAAGAGCCAGCAGGGAAAACTATGCCTTGTTCTAAAGCTCTTTGGGAACCGCTTGCTTAGCCCCACACACCTGGGGGCTGCAGGCTTTCCTGCTGCCTTCAGCCTCAAAACCACCCTTTCCCACGTGGCGTCACGCCAGGCCCAAAAATGGCCATATGTCTGGAGACTGGTCCCACGCCCAAAGAGCCAGCAGGGAAAACTATGCCTTGTTCTAAAGCTCTTTGGGAACCGCTTGCGTAGCCCCACACACCTGGGGGCTGCAGGCTTTTCTGGCACCTTCAGCCTCAAAACCACCCTTTCCCACATGGCGTCACGCCAGGCACGAAAATGGCCATATGTCTGGAGGTTGGTCCCACGCCCAAAGAGCCAGCAGGGAAAACTATGCCTTGTTCGAAAGCTCTTTGGGAACCGCTTGCGTGGCCCCACAGACCTGGGGGCTGCAGGCTTTCCTGCTGCCTTCAGCCTCAAAACCACCCTTTCCCACTTGGCGCCGCGCCAGGCACAAAAATGGCCATATGTCTGGAGACTGGTCCCACGCCCAAAGAGCCAGCAGGGAAAACTATGCCTTGTTCTAAAGCTCTTTGGGAACCGCTTGCGTAGCCCCACACACCTGGGGGCTGCAGGCTTTCCTGCTGCCTTCAGCCTCAAAACCTCCCTTTCACACTTGGCCCCGCTCCAGGCTCAAAAATGGCCATAAGTCTGGAGATTGGTCCCACGCCAAAGAGCCAGCAGGAAAAACTATGCCTTGTACTAAAGCTCTTTGGGAACCGCTTGCATAGCCCCACACACCTGGGGGCTGCAGGCTTTCCTGCTGCCTTCAGCCTCAAATCCACCCTTTCCCACTTGGCCCCGCGCGAGGCCCAAAAATGGCCATATGTCTGGAGACTGGTCCCACACTCAAAGAGCCAGCAGGGAAAACTATGCCTTGTTCTAAAGCTCTTTGGGAACCGCTTGCTTAGCCCCACAGACCTGGGGGCTGCAGGCTTTCCTGCTGCCTTCAGCCTCAAAACCACCCTTTCCCACTTGGCGCCGCGCCAGGCCCAAAAATGGCCATATGTCTGGAGACTGGTCCCTTTCCCAAAGAGCCAGCAGGGAAAACTATGCCTTGTTGTAAAGCTCTTTGGGAACCGCTTGCGTAGCCCCACACACCTGGGGGCTGCAGGCTTTTCTGGCACCTTCAGTCTCAAAACCACCCTTTCCACATGGCGTCACGCCAGGCACAAAAATGGCCATATGTCTGGAGACTGGTCCCACGCCCAAAGAGCCAGCAGGGAAAACTATGCCTTGTTCTAAAGCTCTTTGGGAACCGCTTGCTTAGCCCCACACACCTGGGGGCTGCAGGCTTTCCTGCTGCCTTCAGCCTCAAAACCACCCTTTCCCACGTGGCGTCACGCCAGGCCCAAAAATGGCCATATGGCTGGAGACTGGTCCCACGCCCAAAGAGCCAGCAGGGAAAACTATGCCTTGTTCTAAAGCTCTTTGGGAACCGCTTGCGTAGCCCCACACACCTGGGGGCTGCGGGCTTTCCTGCTGCCTTCAGCCTCAAAACCACCCTTTCCCACATGGCGTCACGCCAGGCACGAAAATGGCCATATGTCTGGAGGTTGGTCCCACGCCCAAAGAGCCAGCAGGGAAAACTATGCCTTGTTCTAAAGCTCTTTGGGAACCGCTTGCGTAGCCCCACACACCTGGGGGCTGCAGGCTTTCCTGCTGCCTTCAGCCTCAAAACCACCCTTTCCCACATGGCGTCACGCCAGGCACGAAAATGGCCATATGTCTGGAGGTTGGTCCCACGCCCAAAGAGCCAGCAGGGAAAACTATGCCTTGTTCTAAAGCTCTTTGGGAACCGCTTGCGTAGCCCCACACACCTGGGGGCTGCAGGCTTTCCTGCTGCCTTCAGCCTCAAAACCACCCTTTCCCACTTGGCGCCGCGCCAGGCCCAAAAATGGCCATATGTCTGGAGAATGGTCCCACGCCCAAAGAGCCAGCAGGGAAAACTATGCCTTGTTCTAAAGCTCTTTGGGAACCGCTTGCGTAGCCCCACACACCTGGGGGCTGCAGGCTTTCCTGCTTCCTTCAGCCTCAAAACCTCCCTTTCACACTTGGCCCCGCTTCAGGCTCAAAAATGGCCATAAGTCTGGAGATTGGTCCCACGCCAAAGAGCCAGCAGGAAAAACTATGCCTTGTACTAAAGCTCTTTGGGAACCGCTTGCATAGCCCCACACACCTGGGGGCTGCAGGCTTTCCTGCTGCCTTCAGCCTCAAAACCACCCTTTCCCACTTGGCCTCGTGCCAGGCACGAAAATGGCCATATGTCTGGAGACTGGTCCCTTTCCCAAAGAGCCAGCAGGGAAAACTATGCCTTGTTCTAAAGCTCTTTGGGAACCGCTTGCGTGGCCCCACAGACCTGGGGGCTGCAGGCTTTCCTGCTGCCTTCAGCCTCAAAACCACCCTTTCCCACTTGGCCCCGCGCCAGGCCCAAAAATGGCCATATGTCTGGAGACTGGTCCCACGCTCAAAGAGCCAGCAGGGAAAACTATGCCTTGTTCTAAAGCTCTTTGGGAACCGCTTGCGTGGCTCCACAGACCTGGGGGCTGCAGGATTTCCTGCTGCCTTCAGCCTCAAAACCACCCTTTCCCACTTGGCGCCGCGCCAGGCCCAAAAATGGCCATATGTCTGGAGACTGGTCCCTTTCCCAAAGAGCCAGCAGGGAAAACTATGCCTTGTTGTAAAGCTCTTTGGGAACCGCTTGCGTAGCCCCACACACCTGGGGGCTGCAGGCTTTTCTGGCACCTTCAGCCTCAAAACCACCCTTTCCCACATGGCGTCACGCCAGGCACGAAAATGGCCATATGTCTGGAGGTTGGTCCCACGCCCAAAGAGCCAGCAGGGAAAACTATGCCTTGTTCTAAAGCTCTTTGGGAACCGCTTGCGTAGCCCCACACACCTGGGGGCTGCAGGCTTTCCTGCTGCCTTCAGCCTCAAAACCACCCTTTCCCACATGGCGTCACGCCAGGCACGAAAATTGCCATATGTCTGGAGGTTGGTCCCACGCCCAAAGAGCCAGCAGGGAAAACTATGCCTTGTTCTAAAGCTCTTTGGGAACCGCTTGCGTGGCCCCACAGACCTGGGGGCTGCAGGCTTTCCTGCTGCCTTCAGCCTCAAAACCACCCTTTCCCACTTGGCGCCGCGCCAGGCCCAAAAATGGCCATATGTCTGGAGACTGGTCCCACGCCCAAAGAGCCAGCAGGGAAAACTATGCCTTGTTCTAAAGCTCTTTGGGAACCGCTTGCGTAGCCCCACACACCTGGGGGCTGCAGGCTTTCCTGCTTCCTTCAGCCTCAAAACCTCCCTTTCACACTTGGCCCCGCTCCAGGCTCAAAAATGGCCATAAGTCTGGAGATTGGTCCCACGCCAAAGAGCCAGCAGGAAAAACTATGCCTTGTACTAAAGCTCTTTGGGAACCGCTTGCATAGCCCCACACACCTGGGGGCTGCAGGCTTTCCTGCTGCCTTCAGCCTCAAAACCACCCTTTCCCACTTGGCCTCGTGCCAGGCACGAAAATGGCCATATGTCTGGAGACTGGTCCCTTTCCCAAAGAGCCAGCAGGGAAAACTATGCCTTGTTCTAAAGCTCTTTGGGAACCGCTTGCGTGGCCCCACAGACCTGGGGGCTGCAGGCTTTCCTGCTGCCTTCAGCCTCAAAACCACCCTTTCCCACTTGGCGCCGCGCCAGGCCCAAAAATGGCCATATGTCTGGAGACTGGTCCCTTTCCCAAAGAGCCAGCAGGGAAAACTATGCCTTGTTGTAAAGCTCTTTGGGAACCGCTTGCGTAGCCCCACACACCTGGGGGCTGCAGGCTTTTCTGGCACCTTCAGCCTCAAAACCACCCTTTCCCACATGGCGTCACGCCAGGCACAAAAATGGCCATATGGCTGGAGACTGGTCCCACGCCCAAAGAGCCAGCAGGGAAAACTATGCCTTGTTCTAAAGCTCTTTGGGAACCGCTTTCGTAGCCCCACAGACCTGGGGGCTGCAGGCTTTTCTGGCACCTTCAGCCTCAAAACCACCCTTTCCCACATGGCGTCACGCCAGGCACGAAAATGGCCATATGTCTGGAGGTTGGTCCCACGCCCAAAGAGCCAGCAGGGAAAACTATGCCTTGTTCTAAAGCTCTTTGGGAACCGCTTGCGTAGCCCCACACACCTGGGGGCTGCAGGCTTTCCTGCTGCCTTCAGCCTCAAAACCACCCTTTCCCACTTGGCGCCGCGCCAGGCCCAAAAATGGCCATATGTCTGGAGGTTGGTCCCACGCCCAAAGAGCCATCAGGGAAAACTATGCCTTGTTCTAAAGCTCTTTGGGAACCGCTTGCGTAGCCCCACACACCTGGGGGCTGCAGGCTTTCCTGCTGCCTTCAGCCTCAAAACCTCCCTTTCACACTTGGCCCCGCTCCAGGCTCAAAAATGGCCATAAGTCTGGAGATTGGTCCCACGCCCAAAGAGCCAGCAGGAAAAACTATGCCTTGTACTAAAGCTCTTTGGGAACCGCTTGCATAGCCCCACACACCTGGGGGCTGCAGGCTTTCCTGCTGCCTTCAGCCTCAAAACCACCCTTTCCCACTTGGCCTCGTGCCAGGCACGAAAATGGCCATATGTCTGGAGACTGGTCCCTTTCCCAAAGAGCCAGCAGGGAAAACTATGCCTTGTTCTAAAGCTCTTTGGGAACCGCTTGCGTGGCCCCACAGACCTGGGGGCTGCAGGCTTTCCTGCTGCCTTCAGCCTCAAAACCACCCTTTCCCACTTGGCGCCGCGCCAGGCCCAAAAATGGCCATATGTCTGGAGACTGGTCCCTTTCCCAAAGAGCCAGCAGGGAAAACTATGCCTTGTTGTAAAGCTCTTTGGGAACCGCTTGCGTAGCCCCACACACCTGGGGGCTGCAGGCTTTTCTGGCACCTTCAGCCTCAAAACCACCCTTTCCCACATGGCGTCACGCCAGGCACAAAAATGGCCATATGGCTGGAGACTGGTCCCACGCCCAAAGAGCCAGCAGGGAGAACTATGCCTTGTTCTAAAGCTCTTTGGGAACCGCTTGCGTAGCCCCACAGACCTGGGGGCTGCAGGCTTTTCTGGCACCTTCAGCCTCAAAACCACCCTTTCCCACATGGCGTCACGCCAGGCACGAAAATGGCCGTATGTCTGGAGGTTGGTCCCACGCCCAAAGAGCCAGCAGGGAAAACTATGCCTTGTTCTAAAGCTCTTTGGGAACCGCTTGCGTAGCCCCACACACCTGGGGGCTGCAGGCTTTCCTGCTGCCTTCAGCCTCAAAACCACCCTTTCCCACATGGCGTCATGCCAGGCACGAAAATGGCCATATGTCTGGACATTGGTCCCACGCCCAAAGAGCCAGCAGGGAAAACTATGCCTTGTTCTAAAGCTCTTTGGGAACCGCTTGCGTAGCCCCACACACCTGGGGGCTGCAGGCTTTCCTGCTGCCTTCAGCCTCAAAACCACCCTTTCCCACTTGGCGCCGCGCCAGGCCCAAAAATGGCCATATGTCTGGAGACTGGTCCCACGCCCAAAGAGCCAGCAGGGAAAACTATGCCTTGTTCTAAAGCTCTTTGGGAACCGCTTGCGTAGCCCCACACACCTGGGGGCTGCAGGCTTTCCTGCTGCCTTCAGCCTCAAAACCTCCCTTTCACACTTGGCCCCGCTCCAGGCTCAAAAATGGCCATAAGTCTGGAGATTGGTCCCACGCCAAAGAGCCAGCAGGAAAAACTATGCCTTGTACTAAAGCTCTTTGGGAACCGCTTGCATAGCCCCACACACCTGGGGGCTGCAGGCTTTCCTGCTGCCTTCAGCCTCAAAACCACCCTTTCCCACTTGGCCTCGTGCCAGGCACGAAAATGGCCATATGTCTGGAGACTGGTCCCTTTCCCAAAGAGCCAGCAGGGAAAACTATGCCTTGTTCTAAAGCTCTTTGGGAACCGCTTGCGTGGCCCCACAGACCTGGGGGCTGCAGGCTTTCCTGCTGCCTTCAGCCTCAAAACCACCCTTTCCCACTTGGCGCCGCGCCAGGCCCAAAAATGGCCATATGTCTGGAGACTGGTCCCTTTCCCAAAGAGCCAGCAGGGAAAACTATGCCTTGTTGTAAAGCTCTTTGGGAACCGCTTGCGTAGCCCCACACACCTGGGGGCTGCAGGCTTTTCTGGCACCTTCAGCCTCAAAACCACCCTTTCCCACATGGCGTCACGCCAGGCACGAAAATGGCCATATGTCTGGAGGTTGGTCCCACGCCCAAAGAGCCAGCAGGGAAAACTATGCCTTGTTCTAAAGCTCTTTGGGAACCGCTTGCGTGGCCCCACAGACCTGGGGGCTGCAGGCTTTCCTGCTGCCTTCAGCCTCAAAACCACCCTTTCCCACTTGGCGCCGCGCCAGGCCCAAAAATGGCCATATGTCTGGAGACTGGTCCCACGCCCAAAGAGCCAGCAGGGAAAACTATGCCTTGTTCGAAAGCTCTTTGGGAACCGCTTGCGTAGCCCCACACACCTGGGGGCTGCAGGCTTTCCTGCTGCCTTCAGCCTCAAAACCTCCCTTTCACACTTGGCCCCGCTCCAGGCTCAAAAATGGCCATAAGTCTGGAGATTGGTCCCACGCCAAAGAGCCAGCAGGAAAAAATATGCCTTGTACTAAAGCTCTTTGGGAACCGCTTGCATAGCCCCACACACCTGGGGGCTGCAGGCTTTCCTGCTGCCTTCAGCCTCAAAACCACCCTTTCCCACTTGGCCCCGCGCCAGGCCCAAAAATGGCCATATGGCTGGAGACTGGTCCCACGCTCAAAGAGCCAGCAGGGAAAACTATGCCTTGTTCTAAAGCTCTTTGGGAACCGCTTGCGTAGCCCCACAGACCTGGGGGCTGCAGGCTTTTCTGGCACCTTCAGCCTCAAAACCACCCTTTCCCACATGGCGTCACGCCAGGCACGAAAATGGCCATATGTCTGGAGGTTGGTCCCACGCCCAAAGAGCCAGCAGGGAAAACTATGCCTTGTTCTAAAGCTCTTTGGGAACCGCTTGCGTAGCCCCACACACCTGGGGGCTGCAGGCTTTCCTGCTGCCTTCAGCCTCAAAACCACCCTTTCCCACATGGCGTCACGCCAGGCACGAAAATGGCCATATGTCTGGAGGTTGGTCCCAAGCCCAAAGAGCCAGCAGGGAAAACTATGCCTTGTTCTAAAGCTCTTTGGGAACCACTTGCGTAGCCCCACACACCTGGGGGCTGCAGGCTTTCCTGCTGCCTTCAGCCTCAAAACCACCCTTTCCCACTTGGCGCCGCGCCAGGCCCAAAAATGGCCATATGTCTGGAGACTGGTCCCACGCCCAAAGAGCCAGCAGGGAAAACTATGCCTTGTTCTAAAGCTCTTTGGGAACCGCTTGCGTAGCCCCACACACCTGGGGGCTGCAGGCTTTCCTGCTGCCTTCAGCCTCAAAACCTCCCTTTCACACTTGGCCCCGCTCCAGGCTCAAAAATGGCCATAAGTCTGGAGATTGGTCCCACGCCAAAGAGCCAGCAGGAAAAACTATGCCTTGTACTAAAGCTCTTTGGGAACCGCTTGCATAGCCCCACACACCTGGGGGCTGCAGCCTTTCCTGCTGCCTTCAACCTCAAAACCACCCTTTCCCACTTGGCCTCGTGCCAGGCACGAAAATGGCCATATGTCTGGAGACTGGTCCCTTTCCCAAAGAGCCAGCAGGGAAAACTATGCCTTGTTCTAAAGCTCTTTGGGAACCGCTTGCGTGGCCCCACAGACCTGGGGCCTGCAGGCTTTCCTGCTGCCTTCAGCCTCAAAACCACCCTTTCCCACTTGGCGCCGCGCCAGGCCCAAAAATGGCCATATGTCTGGAGACTGGTCACTTTCCCAAAGAGCCAGCAGGGAAAACTATGCCTTGTTCTAAAGCTCTTTGGGAACCGCTTGCGTAGCCCCACACACCTGGGGGCTGCAGGCTTTTCTGGCACCTTCAGCCTCAAAACCACCCTTTCCCACATGGCGTCACGCCAGGCACAAAAATGGCCATATGTCTGGAGACTGGTCCCACGCCCAAAGAGCCAGCAGGGAAAACTATGCCTTGTTCTAAAGCTCTTTGGGAACCGCTTGCTTAGTCCCACACACCTGGGGGCTGCAGGCTTTCCTGTGCCTTCAGCCTCAAAACCACCCTTTCCCACGTGGCGTCACGCCAGGCCCAAAAATGGCCATATGGCTGGAGACTGGTCCCACGCCCAAAGAGCCAGCAGGGAAAACTATGCCTTGTTCTAAAGCTCTTTGGGAACCGCTTGCGTAGCCCCACACACCTGGGGGCTGCAGGCTTTCCTGCTGCCTTCAGCCTCAAAACCACCCTTTCCCACATGGCGTCACGCCAGGCACGAAAATGGCCATATGTCTGGTGGTTGGTCCCACGCCCAAAGAGCCAGCAGGGAAAACTATGCCTTGTTCTAAAGCTCTTTGGGAACCGCTTGCGTAGCCCCACACACCTGGGGGCTGCAGGCTTTCCTGCTGCCTTCAGCCTCAAAACCACCCTTTCCCACTTGGCGCCGCGCCAGGCCCAAAAATGGCCATATGTCTGGAGGTTGGTCCCACGCCCAAAGAGCCAGCAGGAAAAACTATGCCTTGTACTAAAGCTCTTTGGGAACCGCTTGCGTAGCCCCACAGACCTGGGGGCTGCAGGCTTTTCTGGCACCTTCAGCCTCAAAACCACCCTTTCCCACATGGTGTCACGACAGGCACATAATGGCCATATGTCTGGAGATTGGTCCCACGCCCAAAGAGCCAGCAGGGAAAGCTATGCCTTGTTCTAAAGCTCTTTGGGAACCGCTTGCGTAGCCCCACACACCTGGGGGCTGCAGGCTTTCCTGCTGCCTTCAGCCTCAAAACCACCCTTTCCCACTTGGCCTCGTGCCAGGCACGAAAATGGCCATATGTCTGGAGACTGGTCCCTTTCCCAAAGAGCCAGCAGGGAAAACTATGCCTTGTTCTAAAGCTCTTTGGGAACCGCTTGCGTAGCCCCACAGACCTGGGGGCTGCAGGCTTTCCTGCTGCCTTCAGCCTCAAAACCACCCTTTCCCACTTGGCGTCGCGCCAGGCCCAAAAATGGCCATATGTCTGGAGACTGGTCCCACGCCTAAAAGGCCAGCAGGGAAAACTATGCCTTGTTGTAAAGCTCTTTGGGAACCGCTTGCGTAGCCCCACACACCTGGGGGCTGCAGGCTTTCCTGCTGCCTTCAGCCTCAAAACCACCCTTTCCCACATGGCGTCACGCCAGGCACATAATGGCCATATGTCTGGAGTTTGGTCCCACGCCCAAAGAGCCAGCAGGGAAAGCTATGCCTTGTTCTAAAGCTCTTTGGGAACCGCTTGCGTAGCCCCACACACCTGGGGGCTGCAGGCTTTCCTGCTGCCTTCAGCCTCAAAACCACCCTTTCCCACTTGGCCTCGTGCAGGCACGAAAATGGCCATATGTCTGGAGACTGGTCCCACGCCCAAAGAGCCAGCAGGGAAAACTATGCCTTGTTCTAAAGCTCTTTGGGAACCGCTTGCGTGGCCCCACAGACCTGCGGGCTGCAGGCTTTCCTGCTGCCTTCAGCCTCAAAACCACCCTTTCCCACTTAGCGCCGCGCCAGGCACAAAAATGGCCATATGTCTGGAGACTGGTCCCACGCCCAAAGAGCCAGCAGGGAAAACTATGCCTTGTTGTAAAGCTCTTTGGGAACCGCTTGCGTAGCCCCACACACCTGGGGGCTGCAGGCTTTTCTGGCACCTTCAGCCTCAAAACCACCCTTTCCCACATGGCGTCACGCCAGGCACAAAAATGGCCATATGTCTGGAGACTGGTCCCATGCCCAAAGAGCCAGCAGGGAAAACTATGCCTTGTTCTAAAGCTCTTTGGGAACCGCTTGCTTAGCCCCACACACCTGGGGGCTGCAGGCTTTCCTGCTGCCTTCAGCCTCAAAACCACCCTTTCCCACGTGGCGTCACGCCAGGCCCAAAAATGGCCATATGTCTGGAGACTCGTCCCACGCCCAAGAGCCAGCAGGGAAAACTATGCCTTGTTCTAAAGCTCTTTGGGAACCGCTTGCGTAGCCCCACAGACCTGGGGGCTGCAGGCTTTTCTGGCACCTTCAGCCTCAAAACCACCCTTTCCCACATGGCGTCACGCCAGGCACGAAAATGGCCATATGTCTGGAGGTTGGTCCCACGCCCAAAGAGCCAGCAGGGAAAACTATGCCTTGTTCGAAAGCTCTTTGGGAACCGCTTGCGTAGCCCCACACACCTGGGGGCTGCAGGCTTTCCTGCTGCCTTCAGCCTCAAAACCACCCTTTCCCACTTGGCGCCGCGCCAGGCCCAAAAATGGCCATATGTCTGGAGATTGGTCCCACGCCCAAAGAGCCAGCAGGGAAAACTATGCCTTGTTCTAAAGCTCTTTGGGAACCGCTTGCGTAGCCCCACACACCTGGGGGCTGCAGGCTTTCCTGCTGCCTTCAGCCTCAAAACCTCCCTTTCACACTTGGCCCCGCTCCAGGCTCAAAAATGGCCATAAGTCTGGAGATTGGTCCCACGCCCAAAGAGCCAGCAGGAAAAACTATGCCT
This sequence comes from Chroicocephalus ridibundus, assembly GCF_963924245.1. Classification (NCBI taxonomy): domain Eukaryota; kingdom Metazoa; phylum Chordata; class Aves; order Charadriiformes; family Laridae; genus Chroicocephalus; species Chroicocephalus ridibundus. Next base: position 46,048,378 of record NC_086290.1, read on the forward strand.
TGTACTAAAGCTCTTTGGGAACCGCTTGCGTAGCCCCACAGACCTGGGGGCTGCAGGCTTTTCTGGCACCTTCAGCCTCAAAACCACCCTTTCCCACATGGCGTCACGACAGGCACATAATGGCCATATGTCTGGAGATTGGTCCCACGTCCAAAGAGCCAGCAGGGAAAGCTATGCCTTGTTCTAAAGCTCTTTGGGAACCGCTTGCGTAGCCCCACACACCTGGGGGCTGCAGGCTTTCCTGCTGCCTTCAGCCTCAAAACCACCCTTTCCCACTTGGCGCCGCACCAGGCCCAAAAATGGCCATATGTCTGGAGACTGGTCCCACGCCTAAAAGGCCAGCAGGGAAAACTATGCCTTGTTGTAAAGCTCTTTGGGAACCGCTTGCGTAGCCCCACACACCTGGGGGCTGCAGGCTTTCCTGCTGCCTTCAGCCTCAAAACCACCCTTTCCCACTTGGCGCCGCGCCAGGCCCAAAAATGGCCATATGTCTGGAGATTGGTCCCACGCCCAAAGAGCCAGCAGGGAAAACTATGCCTTGTTCTAAAGCTCTTTGGGAACCGCTTGCGTAGCCCCACACACCTGGGGGCTGCAGGCTTTCCTGCTGCCTTCAGCCTCAAAACCTCCCTTTCACACTTGGCCCCGCTCCAGGCTCAAAAATGGCCATAAGTCTGGAGATTGGTCCCACGCCCAAAGAGCCAGCAGGAAAAACTATGCCTTGTACTAAAGCTCTTTGGGAACCGCTTGCGTAGCCCCACAGACCTGGGGGCTGCAGGCTTTTCTGGCACCTTCAGCCTCAAAACCACCCTTTCCCACATGGCGTCACGACAGGCACATAATGGCCATATGTCTGGAGATTGGTCCCACGCCCAAAGAGCCAGCAGGGAAAACTATGCCTTGTTCTAAAGCTCTTTGGGAACCGCTTGCGTAGCCCCACACACCTGGGGGCTGCAGGCTTTCCTGCTGCCTTCAGCCTCAAAACCACCCTTTCCCACTTGGCGCCGCGCCAGGCCCAAAAATGGCCATATGTCTGGAGGTTGGTCCCACGCCCAAAGAGCCAGCAGGAAAAACTATGCCTTGTACTAAAGCTCTTTGGGAACCGCTTGCGTAGCCCCACAGACCTGGGGGCTGCAGGCTTTTCTGGCACCTTCAGCCTCAAAACCACCCTTTCCCACATGGTGTCACGACAGGCACATAATGGCCATATGTCTGGAGATTGGTCCCACGCCGAAAGAGCCAGCAGGGAAAGCTATGCCTTGTTCTAAAGCTCTTTGGGAACCGCTTGCGTAGCCCCACACACCTGGGGGCTGCAGGCTTTCCTGCTGCCTTCAGCCTCAAAACCACCCTTTCCCACTTGGCCTCGTGCCAGGCACGAAAATGGCCATATGTCTGGAGACTGGTCCCTTTCCCAAAGAGCCAGCAGGGAAAACTATGCCTTGTTCTAAAGCTCTTTGGGAACCGCTTGCGTAGCCCCACAGACCTGGGGGCTGCAGGCTTTCCTGCTGCCTTCAGCCTCAAAACCACCCTTTCCCACTTGGCGTCGCGCCAGGCCCAAAAATGGCCATATGTCTGGAGACTGGTCCCACGCCTAAAAGGCCAGCAGGGAAAACTATGCCTTGTTGTAAAGCTCTTTGGGAACCGCTTGCGTAGCCCCACACACCTGGGGGCTGCAGGCTTTTCTGGCACCTTCAGCCTCAAAACCACCATTTCCCACATGGCGTCACGCCAGGCACAAAAATGGCCATATGTCTGGAGGTTGGTCCCACGCCCAAAGAGCCAGCAGGGAAAACTATGCCTTGTTCGAAAGCTCTTTGGGAACCGCTTGCTTAGCCCCACACACCTGGGGGCTGCAGGCTTTCCTGCTGCCTTCAGCCTCAAAACCACCCTTTCCCACTTGGCGCCGCGCCAGGCCCAAAAATGGCCATATGTCTGGAGACTGGTCCCACGCCCAAGAGCCAGCAGGGAAAACTATGCCTTGTTCTAAAGCTCTTTGGGAACCGCTTGCGTAGCCCCACACACCTGGGGGCTGCAGGCTTTCCTGCTGCCTTCAGCCTCAAAACCACCCTTTCCCACATGGCGTCACGCCAGGCACATAATGGCCATATGTCTGGAGTTTGGTCCCACGCCCAAAGAGCCAGCAGGGAAAGCTATGCCTTGTTCTAAAGCTCTTTGGGAACCGCTTGCGTAGCCCCACACACCTGGGGGCTGCAGGCTTTCCTGCTGCCTTCAGCCTCAAAACCACCCTTTCCCACTTGGCCTCGTGCAGGCACGAAAATGGCCATATGTCTGGAGACTGGTCCCACGCCCAAAGAGCCAGCAGGGAAAACTATGCCTTGTTCTAAAGCTCTTTGGGAACCGCTTGCGTGGCCCCACAGACCTGCGGGCTGCAGGCTTTCCTGCTGCCTTCAGCCTCAAAACCACCCTTTCCCACTTAGCGCCGCGCCAGGCACAAAAATGGCCATATGTCTGGAGACTGGTCCCACGCCCAAAGAGCCAGCAGGGAAAACTATGCCTTGTTGTAAAGCTCTTTGGGAACCGCTTGCGTAGCCCCACACACCTGGGGGCTGCAGGCTTTTCTGGCACCTTCAGCCTCAAAACCACCCTTTCCCACATGGCGTCACGCCAGGCACAAAAATGGCCATATGTCTGGAGACTGGTCCCATGCCCAAAGAGCCAGCAGGGAAAACTATGCCTTGTTCTAAAGCTCTTTGGGAACCGCTTGCTTAGCCCCACACACCTGGGGGCTGCAGGCTTTCCTGCTGCCTTCAGCCTCAAAACCACCCTTTCCCACGTGGCGTCACGCCAGGCCCAAAAATGGCCATATGTCTGGAGACTCGTCCCACGCCCAAGAGCCAGCAGGGAAAACTATGCCTTGTTCTAAAGCTCTTTGGGAACCGCTTGCGTAGCCCCACAGACCTGGGGGCTGCAGGCTTTTCTGGCACCTTCAGCCTCAAAACCACCCTTTCCCACATGGCGTCACGCCAGGCACGAAAATGGCCATATGTCTGGAGGTTGGTCCCACGCCCAAAGAGCCAGCAGGGAAAACTATGCCTTGTTCGAAAGCTCTTTGGGAACCGCTTGCGTAGCCCCACAGACCTGCGGGCTGCAGGCTTTCCTGCTGCCTTCAGCCTCAAAACCACCCTTTCCCACTTGGCGCCGCGCCAGGCCCAAAAATGGCCATATGTCTGGAGATTGGTCCCACGCCCAAAGAGCCAGCAGGGAAAACTATGCCTTGTTCTAAAGCTCTTTGGGAACCGCTTGCGTAGCCCCACACACCTGGGGGCTGCAGGCTTTCCTGCTGCCTTCAGCCTCAAAACCTCCCTTTCACACTTGGCCCCGCTCCAGGCTCAAAAATGGCCATAAGTCTGGAGATTGGTCCCACGCCCAAAGAGCCAGCAGGAAAAACTATGCCTTGTACTAAAGCTCTTTGGGAACCGCTTGCGTAGCCCCACAGACCTGGGGGCTGCAGGCTTTTCTGGCACCTTCAGCCTCAAAACCACCCTTTCCCACATGGCGTCACGACAGGCACATAATGGCCATATGTCTGGAGATTGGTCCCACGTCCAAAGAGCCAGCAGGGAAAGCTATGCCTTGTTCTAAAGCTCTTTGGGAACCGCTTGCGTAGCCCCACAGACCTGGGGGCTGCAGGCTTTCCTGCTGCCTTCAGCCTCAAAACCACCCTTTCCCACTTGGCGCCGCACCAGGCCCAAAAATGGCCATATGTCTGGAGACTGGTCCCACGCCTAAAAGGCCAGCAGGGAAAACTATGCCTTGTTGTAAAGCTCTTTGGGAACCGCTTGCGTAGCCCCACACACCTGGGGGCTGCAGGCTTTTCTGGCACCTTCAGCCTCAAAACCACCATTTCCCACATGGCGTCACGCCAGGCACAAAAATGGCCATATGTCTGGAGGTTGGTCCCACGCCCAAAGAGCCAGCAGGGAAAACTATGCCTTGTTCTAAAGCTCTTTGGGAACCGCTTGCTTAGCCCCACACACCTGGGGGCTGCAGGCTTTCCTGCTGCCTTCAGCCTCAAAACCACCCTTTCCCACTTGGCGCCGCGCCAGGCCCAAAAATGGCCATATGTCTGGAGATTGGTCCCACGCCCAAAGAGCCAGCAGGGAAAGCTATGCCTTGTTCTAAAGCTCTTTGGGAACCGCTTGCGTAGCCCCACACACCTGGGGGCTGCAGGCTTTCCTGCTGCCTTCAGCCTCAAAACCACCCTTTCCCACTTGGCGTCGCGCCAGGCACAAAAATGGCCATATGTCTGGAGACTGGTCCCACGCCCAAAGAGCCAGCAGGGAAAACTATGCCTTGTTCTAAAGCTCTTTGGGAACCGCTTGCGTAGCCCCACAGACCTGCGGGCTGCAGGCTTTCCTGCTGCCTTCAGCCTCAAAACCACCCTTTCCCACTTGGCGCTGCGCCAGGCCCAAAAATGGCCATATGTCTGGAGACTGGTCCCACGCCCAAAGAGCCAGCAGGGAAAACTATGCCTTGTTCTAAAGCTCTTTGGGAACCGCTTGCGTAGCCCCACACACCTGGGGGCTGCAGGCTTTCCTGCTGCCTTCAGCCTCAAAACCACCCTTTCCCACATGGCGTCACGCCAGGCACGAAAATGGCCATATGTCTGGAGGTTGGTCCCACGCCCAAAGAGCCAGCAGGGAAAACTATGCCTTGTTCTAAAGCTCTTTGGGAACCGCTTGCGTGGCCCCACAGACCTGGGGGCTGCAGGCTTTCCTGCTGCCTTCAGCCTCAAAACCACCCTTTCCCACTTGGCCTCGTGCCAGGCACGAAAATGGCCATATGTCTGGGGACTGGTCCCACGCCCAAAGAGCCACCAGGGAAAACTATGCCTTGTTCTAAAGCTCTTTGGGAACCTCTTGCGTAGCCCCACAGACCTGGGGGCTGCAGGCTTTCCTGCTGCCTTCAGCCTCAAAACCACCCTTTCCCACTTGGCGCCGCACCAGGCCCAAAAATGGCCATATGTCTGGAGACTCGTCCCACGCCTAAAAGGCCAGCAGGGAAAACTATGCCTTGTTGTAAAGCTCTTTGGGAACCGCTTGCGTAGCCCCACACACCTGGGGGCTGCAGGCTTTTCTGGCACCTTCAGCCTCAAAACCACCCTTTCCCACATGGCGTCACGCCAGGCACAAAAATGGCCATATGTCTGGAGGTTGGTCCCACGCCCAAAGAGCCAGCAGGGAAAACTATGCCTTGTTCTAAAGCTCTTTGGGAACCGCTTGCTTAGCCCCACACACCTGGGGGCTGCAGGCTTTCCTGCTGCCTTCAGCCTCAAAACCACCCTTTCCCACTTGGCGCCGCGCCAGGCCCAAAAATGGCCATATGTCTGGAGGTTGGTCCCACGCCCAAAGAGCCAGCAGGGAAAACTATGCCTTGTTCGAAAGCTCTTTGGGAACCGCTTGCGTAGCCCCACACACCTGGGGGCTGCAGGCTTTCCTGCTGCCTTCAGCCTCAAAACCACCCTTTCCCACTTGGCGCCGCGCCAGGCCCAAAAATGGCCATATGTCTGGAGATTGGTCCCACGCCCAAAGAGCCAGCAGGGAAAACTATGCCTTGTTCTAAAGCTCTTTGGGAACCGCTTGCGTAGCCCCACACACCTGGGGGCTGCAGGCTTTCCTGCTGCCTTCAGCCTCAAAACCTCCCTTTCACACTTGGCCCCGCTCCAGGCTCAAAAATGGCCATAAGTCTGGAGATTGGTCCCACGCCCAAAGAGCCAGCAGGAAAAACTATGCCTTGTACTAAAGCTCTTTGGGAACCGCT